>NW_023605083.1:134966648-135587843 GCF_014898055.3 Talpa occidentalis | reverse complement strand
TTCCGACCCGGGACCTTCTGCAGCTGCTGCTTGCGTGTCGCTCGGAGGACAAAAGGAAGGTGCTTCCCCCCTTAGAGATCCCAGGACAACCGGGGTGGAGGGGCTGCCCCGGGCAGGTGCGGGCAGGGCCGCCCCCACAGGCCTCCGCCCCCTTCCCGGGCTTCCTGGCGGGGCAGGGAACACAGACAGACAGACAGACAGCGTGGGCCTCCGCGAGCCCTCGGCGCCGTGCGGGGCAGGCTCTCGCGGCGGCGTGTGGGCCGGGCGCCGCTATCTGGCGCGCTTCTCCACCGAGTACACGGAGATGTAGTAGTCGTTGCTGCCCACGGCCAGGTGCGGCTGCGGGGGAGGCGGGCGTGAGTCGGGGTTCAAAGGCCCGCGCTGCCCCGCCAGACTGGGGCCCAGGGCCGGCCCCGCCTCGGGGCAGGGGCATGAGCACGGGCAGAGCCAGGTACCTCCCCGCGCGCAGCCCGCTCCCAGGGCAGGGGGACGGCGGCCCTGGGCCGAGCCGGGGCGGGAGGCGGCCTGGGTGGCGGGTTGTGGGTTTCCCCCACCCCACCCCCCTTCCCCTGCTCTGGGCTGCCGGGCCCGCCCCAGCCCTCCCCGGCCGGCGGGGGACACAGACCCAGTGTGGGTGGAAGGCCAAGCAGCTGATGGCGCCGACCCGCTGGCCCATGAAGCCGTCGTAGTACTTGATGTGGTTGATGAGCTCCCCGCTCCCGCTGTAGATGGCCGTGAACTGGTTCATGGAGCCGCTGGGGGCGGGAGGTCTGCCCTGAGCGCCTCCTCCCTTCCCGGGAGGACGGCCCGGCCGAGGCCGCAGCAGGCCCGGGCGCTGTGGGGGACGCCCGGACCCTCCCCCACCCCAGCGAGGTCGCGCCCAGCCCCGGGCCAGCCTCCTTCCTGGGGGAGCGGGCGCCTACCACGCGATCAGGTTGGCCTGGGGGTGGATGTCCAGGGCCGTGAGCCCCTTCACGATCTGCAGCACGTTCACCGACTCCGGCATCCGCGGGTCGAAGACGCGCACGTCCCCATTGACGCTGCGAGAGACGCCGTGAGGCTGGGGGGTGCTGCCCGCCCGGGGGACGGCCGTGGGGCATTGCCGTCCGCACACACGCTGCAGGGCGGGCTGAGCCCCCGTGTACCCCCCCAGCACTGCCCCCACCAGCAGAGCTGCCCACCCAAGGCAGAAGCCGCGAGCCGGGAGCCGCCGCAGGGCAGGCGCGGGGGAGGGCGTGAGTGATCTGCTTCATTTCCAGTCCCGGAGATTAGATTCCGCGCTGGGGACCTCGGCCAGCCGCCCCCCCGCCGCCCCCCACCCTGGCCCGGCTGCCCCCACCCCGGGAGGCGTCCCCTCGGGAGCGCTGTGTTCTGCTCCCCATTACAAGCGGGGGAAGCCCTTGGAGGCGCGCGGCTGTGTGGCGGTAAATCACACTTCGCCGGCCCGTTCACGGGCAGGTAACCACCGCGGCCTCAGCCCAGGGCCCCCGCGGCAGCTGCCCGCCCCCCTGGCAGAGCTCCCGGGACCTCCCCCGGCCCCAGCTGGCCCTGCCCTTCCGGCCAGGCCTGGGGCGCGTTCCTGCTGCCCGAGCACGGTCGTGCCAGCTGTCTGAACGCCAGGACACACCCGGGCAGGAGGGAAACAGCGGTGGCGGCGGAGCCCAGCCGGCACTGGCGCCTCACCTGACGCTCATGATGTGGCCCTCGGGGTGCTTCTGCAGGTGCGCCTTCACCACCCAGGCCGTGTGCTCACGGTACGTCATGACGCGGCTGGAGGGAGGGCACGGTCAGGGGGGCGGGCTGGGCGGCCTCGCCGCCCGCTGGGCTGTCTTCGGGCAGGGTGGGGTGGGGCCAGGCTACGGGCACCCCCGGCCACCAACCCACTAGAGCCACGGAGTCAGGTGTGCGGTGAGTCCCAGCGACACCCCCAGCATCTCCCACCCAGCACGGCACCACTGAGACCGGGCCACAGGCGCGTCCTGGCGGGGCTGGCCCAGGGGCGCAGACTGTGGCCGAGCGGGCCCGAGGGGACACAGGCCCCACAGAATGGGTCAGGCCAGGACGTGGCCCTGGGGATGCCACGGGTGCCCCCGTCTCTGCTGCCCATAGGAAGAGGAGTGCAGACCAGTCCCACCCTCAGGTGCTCCGTGACCCTCAGCTCCTTTCGGGTCAGCTTTCGAGTCCTCCGCCAGGCCAGGGAGGCCTTTACAACAGCAGCCTGAGCTTCGCCCCGCCTCCACGCGCGCAGGCCGGGGGCTCGGCGCCCAGCACTAGCACTGCACCGCGGCCGAACCCCAGGTCTGCATCACCCTACCTCCATCCCCCCACCCTGCTGGGTGCTCCTCGCTGTCGGCAGGGAGCCCACAGGAACGGGGTCCAGGGCCCAGCCCCCTCCCCGTGGGGGCGGGGGAGCCCCCAGCCCAGCTCAGACCTGCTGTGTGTCCCTGCTGCCCCCAGCCCTCCGCCAACAAGGCCGTCCCTGCTGCTCCAGGCCCGTCTCGGGCTCACCCACCCCTATAGGCAGACATCGGCGCAGGAGCTCCTTGGCCTGAGCTCCCCGCGTGGGGCCGGGCAGGCGGCCGGGGCCGCACTGGGGTCACAGGTGCCGCGAGGCGACAGCACAGGCTGGGAAGCAGTCAGGGGCCCGTGCCCAGCACCACAGCCTGGCTGGTCACGTGCTCGGCCACAGGCGGCGGGAGACGGCTGGCTTGGGGTTCAGGTGAGAAACTGAGCCAGGGCCACCCTTGCTTTCGACCTTATGGCCGGGGCTTGGGGGGGACGAGCTGCTCCGTGCGCCCGGAGCAGGGACAGCTGGTTCAGGGCTCGCTCCGTGGGGCTAGAGCGTCGCTGTGTGTCTAGGCGGCCTGGCGCCATGGCGGGGTGGGGGCGGGCATTACCACTCGCTGAGCGCCATCCTCCGGTCGTACACGCGGACGGAGCCGTCGCCGAGGCCGGCCACGATGAGGGAGCGGTGGGAGTCGCAGGACAGGCTCGTCACGCAGCTGTCGGCGCCCGTGGGGATGTCCTAGGGCCAGACGGACAGTGAGGTGCGGTGGCCCTCTGCAGCCGCAGGGCCTGGCCGTCACACCCTGGCCTCCAGGAAGACCCTCCAAGGGCCCGAGCCCAGAGCTCCTTGGGCCTGAGCCCCGTGGGGAGGGCAGGGGCGCAGAGCTGGGGCTGCAGCTGGCAGACGCTACCAGAGGCCCTGGCCCCGGGGGAGCTGCCTGCAGCCTCCCGCTTCCCTCGGAGGCAGACGGCGCACTTCCAGGGAGGCGTCCTGGTAGCTCCCTCCTAAGGCCCCCAATTAGCCCGGGGGAAGGTCCCCGGGCTCCACTGCTCATAAACCACCTCTCTCTCCCTCCTGGCGGGCAGCAGAGACAGGATGGGCCTTGGGGGCCCCGAGCTCCGGGGAGTGGGGGTTAGGGCCAGGCCCGCTCAGCCCCTTCCAGCAGTGGAGGTGGTGGGGAGAGTGGGGGGGCCCAGTACCCCACAGCTGGCCCCTCCGCTCCCTCCTCCTTTCTGCCTCGGTTTCCTTGAGGGCAGGTGGGCAGAGGCTGGGGGGTTCACTCTATCCTGGAACTGCTCCCCCAGGACTGGGAGGAAGGGGTTCCCGGGCCTCTGGAGCTGCCCCCCTTGCCCCCGCCGTGGACAAAGGGGTCACCGAGGTTTCCAGCCCCTGCCCTGGCCCTGGTCACGTTTCCAGGATGCCCAGGCCTCCCTCTCTCCCCTGAAACTGAAAATAAACGCTACTTTAAGAAGCGCACAGTCAAATAATTAATCATTTTAATTTAAAATATTCTCACCCCACCGCCTTCTATATTTCCTCATCTGCAGAGATAAAGTGATACTGGAAAACATGAGGATGAGCACAGGCTTGATCACGCTGCAGTGCAGGTCGGCCGTGACTGACGTGGGGCGCCGAGCGCCCCGCAGCCCCGCAGCCCCGCGCCCCCAGCCGCCTCACCTGCACCTTCATCTCCCGGTCCGTGTCCCAGACCCGCACGATGCGCACGTCGCCGGAGCTCATGAGCAGGCCGGTCTCCTGCTCCCAGTCCACCACCATCCCGGCGCCTGCGGGACAGGCACGGCTGGCCACCAGCGCTGCCGCCAGCCCGGCGGCCCCCAGGGGCACCCCGCCACCCCGGGGACCCTAGGAGCGTCCCCCGGGAGAGGCGGGGCAGACACGGCCGCGCCCCCAGCACAGGGACCCAGAGCCCGGCGCACGGGGCCACGGCGCGGAAGCTGACCGCGCGGGCGTGTGGCCCTGGCCCCGTGGGCTCCCACCCTGGCCTGGCTGGGCGCTGGGTGTGGGCTCTGGGGTCCGCCTCCGAAGCCTCTCAGGCGAGGCGTTTCCCCCTTAAATGGCGGCGCGGGGGCAGGGATGGTCGTGGGGTAGGACGCTGGGAGGGGAGAGCCACACAGCACCCGGCCTCGGAGCCTGGTGTCCGGGACGCCGCGCCCGCCCCTCGGCTCAGCCCCCGGGCCAGACCGCCACCAGGGACGGCGCTGGCCGCAGCGGGCCTCGGCTCTGGACCGGAGGGGCGGGGTCCGCGCTCGCCCCCTGGGGCCTGGGGTCCCGCGGGCATTATCACGGACGCCCCCGCTCGCTTCCTGGGGGACGGCCGGGTGCGGGCAGCGCGGCCTCCCCCCCCCCAGCGGGTCGCCAGGCTGAGGTTGGACCCGCGTCCGACCCCCAGAGCGCAGGCACGGGAGCGCGGGCACACGGGAGCGCGGGCACACGGGGGCCTCCCTCCCGGCAGGTGTTAGCAGGCGGCCAGCGCCCCAGTGTGGGCCCCGCGGGAGGCGGCTCTCCGCCACGTGCTCAGGGAGCGCCCGGCCCTTCGCCCAGGAGCCCTGCGGGGACGCTGCGCGTTGGGGGGCGAGGGGGAGACGCGGCGCCTGCCCCAGGCTCCTCAAGAGGCCCTGCGCGGCGAGGGGGGCCAGCGGGTGGCGGGCGGCCGCCTGGATGGGCGTGCAGGGGACCTGCCCACACGGTGCTCCCCAGCCTCAGCCCCCGCAGGAGGCCCCGCTGGGCGGCCCGCGGGAAGCCGGCGGGCTGCAGGGCCGGGATGCCGGCTCCCGGGCCCCTCCCTTCCCGGGCGCCCCCTCTGGGGCCCCCACCATCCGCAGAGCGGGGGTCTCCCAGGCTCCCTCTCCCTCCCACATCTTTCTTTTTGCTCAATCGTCCTGGCCGGGACGCGAGGCCCAGGAGGCGCCAGCTGGCGGCTGAGAGTGATGTGCCAAGCCCTGCCCGCGCCAGCGGGCTCTCCAGGGACGCCGCGGGGGTGAGGGGACGGTGGCCGGGGCAGGGGTAAGAAACACCCCCACAGTAGCCCCCTCGGTGGGGCTGGGCGGTCCGGCAGCACCCCAGCACCCGAACCTCGGGTGCCTCAACGGGCTGCAGAGGGCAGGGCCCCCCAGTGGTATCCTGCTGGGGTGCTTGCTGCCCACCCCTCGGCTTCCTCTCCTCCCAGGCGGACGCCCCAACACCCCCCTCCTCTCGACGCCCCCACCTGCACCCTCTCTTCCCTGAAGAGCTTCTGGGAATAGTTAGAGGCAAGACCCCTCTCGTCTTCCGGAACCGCACCCGCTGGCTTACTCACACACATGCCCGCACACGCGCCACAGGACGTGACCCAGGGCGGCCCTGACCTCAGCTGGCCTCCTTCGAACGGGGGCTCCGAGGGCCACCCTCAGGCCTGGGGCAGGTCAGCTGCTGGAGAGGAGTAGGAAGCCCCACGGCCAGAAGGTGACGGAAATCAGCCTGCAGGTGTCCGCTGCCCGGGGAGCCGAGTGCCGGCGGGGGGCGAGCGGCGGGGCTGCGGGGAGGTGGGCTTCTGCCTGCTCCAGGGGGGCTTTGGCTGCAGCTCTGCCCTCTGAGCCTCCCCCGGGTGCTGGGACGCAGGGAGAGGGACGTGCCAGACTCACACCGAGCAGCTGAGGGTGGACGAGCGTGCAGAGCAGCCCAGGCCGGCCGAGGGAGGGCGCCCCTTCACAGCTGCGCAGCAGGGACCTGCCGCGGGCTGGCCACTCGCTGGGCCTGCTGCCCTGCGGCCACCACTCACCTGCCCCCCTGCCTGGACGCACCTGCGCGCCCCTCGGCCCACCCCCACCCGCCTCGGTGTCTCCTGCCCGAGGGGAAGGGCCTTCATGGTGCGCGGGGAAGCTGCGGGCGCACGACTCCAGGGAAGCTGAAGTGAGCTGGGGGGGCTGGGCCCGAGCCCCCAGCCCTGGGGAGGCGCCAGGGACCCACCTCGGGTGGTCGGCAGCATGTCCGAGAGCCCCTGCCAGGCCGTCACCATCTCTGGATTCTTCTCCAAGTCAGCGAAATTCTTCCAGACCCTGATGGCGCCGTCGTCTTGGGAGAGGGGAGGGGGAGGTTGGCGCTGGCCGCGCTGTCGGGGTGGGCCGGCCCGGCCGTGGCAGCACAGGGGGCGCCTCCCTCCCGCCGGCCTCAGGGCCCAGGGTGAGCGCTCAGAAAACCACTCGGCGGGAGGGGACACGGTGACACTTCAGGCCGGACGCCGAGGGAGGGGCGGGAGCCGGCAGGGCGGCCGTCTCAGCACCCCTGCGGGCTGAGTCGGGGGTGGGTGGCCGGGGGGGTGTCGGGGGAGCCTCTTCCCTGCCCTCCACGGTCGCTCAGCCTGCCCTCGCCCGGCCCGCGGAGGGGACGAGGCCGCAGTGCCTTCTGGCGCGGAGTGTCCTAGATGAGCGCCGGGCGCGGCCTCTGCCCAGGAACCTGGGCGCCGAGGGCAGCAGAGGCCAGGGCCAGCGCCACTCACCTGTGGCCGTGAGCAGGAGCGAGCAGTCCTGGCCGTTGAGGTACTCCATGGCGGTGACCCTGGTGTACCGCGGGTTTCCGTTGTGGAAGTGGTCCAGCTTCTCCCCTTTCTCCCAGTCCCAGAAACTGAGGGGACACAGACGTCAGGCTCCCCGCCGCCGGGCGAGCTCAGACGAGCCCACGGAGACCCGCCCGCACCCAGGACAGCCCCCGTCAGGGACTGGAGGGGCAGCGGGGATGGCGTGTGGGGAGGACCAGAGGGAGAACCAGGGCCTGCCGGGGGTGGGGGCCAAGGCACGTGCACGCCGGGGGGACTGCTAGCCGGCCTGGAAAGGGGAGGTCCAGCCACGTGTGGAGGACCCTTGAGGACACGATACCAAGTGGGAGAAGCAGGCCACACCTGCCTGAGGGCCCCCAAGGGGTCCTCTCTGCAGAGAGGGGGTGGGGGTCCCACGGGGACAAAGCCTGGTGTGGGAGGACGGGGGCTCTGGAGACACGGCGGGGGGAGGCCGCACAACCCCAGGGATGGGCTTAGTGCCACAGAATCATGCACTTAAAGTGGAAACTTCTGGGCCTCCCTGTGGCCCGGGGTCAGGCTCAGGCTGTCACTGCTGAGGCCTAGGTCTGATCCCTGGCCAGGGAGCGACCCATAGGGCGCAGCAGACCTCGCCTGTCTCCCCGCTGCTCCCCTCAGCCGTGGATTTCAGTGGATCTGCCTGTTCTGCTCCCCGCTCTGTCTCTGGGGAGTCCTCTCACCCCTGCCCTCCGGCCTGCACCCCGGCCTGCACCCCAGTTCTACTCAAACCAACCACCCAACAAACAGCCCCGGAAGCGTCTCTGTTGTGTATTTTGCCACAATAAGAAAAAGAGGCGCAAGCAAGAGGGGTGAGGCCCCGTGGCGGCCCTGGCTGCTGAGGGCAGGGGCGGGTTATGTGTCCGGCGCGGTGCTCGTTGTGCTGGGCCGCCCCCGCACACTGGCCTCCGCAGGGGCCGGCACCAGAGACCCTCCCTCACGGTGGCGCTGGGGGGCACACGCACCAGATGCTGTCCTTATCAGCCACGGCCACGCATGGCGTGAAGGGGTGAAACTTGACCACGGAGGGGACGCCGGGGTTCCTGTTGAGAAAGATCTGGTCGTCCAGCCTCGTGATGCCTGCGGAGAGAGCCCACCGGGCAGCTAAGGGCCAGGAGGCCAGTGGGGTGGCCCCAGGGGGCACCAGCACCTCGTGCTCGGGTGCCAAGGGGACGAAGGAGGCGGGAGGGGGTGCGTGACCAGGTGCTCCCTGATCCCCGGGCCCCACGGCTTGGCCAGCTGTACATGGCGCGTGTCCACTGAGGCCCGCCACCTGTCCACCACCACGGCAGTGCAGGGGTGCATGGGCCCTGGGGCGTGCGCGCATAGGGTGTGCCACGGTCAGGCGGCTCAGGGGGGCACAGGTTGAGGCTCACAGTCGGGAGGGGCGGCGCCGTGGCTCACGTGTGGCCAGAGAGCACGTGGCTGGGGTGGCGGCAGGTGGGCTTCGGGAGTGCCCACCGCGCCATGGCCCTGGCCCGTCCCTGCTGGTGCTGAGTGAGCCTGCCGCCAGGGTAGCCACGCCCTTGGGCACTAAGGCTGGCTGGGGTGGCTGGCACAGGGCCCGCCCTCCAGCCTGCCCTCACACAGGGTCTCAGAGAGCCCACGCGGGCCCGATGCTCAGCGCGGCTGCACTGAGGAGGGCGCCCCGAGTCTAGCTGCAGACCCTGCAGGGCCCCCCCCCCACCGCCCGTGCACGGGTGCAGTGGAGCTGCTGCTTCTCGAGCGTCCGGCTCTGACCACTCCTGGCTCAGTGCTGACCCGAAGGCCGGCCAGCGCAGCTCTCGCGCAGCCCCCTAGGTGGACGACTGGCCGTGTGTGTGGCAGCCCTGCCCCAGCCTTCCGCGGGAACCTGGGCAGACGCCCAGAAAAGGGCCCAGGCGGCACACTTGGCAGCGTCCCAGGCCGCAGGCGCGGGCAGGGCCTCCACGCAGCTGCCCTCAGCTCACGGTCAGAAGCATAAGTGCCCACGGCACCTCACAGGGGCCTGAGACGCCCAGGCTGGGAGGACGTGCTCAGGACCGTCTAGGAGGCACCGGAGCTCTCCAGGGGCGAAGGAGTGAGCGGCAGAGGACGGGCCAGGCTGACCAACTTCAACGACACCGGGATTTTACGGGACCGTCAATCAGTGGTTCACTGGGCTATACCTTATAGCCCAGTGGGGCAGCCGCGGGCCCGTCCTGGGGTGCGGGGGGGTGGCGAGGCTCAGGAGGAGGGGAGACCCCTGACAACTTGCGCTTGGAACTGGGGGGGCCAGCGCCAGGGCAGAAGCCCGTCTTCCGTGCCAGCCCAGCCCGGGGAGGGGACAGGAGAGGCTGGCGCTTCAGCGAGGCTGCTGGAAGCGAGCTCGCGCTCCCGTCCTGCCCCCATGAGAGGCCCCAGGCTGCTCGCTCCAGACGACCAGGGCTGGGGCTGCTCCCAAGAAGTCACGGTCCCGCCCAGCACCGGGGCCTTCCCCGCAGGGCCCTGGAGGGCAGGCCGCCCAGGCTCCCCCCACCTGCCAGGGCTGGCCCGGGGCGCTGGGGCCCTTCCCGCCTCCCCTGGGGCTCACCCTTCTGGATGGCCTGCTGCGCCTGCTTCCGGACTCGCGTGTTTCGCAGGAAGCGCCACTCCCGCTCCTTGCGGATCTGACTCTCCAGGTCGTGCTCCTCCGGGATCTTCAGCAACAGAGACAGCAGGTTACGCCGAGCCACTGAAAACAACCATTTGCCGACGAACATGCCTCCTCCTGGCCGCAGACGCGGGCTCTCCGGGCCGGCCGCGCCCGGCCACCATCCCCCCTGCTCCGCCCCTGCTTTCGGGGACAGAGGCACCCGGTCCCCTGGCGGGGTGCGGCTTGCGGCCAGAGCCGAAATCAGACGGTGCGGAAAGGCCAGCCCCGCGCGTGGTGCGTGTCCCGCGCCCGCCGCTGCCGGGTCTGTAAAGCAGCAGCCCTGAGCGACGGCCCCGCTCTATCCCGATTGTATTTTATTTTTTATTATTATTTTATTTCATATATTTTTTACATGAGTTTTCATTTTTGTACAATGTGTGCCTTTTGGTCTCGGGTTAGTCCCGTGGAATTCCCACCCCCATTCACCCGCGACCGTCACCGAGGACGGCTCTGCTTACAGTCACCTGGTGACTTGGGTCTTTGCCTTATTATGATGACTTCCTTTTTCCTGGCTCCTTAATTGGATCCTCCACACTCCTCCTGGAAGTGAGACCGTCCGGTATTTTTCTTTTTCTTTCTGGCTTATGTCGCTGAGCATGATCCCTTCTGGCTCCATCCATGTTGCTGCAACTGGCATGAGTTTATCTTTCTCGATGGCTGAGTAACATTCCATCGTGTGCATGGACCACATCTTCTTGATCCAGCATCTATTTTTGGGCATTTGGTTGTCTCCACAGCTTACCTATTGTAAATGGTGCTGCCATAAACAGAGGGGTGCAGGTTCGGCATCCTTTGGGTAGATCCCTAGGAGTGGAATTGCTGGTGGATCCCGATTTTAGAGAAACATCCCCCGCCTTGCCAGGGAGGACAACGTTCGCTGGAGGCCCTTGCAGGGCCCTTGGCAAGGGTCGGTGGGTCCTTTTGCCCCTTGTTCGTGGTGGTTTCCATCACGAGTGGCTGCTGGATTCTGCCACGTGCTTTGTGGTTTGCGGCGCTCACACGGCTCTCCTCTGGCTGAGTCAGGGCTGAGGGAACAGCTGAGTCGACCTGGGCTAGGCTCCCGGCCCCAGTGCATCGCCGGACACTGGTCCATCCCATGCTGACCACTGAGGACGTGTCGTTCCTGGCCTCGGCGTGCCTGTGCCCGGCGCCCCGTTCCTGCGGGGCTGGTGCAGACGGGCCTGCTCCTTCCGCAGCTTCTCCTTGGCTGGAAGGTTCCTGGGGCGACTGTTCCAGCTCCCCTCTGAGCCCCGGGTGACCTCTGGCAGCTCAGTCTCCCGGGGCATTTGCTGCTTCACCTTAGCGGCCGAGGGGCGGGGCCCTGGCATCGAGGGCGGGTTCTGGAGCCGTCGTCCACACGCCTGTCCGTGCCCATCACTGGCCCGGGCTCGACCGGCGCAGCCTTCTTGAGCCCCACCGCCGGGGCGAGCCACTCCCCTGGGCCGGGATCTCATGGGCCCAACTCTCTTGTGCTCACCTGGGCCCTGGAGTGTCCCTCTTGACTTCCGTCTCAGCGTGTCCATTTCTGCAAAGACGATCAGCTGGTGGCGCTGACGCCAGGGGGCGCGCGGGGCGGGGGCTGCCGTCTCCACGTGGTCTTCTGTGTTTGAAGGATGTTTAGAGACGACGTCACCTGCGTCCCTGGCTGGTTGCAGCTGAGCAGGGCCTGGGGGAGGCCGCGTGCTCCAGGGCTTGGGCCTCCGCTCCCCCCGAGCTGGTCGGTGCTCTCACGGCTGTCCCCCAAGCCAGTGCTGCTTCCTCCGGCAGCGGGCCCTCCCGCTGTCCTGGCCACCCGCTGTCCTCCGGGCATCCCTGAGAGCCGTGGGAGTGTCCACTTCAGAATCCTAGCGGGCCAGGCACCAGGTCTCCCCTCAAGGCGCGGGAGACTGAGGGTGCGGCCACCACAGTCCGGGCCCCGCCTGCTGAGCTCCATGCACGAGGCCGTCAAGCCCGGTGTCGCTGCCACAGCAGGCCCAGAACGTCAGCCTGGAGCCCACCCGGGGCCGCGGGAAACGGCTGCCTGGCCCCAGTGTGGTCCCGGCGACACAGGCCCTGCGGCCCAGCTGGCGCCTATGGCGCGGACGCTCAGCTTCTTCCTCCATTCTGGTTTTAATAACACACTTTATAAAGGACCGCACTGGTGTGATTGTGTACGGGCGTGCGGGGCCAGCCCAGCCCCTCCCACGGTCTCCTGATCACCCCTTCACACTCACCTCGCATGCTCACCCCAACGCTCGCCCCTCGCACACCCCTGCACCGTCGGGCACAGGCTGTCAAGGCTCTCGTGTCCGGAACGACACGCTCTGCTCGCCGTCACAAGGCTTTTCTAAGAAATTAAGGCCACCCAGAAGCACGTGAAGCAAAAAGGACAGCCCCGTCTCTGCTTCCCAGGTGTGACTGCGCGAGTGATTGATGGGCCCCCGGACACCGCCCGGTGCTGACAGAAGCTCCTGGAGCCACAGCATCCGGTGTCAGGGACGCCCAGTGCAGCCCCTGCACGCTCATGTGTGCGCACACACACGCACAGACGCGCACACACACAGGCATGCTGTCTCCCCCGACAGGCGGCAGGCGGGATGCTCTGCGGGATTCTCAGAGACCCCGGGGGCCGTGGGGCGAGCGGGGGAGGGTGTTGGCGCAGCTCAGCCAGGGCGCCGGGGACACAGTAGCGAGAAGGACGCGCCCGCAGACCTCGGCCCCAGCCTGGACTCGCCGCCTCGGGGGACTTTGCTCCCCAGCAGGCTCTGGGGCAGGCCCCTCACCCCGTCGGAGCGCTGGTGCTCAGCACAGGAAGCTGGTCCCTGGGGGAGACTCAAGCGTTTAGAGTGCTTCGGACGCGGCTGCCACTCCAGCACTGCGGGCAGGTCACGGAGGTGTTTTTCAGGCTGCTCGTCGCCACACCAAGGTGCCCACAGGGACAGCCTGGCAGGCACAAGGCTGCGGTTAAAGAAATGCCACCGGCGAGCAACCTGAGCTCCGCCCCGCGCCTGCTCCGTGGCCTTGACTTGGCCTTGACCCGGCCCATGGGCGTGACCGCACAGGCGTGGTTTTCTGCCAGAGAGGGGCTGGAGGAGACAGCAAGCAGAGGGAAGACCAGTGTGGCGCCCGCAGGGCCGGTGGGCCGGGCCTGCTCCCTGCCTTGCAGGCCTCAGCGCACAGGGCACGCCTGGAGCATGCCCACCCTGCTCTGCGTCCACGCTGACACGCTCGTCACGCGCATGTCCTGTGGCGTTCATTTTAGGGCTCAGCCTTAATAGTGCTAGTGATGCAGCAAGTATTGCACAACTTCTCAGCCTCTCCAGGGCGGGCGTTTTGGCCGATCTCGGCTCTCGCTGTGGGGGCGACAGGCAGCCCCG
This sequence comes from Talpa occidentalis, assembly GCF_014898055.3. Lineage (NCBI taxonomy): Eukaryota > Metazoa > Chordata > Mammalia > Eulipotyphla > Talpidae > Talpa > Talpa occidentalis. The sequence continues at coordinate 135,574,980 of NW_023605083.1, read as the reverse complement.
CAGCCCTGGCGGTGCTTCTTAACATTGTAGCCAAAGGGTGGGATACGGCTTCGGCACCTGTGACCAAACTGCGCTCTGGAAAAGTCAGGCCCCTTGACACCTGTTAGCGCCCTTTTCACAGAGGGCTCAGCCACTAGCAGCCTGTTCCCAGCTCAGGCACCAGCGACGAGGCGTTTTCACGGACTCAGGTGCACTCGTGGGGGCGGGCGGGGGAGAAACGCTGCGGCGGGCTCTCCACACTTTCCACGGGGCTCGCCTGGGGCAGCCTGACGGCGCCTCTGCGGGGGAAGGTCTCTAATCGTGCCTCACGCTATATGGGGCTGAATATGAGCCCCCGTCACCTGCTGACACGGGACATGTGCCCCTCGTGACTGCAGAACCGGACCCAACAGCCTCTCGAGGAACAAGCCAGAATGCACTAGAAGCAGCCCAGGGGACGGGACCTCAGAGAGCTGGAGCCCCTTGTCCACCAGCCCAGCCAGGTGCAGGCCCGGGGGCGGAGGCACAGGCCTCGAGCTGTCCTCACGGGGACACGAGGCCAATGCGGGCCGGCAACACATTTAGAGGCCCGGAAGGGCAGGCAGCCTCGAGAGGGCGGGCAGGTAAGCGAGGCCGACCCCTGCTGCTTTATTGTAACTGCCCACGGCAGCCACCGTGACAAGGACGTGGCGCCAGCCTGTGCTGGGGGTGGCCGCACGGGAGCCCAGAGGTGGGGCAGGCCAGGCCGGGTGGAAGGAGCAGAGTGGCCGGGACGGGGCCTGCACGGTGACCTCAGAGCAGAGAGGGGCAAATGGCCAGGCCTGAGGCCAGAGGGGGGGGGAGGGGCGCTGGAGGAGACCCTGCAGGCCCGAGGGGATGCTGCCTCCCCCAGAGGGGACGCACTCTACCTTCATGACGGGCTGGGCGAAGTACCGGGCGCTCCAGTCGCAGAACCCCGTCTGCAGCGCAGCGGAAACGAAGCCCTTGTGTCCCGCGGCATCATCGGGGTCCTCAGCCGTCTTCCGGGCGTTTGGAGAGGAGGGGAACAAAGTGAGGCCCTCACGGCCAACGACGAGCTTGCAAGAGGCGAGAGGCCTTGACCTGGTGACCTCGCGTCCTGGTGATGAGGGGCTCCTGGAGCCCGAGGGAGGGGGCCCGGCCCAGCTCACCTGCCTGGGGCGTCTGCCGCCTGCCTCGGGGCCACAAGTCCTGGGAGCCCAGCACGGCAGTGCTGCTGCCACTGGCCCCCCAGGCTCCCGAGAGGGCGCAGGCCCAGGCCTGATGGCACCAGCGCACAGTGTGCTCTCGGCTGGTTCCCAGGCTGGACCTGGGGCGCCACTGCCGGCGTGTCACGTGGCCAGCACCAGGAGCCCCTCATTGGGGCAGCCCCTGGGGGACAATCCCAGAGGGGCCGCCGTACAGGGACCCAACTCCTGCCGGGAGAGCCACGAGCCTCCTGTTGTAGGGGTCCTGGCCCGGGGCAGTGACACCCTGTTCCTGCTGCCTGCGCCAGCGTCCAGCCAGGCAACTGAGCCTACCCTGGGTGGGGCAGGCGGTCCTGCTGCATGGCCACCCAGGCAGTAAAGTGGGTGCTGGCAAGCAAGGTGACACCCTATTCCCACAGGCCTCCTCTGAAGACATCTCCGGAGCTTGTGAGGGCACTGAGCTGAGGCACTGGGCAGCGCGGCCCTGGGGGCATCCCGAGCTGCCTCCAGACTCTGCAGCCCAGGCGCTGTCCAGACAAGGTGGTGCAGGCCCGGGGCATGCTGGCTCCCCGTACTTCGAGGGCCTCAGGCAGGTGCCAGGCAGCCCCTCCTGAAACTCCTCCTACCACCCAGGGCAGAGGCCGCACGCAGCCTGAAGGGGTGTTTATGGAGAAACAAACCACTGGTCACGATGAGCCCCACTGTGGCGGCAGCGGCCTCTGCCGGGAAAGGGGCAGCAGAGCACGCCCGGTGACGGCCTAAGCAGGGCTGCGGATAGGAGGGCCCTGCCCACGTGGGACGGCACCTTCGCTGGGCGTGCCATGAGGTCTGTGGGCCTGGCAGAACCCCTGGCGCTGAGGCCTGCCTCTTGCCCGGCTTGGTCCTTGCTGCCCGCCCCCACAACACAGCCCTGTCCATACCTGGTCAGGGCCCTTGTCAAACATCTTCCGTGTCCGGGGGAACTGGTGGGAGTGGGGGGTGTACTGCACCCCTGCGGGCCCGGCGGTGCCTGGTCGGCCTGCAGGGAGGTCCCGGCTGACCGGCTGCTTGGCCACGTCATTGGTCAGGCTGGAGCTGCTGGCGCTGGATGTTGGCGGGGAGCCTCTGCCATCGGACGGGCGGGGGGAGAGATGCTGGGTTACCCCAAAAGGAAACTCTGAGCAACCTGGGCTCCCACCCCAGCCCTCAGGAGCATATCCGGGCCACCAGCTAGGCCGCCCCTGCCAGCAAGTCCACGTGACTTCAAGCCACCCAGCGTGGGCGCCCAGTCTAGCCCCTTCCAGCTGGGCCTGCTGGTGCAGAACCGTCTGTGGGAGCTCTGGGGCAGGGGCCGGCTGGTCGGGGCTCCCCAGACGTGGCCGGGTGCCTAAGGGTGCTCCACATATGAGCACTGCCGGAGGGAGGGCCCTGCTGGTCACCACGTGGAAGGGGCACTGGCCCTCAGTCGTAGAACTCGGGGGCCACAAGCCAGTCCAGTTAGCTCTGGTGGTGACAGCGTGCGGGGGGCACTGGTGGCTCCTAACTGCTCTGGGACAGGCTTGACGGGAGGATGAGGGGGCGCGCGGGGAGGGGGCAGCACTCACCCCGCCTGCTGGATGAGGATGCCCTTGTTGGTGGGGCTGGCGGGCGCTGACTGGGTGAGGGAGGACGTGGTGAGGATGCGCTGTGGCCGGGCATTCACGGTGGCCTGAAAGAGCAGGGCAGCAGGGCCGTGGGCGGCAGCCTCCACGGCACCACAGCACGCACCTGTGGGGCTTCCTGCGAGGCGTGTCCCCAAATGTCAGCCTGTACACAGAACGCTGTTGCGTTTTCCTAGAAACTGCGAGCTGGGGGCCAGGCTCCAGGGTGGCCTCCTTGGAGAGCTAACGAGGACTTGGGGTCCCGGGGAGTCCCCCGGGGTGGCGCTCAGGAAGGCACCTGGCCCTCCGCCTCCCCCTCTAAGGAAGCCTCCTGGGACGCCTCAGCCTGTCCCCCTCTGCTGAGCTGTCCCAGCCCTCGTTCCAGAGGCCACAAGGGGCCGAGGACCATTACACTCCCACGAGGGCGGCCGTGGGCAGCTGCCCTCGGCTGCTCCCCAGTGGGCGCTGGCGGAGTCAGTTATGCCCCTGGAGGCTCGGGCCCTGTGCTGCCTGGCCAGCCAGGGGCCACCTCCAGGACAAGTGGCGGCTGGGGCTCAGCCCTCTCCTTGCCCAGGCCACACGCTTGGAACACCCCCGTCGGGCTGGCAGGACGGGGCCGAGCGCGGCTGACCACGGCGTCCAGGAAGGATGCCGGCCCAGCCTCTGCTTCCTCTCCGGCTCAGGGGCAGGTGCAACAGTGTCTCTGGACGTGGCGCTTGGTGGATGGAGACAGGACAGCGGCCGCGGTAAGCTGCCTCCCACGTCCGCGGGCCGGACATTTTGCCAGGAGAAAGATTTGCCTGGCCTGAGAGCTGGTGTCCAGGAGGGACATGGTTTCGCTCTGTGCTTTAACTGGGCTCTCCGGAAGGCTGGCAGCCGGATGTCCGCCAGTCAGCGATGGCGAGGGAAGGAGCTGACGAGGGGGTGCGGCTCTTTTGACAACCCGCCTGCGGCCGGCCTCCCTCCCTGCCTCCTGCTCCGAGCGGTCACAGGGCCTGTGCTGCCGGGGGGCCTGTCTGGGTGGGGGGACGAGGCGGGAAGCCGGGGCCTGGCCTGGCTGGCCGCCCACAGTGGCCTCTCACGCCGTGGGCAGCCAACAGTAAGAAGGTCGCTGACGCCACAGGCAAAGCCATACCGGCGCTTCCGGGTATTCTCTTCTCGCAGATCAAAATGGCAAGAAAGCGTCGTCAGCCTGTGAAAGACGCTTGTCATTTTCTGAGTGAGGAAAGGGGCCCAGGCCCTGCCGGCCCCAGACAGGCCCCCAAGCCTGGGGAGTCCGGGGAGGAAAGGAACTGAGGCTAACACGGGCCGCCTCAAAATTTCCAGAAAAACAGCAGGAGGTGATGAGGAAGACGGACGCTGATGGGGTTGAAGCAAAGACGTCAGCGAAACCCACAAGGCTCACGGGCTCGGAGCTGTGGCCAAGGGGGGCTGCTGGCACCCCAGGGACCCACAGGGAGAGGACACTGAGGTCTCAGCCGCAGGCCAGGGATGGCTCAGGCAGGAAAGCAGACGGGGGCGAGAAGACACCCCTCGGTGGAGGAACGCGCCCCACAGGCCCGGCAGGCGTGTGCAGGCACCAGGGAGGGCGCGAGACGCAGAGCGCGGGATCGAACACAGGATGATCCCAAATGCACTCGTGGATGACTCGGGTCCTCTCACGAGATGACCCACCGCGGAGCTGTCCAGGTACCGCCCACTGCTGGGGGCCGGGGGAGAAGGAAGCCGCTGCTCCTGGACCCCGGCGCCACGCGGGGCCGTGCTCCGCAGGGGCTGCCCGGCCGTCCCAGGCTGTGGGGGTATGGGGAGGCCCCGGGCACCCCGGTGGTCTCTGCAGCAGACAGAGGGAGCTGGGGGCGCCAAGTGGTGGGGTCTGCAAGGGAGGGGTCCCTGTGGGCAGCAGGGGCCGTGTCCTTGAGCTCATGCGAGTGTGGGGTGAAATCACCAGGCAGGACGAGCCCCCCCAAACACATGCCTAGAGCTAGAGAGAGGGGCTGGGGGAGGGGTACAGCCCCCAGCAGACAGGACTAAAACCTGTGACTGACGCTTCTAGAATCAGGAGAATCAAACACCAAGTCAGCAAAGAGACACACTGATGGTAAGAGCAGGTGCGCGGAGCCCGGTGGTGGGGTGGCCACAGCAGTGACGCCGATCGAGCGGGGGCGGCCGGGTCATGCAGACCCCGGGACTGCGGGTGCCCCCAAAAGTCCCGCCACTTGGGGGAGATCCCACAGCCCACCCGTGCAGGGCTGTGCTGGCCGGCCCCTGCGGCCTGCACCCACCTTGTAGGCGATGCTGTTGAGCACCCTCATGGCCAAATCGGACACGTCTGGGTAGGGGTCTGCCGCCAGGTGCAGGAGAACGCGCCAGATCTGAGTGTAGACGCTGTTGAAAGAGACTCCTAGGAGAGAGACAGGAGGCTCCAGCAGCCGCGCCGCGCCACTGCACTGCACAGCTGCCGCCCGCTGCCTGTCCCGAAGCCCCACCTGCCCACCTGGGGTGCCCAGAGCTGGGCCAGCACCCGCCTGGCTACTCTGGCAACGAGCCCAGGGCCAGGTCCCTGCAGGTACGCAGGCTGGGCCTCATGGCCTCCCCTGCTGGAAAGCAGCCAGGGCAGGCCTTCCCTCTGGGTCCGTGCTGAGACACCAGAGGTCCTCGTCCCTGGGAGTGGCGCAGTGGGACGAGGCCATGCCATACCTCACTGCTGGCCTGGCCCACACGCCACATGCCATGCCACCCCCAGATCCCAGGAGTCCCCGAGGGCTGTGAGTGCCCTGACTGCAGCCCTCCCGCAGCCTGTGACAGCAGCTGGTATGGGAAGAGGAGGGGCCGTGGGCCCCGCGGAAGAGGCACAGCAGAGGGTTTCCTGGGGGTGGGATGCGCCCTGGAAAACACCTTCCAGGAGGGAAGGTCAGCAGCGCCAACAGCAACCAGATGCAGGGGGAGTGGCTGGAGAAGAGCTGACCAGAACTGGACAGCCTAATCACAGGCCCCAGCAGACGTGAGGGCTCAGACCAAAGGGAGGGTCAGCGGCGGGCTGAGCACCTGCCAGGGACAGCCAGGGTGCCCGGGGCCAGGGAGCAGGGTCAGCACCAGGCTGGGTCCCGGGGGGCTGAGGGCAACCTGGGAGAGGACACGGCTGCACAGGCAGCGGTGGGGAGGGGCGGCGGGGAGGGGCAGCGCCGGAGCTTGGGCACCGCCCCCTCTCCTGCCCCCAGGGAGTGTGGGCCGGGGGACAGCTGCCTCTGCTGCATCCAACTGCAGGCCTTTCACTTGAGAGGACGCTGGGCGGGTTATTGGAAAGAGCGAGCTTGTTCAACAGCAGGAGCGGGAAAGACGTCAAACAGGCCGTGCGCCTGGCGGCGCGCGCTCCCATCCAGGCCCTGTCCTGGGCGCTCGGGGGAAGGTGCGCCAGAAGGGGACCCGCGCTCCAAGGACGGGGTTTGGCAGGCAGGGCAGATCCAGGGGAAGACGCTGCGTGGAGGTCTGGAGAAGCCACCCGGTGCGGGGCGTCTGCATAAAGCAGCCCGGGGGTCCCGGGGCCGCCCACGTGGCCATCCACACAGGCGGGTGAGGAAGAGCCGCCCCAGCGCCCAGTGCGGGAGGCCGCCGTGGGAGACGGCTCAGCAGACCGAGTAGGGGCAGCGGCAGCGGTGCTGACCCCCAGAGGGACCCAGTTCTGCCCCTTCCCGGCTGAGCCATGGGAGGTCCCGGACAGAGGTGCAGGGTGGGGAGCAGGCCAGGGCAAAAGCCCACTACCAGCCAGGGCTCTGCTCGCCAGCCCAGCGACGTGGGCCCTATTTGCTGGGTCCTGCCTGTCAGAACCCTTCTGCACCCAGCCTTCCCTCCCGCGCTGCTGCTGGCTTCCTCGAGGAAGATTCCGCTGCGATAGCGCGGCACCCACTCCTGCCAGAGCCTGACACAGCCCCGCACTGTCCACAGTGAGCCGAGGACGGGGCCGCCTGCGCGGTGTCTCTCCCGGCCTGCCACCGCCCGTCTCGGCCTCGCTGTGGAACATGCTGCTACAAAGCGGAACGTTCTGGACCTGCCGAGCGCAGCTGCAGTCCCCGGGGAGGGACTGGAGGCGGCGGCGTGCAGCTGGCGCGGCTGGACTCCCCAGGCGCGGAGGGCCTATCTGCACGTCTAGACTAAAAGTAATAAAAGATGGTAACTATTGGTGTTAGGATTTATTTTTTACAGCAACAGCAGCTACTTTCTAAATTGCATAAGACACGGGAAAACTTGCTCAGAGCGCTGAAGCCACCTCTGGGTCCAGCCCCGGGAGGGAGGAGACCTGGGCCTGCCAGCCCGGCCGCGGCCACCTGCGGGGACACCTCTGGGGGCCGTGGGCAGGCGTCCCCGTGTCTCATGTCCTGTCAGCCTTGATGCCATCCCCATGGGACACTCTAGTGACAGGCCCTGAAGCTACAGCCGACCTGGGGGGCTGGGTGCTGACAGGAGGGGCCCCAGGGAAGCCGGCCTGCCTGGGGACGGGGGCCCCGGCCGGCCTCCCCGAGTTGGCAGGTGCGTGCTACCCGCTGCTCCTCTGCCAAAAGTGAAGACCCGCAGCTGCTGCCCGAGCCCCGGAGCCCCAGCCAGGGCGGGTTGTGCCTCCCTCCCGCCATCGTGTTGCCCTGTGAGCAAGGCCTCTTGGGGCTCTGCCCGCACCGTGCAGCCCGCACGCAGGCCTCGTACCAAGTCCCCTGTGCCGATGAGGGTCTGGCCAGGGAGGCCCCCCGGGCTGGCGCGGGGCATACAGGCCCTCCCAGAAAGCCTCTTTTGCAGCAGTCAGTGGAAGTGGCTGAAGAGATTGCTGCTCTTTGGTTGAAATGAAAGGAAAAATGGGCTTCAAACAGGCGAGCATGGCGGTGAGGCTTCTATGCAGGCCGTGAAGTTTAAACACGGCAGCTTCAGGCAAAGTGGGCGCCAGAACTGAACGAGGCCGACTGGGCCTCAGCCCGTCTCCCAGCACCTGCCGCACCCCAGACCCTTCCCACCCGTTTTCAGAGACTTGAATCAGACTAGAAGTGCCGGTGAGCCTGACTGTGTGAGCGGGAGGGTGAGGAAGCAGGCCTCCTCCTGGGGGGTACACCTGCTCTGGCCCCGGGGCTGTCCACCTGCGGGCAATGAGACGCCCTCACACCCTCCACCTGCAGTGCCAAGGCTGGATGGCCTCACGCGGGCTGCAGTGCACCGCTGGGAGCACCTACTGCCCAGACACAGTTGTGCTGAGCTGAGGCTCGCACCCCGCTGCTGGGCACTTGGGGCACCGCACCCCGCCGCCGGGCACTTGGGGCACCGCACCCCGCCGCCAGGCACACAGACCTGGATTTCAACTCTCAAGGTCAGTGGACAGGTCAGATTCTGAGCTGGTTCTCGGTGTGGGGTGCCTCTAGCTAGCAGGGACCCCATGCCAACTCTTACTCCCTGGGGGGGGCCTGACGGCTACCTCCACACCCGTGAAGACAGGGCCGACCAAATGGGGACGCAGACGAGGGGTGAGGGGCCACTGCGGATGCCCTCAGAAGGACGGAAGGGGCGCCATCTTTACTGTCCACTGCGGAAGTGAGGAAGAACGAGCACAAACCCAAAGAACATAGAGGAAATAAAGAGAAATGACCGGGACGTGAACTAAAGCTGTAAATAATGGACCGACACAGCAAAGCCAAAGCTGGAGCTCGAAAACACTAAAATGAACAAACGTCTCCCAGGATTGAGAAAACGCAAATAAACATAATAGAAATGAAAAAGGCGGCAAATCTACAGAGACCAGCGAGTGAGGTCGTGAGGCTGCTCAGGAGACCCCGGGAAGGGAGAGAGGAAGCTTGGCTGAAGCGGGGGCTGCTCAGAGGCCCAGGCCCATGAGAAGGCGCTCGTGAGGGAGGGCTGACGTGACGCCGCCGTGGTCGTTGAGGAAATGGAGCGAGGCGCCGAAGGCCATCCACACAAAGCCCACTAGCCCCGGGGTGCTGGGAAAAATTCCACTCATACGCCAGAGAACACAGACACGCGTGTCACACAGACCGCTCCAGAGAACAGGCGCGGGCACGCCCCCCGCGGCTCCACGAGGCCAGAGTGGACGCCCTCCTCGCCCCCGCGGTTCCCTGAGGCCAGAGTAGACACAGCCCCTGCGGCTCCACGAGGCCAGCATGGACATGGCTTCCATGGCTCCACGAGGCCAGAGCGGACAAACCCCAGAAGCTTGCAAGGCGTGGCGGGAAGCACGGGCCGGCCTTGCTTGCAGAGACTTAGGACAGGGGATGCCCCGTGAGGGCATGGCAGCTAAGCAGGGTGGGCCAGGCCCCAGCTTTGTGACCGCCATGTAGCGGGGGGTGGACGGCAACACGCAGGGTCATGGGAGACACACCGTGAGTTCACTTCACGTATGGAAAACTAAAACCCTAACTGACTGGACAGGAGCTCCCATCACCCGCGGAAGGGATCCCCAGAAAATCTAGAGCCAGCATCACATCAAGAGGGGACAGGTGAGGAGTGAAGTGGGGCCCTCCTGGCACCCCTGCAGCAGCGCACAGCCCCAGAAGAGACCACGACCTAAAGTCAGAGGACGACAAGGTGGCTCGACCAGGCGGTCGTGCCGTTACGCGAGTCACACGCTGACTTGAGAACGCGGAGGCTCAGGCCAAGGGAACCCAGCCCAGGCCCGGTCGAGAGCTCGCTCTACGAAGAGGGGTCTCCTCCAGCCACACGCATCCTGGGAGGGCGTCCTGCCAGGGGACAGCCCCCCAGAGTGGGGCAGAGGACAGGTGCGGACAACGGGAGAAGACGCCAAGTGAGGCCCTGGCCCGGGCTGTAGCCCGCCAGCCGCTCTCTGGGCGCTTGGCCCAATCCTGGGGGGCTCTATCCATCACGGGCCTGGCCAGACCTGCTGGAGAAAGGACAGGCCTCTGCGGAAGGGGCTGGGACAGCTGGAGACCCGCGTGGGACAACAACGCCGGACCCACAACCTCCCCACAGAGACTTGATCCAGTGCATGCTTATTTAGGGAGAAAAAGGAAAACGCCAGTCCTGAATTTCATAGAAAATGTAGAAAAATATCTTCGAGACAGTGAGGAAAAAAAGAATTCAAGACACCAAAGGGTAGATTTTAAAGAAAAAGATAAATTAAAATGTAACACTTTTAGATCAGATAAAAATATCAGATAAATAAAACCACAGCTGGGAAGGGGCGTTTCAATGGCTCCGCGTGATCAGGAACTAGTATCTGTGGCCTCGGGGTCAGTCTCAGGCTGTCACCACTGCGCCTGAGCTCTATCCCCCTCAGGGAGTGACCCCCACGGCGCAGCAGACCTCTCCTATCTCCCTGCTGCCCCCTCAGCAGTAGATCTCAGTGGATCCGCCTGTTCTGCTCCCCACTCTGTCTCTGGGGAGTTCTCTCACCCCCCCACACCTCTGGCCTGCACCCCAGTTCTTCTATGGAAAACAAACAAACAAAACAGAATTGTGACACACTGCTAAAAATGAAGAGACAGGTGACACACGTTGGGAAGTGTCAGGTTCTGGACAGGTGACTGACACAAGTGGACACTGGACAGACCAACCGACCTGGAGCCTGGCCTCACGCCAGGGGAGGGGCAGGCCCGCTGGCCACTGCCGCAGAGCAAGCAGCACGGCGCGCCCTCCTTCCCAGCACGCTCACTCCTGGGAAGCCGCCCTGCACGCGACCCCGCCCACCCCCGGCACAGGCTGGGGCGGGGGGAGCCCGGGACAGCCGAGGGCAGGTGTCTGGAGAGAGGGCAGGCACGGCGGCGGATGCGCGCAGGCAAGGACGGCAGTGGGGTGTTCTTAGGAGAAGAAGCAGGCAGGGAGCCGGGGCCAGGGAGCCGAGGAAGCACCCTCAGAATGACTGGTGGGGCGGCTGGCTAGGTCCCGGGTGAGGGGGCAGAACCCTGCTGGGCCCCGGGCAGCCGCGCTGGGTCTGGATCAGAGCTCTGTGGGTGGGGGCCGGCCCAGTGTGCGGGCGTGGGGTGCTGGCGAGGGGCCCAGAGGGGGGGCCCGCACCCCCAGTATGCAGCTAAGGAGCGAGAGAGGGTGGCCTGACACCCCTGCAGGAGGACGGCTGGCAGCGGACAATGGACAGGTGTGGACAGCGGACCGTGTCTGACCGTGAATGGGGAAGCGGTGACTGCCATGAGCAGGTGTAAACAGAGGGCGAGGCTGGCATAACCTCGGTTCCTACAGCCAGGGTGGGGTGCCCGGAGCTGCGGTTAAGTCTGTGCCGGGGCAGGTACTCCTGGGGCTCAGGACAGAGTTGATGTGCAAGGGTGTGCCTGCAAAGAGGCACCCTGGGGTGCATGGCTGGAGCTGGCTCTGTGGGTCTCGACCGCCAGAGTTTCGGGGCTCCCCACTGGAGGAGGGCCTTGCTTGGGCCCGTGCCGTGGCTCTGGGTCAGACCCCGGCAGAGGGGCCACCGGGCGCGTCCTGTATGGGGGTGGTGGGTGAACGCCCGCCCCTCATCTGCCGGGCAGGCCCCTCGAGGTGAGCAGGAGGCAGAGCTGAGCCCCAGCTGGGATCCCCGCTGAGGGTGGGGGCTGTCAGATCTTGAGGGGGCCTGAAGCCCGGTAGGGCCCACCACGCAGCACAGAGCATGGGGAGAGCCGCCTTCCCACAGGAAGCCAGCAGCCCCATGCCAGCCGCCTGCGCCACACTCAGCAAGGGGCCAGGCACCTGCTGGGAGCGCCGTGTGTGCTGAGGGAGGCGCCGGCCCACACGCACCGGGTGGACCATGCAGGGATATTGCAGCTGGGCGGCCAGCCCTGCCCCCGTGCACCCCAGCTCGTCCTGGTCTCAGCAGCACGGCCGGACCTCGCTAGCCCAGTGCGAGGAGCTGCCTGCGGGGGTCTGGCGCGGGGCTCACCGATGAGGGAGTTGAGGGACGAGTAGGAGCTGACACGCCGCATCTTGTCGATGGTCTCGAAGGACAGGATGTACTCCTCGCTCTCAGGGCTGCCCAGGGTGCTGCTGGCGCTGCTGCTGGCGCTCAGGTTCCCGGGGGAGAAGGCCGCCGAGCTGCCCGCTGGCCATGGACAGAGGGAGGGGTCAGCGCCAGCGCCCACCCACCTTGGCCGAAGCTGCTGGGCGTGCAGCCGGCACCCACCAGGAGCTGGTGCTGGGGCGGGGCTGCAGTGTGGCGCGCCCGCAGTGGCCAGCTCGGGAGAGGGCGCCACGGGTCAGCAGACCCACTGCCGGCTGCACATGGGGGCGGCGGGCAGGGCAGGGCGCCTACAGGAGTCCCGGACAGTCCACCCCCGCGGCCCGGCCCTTACTCTCTTCCGTCAGGCTGAGATTCTGCAGAGACTTGTTCAAGCTCCTTGCCGTGGCCACAGCGCGGATGTTGCCATAGGAGCTGACTGAGCGCAGTCTGGGGGTGCAGGGGCTGTCCCGCACCGGGGTCAGGCTCCCGCCCTCTGGGGAGAGGAGAGGAGAGGAGCTGATTGCCCGGGTCGCAGCTCCAACGCGTTGGGACAGCGGCGAACCCGGACGGCACGATGCCCACGGAGCCGCAGGGCCCCGGGGACCGTGGGGGTGGGCCGGAGAGGCCCGGCTGCCAGGAGCAGAGACCTTGGCTGGGTGTGTGCTTGGGCCGTCCAAGCCGGCGGCCGCGGGGAGGGCCCTGAGAAGTGGGCTCGCAGGGGCAGCACAGGCGCCGCTCTCGGTCTCGGGGGGCCTCGCCCGGCCCTCCCCTCCCCAGTGCCCAAGCAGAGATTGCTGACCAGCAGCCCCGGCCCCGCAGAGGCGGCCACGTGGGGCTGGGGCTCGCGTGTGAAGGGGAGGCCGGCTCTTTGCTGCCAGGGATTTGCTCCCCCCACTGGGTCAAAAGGAGGGAAAAAGGCAGAGGCCCAGAGGGCCCTTCTGGGCTGCCCGCGGCGGGGGCGGGACCAGGGCTCAGGCGGGATGGGGGTGGGGTGGGCAGGGCGCGGGCGGCAGCACCTGTGGCGGCCGGGGAAGGCAGCGGGTAGCTCTTCTCCTCCTCCATGAACTGCAAGGCCACGGTGCAGAAGTTGCTCTCGTACTGGACGACCAGGTGACTCAGCGCCACCACCAGCTCCTGCGGGAGGAGAGCGCGACCCTTAGGCGCTGGCAGCCGTCTGCGGGGGCAGCGAGCCCGGAAAGTCAGCACCCGACGCTTGAGCCGCCTCAGACGGCCAGGTTGGCGGGGCTCGGGCCTCTCAGCGAGCGCCGGTGTCCAGCACAGTGTGGTCAGGAAGGGGCCAGCAGCCCGAGGGGCTGCCCAGGTACACACAGCTCAGTCCAGGGAGATGGACCCTGCACCAGCACTCGGGGACCTGCAAGCCTGCCGGCCGGCTGTCCAAAAACCCCAGCAGCTCCCACTTCTGTCTCAGGAAGACTCGGCAGAAAGCCAGTCTGCGGGAGCTCCGGGCCGGGGCCGCCGGGGTGCAACGGGGCTCAGCCGCCGCATCCGTGGGCTGCTCAAAAGCGCTGGGCCCCAGCTCTCTCCATCCAGTCCAGGCTGGCCCCCCAGCCCCCGGCCTGGCCTGGCCCCAGGGGTGCTCTGCCCCACCTGCTGTCCTGCCTTCCCGCCCAGGGCCCCGCCTTGCCACCTGGGGCTGCTCACTTCCAACCCCATTGCCCAGAAAGTTCTTGGGGAGAGTGGGGCACCCGCCTGGAGACCAGGCCAGCTCTGGGGCCAGGCACCGTCACGCCAGGGGTGTGGCCAGGGGCTGGTCAGGGAGGCGCTGCTGGATGCTGCTGTGGACAGGACACCACCTGGGAGGCCTGAGGTCACCCACATCTACAAATACAAACTGCCTGTGGGGGCGCATGTGCCCCCCTGCTGAAGTGGTGACAGGGAGAGGCCCGTGGCCCCTCCCCACTAGGCCTCAGACAGTGGCCGGCGTGGGGGTCACACGGTGCCTGCAGCCTGGCCCTGGGCTCGAAGGGGCGGCCGCTGGTGGGCAGCCGGGACTGCACAGCTTGCAGAGGGGGGCGGCGGGACGTGCTGACTAGACCCCATCAGGTCTGCATGCAGAGCCCTCTGCTGCTGGGATGGCCTATCTGATGCTGGACCCGTGACTTCCTGAGGACCTGGGATGAGGCCCTTCTTTCCCTCACTGGCCATTGGCTGGGGCCAGCAGAGGCGCCTTGTGGCCCCACAGTGGGTGGACAGGCCAGGTAGTGGCCGAGTGCTGGGGCACGGAGCCCCGGGGCTCCTGGCGCTGGCTCCCAGGCCTCAGGCCGTGGGCCCTGCAGTGTCACATGTGATTGGCGACTCACAGGAGCTGCTGGCAGTTGGGTCCTCTAGTGAAGAAAGGCTCGCAAGGTCCCGGGAGGCCTCCTGGACACCCCAGGAATGCCCACAGCTGTGGCCCCGCTCCCCCAAGCCTCTGCATCTCCTTGGTAGGACTGAGGCTGGAGCAGGCTGAGGGCGGGCACAGATGCCCCAAGGGCAGCAGGATGGGACTGAGACAGGGCTCCTCCCACTCCCCGCAGACGCCTCCCTGGAGGTGGGCAAGTGCCACCCAGGGCCTGTGGCAGTGCCAGGCCAGCCTCTGGGCCCTGATTCCTGACCAGGGCTTTGGCTTCATTGAGCCGAGCCGGCTCAGGGAAGGCGCGGCCTCCCCTCCACACCCTGTGAGCCCAGGAGGGCCGGGATGACAGAGGAGGGAGCCTTTCTCCCCCCACGGGGGCCACACCCGGCTCCGCCGTGCAGCTGAGGCCCTGGGCACCTGGTGCCACTGAGTCCTGCAGGGGACGGAGCCCACGCTGGGGCTCAGACCAGCCGCCTCTCTGGTGGCCTCTCCTCGCCCCAAGAATTTTAATGGACACTCAAGGGAAGGACGGATCTGCTGCTTCTGCCGAGGCCCTGGGAGGCTTTGGGGGTGGGGGAGGGGCTCTGATGCCAGCGGCTGGACTTGGGGAGGCAGCTGGGCCCTGTGCTCAGCGCAGGGCCCAGGACGGGTCAGCAGGCCCTCAGCTTGCCTCTGTAAGTCCCACGCAAGCAGGGGCAAGCCAAAGGGGTTGGGATCGGGCTGCAGGATGTGCATTAGGTCACAGCCTCCCCAGTAAACTGGGGGTCTGCCCCCAAACAAGCAAGCACCCCCACCGTGCCCTCTCCCGCAGCCAGTCTCCCCGCCAGCACCCGGGAAAGCAGGCACCCCAGGGTCTGGGGACGAGGGATCATGGCGCTGCCTGGCGGCCTCCCTGCCCACTGGTGTATGCTCTGCCCGAGGGCGGCTTGGCGGGGCGGGTCACGGTGGGGATGGCACGAGTGGGCGCGGTCGGTGAGCAGCGATCTCTGGACGGGGTGGGAAGGGCACGGCGCACTGGCTGCCCTTGTGAGTTTGGTGTGGTGAGCAAGGCCGCCACGAGCAGGGCGGGCGGGGGCCTGCCAGAGGCCACTCGAGTCTCTGGTGAAGAGGCCACGGCCAGGGAACTGGACAGACACCAGAGGCCTGCCCCATGGCCACAGACGCTGGCCAGACCCGGGCTGGGGGAGGGAGGCGCACGTACCTTGCGGACCACGGGGCTCCCGTCACTGATGAGCTGGGCCAGCATCATGGCCACGTTGTGGTCAATGGTGGTGGAATGGTCTGTCCTCTCCGCTGAGTTGCCCACGAAGGTGCCGAGGGCAAAGACGGCCGCGCAGCGCACCTGTGAGACGGGCGGGCAGGACGTGGGGTACCAGCGCCTGGCCCAGGCCCCTCTCACGGCCAGGAAAGGCACTGGAGCAGGTTGGGGTCCTGCGGCCCGGCCCAGGCATGGGGAGTGGAGGTCAAACTCCCTGAACAAAAGGCCAGCAGCCCGCTCCCCAGCCCACGGGCCTCGGGTGTGGCCGCCCATGGGGCCTGGATCCGTGCTCCACGCCTGCCTCTGGCCCGTCGGATGCAGGAGAAAAGCTCCACCTTGCTGACCCGTCCCCTGGTTTCTAAAATGTCCTGTCCTGGGCAGCTGGGGGAGGGGTAAGATGGCCCGCGATGGTCCCACTGGACACTGCGCCCAGGACGCCAGGGAGCCGGGCCCGTCTGGCGGCTCCTGGCAGACCCATGTGGAGCAATTCAGGATCGGGCCCCCGGGTCCCGAAAGATTGGGCTCCACCTGGAATTAGCTCTGACCCATGAGCCGGGCCGGGCGCAGGGGGTGGAGGCAGGGGCCGCCCTCGGCTCACCTGGGCCTGCGGTCAGAGCATGTGGGGGGAACATCGCGGAAGCCCTGAAGGTGACCCCCAGAAAGAGGCTAAAATGGGTGTGGACAGAGCGTCCGGGGAGCGTGGGTGGGCAGGGCCTGAGGGACACGCTCGGCGGGCAGAAGGGACACGCGCCGCGCCGGCATTTCCTCTCCCTGTCCACCTTCCCCCCACGACGCCAGGCTGCACTCGGGGTGCCCTGCATCTCTCTGAACAAACTGGGAAACCAAACAAACTGGAGAGAGCCTGAAGCCTGCGCACCTCGCCCCCCGGCCAGGACCCAGAACTGCATGGCCCCTCCCCGCACCCTGAGCGCCGGCGCCCTCACCTCGGGGATGGGGTCGGACAGCAGGCTGCAGAGCTTCTCGTGTGCGCTGTCCCGCACGCCGCACCACCGGGCCGAGTCGAAGTTCTGCCAGACCCGCCCCAAGCAGATGGCCACCCACTGGCGCAGCAGCGGGTGCGGGTCGGTGAGCTGCTCCAGGCAGATGGCGATCAGGTTGCCCTGGAGACAGGCCTCCTGCGGGGGAGCAAGGACACCGTGCACCCCAGGGCTCGCGCGCGTCCCTTTCAAACCCCAACTTCCACGGCTGGCTAAGCCGCAGGGCCGCTCCCCTTGGGGCCGGGGTGCGCATGGCCGTCTCCCTGCCGCTCAGACACCCAGGCCGGGGCAGCGGCTCACCTGCCCTGCGCTGTAGCCGTTGACGATCACTGCCAGGATGAAGGCCGTCATGGTCCTGTGCTCCGCCTGCAAGACAGAGGCTGCTTGCCCTGGTGGTCCCAGGGGGAGCTCTGCTGCGGCAGCGGCCAGCTCTGTGGTGTGGGCACAGCCTCTTGAAGGAGGCCTGTCAGGGGCCGGCTGTCCTCTGGGCCCCGAGGCCGCAGGATGTGCCACGTCGCCACCAAGCCTGCCGAGCTTCCGTACGTCTCCCCTCACCCTGGGCCGGTGAGGGGGCTGGGGGGTCCTGGCCAGCGTGCACGGTGGAAGGAGCCAGTCCCCAGCCTCTGTCCCCCGGCCCGCTCTGGCCACCCTCCCCCGCTGGCTCTACGAGGTGCCCTCCGCGGCTCACGAGCCCAGGCAGCCAATCCCTGGCCTTCCTGGATCGCCCGCGGCTGCCAGGAGACTTCACCCGGCCCCTCCCGCTCCACCCCCAGAGGCTTCTGTTCTCCATGTTCACAGCCCCTGCTCTTTGGCGCGGGCCAGGTGCGCCCAGCTCCTCCGCCTCCCGCTGCGAATGCACCCGCGACCCCACGGCGTCCCCCCTCCCCATGGCCTGCTCAGGGCTCGGCAGCAGGGATGTGCGGGCTCGCCTGGGCGTGGTCCCCGGGCACAGGGCCTGGGCCGGCCCCTCATGGGCCGGAGGAGACAGGACTGCGCCCAGCAGAGAAGTGACAGGCGGCCCGCAGAGCGTGCAGCTGGGCGGGGCCACTGGACACCCGCCCGCGCCCACCTCGGCCCGCTTGGGTGAGTGAGTGGGCGGGCGGGCGGTGCCACTTACAGGCATGTAGGGGTCGGCCAGCACGGAGAGGAAGTACTTGTGCCCGCTGTCCTTCACCAGGTCGGCCTGGCACGACTGGGGAGAGAGCAGAGGAGGCCTGAGTCTCCGCAGGGAGGGTGGGCACCCCACACAGCACCCGCAGCCTGGCCTCAACCGAAAGAGCAGCTGGAAGGAGGCTCCCGACGCGCCCCGGGAGGGCCCAAAGGCGGGGCGGGAAGGACGGGGTCGCAGCCACGTTCTCCTCCAGCAGCCCCAGCAAGTACAGGGACCTGGGGGCTAACAGCAGAAGCAACGGCCCATGGAATACCCCGCGGGCGGCTTGGGGGCGGGGGGGGGGGCCTGTCCTTGGCGAGAGGCCGCAGTTGCAGCTGTCGCCTGACAAGAGAGCAGGGCGGGGGTCCAGGGCCCTCGTCCACGTGAGACGCCCCGAGGGATGCACCTGCGCCCCTCTGCGGGCTCCTCCCCACGGGGTAAGTGGGCAGGACGGTTCCTCTGGGGTCTGGACCCTATGGGAACTACTACGGGGTGGAGCCGTGGGGGCGTTGCCACCTTTCTCTGTCTTCACCAGGACTCTTGCTCCCACCCTCTCCCTGCGCCTGCCCACCAGTCCCAGGGTGGCCCCGGCCCTGATCACGCCCACCCGCGGGCTGAGTGTGGGTTCCCAGAGGCGGCCAGCAGGGCCCAGGGTAGGCCGTGGGCAGGCTGCTGGGGGCGGCCACGCTGGGAGTCCGCGCTCCTGTGCCCGCTGACAGATGGCGCTCGGCACGGTGCCCTGTGACGGCCTCGGACGGCGAGCCTGGTAACACTTCAGGCCACGGCACCTCCCCTGGGGGCTGGCGGTGTCCTCTGACCGCTGCCCTGGGGCGGGGGCGTCTGCGTGGTCTCGAGGAGCCAGGGGCTGGCTTTCTCAAGTGGACCTGACGGAGGGGCTCATTTGACCTCCCTGTTGACGGTGGTGCTCACCGTCCGGCCCCCCGGGCCACCCCCCAACACTGCACCGTCGAAGCCCCTGCCCGCCCGCTGCCCCTGCCTGCACCATGTCCGCGTGGCCCCGCTGCCCGTGCCCCTCCACCCGCTCCTGCCCCTGCAGCTGGAGTGGTGAGCAGACTCCGCGCTCGGCAGGCCCAGCTCCCGAGCTCGCTCTTCCACGCCGAGCTTGGGGTGCGTGTGGAAGCCTTTGCTTGGCCCGAGGAGGGGCCCCTGGGGCTTCTCCTGGGCCCCGCAGTGGCGGCTACAGGTCTGCGGCCATCGTGTGCTGCTGCAAGGTGTGGGCTGCAGCTCCGGCTTAGGAGCCGCCGAGGAGAAACGTCGTTTCATTCCAACTAAACCCACCGTTCCTTGAAGGGCCCCAAGGGCAGGAACGGCACAGACTAGATTTGTGCTTCCAGAGTTTCCTGCGACGAGGCTTCCGGCCAGGCTGACCCGACG
Organism: Talpa occidentalis; assembly: GCF_014898055.3. Lineage (NCBI taxonomy): Eukaryota > Metazoa > Chordata > Mammalia > Eulipotyphla > Talpidae > Talpa > Talpa occidentalis. Next base: position 135,556,088 of record NW_023605083.1, on the reverse strand, counting down.
CCCCCCACCCGCGGGCCGCTGTCTCCTCGCCCCGCCGGGCGCACGCGGCCAGCACTGCGCGGGGCCCACTCTGGCTGAACGGGCAGATCTCTGAGAGATTTAAAGAGCTCGGCTCACAGCTTTGGCCACACCTGCACGTGTCCAGCCAGCACGTCCTCAACTACTCTCTCGGCGGCCCTTCCAGGGCCCGCCCGCACGGGGCCGCCCGCTGGGCCCAAGGCCATCTCCCCGAGCCTCGTCTGGCGCAACTCACGCCCACCAGATTTCCCTCCGCTGTTCACTTGGCCGGTAATCCCGTCCAGTACATTCTTCACGTCACGTATTGTCGTTTTCATCTCTAGAAGTTAACGTCTTCCATGTCCTGACTGAACAGTCTGGCGCAGAACAGACGTATCGTAAGGGCTTTAACGCCGCCTGCCGCCCCCGGCATCATGGGATGCGACGGCGCAGGCCAGGCCTCCGCTCCGCGGACGGTCTCCCGCAGAAGCGTAGCGTGGCGTCACGTGCACGCGGCTGGTTTGGGAAGAGACCTCTGGAAACGGGTTCTCTGGAGAAATCCGCCCTGAGGGTTCAGGGCCGGGCTGCCCTGAGCTGCGCCCCCTGCGTCCCCGCAGTGCCCCCGGCCCTGCTGTTGGTGGCTCGGGGCTCTCCCATGCTGCACCCCCGGGAGCGGTGTTCCTCCCCCAGACAGGCCTGCCTTTGCAGTAGAGGCCTCCTAGTCTCCCCTGACTCTGCAGGAGCCCCCCATGACACGGTGGGCGCGCGACACGTGCCTGGTAGAGGAGGGTCCCGCTGAGGGGGCCCCCATCCTTCTCCACCTTGGCGAAGCACCCCGGGGGGCCCCAGCCGGGAGAGCTGAGCACAGGGCGGGCCTGGGGCCTGGGGCCACGAGGTCCGTCACCACAAACAGGACGCGGCCCCCCAGCCTTCCGGGAGGGTGCCTGGCCTACCAGCCTCCTCCCGGCCACACCCACCTCCTGCCCCTGCCCCCCGGCGCGTGCCCCAGCCCTGTGTGGAGCTCTCATGCCCCCGGAGGCCGCGGGGGGCAAGTGGGGTCAGGGTCACCTGCTGACCAGAGAGCCTTCCTGTCAGGGCGGGGGGGGGGGTGATGGGTGTGGGGCAAGGGCAGGGCCAGAGGCCCCAGGGGAGCACGACTTTGTTCTGGAAGGGACGCGCTGGCCTGGCCACAGGAGGGTGGTGGGTGCCAAGCCTGGAGGTCTGGGGAGGGGGGAGGATGAGCGGTTTGGGCCCCTCAGAGGGGAGCGAGGAGGCGGCGAGGCCTGGCCCCTACACCGCACGGCCGGGCTCGGCTCGGCTCTGGGGGCCAGGCAGCTGGTGACCCCACGGTGCTCCCACCCACGGAGGGCAGGCCACTCACGCTGTCGACGGCGAGAATCTTGGCCCAGATGAAGACGAGCAGCGGCCGCAGCTCTCGGGCCGAGCTCTGCAGCAGCTTCAGCACGTAGGGGAAGATGCCGACAGACAGGGCCTGGGGAGAGAGGGGCGGGGCGGGGCGCCTCGTTCACTCGTGGGCACGGGCCGAGGCGGCAGAGCTCAGCCGGGCAGGCCCCCGGAGGGCGCAGGGACCGCTGTCAGGCAGGACCCAGGCCCCTCGAGGCTGCGGTCATCGATGGACCATCCTGCACCCTGCTGTGCCCACCTCCCTGAGCTGACCTCCTTCCGGGGACGGCAGGAGAAGCTGGGGTCTTGTCAGGTGGGGTGGGGCTGGCGCGGGTGCTCCACTAAGGTGCCCTCTCGGCAGGGCTATCAGAGGGCGGTTGGCCCAGGGCTGCCTCCCTTCCTGCTCTGCCCTCAGCCCGGCTGCCATCCCACAGGCGCCGGCTGGCACCTGGGGCTGTGACCAGGCTGGCTGGGCCTTGTGTCCCCCGCCTCCCCCGGCGCCTCTGGTCAAGGCCAACCTGGCGGGCTGCAGCCACGGCTCACGTGCCAGCCTCTGTTCACGTCGAGCAGAAGCTCCCGTGGCAGGAGCGCCAGTCAAGGGGCCAAGTTCAATCAAAACCAAAAGTGATCGCGTGAACCAAACTCTGAGTGGTGGCCGTGTCCCCTGCTTCTAAGGAGCGTGGTGCCACCGCCAAGCTTCACTGAGGTGATGAGGCGGCGCCATAATGGCCCCCCTCTCGTGGGTTCCGCGGTGCAGAACCCCGGGGCCAGCGTCTGCAAGGCAGCGGCCGCCCACGGCCACAGCAGTGCTGAGACCCCCCCACGGAGAAGGTGGCCGCCCGCCCGCCGTGGTCAGGGCACAGCTACGCACCAGGCTCACTGCCCAGGGGCCCAGGTCCAGGAACCTTCCCAGCAGGTCCAGGGCTCGCAGCCGGTGCACCTGGCTCAGCAGCACCTGCGGGAGGGGGGGCGTCAGGGAGCCTGTTCTCCAGCCGCGGGAGAGCCGCCGCAAAGCACCGGGGCAGGGCCAGCCGTGCCGCAGCTGCCATGCCGGCGTCTGCCCCTGTTCCTGCTCCCCTCCTCACCTGGCCGGCCAGGAGCATGGCCACAGCGCCCTTCCCGCCCTTCCCGGCAGGCATGGGCGGGGCCCGAGGCCGGCAGGCTCTTGTGGACAGCTCGGGGTGGACCCCCTGGCGCTCTGAGTGCCTGCCTGGGAAATTCCGAGGCCCAGGCCCAGTCACAGAACACAGCCTGCACTCGCCGCTCGCTACCCGCCCCACCTCGGCCGCCCCCATGACGTGGCGCCACCCCCAGGATGGCCTCCCTTCAGGGCAGCAAGGCGGTGGGCGGGGAGGTGGGCCCGGGGGAGGCGGGCCGGGGAGAGGTGTGAGCTCGGACCAGTCACTGAACCTCTCTGCCCCTCATGTTCACTCCCAGAGCGGGTGGCCACAGCCTGCCCAGCCGGTCCATTCAATTAGCTCACAAATTAAAAGCTCCTGGGACAGTGACAGCCTGTGCTGCGTGGCTGTCGGCTGATAGGTAAAAATAAAATACCCTTTTAATCTAAATTTCTTTGATGACAAGCGAGGTTGGGTTTTTTCCCCACAGGTTAATTGGCTGTTTCTCTGGTAAACAGCCCACGCGTGTCCGTATTTCCTACTCGACGTTCAGCGTTTCCTAATTGCCATGAAAGAGTCTTACAAATTAGAAAGGGCAGCCTCTGGCAGACACGATTTTTTTAAGTTACATCAAAGTCTTAAGTTTCCGTGGTGCCGTCTATGCTGCCCCGTCCGCCGCCACACGGGGCCCTCCGGCAGACAGCATGTCTGCCCGACGTCCGCCACTCCCCGAGAGGTTCTGGGGTGCTGGCTTATGTGGGCTGGGAAGCCTCTCCCACCCCCAGGTGGCCGCACAGCCACGGCCACGGCCCGCTGTAACGTGGGTGTTTGTGGGGCAGCGCCCGCTCCGCCCCAACCCCTGGGCCCCGGGCCTCTGCCCCGGGGGGCGGCGGCCCTGCACAGAGGACCTGCTGGGCTCCGTGTGGGCCTGGGGACAGGTGCAGTGTGGGTAGGCCCTTGTGGGGCAGAGGGGCTGGCAGGGTGGGGCAGGGGCTGGCAGGGTCCCTTGCAGGGGCAGGGTGGAGGGAGGGTCACGCAAGGTGGGGACAGAGCAGGGAGGGCCTGAGCGCCACCAGGCTCCAGGGAGGGGCTGGGAGGAGTCAAGAAGGGGTGCATGCTGAGGTTTCCACCGGGCGGGCCGCTGGGTGGGCCAGAGCCATGGGGAGGCTTCTCAGACCGGGGCCCGTGGTCTGGGGCACGGCCACCCTGCTCTTCTCGGACGACGCCTGAGTGGCGTCTTGGGGCGCAGGGGGTCTGGGCGGAAGCTGGCAGGTGCCGTGGGTCCACCTCCTGATCTACCTCTGCTCGTCACCTGCCAGCTGGTGCAGGTGTGCAGTCAGGGTGCAGTCAGGGTGCAGTCGGCGGAGCTGGACAGCGGGGGCCGGAGTCACGCCGAGAGGGCCCAACGCGCCCTCATGCCGTGAGTGTGGCTTGGGTGGCCTTCCCCTCGGGCAGCCAGCGCCATGGGCTACAATCCCAAGACTGGCAGGCGGGCCCGGCCTCAGGGTCCCTGTGCGATCTGGACTCGGCGGTGCCAGGGCCGCCATGAGTGGTCTCTCGGGGCCATCACCGGGCGCGGGGAGAGTCCTGCTGCAGCCCCCAGCAGGCCCGGCCGCGCAGCTGTCAAGCAAGCCTCTTTCCCGTCCCTCCGTTATTCGTACTTTTAAAAACTGGAAGCCGGTGTAAGTCCAAAGGACTTTTACGACAAGGACCCTTTCGGCGAGTCTGCACTTTTTAGCAGACTTCCTGCCGCCGCGCCCGGGCCTGCGGGAGTCGAGGTGAACGCGGGTGAACAGAGTGGGCCTTGGGGTCTCCCGTCCGCAGCAACAGGTGCCACTGTGAGCCAGGTGCCAACCCTGGAGAGCACTCGGCACCTGCCTGGAGAGGTGCCTACCGCGGGGGCCAAGGCACCCCCCAGGTCAGTGAGATGGGAGCCACCAGTGTGCCCCGTGTGTGTGATGGCGACACCCCACACGCCCGCTGCAGCGGCCGCGGCTGCGACCCGGGGACGAGCTCTGGGCGGACGCCCGCCGGGGTGACTGCACAGTCCTCCCAAACCCCTCTGTCCTCTTCCCAGGGGTTGGGGTTCTTCCTTCTCTGCAGTTCGGCAGGTCCTGGAGGCCCCCCAACTGTCCACACAAGCAGAACGGACATGGGGGCTGCTCGGGAGTGGGGTGGCTGTGCCCGCATGTGCACGAGGGCCCGCGGCACGGGTGGGCGCCCCAGTCTGGGAGGGGGTGATGTTTGTGGAGAGGGCGGGGCGGTCAGCACTCCTCCCGCCAGGGTGGGGGTGACCTGGACGGGGCGGAACCTCAGTTGTGCCAAGTGAGTGGCCTCGATGCCGGGTGGCTCTGGGGAGAGCCCAGCAGCGGGAAGGCGCGGCCACGCTCGCTAGGGCCACAGGGAGCGGTCGCCTGTGTGCCACGAACCCTCCGGGCGAGGGGGGCTGGAGGGCGGGCGTGGGTGGCGGCGGCAGTGCTGCAGGGTGGCAGCGTCCTGTGGGGAGGGAGGCCCGGGTCCTCCGGCTGGACGTGGGGACGCTCGCCCCACTCCACAGGGCAGGCGAACCCGCCCCACCCGCAAACCGATCTCCAGGCTCAAGAGCGAGACATCAGCCTCGGGGCACAAAGCGCGGTCTGAGGCTTGTTCCAGAGCAGACGGCTCTTCTCGGTGGTGACCCGACTGCCACCCCCCAAAGAACACACCAGAGGCCGGAGCCCGAGGGGCCCTGAGCCGCCCACCTGCGATGGATGTCGGTTCTCCGCCACCGCCCCCACTCACTGCGGCGCCAACCTCCCGAGCTGCGGCTGCCCCGCAAGCACAGCGGGCTGTGAGAGTGGCAGCCCCCCGCCCCCGCCACTCCCTCCTCCCTTCCCTGGGGCGATGGGTCAGCCCCTGCAGAAAGCACTCTCACGCCAGGTGGGGCTGCAGCCGAGACCGCACCCAGTGGGGTTGGGACCCAAACCTCAAGGTGCTGGCAGGGGAGTCCCACGGGGCCGGTGAGAGTCGCCCGCGCCGCCGCGGGCCCGTGGGAGCAGGCCGGGGCTGTACGCCCGAAGTGTGCCTGCATGGCCGGCTGGCTGCACACGGCAGGGCTCCCTGGTGACGCGCGCGCCGGCTCGCGGCCTGGGCTGGCCTGGGACGCACCTGCAGGACGATGGGCAGCTGCTCGGGAGGGCTCCGGTTCTCCACGCCCATGGCGAGCCACACCTGGAAGGCGGTCAGCTGCTCCGCGAAGAACGGGCTGTGCTGTGGACACAGAGTGGGCAGTCAGGGGCCCCACCGCCCCACTTCCTCCCAGGTTGGCCTGCGGGCGGGTTCACAGGTGTCCGCAGCTGGAGACGCTGCCACACGCAGACACACCCCACCTTTTCCACCCAAAGCTGCCGGGAGAAGCCCCGGCCCAGCTGTCGCGCTTCCTCATGCTGCGGCCGATGCACAGAGCAGCCTCCCGGCAGGTAAAGGGCACCCGAAAACACCCCACATGTCTGAGGGGCACGTCAGAGCTGCATTTGGGGCCAAATCACCAGCCCACCCCGAGCCGGAGCTGCGGTGCAGAGTCCTGGGGAGCCAGGCAGCGAGGTCGGCGCGGTGGAGGGCCCTGGGGAGGTTCTGCTATTCTAAGTGGTGGGTGAGCCCAGCGCCCCCCCGTGTCCCGCTTGCCGCCCTGTCCAAACACGCAGGGACTGGGTGTCAGGGCTGAGACTCCCCCACTTACGGCACCTCACTGCTGAGAAGAGGAGGCCATGGGGAACCCTCGGGAGCCCAGAGTCTCCTCTCTGGGCCCGGTCAGACGGCTGGGCCTGCAGGGGCTCCCGCCAACCCCGGTGACCTAGGGACTCACCCGAAACGCGGTGCCTTCCTCGATGATCGTGGGCAGCTGAGAGAGACAGATGTCCACGGCGAGGTCCCAGGCCTGCCTAGGGAGGCAGAGGAAGGCCCAGGGGTCACCAGCAGCCACTGGGCGGCCCCAGCTTAGCCGCACGGGCACCCACGGCACCTGCCAGCCGCTGGTATCCAACGTCAGAACAAAGCTTGGGGTAAGAGGGATGCCCCCCCCACTTTCCAAGGTCATCCCCCCACCCCCGTGCCCCCTGGCCCGGCAGCGCCCATGAGCAGAGCCCTGGGTGGCAGCAGACGCAGCCCCAGACATGAGCCGGAGAGCCAGCTGGGCGGGTGTGGGCACCAGCAGCCCCAGGGTCAGGGCCTGGGCCCCCAAAGGCGGGGTGTACAGGGGGGCCCATGCACTGGTGGTGCAGCCTGAGGCGGAAAGACCACACTCTCTGGTGTGCGGAGGTGACGGTCTTCCACACCTTCTCTTGGGCACCATCCTCCCAGTTCGTCCTGTGCCGACCTGGCGCCCCAGCCCAGGCGGAGGGGCCACAGCCCACTCCAGCTCTGGCTCCGGGCTCAGCCTGAGGGGTGGCTGTGGCTCCCGACACCCTGGGGACTCCAAGGTGTTCCTCCACCCCTGTGAGGCAGGCCCCTGTGCAGCTGGGAGGCCAGAGCACCGACGGGGCTGGCTCCGAGCCAGGCAGCCAGGGTGCCGCGTGAGAACTGAAGGCACTGAAGGCACCTTCTGAAGGAACGCTTGGCCCCGCAGAGGATGCGACGGTGCCAGGCCCCCGCATCTGCTTCCCAAGCTGCTGTGTCCGGCCGGACCTCACTGCCACCGAGGCCCAGGCCAGGGGGCCTCGCCAGCACTTACTGCACGAGAGGGGGGGGCGACAGCTTCAACGCCCACAGAGCGGTCTAAGGAGTCTTGGAGAAGGGGCTTCCACCCCCACCCCGCGCTGGCAGCCAGCCCTGGCCTCGGGTGTGGCTGTGAGACCGCGCATGTGCTCGCCTCCCTAGGGCTGGGGTCCCAACCATGTCTCCCTTGCTGGCCTGTGGGAGGCCCTGGAGGCCAGGAAGCCGCAGCAAGGACCCGGAGCTGCGTGTCCTGCCACCACATTGCAAACGTGGCCCAGGCTCTCATGGCCACTGGCCAGGTGGCCTCCCAGGGACCCAGCGGCTCCTGATCCTCGCGCTCTGAACTGGGGCACACAGGGTGGCGGTCAGCATGGGGACTGGGCGTCCAGCCTGCGGCCTGAATGCCAGAAGGTGGCCTCTCAGGACCCCTTAATAAGGGCCCGAGCAAGAATCTGGCACGAACAAGATGAAAAAGCCTTTCGTTATTAAAATACATGAATAAACCTCGCTCCCAGCTGGCCCTCCGCACAAGTGTGCCCTTCCCCCGCCAACGTAATTAAGCGGCAATCAGGAGATAATCAAAAGTGCCTTCAGCCACGGGTGATAAACACCCCCACGGGCTCCGCAAACGGGCCTGCAGGACGCGGAGCAGGGAGGGAGGCAGAGTCCACCACGGCAGCCCGGCTCTGGGCGACGCCGGAACGTAACGGAGCAGCCCCCCGAAGGCGAGGAGGCGCGTGCGGCTGGGGCGGAGGCCGGCCGCCGGCCGGGCCCTGAGCCTGGGGTCCTGCTGCCGGACCTTCCACTGGAGCCTTCCCTCCCGCAAAGCCAGTTTCCGGGCCCTCCTCGGCCAATCGTCAAGACCGCGAGGCCGGAAGGCTGACGGCCCGCTAAGCCTCCCGCTAAGGCTCCCCGGGGGACGGGCGGCTGTTCCTGGAAGGCTGTGAAGAACGAGGCCATGCAGAGGCCAGTTCCGGCTGCTCAACCCCTCTGTGGGGAGCGCAGACACCCACAGAGTGGCCCCGCGCGCGCGAGCGAGTAAGCGCGACCTGAGCTCCGTCAGGCTGGCCCCATCCCTGCCAATCCCGGGATCCGAGCCAGAGCAGCCATCCCCTGCGCAGCAGCCCAAGGGCCTCGGCTCATGTGCAGGCTGGGGGGCTGCGGGTGGGGGGCAGCCATGCAGGAGGGGGCTAGGGCCGGGGGCGGCGCCCGGCCCTGGGGAGGGGCAGTCAGCCCTGAGCGGAGGCAGAGGGGAGAGGGGCGAGGCCCCCCTTGGGTTCTTTTTTACAGAGGGAGAGGGTGGGGTGGGAGGCGCTAGAGACCCCCTGCGCACCCCTTTCATCTGCAGATTCGCCTCCACTGAGCGTTTTACTCTTGATTGAAACTGGCTGCATCTCCTGGGGTAAAGTCAAAATGAACTTGGAGCCTTATCTGGGGTTCTCAGCAGGGGGGTGGGAGAGGGGCCTCGGGATCCCGCTGGGTGGGCTGCTGGCGCGGAGGCTGGTGCGGGAGCCCCGCGGAGGTGTCTGGATTCGCACCTCCCACGCCGCGCGAGGGGCGCTCTGCTCGGCGGATCCGGGAGGCAGGCGCTGTGAGCAGCTAAGCGAGTCCCGGCCGGCACCGCGGCGCAGGACGCGAGCTGTGGGCTGCTGCATGAGTCACTGCTGCAAACGTGCCATCCGGGCATGAGCTGGGGTTTTCAGGAAACAGGCCTGAGAAGGCAGAAGGCTGGGCGGGGGAGCGTGCCGGGGGGCGCTCGCAGCTCCCTCAGCCCGGGCGGCAGCGCCAGCCCCCACGATGGGGCCCCACGCAGGTGACTGGCGGGACTCAGGGTTCCAGACCTGCTGAATTGGAAGGAAGGAGAACGGCTCCCTGATGGCTCCGCATCAAAAATTAAACAGGGCGCAGCCCGGCGCCTCATCACCGCTGCCTGCGCGGGGGGCGGGGGCCTGTCACCTGGTTTTAACCTTGATTTCCATTAGGCCTTGTTCTCTCCTCGCCCAGTAACAACTCAGCCTCCGGCACCAGCCAGGCCGAGATGGCCAGGGGCAAATGAGTCACTCCGGGGCTCCTCACTGCTCCCCGGGAGTGGCAGCTGGGCCTGCTCATGGGAGGGGCGGGCGCCTGGGCGCGCCTCATGGGGCCTGGTCATCCTGGCCAGGAGCTGGCACTGGCCGGCACCTGGCACCGGACACCTCCATGCCAGTTGGCCAGTGACCGTGGGTGAGGCCGATTCTCCCCGCCTGGCACATGCCATCCAGGTTGGGGTCACACCACCAGCCTCTGGGATGAAGGACGGAGTGGAAGTGAACATGACCCCGAGAGGGGCTGCATGGCAAGGCCGTGGCCTTAGGGGTCTCCACCCACTGGCACTCCCCACGGTGGATGGCGCCCCGTCTTCCCTTCCAGACCCCGGGCCGCAAGTGTTCCAGTGTTTTTGACTCGGCAGAACAGTTGGGACCAGTCTCTAAGTTAGGTGATGGCCAGGCTGAGTGCTGGGCCAGCTGGGCCTATGCGATGGGCCCTGCCACCAGCACCGACCCTGCCGCGAGGATGCATTGGGCTTGGCTGACGGTGCATGCCAGGGCCCAGGTCTCATCTTCCGGGGCCCTCTCTTGCTTCCAGCCCACCAAACTGGCTCAGTCAGGATCACGGTGGCAGTCAGGTTGCGTGTGGACATGCAGGGTCAGCAGCAGGTGTAACTCCACAGTGAAGCGCAGCGGCGGCTGGGGTGGGGGGCACTGACTGGACCTCGCAGTGCCCGGCACGGGGAGGAAGTTGAGCCGATCACCCCGTCTCGCCATGGCCAGTGGTGGGAAGGCAGGGTGGACATGCACGGTGGGAGTGTCCCTGCTGTTTGCTGGGAGGAGACTTGCCAGACAACAGCCCCACCAGCAAGCCTAGCGTGACCGCCCTCGCAGGGGAAGGCAGGCTGAGCTGCTGTCCCCGGGTGGGGAGGCTTCAGGGGCTCTGTGGGGGCGCGGCTGGGCGTGGAGCCGGCGTGCTTGAGGACCCTGGGATGGGGGTCATTCTTGAAGAGGAGCTTAGGGACAGCGTTTAAACAACTGAGACCGCTCAAGATCTGGGCGGGAGGTGACTTCGAAGGACACACTCGGCGGACGAGACTCACTTCCCCTGAAAACAGGCCACCCGCACCCCAGGCAGGCAGCTGGCCCCAGGGGTGCCCTGGTCTAGAGTGTCCTGCTGCCACCACCAGGGCCCATAGCTCTGGCGACCCCTCAGCAAAGCCCCCGGGAGAGGCTGCTGCTCTGGTCCGGAAGGGGCTGCTCCCTGCGAACAGGCTGCCGGGGGCACAGAGCTGGACGCTTGGAGGAGAAAATTCCACTCTGAGCTGCGAGGCCCGGAGACGAGCCCCAGACAGGGAGCCTGCAGGGGCGGCGGGGGCTTCTCCCAGCGAGGCGACTGGGCGTGGGCTGGGGCCGGCCGGGGCAAGGTTCTCCCGCCACTGCAGAGATGGTGCTCGGGGCCAGGCCCTGCGAAGCCTGCCTTACGCCCACGTGCACCCGAGCGCTCTGCCCAGGGGCAGTGCACCTCGGACTGCCAGGGAGGGCCCCGGGGCCCAGTCGGACAGTCTTATAGCTCAGCTTCCCCTCAGGCTGCCTCCAGGCCGCATGGCCCTGCTCCCAGGAGCACCCGAGGACGAGCCTCACGCAGGCTGCTCCCTGTGGAAGCCAAGCTCCAGCACACACGGGGGAGAGAGGGGAGGGGCCCCTGGAGGGGGTGGGCGAGGCCACCCAGCGCTCCGCAGTGCAGAGCCCGAGGCCAAGGCTCCTTGGCCTTGGTTAGGAACGCAGCAGAAGCTGAGTCCACCGTGACGGCCCCAAGCCCACGTGCTCCCGACGGCGGCGTTCTCATCGGGCGTCTGAGCAGCGCCCCGCACGTGCGCGCACACAGTGAGCTGGCCCTGAGGTCCGCGGGGCCTTGCAGCAGGGGCAGCTGGGCTCGGGCACGGCAGAGCAGCAGCAGCGGCGGCAGCACTGCGTCCCGCCCCGTCCAGACACTGCAGCTGACGCCCGAATCCAGGGTCCTGGTGGGGTGGCGAAGCGGTTGCTTCCTGCCCACAGCAGCGCGGCTCCCGCCGCCTTGGAGGAGCCCACGTGCCACAACCACCCCGGCACCGGTTCCCACAGCCTGACGGCTGCTCCTGCAGCCAGAGGGCCCTGCCTCCACCCAGCCTCTCCTTCCTCCCGTCTCTCACAGCAGGTGTTCGGAAAGCCTGGGTCAGAGCAAACAGGCCGGACTTAACGCCTCGCTTTCCTAAGGGAAGAGGCTGCTCTGAGGGTCTCTTCCTGCAGGAACGTGTGTCCTGCTCGTTATTCATCCTGTCACTGGGAAGGCTCTGCACGACGCCCTCTCCAGGCCCAGCCTGGGTTCCCGGTCATGTCCAGGAGCTGCGCGTTGACCCCGTGCCCAGCTCCTCGAGGGGCCGGCAGCGCAGGACGGTCTTGCTCCGCGGGGTGGCGCGGCCTGTGTGGCGCGTCTGGGTAACGTCCCAGATGACAGGGCTGGCTCCCGTGGGCCGTCGGGGAGGGGCAGGGCGCCCGCGTCGGGAGGGGCCGCCCACACGCCCAGCCACAGGTGTGCACTGTGGAATGGCTCTGGGGTGCGCAGGTCGGGGACGCTCTGTCTGACGACGGTGCCAGGGCTCCCCCAGAGGCTCCTCCCCGCCTGCTTCCCCTCCACCTCTGGGCATGGCCTCAAACTCCACTGGTGTTAGAAGAGCTGGGAAATGGGGAGAAGCCGGGGCCGGAGATAACGCCGACATGCTGCACGCTGCTGCCCTCGGGGATAGCAGCTGGGAGCCGGCTGGGGAGCGGCCTGCGGGCGTGTGCGGGCGCAGGGCCACGAGCAGGCCTCGGGCCAGGAACCAGCCTCAGGACGCATCCAGAGCTCGGCAGCAGCTCCTGATCTTACCCCCCAGCCCGAGTCTGAGAGCTGCGGGCCCCAGAACGCGTCCGGCCACCCTAGAAGCCCCTGCTGGGACCCGCTAGCTCTTGTCCTGCCTTGCTGGGCCGGGGCCGCTCTCCAGGCTGCGCCGCCCACAGAGCTGCTCCACGCAGACGTGCCGGCCCCGCCGCCCGCGCGCCTGCCGTGACCACTTACCACATGGCGTGCATGTACGTGGGGGGCAGGCGCGGGCTGCTCACGGGCGTGCAGTTGTACGACCTCATGATCCTTTCTGCCAGCAGAAAATTTCGAAACAGACTCGCCACCAGCAGGTCCTGCCTGAACAGCTTCTGGAAGAGATCTGGGGGCAGATGTGACATGAAAGGGCGTCCCCAGCCACACACACAAACACACACACACACACACGCACTGTCGACGCCTGCTGCAGCGAAGGGTGAGCGTGCATGGGGACGCCACGAGTCCGGTGCCGTGACCCGGCTGTCAGGACGCATCGAGCAGGGTCAGGGAGGCGGCCCACAGGCGCTGAGCCCTGCCCTCCCGGCATTCGTGACCCCGCCCCAGCACCCGGGGACCCTGGCTCCTCGGCTCGCTCTCCACGAGCCCCAGCGCCAGCCCACGGCTTCCTCCCGGGAGTCCCGCCACTCGGCTTCGCAGCTCGCGGCCCGAGCGCACCCCCGCCCCGGCGCTGCAGCCTCACCCCGGGGGAGCACGTTCCAGGCGATGGTGTCCGTGATGGCCGTGAAGATCCAATTCAGTTCGCCCAGCGGAGTCCTCCTGTCATTCAGCCGGCCGGGAATCCTGGGGGACAAGGGTCGGCCTCAGGGGCGTCCTGACGCTTGCACAGGTGACAGAGGGCGTGGGAGAGAGGGGCGGGGGGCGGACAGCTGCAGGCCGAGGGCTTGAGCAGCCGTAGGGGGCGCCTGGCCCGCTGGGTCTCGAGGCTGAGGGAGCAGCGCGGCCGGCACCCTCGGCTCCCCTTCCCCACCAGCCTGTCCCTCCACAGCTACACAAACGCAGGCTCTTCCGGGGCCTCTTCCAGATGCACGGACTGGAGTCCTCAGGAGGGGCCTCCTGCCCTCAAAGGGGAGAGCCATGCAGGCCGGTGCCAGGTGACCAGCGCTCCAGTGCCCGGGAGCAGAGCCGGGACCTCTGCCAGCACAGCCAAGGGGCTCTGCCAGGCGGTGGGCATGGGGGGCGTGAACAAACAGCCGGGAAGGCACCTGACCAGGCCCAGCCCTGCCTTGCATGCCATGGACGCCGGTCACTGGCCTGGAAGAGTCGTCAGTGGGCACACGGGCTGGGCACACACGGTGGGCGTGGAGCCCGCAGGTTCCTGGCTGTGTCCAGGCCTCTGTGGAGACCAGGACCCTCGCGCTGAAACCTTCAAGGAGCGGGCACACGAGACCGTCACCATCAGCCAGGCCCTGCCTGCCCTCCCCACACTCCGGACAGACCGCCAAGTCCCTGGGCCCACGGCTGCTGCTGAGGGTGCCCCGCGCTGGGCTGCGTGTCCCTGGAGCAAGCTCCCAGGAGGCTTGCCCCGACCCAGGGCCTCCACACCCTCGCCTCTGACACCAAGAGCAGGTTGGGGAACCGGCCGCTGCTTTGGAAATTCACCACGAGGACTGGGGACACCCAGGATGGCTGGCCCCTCAAGGTGACGGTCACTGCAGAGGACGAGCTGGAGCAACATGCCCGCATCAGCACAGAGAGGGCTGCGGCGGCGTTGGGGGCCCCAGACTCAGCCCCCAGCACCCGCGTGACAGCGCCACGGGGTGTGCCCGCCGGGCCCCCAGGAGCCCCACGGAGCCCAGCTGGCAGGACCCACACACTGACCTCAGCCTCCAGTGAGGTGCACTGTGGGGTGACCCTGCTCAAGCCTGGGCTGCTGGAGGCTCCGCCTAGTCAGGATGGCCAGGTCACCATCATGGCCTCCTGCGCACGGAGGCAGAGGTCAGCCGCTGTGGACCAGGCCCTCCTCTGGCACAGACTGTCCAGCACCAGGCCGAGGCTGAGGCCCAGGGCCCAGCCCTGTGCCCGCATGTGGCTAGGCTGCTGCAGGGCCTGTGCCTTGCGGGTGAAGTCCCGAGCAGCTCCTGGGGAGCAGAGGCGGCTCTGAAGTCCGTGCCTTGAGCCGGAGTGGCAGGGCACAAGGGCAGGTGGCAAGGGGCCTGGACGGCTGACCCCAGCAGGGCACACGGGGCGAGGAAGCGAGTCAGGCTCAGCCCAGCAGAGCCGCCGGAGGGCGGGCGGCCGGGGAGGGGCTGCAGGGAGGGCCGCGCATGTCCCTTCATGAGTGAGCGGCGCCCTCAGGCTCAGCCTCCGCCCCGTCAAGGACTAAGTGCTGGGAGGTGCGCGAGGAGCCGCTGGCCGCCCTGCTGGTGCCAGCTGTGCTGCCGGCGCGGGCGCTGCTCCCTGCTCTGAGTCACGAGGCTGCGAGCTCCCGTGCCAAGCGGGGACGGAAATAAAGTGGCAGCTCCCACAGCAGACACGCGGCCGCGGCTCGGGGCTCCTGCCACCGCCTCCTCACCCTCAGCGCCGCCGCAGCTCAGGGTTATTTCTGCCTCTCCCCGACATCTGGCTCCCCTCCGGCTCAGTCCGGACAGGCTGACCTCCGTGGTTCCATCCTAGGCTGTCAGGGTGACCCGAGATGGTCGGCACACGCCTGCTGTGCCTCAGTGTCCACGCCCACCTTTCGTGGTGCTGGGAAGCATCAGGCCAGAGTGGCCGGTCCCGGGCTGGGCTCCTGCCCGCCAGCTCCCCAGCCCCCGCCAGGCGTGAGCAGGGGCCGGTCACCCAGCTGCTCAAGTGGCCCCAGCCCGCTGTCATCGCCCGACCAGATCTGGCAGAGATGGCACGGACGGCTCCAGCTCTGCCTGGCCACCCTTGTGGCTGGCCTCCAGCCCCGCTTCCCCACCCGAAGGGTATAGAATGAGACGAAAGGCTGACCCCCTGGGCCGCGGCAGCCACTGGGGAGCCCCGGTGGTCGAGTGGTATCCCCCCATGTCCGGCCTCCCCGCTGGGCCCTGTGGGCCACAGCAACTGCTCCCTGGGCCAACTCAGGGCTGCGCGTCCTGGCCCAGAGCCGTCGCCTGTCATCTTTCCTTCGTCCCTGCTCTGGCGTCCGCATCTGCTGACGGCCTCTGCGTGGCCAGCTGCTTCTGTCATGGCTCCGAGAACTAGGACACAGATGGCGACTGCAGCAGGGCAAGGCCACAGCCCGGCCTAGGTTGCTTCAGGGCCTCACACATGAATGTCCAGCTGGAGGGGCAAGCGGAGAGGCCGGAGGGAAGGCTGGGTTGACCCCCAGCTAGCGTGGGCTCGAGTTTGGCCCAGGCAGGCTGGCTCGGACATCCAGCTGGAGGTCGGCCTGGGGCTTCACCTCCTGCCCACCCCACGAACCTCCTTGCCGGAGCCTCCCGGTGCACACTGAGGACAATGAGTATCACCGAGGGGTGCTGAGGCAGGTGCTCGGCAGCCTCAGTCCCGGCCATGACTGCTATGCAGGGTGGAGGCCACAGGGGTCCAGGGCACAGCTGGCTGCGGAGCTGTGGCTGCAGGTCTCTCTCGGCGTTGCTAACCGGGCTGCCCCGCAGACTCACCGCGTGACAGTGGGTCTGTCCTCGCTGTCCTCAAGAGCCCCTGAGAAGCCACTGACTCCACCGCCGGCCAGGCCCTGCCCTGGCCAGTTTGGATCTCCACTGATTTTGCAAAAGCTGCCCTCCCCACACAGGCACCCCAGCGCTCCCTGCGGAGCTTACAAGACCAGGCAATGAGGTGCTTCCACGCCCCAGCTCACCTGTCTTCCCAGGTAACTCCCCACAAGTGAGCTCGGGATCGTCACCAGGCCCTGGTCAGTCCCCCTCAAGAGCCCCTGTGGGCTTTTCATGGAAGCTGGAGACCTCCGCTGTGGCCCCTCACCTGTCCTCCCACCTTCAGGGGCCCTCCCGGCCTCTTCCACCTGCCCCCAAGCGGGGCTGCAGGCAGGCCCATGGGGTGGTCTTGGGACCATCGGAAAGGGCCTGACGCCTGACCGCTCGCCAGGCCCCCGTGCTGCTGACAGGAGGCCAGGCTTGCCCGGCTCACATGAAGGTCTGTCCTGGGCAGCCCCATCCCCAGAGGAGACAAGCCCACCCCTTGGTTGCTTGGCACGAGCGCCCTATTCAAGCAGACGGAGATGCACCGTGTGTCTGGCCACCTGGTACTCGCTGGCCGCGGCTCTGCGCTTTCCAGTGGACCCTCCGGGCCAACCTCCTGGTGACTGGGCCCTGAGCATGGCAGCCTGTGCTCCCGAGTAGCAGCCCCTTGGGGTCCCGCAGGGCTGCTGAGCGCGCCACAGCCTGGCTGACTCACGGCGCTTCCCTATTTAAAAACAACTGTTCCCATGCACGCCCACCACTCCCCAGCGCCTCAGGGCTGCGGTTCGCGTGGGGGTGCCCTGTCCTAGCCCTCAGGAACACTCGGAGTCCTCCCAGGGGTTGGCTGAGGTCTCCCAGCAAAAGCCACAGGCATGGGGGCTGGCCTCTCTGGCCCAGGGACCGCCACGGCCCACGGCTCCGTGTGGCTGCAGGGCTGTGCTGGGCTGTGCAGGGCCCGCTTCCTCCCTGCCTTGCCCCTGCAAGGTCCCCTTGTCTCGGCTTCTGCTCCCCAGACACCCAACTGGAACACGAGGTGTGTGGGGGATTTGCAACCTGCACGTTTGCCACCTTTCACCAGAGATGAGCCCCGTCCAGCAGGTCACCGCAGCGGCCTCTCAGACACGCTGCCCAGGTGGGCGCTGGGCCACGGCGTGTCCCGTCAAGTCCAGCTCAAGTTCTGCCTCCCGGCAGACACCCCTTGCACCTGGCCGGAGTCCCAGTGCCTGCTGCATCCTCACGTGGGCCAGCGCCATGAGAACGAGGCCGAGGGCACAGTGGCCGCCCCCCGCGCTGACCAGAGCGAGGGAGCCCCGTGGACAGCCTGCAAGCTCTGAGGAAAGAAGAGGCTGGGAAACCAGTCCCCAGAAAACGCCAGACTCCCAAGATTTATTTATTTATTTACACAAGCACTGGGTACAGTCAGAAGCGCGGGAGGGTGAGAGGATTCCCCAGAGCCAGAGCGGGGAGCAGAGCAGGCAGAGGGACCGAAGGACACTGCTGAGGGGAGCAGCGGGCGGCAGGAGAGGTCTGCACGCCATGTGGGACCCTCCTCCGGTGGCCGGGGAGCAGCCGGGGATCGAACCGGCGCTGCAGAGGCTGCGGGCAGCTTCGCAGCCCAGTGCTCAACTGCTGCACCACTGGGGAGGCCCAGGAAAGTGATTTTTAAAGACAAAAATTTTAATTTTTATAAGACCAAGATGGAAAATTTTGGTAGCAAACAGGAAAGTCATTTTTTAAGAGCCCCCTAAATTCTAGAACTGGACCCCCCTCAGCAGGGTCTGCTGCATGGGAACCCGACAGGAGAGCTGACAGCAGACCAGGCGCAGCCGGAGGGGGATGGAAGGCGGCTCGGAAGAGCCCTCCGAGTCAGCCGCAGGGAGACAGAGGCGGGGCCGAGGGGGGTGCAGAGGAAGGTGGTGGGGCACCCCAACTGGAAAGGGCACCCCAACTGGCCCCAGGGGAAGGGAGAGGGCTCAGAGGGCAGCAGCTCGGGACAGCCGGGTAGGAACTGGCACATCCACGATCTGGGGCCCACCCCACATCCGGGCAGACACCACAGCTGGGGCTGACCCTGGAGACCAGTGGCCGGAGGGACCAGGGCTGGCGCCACCTGTGGGCCATGGGCTGGCCGCAGCCTGAAGACTCAGCCTGGACGCGGGCTCCGAGCTGGAAGGTGGCGGGGGGCGAGCTCGGGCCCAGGTGGGCAGCGACTAGGGGCGCCTCATCCTGCCGCCCAGGGAGGACGCAGACCTGGGAGCCACACGGTGGCCGCTGAGGGCCGCCCTGGTCTCTGCACCTGGCCACAGAGCACCCACAGGGGCCCGGGACCTGTAAGGTTGAGGCCAGGGCAGGGGGGAACAGCCATGAGAGAACAAGCAGTGCCGTGAGAAAGCAACTTCTTTAAAGAGCAACTTCACGCCACCTTCTCCACCTCCCACCCTCATCCCCCACCAGCGACTTCTCTGACCTCTGTGGGGGTTGGTGAGCCTCGCCCGGGGGCGCAAATAAAATTTCTGCCTGTCAGAAATTTTGACCTGGCTCTCCCTTTTATTTACTGCGCCAATCCTTTCAGACCTGCCTGCACCGCAAGCCCCCGGGGAAGGCAGCCGTGCAGACAGGGCAGCGTGCCCCGACTCTGCGGGGCGGCGGCTCGGAGCTGAGCGGAGTGACGGGATGCTGGGGCTCGCACAGGACTGATCAGGAAATGGTCAGCAGCGGCGCCAAGCACAGGACGGAACCCCGCTGGGGGCTGTGACCGGAGCACAGGGACAGGCCAGCGGGGCAGTGCCACGCGCGTCCTTGGCAGGGGTGGGGGGGCGGGGGGGCAGGCGCCTTGCCAATGCACAGCACGCCTGGGCCCTGAGGAAATGGCTGAGCCTGAGCTGATTCCTCACTCATTTCCTGAAAACGCTGATTGTGTTTGGAGGGATCAGGAGGGGTCCTCACCAGATGCCTTCCTGAGAACTGCAGGCCCGAGCAGGGAAGTCTCCCAGCAGAGCTCACCAAGGAGCCCCGGCCTTCGGGGAGAGGCAGCTTCTAAAAAATGTGGCAGCGCAGAATCCAGACCAGCCTTGGGGAGCACCTCCCCTGCCCCAGCCCA
Organism: Talpa occidentalis; assembly: GCF_014898055.3. Taxonomy (NCBI): domain Eukaryota; kingdom Metazoa; phylum Chordata; class Mammalia; order Eulipotyphla; family Talpidae; genus Talpa; species Talpa occidentalis. The sequence goes on along the minus strand of NW_023605083.1, from coordinate 135,537,210 downwards.
GCCCCCAAGAGCACCAGCCCAGCCCCCGGGAGCACCACCCCTGCCTTAGACTAGCCCCCGGGAGAACCTCCCCTGCCCCAGACCGCCCTTGGAATGTGCTGAACGCCCTCCCCAGGGAGCATCTTTGTAAAAATTGAATCCAAAGAAAGCGGGAGGTGGGAGGAGGGCGTGGAGCACTGGGAGCCTCCGTGTGGTGGCCCTGGACGCCCTCCCCTGCCGAGCTGAGGGTGATCCTCTGTCCCGGAAGACCAAGCACATGGTCACTCCTGGAGCGAGGAGAGGTCTGTGGAGAGCCTTGCTGCCTCCTTGAATTGTGAAAGCACCACAGACAGCCCCAGCAGGAGCAGGTCTTCTGGAATGGCTCTTTTCTGTGCGTTCCTGGCAGGGCACAGTAAGCCGACGTGCGTTCCTGGGCAAACCAAATGTTGGAAGTCCCAAACCAATGCACTCTTAGCTGTGGGATAGTCCTGCTGGGCTACGTGAGATCTGAGTTACACACAGCACAGTTTCATGTCTGTAATCTAAAACGTGGCCTCAGAGACAATACCTTGGGCCTGATGGCGACCTTATATCCAAAACATGCAAAGGACTCTTAGAACACCACGAGAGCGCCCGCGTAGAGAAGGGGTGAACGGCCTCCAGACACCTCGCCAAGGAGAACACGCCCATAGCAGATGCCCAACACGCTCAGCCACTGGGGAAACACCCGAGGGGGCCACAGTGGACCTGCCTCCAGCAAGGAGGGTGGAACCAGAGGGGCAGCGGACGGGACGCGAGGGGACTGGGGGGTGCAAGAAACCCTGCGCTCCGCACTCACTGCCGACAGGCACCTTGGCAAACAGCATGGCAGTCACTGAGACATCACGTCTGACTTTACTTTCGGACCCAGCAATTCTGCTCCTACGTGTCTGCCTGAGACAAATGAAAATACACGTCCACACAGAAGCTGGCATGGAGACTCGCAGCGTCAGGCCCCGAACAGCTGGTGACAACGCTGGGTGACGGCCACAGGCAGGCTCAAGGGACAGCACTCAGCAGCGAAAGGAAGCCAGACGCCCATGCCCCACCGAGCGGCCAGACGGCCGCCCTCTGGCTCCCTTACCCAGGACCGTCCACAGGGCTGAGGCTGCCGGGAGCGGGTGGGGAGGGGCTGCTCTCCTGGCCGGGGCGTCAGAGGGGTGGCGTGTGCGAGAGTGGTCGCTGCTGGCGGCTCGCGTAGGAGACCGCTGGGCGGCGCCGATCGCGCGCTCGAGGGGAGCGTGGAAATTAGATCCTAATAGAAAAATACAGTGAGACCACCCAAAATGCCTCGGCTGGACCCACGAACGGCGCTGGAAAGGCCGCTGCAGTGGTCACGTCCCCAGTTCCGTTTCTGTCACGGCAGCGCGCGGCGGGAGGAGGGCAGGCTCGGGCGCTCCTGGGCTCTGTGTGGAGGCCCCTGTGGGGCCTCCTTTTCCTTCCTCTCCACGGGGGGCGGGACAGCCCTATGAGCCCCCCCCCCCCCCGAGGGGTCCAGCAGGGTGCCCCTGCTCTTGCCGGCCTGTTCTGGAGCTGGAACCTCGAGCTCTCAGTGCAAGGCGACAAAACGGGGGAGCAGGAGGAGCCTGGCACGGCCTCCCTGCGGGGGGCAGCACTGTGAGCCTCAGCAGCGTTCCCTGGGCCTGGGCGCAGGGCGCAGGCTGACTGGCTGAGGGCGAGTCCAGACACGGCCTGATGCCACCTCCGGACCTTGCGGAAGGCCCGCCCGGCCACCCCGCGGGCGCTCAGGCAGGAGGGCCGTGCGTGGTGCCTGGCAGCGGCCCCACTTCTGAATTAGCGCCAGTGAGTCATCACTCATCCTATCAGTGACTGGCAGGCGTTAATGAATTACTGATTTTTCACCTTCAACCAGCCGATATAGCATATTTATGTTGGGAAGAAAGGTACTTTGTGAACCGAGACTGGTATCTTTTGATGGTTTTTCTTCAAACATAATACATGTGTACAATTCCGCCTTGACAGTGGAGCAAATTATAATCACAGCTGCCGAGCCTGTGCTAGCCGGTGTGGGCAGCCCCCACGGCCGCAGATGGCCCCCAAGGCGCAGCTCCCCGCCCCTGCAGCCCCCACCGGCCCCACCCCCACCAGGCCCTGGTCCCCTCCTGCTCCCCCTCCAGGCGGGGCTTGGCACCAGGCGCAGTGCGACAGCAAGGGGAAGCACACTCCTTGACCCTACTTGGCATCTGGGTGCTCGGGTTCCCCATCTTTAAGAGGCGGGTCACGGCAGCTGCACCCCTTAGGGCTGCAGCTGAGATTGGAGGTGGAGGGTTCACATGGAAAACGCCTGGGCATGGTCCTGGCGCAGAACGGGGCTCAGCAAATGCTCCCTAATTCTCGACCAGAAACTGCGAGCCTTAGCCTCACGCCCCGAAAGGCCTCGCCGCGGCTCCAGGAGGCACCGACCAGGACTCCCATGAGGGAGACGGAAGGGAGGTCGCAGAACGCCGGGGTCAGGGGCACGCGTCCGCTGGCCGCCGCGGGGCGGGCTCGAGGGCGGGGTGTGGGGCTCATCCTGTTCAAGGTGCAGGTCTCAGCTTTCAAATACGCTGTTTACACCCAGATGCTCAGCTGAGGAATGGGGAGCTCCCCGCTGGCCTGGCGGCCGGTGTGAGCCTCCCGATTCCCAGAGGCTCCCGACGCCCTGGTCCCCGCACTGTTTAAGCCTTTCATTACTGTGTTTCAGGGCTGAAAAAGAGCCTCTCATTTCCAAGCACGGATCTCCCGCCGCCCACCCCGAGGACCCGGCATGACGCGCAGGGCCAGGCGGCCGCGGTGCAGTGACCGGGGCCGGGCTGCGGAGGCGCTCTGTGATTTACTTCCAGACACAGCAGCTTAATTAGAAAACAAACTCCTGCCCGGGCTTTAAAGCGTGGTGAATAATCATGACACCCGCGGCCGCTCTCCAGAGCCGCCACCCCGGAGGGGCAGGGCGGAGGGGCACGGGTCCAGGTCCGGGGCAGCCGCTCAGAGCACGCCATGCGTGTGCAGGATCGCCGCGCGCTGGTCAGCCCGTTTTCGCAGCGACTGAGAGGGCCGTGACACCGATGGGCGGGGCAGCAGGGAGGCGGTTGCCCTGCGCCACCCTGGCCTCCCCGGCCAGCGCCTCTCCTTTCTCAATACAGATGACGGCTCCAGGGGTGACCAATCTCACGGCCGTGACAGAATTCGTCCTCCTGGGGTCCTGGGCTGCGGGGCTCCCGGGACGTGGTCACAGCAGGCGGGCGGCAAATGTGGGCACCCAAAGCCGCACCGCGATCCCGGGAGCTGGCCCTACTGGGCCCACGCAGAGTGGCGCCCACGGAGGGGCAGCCTGGACACGGCCATGGCCGGTGAGGGAGCGCCCAGCAGTCCCACTCGTGTTTTGAGTTAAAGGGCAGCACCAGCCTGGGTGGGGCGTGGAGCCCAGCTCAGCGACATGGCCATGGGCAAAGGCCTGTGGCCTCCCAAAGGCCGCGCTGCCCTGTGGCTGGGAGGTGAGGTGGCCAGAGCAGTGTCCGGGCAGGCAGAGCAGGAGCCTGGCGGAGGCCCACCCTTGCTGAGGGGGTGCCGCGGAAGGGGAGGGCCGGCCCGGCCTCAGGGCAGAGAGCTTCGGTAGGGGGAGAGCGGTACTGAGCCGGGTGGAGGCACCAGCCACTTTCCTGGGGCTCTGGGGCTGAGGTGCGGCTCCACAAGCCGTCCCGGGCCAGCCCGGCCAGGCTGAGCGCCAGTGCTCTCCTCCGCAGAGCCCGCGGGGCAGCTGGGGCCCGAGAGTCAGAGGACTGGAGCGGGTGCTTCCTCCGGGGGGCCGAGGCTCCCACCCGAGGGCGCCAGGGGGTGGAATCCTGGACTCGCCCCAAGGCTCCCCACCTCTGCCCAGCCAGGCTTCAGCAGGGCTCTCTGGGGAAGGAGGGGCACGCGAGTCTCGGGGCCCTCGGGCTGGGGGGCTGAGTCCCGCAGCGGGGCCTCTGCCGAGCTGCGTGCAGAGCGGTGACTCAGGGCCTCGTCCACAGGCTCAGGAAGTGAGTCACAGCAAGGACTTGTGGCTCCTCCGGTGACTGGCTCTTACTCCCTCTTTGTCACCCCACCTGGAGCGCCACAAAGCTCCCTCCCCCACACTCGCAGCCCAGCCATCCCTGCGGCAAGCTCTGCAGCTGCCTCAGAAGCCCAGCTCCCCTCTCGGGAGGCACAGCTGGGCCCGACAGACATGCAGCCCCAGACACCAGACAGACATGCAGCCCCACGTGGGCAGGGGGCCCTGCTGCTGGGGCCATCACTGCCAGGCAGACCCTGTGGTGCCCCCGCTCAGGAGGGGCAGGACCCGCCCCGCCCCGCCCCAGAGTTCAGACTCCACCCCTGCCCCACAACAGTGCTGGGTGCCTTTGAAATGGAGAAAGCACAGCCCCCCACTCCCCTCCCACTCCCCCCCCCCCAGATGAGAGCAGGCAGGACGGTGGGAGTGGGTGCCTGGAGTCTCCCAGAGGGAGACTTAGCATCGCCCTCTCCCGCTGGGGAGGGAGCCGCAGACTCCAAGGAGGATGGGGCCGTCTCCACCCCGGCCTCATGCCCCCGCCTGGCCTCAGCGCTTCTCCCCTACGCTGCACAGCCCCCCACAGCCCCACCGCCTTCCCAGCTGCCATGTGGCCACCGGCTCTGGCCCGGCCCAGAGCCCGCAGGTGCGGGCCCAAGCCCCTCTCGCAGCTCCTGGCTCCTGCCAGCCCCTCAGTGCTCTGCCCGGCCTGTCTGCCCTGGAATGGCAAGAGCAGACCCCGCGGTGCCTCAGGACCGTGTGGGGTAAGGCAAGGCCTCCCTTCTGGGGAGCAGAACCCCAAGGACCCCTGCTAGTTCCTTCTTGGGGGCGTCCCCCCACGGACTTCCTGTGCTGCCGGGAGGGGTTGGTGGAGTCAGGAGCCGTGAGAGTGGGGCGGGTGCGTCTCCCAGGGCGCCCTCCCGAGAGGTCGCCAGTGTGGGGGGCCCGGCAGGGCACGGCAGGGGCGCCCTCACGCTGTCAGCCTGAGCGTCTCCCGGGGTAAAGGACCGCCCTGAGCCCCACAGGGAAGGCGTCTCTTGCCTCTTGTCTGTTTTTAAACCACACTCTGGGTACGATCCCTCGCCCCCACATGTTCACAGACGCCCCCTCTGGGCTGCACCCCCCGAGAGCAGACACCCACACATGCCGCGGCTGACGTGCCCCCCAGCCTCTCGTGGAGCATCTCGGCCCACACTGCCCAGCCCGGTGTCCTGCGCTTGAGGCCACACCCAGCAGGCCTGTGCCTGCCCCGCGGCGGCTCCGGCCCTGAACCTGAGCCCGCACAGCCTGTGACTGCGGCCCGCGGCCCACGCGCCTCCCACACGCGCCGGCCCACGGCTCCGGGCGGCGTGGGCCGGTCCCGACAGAACAGAGGGTGCTGGGGCGAGCTGGATCTGGGAGCGACCCCGCGTCACAGGCAGTTGGGGCAGTGGTGGTCACGCGACCGGCTCCCCCAGCACCCAGCCCCGGGCAGTCGTGCTCCCGGCCTGCGCGGCAGGCGGACTCCCCTTAAACGTGTCCATACGTGCACCTGATAGTCCACGGCCTTGCAAAAGCTTCTTTAAAAGGTGGACGCGATCTCAGGCTCCGCACCCCATGGCCCCTCCCCGGGGCGTCACCCAGACCCCTTCATGGGCACTCAGGTCGCGGTGACACGCTGTCTAGAGACCCCTCAGCGCCGGCCCCGCCCGGCTCCGTGTGGGGCCTTCACCGATCAGAGCACTCAGCTCTCTGGCTGTCTTTAGCACGGCCTGCATGGGCCCACACTTCCTGGGGGGCACCGGCGGGTACTCACTTCTCTATCAGGTCCAGGGTGACGCCGGGCACCAGGCTCACGCACTTCTGCATGCAAAACCTGCAGAGGAGGAGAGAGAGCGGGTCACACCGAGGGCATCGGGCGCTTGCCACGGGGTCGCGGTCAGGGTGGGTGGGCGCAGAGGGAGCCCGCCCCGCCGCCCGCCCCTCCCCCTCCGCGGCCTGGGCTCAGGGTGGAGGCGCCCACGCAGCAGGGCCCGGGAAGGAAGCTTCGCTGGACGCCGGCCTGGCTGTCCTCCCTGTTCGGAAGGTGCCGGGGGAGCTGCCGCCGGGCGCACAGAGGAAAGATGCGGGAGAAGGCGAAGAGGCGCGTGCTCGATCGTGTCATTTTAATTATCGTGACGTCACGCCAGCCGGCGTGCGGCCGAGCATCCGCGCAGGTGCCGAGCGCGGGAGTGTGGCCGCCGACCTCCGCTCGCAGGCGGCGCAGGGAGAGAGGGAAAGCTGCTTCCTGTTTTCACGGGCACAAGGGGATGTTGAGTTCGCCCAGAAAATTAAGAGCAAATAACCCTTCTAAGAACAGGGGCACCGGCGAGTGCTCACACTCACCGACGCATCAGGCGTGCGGCTCGGGGGGAACGGGGGAGCCGGGCCAGGACACGTGAGCCGGGCCGAGCTCGGGGCAGACGCGGCGCGGGTGGAGGACGGAGGCAGGGCCCGGACAGGCGGCAGGGGATGCTGGTCCTGCCCCAGGCTGGAGGACCCCGCTCGACCCTGCCTGGCCGGCTGCTCAAAGCCAGCCTGGGGCCGCCGCCCCTGCCCTGCAGACCAGTCCCCGGGCGGACGCGGGAGCCACCCGGGCCGAGCCGACTCAGGGCCAGCGAGCGGCGCTCCGCCTGCCGCCCGGGTCTCACTCTCACCCAAGTCTTACTGCTTTGACTGAGGATGTGGCTTGGAAGAACCTTGTCAAGCATTTCCCTCACCTGTCTCCCGAGGAAGGGAGCACGCTGGGAAACCGGGGAGGCGCAGATGTGCCGAGCCCAGGGGCTGGTGTGAGGACTGGGTTGAGCGCAGGGCCCGGGCACTCGCCCGACTGGGGCGCCCACCGTGGCTTCCGGAGGCGGGCCCTGGACGGGCAGGCCACCTCACCGAAGCAGCGGGTGGTCGGGTAGACGCGTTCCGAGGTGGGGCCAAGTCCAGTGTGGCGGTGCCAGCCGACAAGGCTCCCTCCGTCCTGGGCGCGTCTGGGCCCCAAGGCAGGGCATGCACATGGGGGAGGCCTCGCCTCCTGCCTGCTGTGCGAAACATCCACTCCAGTGCCTCGTCGGCGCCGTTCCTTCAACTAAGCTGAACCCGACAGAAAATAAAAAGCCCAGTCGCCGCGTTCATGGTATTCTGAGTCCACCGCCGATAATCTGGGCGGATGCTTGCAGGCTCTTTTTGCATTTAAATCTTCAGTACATTGCGCGTTTATTTTAAGGCAAGAGGTAGGAATTTAACATTTTTGAAGTCATCCATGTGCCCCCAATACTAGAGGGAACAATATTCGTTCTTTTCCCAGAAGAAAAGCTCCTTCTCTGCACAGATGCTGTTTCTGGAACTCTCCGTCCTGCTCCGTGGGCTCTCGAGGCTATTCTCATTCCAACCGCACCTTCGAAATGCACTTTGGAGCTGGCAGGACGAGTCTTTCATAAATCCATCTTTTTTTAATAAACGTTTGGTGATGCTCAAGCATCTAGTCTCCCTGGTGACCTTTAAAATCACTTTGTCAATACTGCGCAGTATTTGCAGTTAGGGAGAAGTTACGGCCGCCGCGGAACACAGGCCCGCCTCTCCCGCGGACGGCCCCCGCGTGGCTCCAGCAGCCGACCCCTCCCCGGCATCTCCTGGCTGGGTGTCCTGGACGCAGGGAAGTATGAGCTACTCGGAGCCCTCCGCGCAGAAGCGCAGGTAAGACAAGAGGGAATAAGAAAGTGGACACAAGCACCGCCCCGAAGTGGACAGAACCACCACTCGGGGGGATGCAGGGGGGGACAACCCTACGGGCGGCCCCGACCCCAGGTGTGGACCTGCACGTCCACCCTCACGGAGCTGTGACTGCCTCGGCTGAACGCGCCGTCATCGCTGGTCTTTTCTTAATGGATTTTATTGGAATTCTTTGGGCAAAGAGGAAATCAGATTATACATAATTCAAATTTGCTTTAGAATATGGATGTCTTTCATTTCGGGTAGTTATCACACTGCCCAGAATTTCTAGACCAGTTTGATGAATGAATTAAAGCCGGACACGGCCTCCCTGTCCTCATGGGCATGGGCGCCCAAGGGCGGCTGCCGGGCCAGGCGCCTCCCTCTGTTTGCACTGTTAGGGTTCTCATTCAAATTCATTTTTAATTTTACCAAACAACCCTTTCCGTTTGCCGACCAGGAGAACAGACCCCGCGAACAGGCAGCCCGGACACAGGCCGGCACGGCCAGAAGGGGCTCGCCAGCCGGGCGTGCTGAGCCCTCACCTCCAGTGGCTGTGTCTGTCTGTGTCACGGTGAGTGTGTCCCCGCGTGAGTGCCCCGCACATCCTGTACTGGCCTCTGCGCCCTGCGGCCTGGCCCTGCAGTGCCCCCTGGCCCCCGCTGCCTTGTCCTCACGGTGCCTGCTCCCCTTCTGGCTGATTTTAAACTCGCGTGTGATTTCTGACTAAATACGACCTCTTAAAGCTTTCTTCCTCCCGCTGGTTCTCTTCCCACCGGGTGTGTTATCCCATCATCCCAGAGCCCCCACAGAGCTGCTGAGTCTGGCCGCCTGAGGCTCTGGGCTACCACCCCCCACCCCCGCCACCCCGTGCCCGCCCATCTCTGGAGGCTGCAGCCTGTGCCTCAGTCCCAGTCCGCTGGGTGCCCGCATGACCCAGGGAGCTTCCGGGCAGCCCGGGCGGCTGGGACGGCACAGTGCTCTCCGCTGGCCGCGCCCCGGAGCTTCAGAGCCCCGCTGGCTGCCTCACTTGCTCGGGGGTCCCCATCTGTGGAAGCACCCCCCCCCCCCGCTCCTCCCTCCCCATGCCACAGGCCTCAGGGCGGTTTCCTGCTTGGGGCCGTGAGCAACGCGCTGCGGACAGTGCACTTGGGTTCCATGCGCCCGTGACCCGTGTTTCCCTGGTGAGACGCACGGCGGCTGCTGGAGCACAGGGCTGCGGGGGCAGAGCACACCCCGCAGCGCCCGCCGGCCACGCCGCTTCCTCCTCAGTCCCTGCGGCACACTGCGAGCGGGCGCGGGCACACTGCGGCACACTGGGGGTGGGCGCACCACAGCAGGTCTCCGGGAAGAGCTGTGGGCTCCTGGCCGTGGCTTTCCAGGTGCATCCCGGCGAGCGCCCACCCGCCCGCCCGCCGGCCTCTGCAGCTCAGCTCCCCGCCTGGCAGACTATCTGTTCAAATCTTTTGCCCAGTTTTCAAATGGGTTATTTTTTATTGTTGAGTTTTGAGAGTTCTCTGTGAATTCTGGGTACTTGTCCTTTATCTTGTGATTTGCAAATATTTTCTCCCAATCTGGCTAATTTTTCATTCTCTACAGTGTTTTTGCAAAGCAAAGGCCTCTAATTATGATAAAGCACAGCTCATTATCTTTTCCTTCTGTGATTACGCTTCTGGGGTCGCGGCTAAGAACCCTCACGCAAGGATCTTCTCTTCTTTTTTTCCGAAAGGAGAAAGATTATTTTTCTAAATTACACAAGATTTATTGCTGTGGTTTCCCACTTCGCCAGCAGTTGGCTGGAGCGCATCTGTCCCAGGTGCTGGGAGGGAGGCTCGCAGGCCACACCCACACGGCGGCTCTGGCTTCTGTGCTCCCGCCGGCCAGCCCGGCACACGAGGCCGCGCCACAGGTCCTCCGACTAGGCCGTCCGTACCGCCTGGCCCCCTACCGTGTACGTGAACACTACCCCAGGCCGGCCCTGTCTGCGAGCGCGCGGGGGCAGCCCCGGTGCCATGAGGACCTGGTGACAGGGCACCTGGGCGGGCACCCCTGGCTTCGGCCTCTGGGGTGGTGTCGCTTTCAGCACACACCTGAGTACCGAGGGCATTGGTGGCCTTTCTGGCCCATGACTTCAGCACGATAGCTGGCCAGCTCTGAAGCCATCGACGCTGTTAACGGCGCTGGACTTCTGGGGATAGTCAGCTCTGAGGCGACGGCTTTACCTCTGTCTGCAGCCTGCTCTCCGCAGGGGTGCCACCTGCAGTCCAGCGTGCTGGTTCGCGGGACGCCCAGGCTGCCCGCCGGGTCACAGCCCACAGTGGGCGGCCTGATGACCAGCTGCGTCTTCACAGCCCAGAAACTCGGGCGGAGAATGGCTGGGGGCCGGCCACTGGGAACAGGGCTGTGGCGTGAGGGGAGAGAGCTGAGGGCCGCCAGGGGCGCTTTTTAAAGCCAGGCCCCAGGGCGCCGAGGCCTCCGCTGTCCTCAGCCACAGGCCCATCTGCTCAACTTACATGAAGAACAAGCGATGTTTTAAACACAAGCCCCGAAGCCCTGCCACCTCCTTCCTTCTTAATGCCGGTTCTCTCCTGCTTCTGAGCTGCTCTTTCTGTACTGTAAACCCACGCCCCTGGCCCCCCACTTCCCTCTGCGCCCCACAGTTCACAGGGTGGGCAAGGGCAGGCCAGAGGAGGCGCCTGCCCGGGGAGCCAGGCTGCCAGGGCACTGAGCTTTCAGAGATGGCACCGACCCCGACAGCCCAGCCGAGGTGGGAGTCCCCAGTGCCCACAGGGGAGCAGGCTGAGGCGCTGCAGGGCTGGGTCTTAAACCCAGGGAGTGAAGGCTGCAAGGAAGGGAGGGCTGGGCCACTGCTGGTCAGAGTGGGCGGGAGGGGAGGCCCGTGGGGGACAGCTGTCTTCACGCCTAGTTTTGAAAGTCGAGCCCGAGCAGCCCGCATGCTCCCCTGCCCCCGCCAGCGCCCTCCCCTCAGCGCCTTTCTCCACCCACACCCGAGGAGTGCACGGCGCAGAAACCGCCCGGCCGTGTCCGAGCAGTAAGACACCAACGTGATGGCGCGTCCTCAGGAGCCCCTGACAAATCGGGCACCGGCTGCCCGCTTGGCGCGAGGTGGCGAAGGCGGCAGGGCCGTGACGCTGCTGGGCGAGGGGCCGAGGCCCCTCAGCATTGTCAGAGCCACCAGCTCGAGCCAAGGGGCTATGGATGAGCCCCGGGGATGGGCTGGACGCCAACATGTGAGCCCCATGGGTCTCCCATGGCCGTCACCACGTGAACGTGCCGTGACGTGTCCCGGATGCCCAGGCTACACCGGAGCTGGGGCACCGCCAGGAGGCGCATTCTCCTGCCAGGCTCCTGGCTGCTGCCCATGTCGGCAGAGGCCAGGGCCCAGGGTTGGCCGCCGAGGCCTCCACACCTGCACGGGTGCCAGGAGTCGGCGAGGCCCACCAGGGAGGAGCCGAGCCCCACCCGCCTTGGAAGCCAGAACTGCCTCCTCTGGTGATGCCAGGCGTGGGGACCAAAGGAGGAGGTAGAGCTGCTCCCCCACAGGCTTGCCGAGCCAGCGCCCCCACATACCACACAGACCACAACAGCTCTGGCTTCCGAGCCCTGCACCCCCGATTTTGGGGCGCGCTTTGGAGTTCGCGTGGGCGAGGGCTGGCCCATGATGAAGGGCAGCGAGGTACGAGACACGGAGAGCTGAGCGGGTCCCACCCTGGCCATGGCTGCACCTCCGGGTCTGTCTGACACGGCTGCGGGGAGGGCCTCGGGCACATGGGGGCTGCAGCCATTGCCCCGGGGCCCTGGCGAGCAGGGGGTGGCGAATCTCCCCTCGCTGGCCACCCTGAGTCTGGCCCGGCCCCGTCACTCGAGGTCTGTGGGACGCGAGGGAGAAAACAAGAGGCCTGGACACTTGAGGCCTGGACAGCCAGCCAGGCCGCGCTTCCTGGCGGGACGGCACTGGAGGGGAGAGGCGGGGCCGGCCGCCAGGTACAGACAAGGCCAACCGAGGAGGCAGCCAGCGTGCGGAAGCGTGCGGAAGGATTCACCGCGATACCCTTCCTTCGGGACAGCTGATTTCCAAGAGGCCACAGGAGCCTCAAGTTTGGCCAAGTTAGTCAGTATTCGTGCAATAACTCACAAGCGTCATTCCTTGGCGTCACCACCACTGGTCCTGCATCGGTGTGCCTCGGCTGACCCACGGGCACCCCCCAGGGCTGTCTAGTCAGCGTCCCACAGCACAACCAGAGGTTGCGGTGGCGAGGAAGCCGCCCGCCACCCCAGGGCCGCAGGACCGGGCCTGCCCCTCCGTCCCGTGAGCCTCTCTCCTGTGCCCCAGGCCCCATTGACACCCCGGCTCCCACACCTTCTGAGCTGAGCCCTTCGATGCTTTCACGTACACGTGCAGCCAAACCCGTCCTCCCGCTCAAGACTTAAAGCCGCTTCAATCACCGTGAATGGGCTGCGGTTGGCACACAAGGAAAGGCAGGTCTGAGACTCCAGTTGGAGCACCTGAGTCGCCGTTGGCTCTCCCGTCACCCCAACCGCTGCCTGTCTCCTTCCTGGCCACCCAGCCCTCTGTCTGGCTCCGGGAGGGCCATAGCCCATCGCAGCCCGGCCGTCCTGGCTGGGGGCCCGTGTCCACCTCCGCGTGACCCACTGTTCCCAGACGCCCCGAGCGTTGGTAGGCGGTGACGCGCCACACGGGTGGCCCCCAGGACGGCGGCGCCAGCACTTTGTGGCCCGAGGGAGCCACACCTGGGTCCTGATGGGGTCTCCTGGGCTGGTGACGAGTGTCGCCTCCGTGAGCTGGGCAGCAGCGAGGCGCCGCCTGAACCCCATTTCTGAACGAGCTTGTGCGAGGGCTGGGGCGCTGCTGGTGAGTGTCGGCAGAGCTGGGGCAAGCGCACGGCGCCTGGCCTTCTCTCTCGAGGGAGCTCTGTTTCTACACTTGCTTCAACCGCCCAGACTCCATTTTCCTCCGGGGTCAGCTTCGGCGGCTCGCGTCTCCTGCGGATTCCTCGGCCGTCCTGGAGCGCGGCGCTCACTGGCCCTGGTGCTTCGGGTGTGGAGGCGCCTGAGGCCCTCAGGGCCGTGGGGTCTGCGGTAGCCCACCCACTTTTGGTCCAGGTGATCTGGGTCTTCTGCCTTCTGGCCCTCGCTAGCCAGAGCTCACACCGCGCTGCTGCCCGCCGAGCTCACGGTCTTCGAGGGCCTCGGCGTTCTCCGTGTCCGCTCTTCCCCGTTCCATGTGCTGCTCACTCTGTCTTCGGGGAAAGCTCGGCCACAGGTCTCAGACTTTCCTAATTAAAATCCATAAACGCCGCCACAGTCACGACGTGAGTCACTGTCGGCGAGCGGGAGCCCGTCCAGCAGCTGCCCCTGCTGGCCTGCGCGGGAGCTGGGGGCCCGCCGGAGACACCCAGGAGCAGGCTGCGAGCGGCCCCCCCCCGCCGCAGGCCCTGGCCCCGTGGGCCCCCGGGGTGGTGTCTGCACAGAGCTTGGTGTCCCCTTTACCGAGGGCCCGAGGGTCCCCGCGGCCTGGCCAAACGTGCCGGGGCTCTCCGGCCCTCAGGCTCCGCGAAGTGCGACGGGGACTGGACGGCCTGTGGGTGTGGGCGGGCTGGGGCCCAGCTGCTCTCCCGGGCACCGTCCTGCCACCTCCTGACTTGTGGGAGGGGCGGGGGCAGTCTGTGCCAGGGCACCAAGGACACAGGAAATGTCCACCGCTCTCACTCCCGAAATGTGGAAAGTTCAAGCGAACATGGGCGCTGCAGGGACCGGCAGTGGCCGCCAGGGGACTGGCCCCCACCCTGGTGGGAGGAGCTGGAGGGGGAGCAGCAGCTCCTGGAGGAACCCTGGGGAGGGTCGCGTGTGGGCGCCGTCAGAAAGGAGTGTGCAGGTCCCGGGGTGTCTCCTCCTGGTGGGGAGAGTCCTGGAGAAACTGCGCAGAGGCGCTGGGGGCAGGCGGGGCCCTCGCCAGACCTGCAGGGGTCCTCTCCTCCTGAGGGCGGCTTCTGTCCCCAGCCCACATACTCCTGTGCCTGCGGAGCGTGTGGGCTCCCCTCGCTGGCCTCCCAGGTGCCGGCCAGTCTGCGAGGGAAAGCAGCGCTTCCTTCTTGCCTTCCCGCCTCCCTGCCCCCTTCCTTCTCAGCCCCAGACACAGCAAAGCAAGCTGTGCCCGGCAGGGCAGTGGGCAAAGAGCCCGGGGCACCCCTACCCGGTCGCCCGCAGCCATCCTCCCTGCGCCTGCCTCTTCTCCCCGCCCAGTGCTCTCGGCATTCCCCGGGCCCTGCACCACGGGGCTGTGCTGCAGGGTCTCCCTGCTGGACCCTCGAGCTTATGACCCTGGTGGCGTCCAAGGGTGGTGGCCGCTGTGCCCTGAGCCTGGCAGCAAGGGTTGGGCCGCCTGCAGGCCGGTCTGCCTACAGGAGTCATCACCACACCGGGGCATCCCCTTCCCGTGTGGACGCCAGGGACCGGGACAGCGAGCGAGCACGGCGCGGCTGGGGCGGGTAGGAGGGCCAGCTGAGGCCAAGGCCACGTCGTGGGGCCTCCCGGGGAGAAAACCCTCTCAACTGATCCCAAATACACCCACTGGCCACTGTGGCTAGAGCCGCGGCGGCAGCACACGCACATGAGACCACTCCATCAGCCGTGTCCAGACAGCCTCACTCGGAGGACCTCTGGGCTGGAACACAGCAGGCGCTTCCCTCGGCTCTTTAACAAGACACACTGTACCGTGACACACACACACACTGTACCGTCACACACTGTACAGACACACACCACCGCATCTCACACACACACTGTACCGTCACACACGCAAGAACCTGCACGCAGGGCTGTCTACGAGCAAGCTAAGGCATAAGCTGCTGTGCCTATGTAACAAGTGCAGTTAAAAGCTGTCCTCTTAGTGACCGAGGGAGTGAGGGGGTTGGGGGGTAAGAGAGGAAGGGAGGAAAACTTACTGGGTAAAAAACATTTTTAGGTTATTTACTGAGCATCAGAAAAGAACAGCCATCATGTTCGCAGTTAAAACCCTGGTTCAGTTTTAAAGCAGGGGTTGGCAAGCTAGTCTACAGGCCAAGTCTGGCCCCAAGCCTGCTTTTTTGTAAATAAAGTTTTATTGGAACACTGCCGCATGCATTGGCTCACCACTTCTGGCGGGACCTCTGGCCCACAGCCCAAGCCATTTACCATCTGGCCTGTTACATAACAAGCTCATGTCCTCCTATTTGGAGCGACTCGGAGCTTTTCTACCTTGAAATACCTGTATCCGAAGTCAGGAACGGTCCATGTGAAATGTGGACACGGGTGCCGTGAGGGAGGCCATCATTCCCAGTGATGCTCGCTAAGCGAGTCGGAGGGTCTGAGGTGGACATACCCACCCCATGCCGAGGGGTCTGCAAGGAAACTGGGGAACCGGGTCTGGGCCAGCTACACGGAGCCTGAGCACCCGTCGCACTCTGACCAGCCAGAACCTCAGAGGGCCTTGGGCACCCTGCCGCAGCCGTCCTCTGGGCCGCAGGGCAGACAGCTGCGGGGCTGCCCGGGTCCACACTGGTCTTGCTGTGTCCAGAGGGGTGGGGGGAGGCACCGAGGCTAAGTCTGGGCTCTCAGGCACCCGCCTCACTGCAGAGCAGCCTCGGGGCTGGCAGCAGCCACAGCTCCAGCAGAACGTGAGATGGGGAAGCGGGAGCCAGGGGGGCAGGGGGCCAGGGCCGGCCGTGCACTCGGCCTCGCATGAGTCCTGACCCTGAGGAGGGGTCCACCCCAGGGTGCTCTCTGCACACGGCCCAGCGCAGCTGCCACCGCCTGGCACCAGGCTCTCTTCAGCCAGCTCAGAGGGCACTGGACTTGGGGGGGAAGGGCGGCGTGTCTGAGGCAAGAGCCGGTCCTCCCTGGCTGCTGAGCACGGGAGCGCCGCGGCCGTGCAGGCACGGGGCCCTCATCACGAGCCTACCTCCCCCAGGGCCGCTCTGGGCGTGACCGGCCCTCCCAGCTCAGCCAGGGTATAGCTGGGAACGCCAGTGGCAGCCTGGCCACCGCCAGCTGGCCCCGCTGGCACCGGGGCCCCAAGGCCCGGGTGTCACGGGGCGGGTGGGCACACTTACCAGCGCAGGGCGATCTTGATGGGGGTGGTGAGGCACGAGGTGAACAGGTCGGCTGGGAGGTCGGGGATCATGGGCAGGAGCTCGCTGGCCTCGCAGGCCGCCAGCTGGATGCAGTTCTTCATGGACGGCGGCAGCGGCATCTGCGCGAGCGGGTGGTTGGGGTTGATGGCAGCCACCTGCGGGGACACAGCACTGGTGAGGAACGTGAAGGGAGGAAACGGCACGCAAAGGGAAGACAGAACCTGGTGTGGCGCGTGGGCCCCAAGGGCCCCTGACGGGGTGGCGGCCAGCACCCAGCCATTGGTCCGGCACGTCCACGGTGCCCACAGCTGTCCTGCCCGGGCTCTTCCCTCCAGGTCTTCCCCGGCATCTGGGCTCAGCCTTTCATCCACCACATGACAGGGATGCGACTTGGGGCTCAGAAAGTGCCCCCGCCGAAAGCAGGGGCCAGCTCCGAGGGTGCGCCCCAGGCCTGTCCAACAGTGGGCTCACCCCCGGCAGAGCGCCTCCCTTTGCTGGAATCAGGGAGAAACAATTTTTTTGTCTTGAGCCAAAATCCAATTTCTCTGTCCAGCAGGCGGGAGAGCGGCTCTCGCCGATGCTTCCTCCAGAGACCTGGAAGCGGGCGCACTGCAGCCTGGGGCAACCCCAGCTGATTGTCTGATCGTCCGCAGGGTGCGCACAGGGCCCCGTTCCCACCCGCATGAAGACGGATTAAACCGTAAATCGTTCTGGAAAGCAGGGCGGCGAGGGGTTCGAGGGCAGGCTCGCAGCCCGCCGTCCCCGCAGCCGCCCTGAGCTCGGGAGACCCTGAGGCGCCGCGGTCCATGTGCTCCTACGGCCGCCCCACGGGTCTCCTGCGTGTGACAAGACCCCCGCGGGTTCTGCTGCCTTTTTGGAAACGGCGGGGAACATGGGGCTCCGGCGTCTGCGCGGTGAAATCTGACGCGGGAGGCACTGACCGCGCGCTGAGGCTCGGGCTCGTGCCGGGAGAGGGGCGCGGGCCGGGCCGGGTACCTGGCCCCGCGGGGGCAGGAGGCAGGCGGGGGTTGAAGGGAGCTGCCCCGCCACGCAGAGGGCACACGGGCTCGGCGAGCCAAGGGAGGACGGTCGGAACCGATGATGGTGACGTGCGAGGAAAGCGTTCCACGCAGGAGCCAGCGCTCTCCGGCCTGCAAACCCGGGGGCATAGAACCCACTATCTTAATGGCCGAGCTAGTTCCCAGGCGCTGTTGTCAGTTTGTGTGTGTCTAAAATACTGATCTTCAGTTAAAAGTGTGCTCTGGAAACAGCCTACAGGGGGTGAGCAGCGTGCACAAGGGGCCTGGGAGGAGCAGGCAGAGAAGGGGGCCCTCCGGGAGCCCCTAGCCGGCCCCCCAGGCAGCCCAGAGGCACTTGCTCCCGAAGGGTTTCTTGAGATGCAGACACCAGGAAGATTGTCATCTCCAAAAGCTCACTCGAGCCTTCTGGAGAATTTGGGAAGGGTCCAGAGTACACGATAAACAGCAACCTGGGCCAAGGAGACATCTGTTCTGGCACGTGCTGGGCTGGGCACTGCGCCTCCTGTTCCCGAACAGGCCCTGACTGTTCCCTCCCCGCGCAGGCGCAGAGAGGAGGCGCGGGCGCTCCGGGGGAGACTCCAGCAAGACTAAAACAGCACCCACTCGCAGCAACTCCTGCTCCGGCCGAAGGTAGCTTTTGTTTTCGATGCAACAACGCTGACTTCCAGTGACACCCACGCCAAGTTCAGGGAGACTGAGGTGGCAAAGGGGCGAGGGTGCTGGGAGCTGCACCTGGTGGGCCCCCGAGAATGGTGGGTGGAAGCCGCGTGCCCGACATTACAGTGGGGCCCAAGCCTGCGCCCGGAGAGCCAAGGGCCCCTGGGTGGGCCGAGGGCTGGCAGTGGCAGCGAGAAACCCTCTGCCCACCTTCCACTGCACGTTTACCCAGATGGGCAGGCGGTGTTAAAGTGTAGCTGCTCATACTGCTTCTACCATGTTCTGGAACCTTCTGTAGTGTAGGAAAAATGCTTGACTAGGAAGTCCAGCCAATCCCTCCCCCAATCAACAAGAAAGGAAGAGGGGGCTGGCAGATGCCCGCGTCGGGAAGAGCCCCCGCGGAGTGACCCCAATGGCCAGGGCAAGCCAGAGAGTTCTCGTGGGCCGGGTTCACCCCATGGGGAGAGCACCAGTGTGAGCGTGAGCCATCCTCAGATGGGTCGCCCCAAGATCTGGAGCAAGGCAGCCCGCCCTCTAACTCAGCGCGGAGCTGGAGGCCGGGGCAGCACCAGGCCGGAGAGGGAAATCAGGGCCCCTGCCCCCACATCTGCCCAGGGCCTGCGGTGACCGCGCGGGTGAGGCTGGGGGGGGGGTCTACGAGGAAAGTCACTGTGGAAGAAACGGAGGTAACTTAGGAAAAGGGGGAACTCGTTGAAAAAACCCACAAATTGATATTTAAAAATTAAGGGGGAAAGTGAATAACGTTATCCCATGACAGACGCCTGCTCATTCCCTTCCTGCCTACGAGTGTTTCCTGAGAAGGGGCGGGAGAAAGGGTGGGAGGCAGGGAGGACTCGCCACGCCAGGGCGGCGACCAGCGAGCAGCTGCGGGTCCCGCGGACGCCAGTGCCCCACGAGGGCGCGTGCACAGGGGACGCCCACGGACTCACACGCACACCCCGGACAGGCGGCAGCGACAAGACCCGCGGGGCCGCCAGGGCCAGCTGTGACGTCCAGCTCGCAGACCCCCCACGCCCAGCCAGCACCAGCCCCTCCCGCTGGCCCGAGGGGCCTCACACAAGCCCGAATGCTCTGCAGGATGCGCCTGCCCTTCGTGAAGGCGCCCGACGACCCCAACGCCAGCAGCTTCTGAGAGAATGAGCGTCTGGCGCACAGGCGGGGTGGCGTGCGACCCGGCTGGCGTGAGAGGTCAAGGAAGTCTGCACCCCTGTCCTAGGAAGGTAGACAAGTGGGCAGCACTGCCCCTCCCAGCTCTTCCTGCCTCAAAGGCTGATGAAACACCTGGAGCCATGGCAGGAATGTTGTAACCAAGAGCGTGACGCCGGCTCAGGATGCCGAGGGATGAGTCAAAGCCAGGTGGTCCTGACGGCACCACCGAGTGAGTAAGGCATGAGCCTCAGGGACTGCAGTGGACACAGCAAGCTGCTGCTTGTGAAAAGCTACAGTGAGCTTTTCCGTTCCTCACAGGGACAAGAGTCCGGATGGAAACATTCAAGGTCTGAGAAGGACGAATCCCAGACCCCCCCCTCGAGGGTGCTGCTTGAGGACGTGCTCTAGCGGAACAAAGGGGAGAATCAAGAGAGGAAACGCGGCATCTGGAAGACAGCGACACCCAGGATGCCGCAGAACGACGGGACGGGGAGAAGAGGCCCCGAGGACAAGGACGTGTTCCGGGTCCTGAGCCCCCTGCAAATGTGGGGACCGAGGACATGTAAAGCTGGAGCTCAAGGAAGAAGAGGGGATCTCCAGGAAAGGTAAAGCCACAAGGCCCGGCCGACAAATGGCTGAACCACGACACCCGTTTAGCCTCTGGATGAACGACGTTTGCCTGGTCATAGTCAGAGAAGCAGAAAACATTTTTTAGGAACCCCAGCCCCCAACACGGGCCCCCAGGGCGCCTGGGGAATAGACGGTGTTCTTGGAAGCCAAAGCGCAGAGGACAGAAGTTGGGAAGGTTGAGAGGCAAAGGCAAATCGAAGGAAGCTAAGAGCCCGAAGACCCAAAGATATTGATCACTGGCGGAAGCAGCGACCAAAGCACGAGGCCATTACCGCAGATCGCAACGCTTCCAGAGCAGACGAGTCCGGACGTGGGTGCTCAGCCAGATGGGGGGCAGTGGGGGCAGAGCGCAGCCAGGGGCACCCCGGCCCCTCTGGAAGGCCCCCAGCACGGACGGCAGACCGTCTCCTCCCGTCCAATCCCGCGCCGCCCTTCTTCTGTCCGAGGACAGGCAGCCGGCAGGTCTGGGTTTGGGGTGGACGAGAGCAGGGGAGCAGACGGCCCACAGGCAGCCCCAAATGGTCCCGCTGGTGAGCCCTTTTTACTTGCTGATTTTTAAAACCCTGCAGGTACCAAACTGGCAAACAGCCAAACAAACAAAATCTTGTTTTAAAGAACACCAGAAGAGGAGCGATCTGAAGGTTCCCTAATCGTCAACGCAGGGCCACCGGCACAGCGCGGGCTGGCGGGAGGGCGGCGGGGCTGGCAGGGCGCCCGCTCTGGACGGGGCTCAGACCCGCGCCCGCGGTCACTGCCGCGAAGCCCGCCGGCCCAGGGCATCATTTTCTTCTTTTCGCTCAATCACTTATTGACTCTCTTTATTTTTTGAAAACTGGTACACGCCGGTTTGCTGCCAATTTCTTTCTGTTCGCACATCACTGTCTCCCAGCGCAAGCGTTCACATTCCTGTCATGAAGGTTTTGGGCTCATGGAAGGGGGGGCTTTCAAAAAAAGATTAGCCCTCAGAGGCCACGTGGGGGAGCGGCCGTCCGCGGGAAACGCTGCACAGCGAGTCCCCCGGGATTAGCCAGGAGCCAATTTTATCATTTTAATTTCCGCTGTTTATGCAAGAGACCAACGCACAACAGCCAATACCAGTAAGTCTCAGGGAAAACACAGACGTAGGACACTGTAATTAAAAAAAAAAAATGAAGATAAAAGTCGGAGCTAATTATAAAACACACGGCAGGACTTTCATCACCCTCTTCCGCCTCGCGGAGAGCCGAGTCTTCACTGCTTCCTCCACGAGGAATCAGGCAATGAAACATTTTCCCCCAACAACGATGCACAGAAATCTCCTCGCGCTCAGGGAAATGAGCAGTTTCCGAGGCTGATTAACCCTTGGCCGCGCACGGGGAAGGCGGGCCGCGAGCAGACCCCCAAGGCCGCCCCGTCTCCACACGTGTGCCGGGGGAGAGCGGGCAGGGGCTCTCTCTGGGGCTGGGGGGCTGTGTCTCACAGGCTTCCCACAGCGGGGCCGATGGGCAGGTCCTTCCACCCGCCCTGACTCAAACGCGGGCGTGAACATGGGGGCCCCCCGGCGCCGTGCTCCGAGCGCAAACACCCTGCCTACCGATGGCCAACGCGGGGCGGGCGGGGGCCTCCCGGCTGTGGGTTTTCTCGAGCCCCCCGAGGCTCCGCCCCCCCAGGATGAACGCAGGAGAGGCCCACAGCCAGCAACGCCAGGCGCGCGGCCACTCTGCTGTCCACTCCAGAGGCGACGGCAACGGGATGATGGTGATGGCGCCGCCTCAGGAGCTGGAGCCACCTCAAGGCCAGCCTGGGCGGCCGGCGCCTGACCGCAGCTGCAGAAGGCCTCACCAGCACGACAGAACGTGAACCCTGAGGACGCGGCATCCACGTCTACCAAGCAGAGGCTCAACCCCCTGCTGGGTGTCCGGCAACGCCCTCCTCGAGCTGGGAACGCAGGACGCCCAGCCCGCCCCAGGAGGCCAAGGCCGTGTCCCCTGCCCAGTCGCTGCCTGCGCCGGCCCAGCCACACCCCACGCAGGCCCAGGCGCACGCACGGCCACCCCATATCGAGCACGCTGGCTGCAGGCTGGGGGCCAGGAGGCCGGCGCCTGCCAGGGCTGCAGGGCCGCACGCCGCCTCTTCAGCTTAGCGGGTTGTTTCGTGACACGCAGGGGAGACGGTGGAGCTGAGGGGGCACGGGCAGCCCCATTGATGCCGCCGCCGGCGCTCATTTGGAGGACGAGCCCCCCCACCCCGCAACCCTCCCTCCTGCCCCTGGCCTGGCTGCCCCCCTCACCCTGGCAGCCCCCAAACCCCTGACCCTGCCCCTGCCCCGGGGAGCGCGCCCAAACCCGCAGCCTCACCTCCAGCTCCTGCTCCCGCTGCAGCGCGAACTGCTTGAAGGACTTGACGATGAGGCCGGCGTTGGAGCAGTCGTACACGAAGATGGACGGACTGCCCATCCAGGTCTGCAGGTCGTACACGGACAGCGGGATGTACTGCGTGTAGTTCTGTAAGACAGCGCGGCGTCAGCAGGCCCGACGGCCGCCCGTGTGCTCCCGGGGCGGGGCAGCGGACACGCTGTGGCCGGCAGCAGCTCGGGGTGCACAGCCTGGAGCCTGCAGGGGCCCCACGGCCTCCCTGGTCTGTCCCCTCTGGCACGGCGTGAAGAGAGCTCAGCACATCGGGACGCCACAGCTCGCGGACAGCCCAAGGGCTGGGCACGGCTGTTTCCCGAGAGGAGGCGCCTTCCTGGGGCCGGCGCTGGGACCCCAGGGCACGGGACGTGCAGGCCTTGCCCCTGCCCCGGCCGCGAGTGTGAGCGGGAGACCCCTCGAGACACGCCCACTGCAGGAAAGGTGCAATGAGAGGGCAGGGCTCACGTTCGAGCCGCCTTGCGCGCCCGCTTCCTGGGGGGTGTGGGCAGAGCTCCGGGCCCGGGGGCACAGGGGCCACCGCAGCTGTCGGGGCCCTGAATGCCCACGATGAGGGAGTCGGTGGCCGCAGCATCTGGCACCGCGGAGGCTGAGGCCCGAGACCCCTGCAAGCGTGGCGAGGCCTGTCAGAGGCGACTACTGTGTAACCCGCAGGCTGGGCACCACGTACACATGATGCCGTTTGGGAGAGGAGGAAAAGCCGCGTGCAAAGCACACCCTGTGCGTGGCACTGCCGGCCGGGGGGGCCCGGGGCTGGCCCCTCCACTGCGCGCGCTCCAGGCAGTGCCAGGAGAACAGTGCAGCGGGGCGAGGGCGGGGGTGCGGGAGGCCGGGAATGCCTGGGGTCGGGGGCCAGGGCCGGGGGTGTCGGGCTGACCTCTGGGAGCTCTGGTGACAGGAATGACTCGTGTCTCTTCAAAGGACAAAATGCGCACGCCGCACAGGGATGGGGGGAGCCCCGGGGCTTACTAGAATCTGTTCCAGGTCGGGAACATTTCATCACGGTGGGGTGACACACGCTCATCTGAATAAGCAAAGAGCCCTCAGCAAATGCGGGCTCTGGCGAGGACATGAGGACATGAGGCCCTTCTCCCTGGGTACGGAGGCAGCCCGCCGCCTCCTGAACCCAGGGACCCCACGCTGCGAAGAGGGGCCTCAGCACTGGCCTGGGGAGCGCCCGTGTCTGCAGTGTGGGTCCAGAGAGGGGGCGGGGCCAGGCCGCCAGGCCCAGGTTGGCACCGGTGCCCGAAGCCAGGTGTCAACCACGCACCTGTCCTGAGTCTCGCCTGTGAAGGCGAAACCTGATGCCTGATGCTGCTTTCCAGGAGGATCCCGAGACGCGGTGCCATGGGCAGCGCTCAGGCCTCCGGGCAGGCCCAGTCCTGCTGGAGGCCAGTGCCTCTGGGTTCTCCAATGCCCAAGAGCTGGACAAGGAAGCGGCCGGGCCTGCCCGGAACTGGGCTCAGCTTCATGGCCTCTACGGGAGGGACCTTCGCCCAGTGCCTTCCAGGGGACGCGCTGCTGCCGGGAAGGGTTTGGGCGCACCATGGCCCCCACGGGCCACCATACTTGCTGCCCCACCCCGCCTCACGGCACCGGTCTGGTCTGGACGGCACCCAGCCTCCCCACCATGAGGACCAAGAAGGCCTCAGGACTCGGTAGAATGTGTCCCGACGGGGACTCTACCCGGTGAGAAGACGACTTTGAGGAGCGGCCGTTTCCCCAGGTCCGCGTCAGTCAAGTCTAACGAGCCAGCTTGGCCTTGGCCGCCCGCCCCCGAGGGAGCGCAGAAGCACCTCCCGTGAGCCGCGGGGAGGAAACGACCTTTGAGAATGAACCCTTATTAGAACTTGAGCGCGGAGATCTCATTTCCCAGAGGTCCCGGGTGACCTGTCAAGCTTCCTTTGGGGCAGAATTACGGCCCTGCAGGCCTGCAAAGGGCAGCTCCAGGCTCCAGGCCCCCTGCAGTCCAGATGCAGAGGCCGGGGGTGCGGCGTGACCCCAAGTCCTCTTGGCTGCACCGGCCTTGACAGCCAGTATATTCAGACCCCTGCGTGCACCCAGGGCTGCAGCAGCCCCCAAGAGCCTTTCAGACTAAGCTGCAGTTCCTGCCTCCCTGCCCCCCCAAATAAGGCAGCAAGCACAGAGAATTCCTAATCACTGCACCTCTCCTTTCTCTTAGAAAAATATATTCAGGGCCTCCCTGGTGGCGCAAGGGGTTAAGACCCAACCTGTGAAGCTGTCCGCAGCCTCTGCAGCACGAGTTCGATACCCCCGGCTGGCCAGGGAGCAACCCACACGGCGCAGCAGACCTCTCCTGTCTCCCCACTGCTCCCCTCAGCAGTGGATTTCAGTCAGTCTGCCTGTTCTGTTCCCCGTTCTGTCCTGTTGGGTCCTCTCACTCCCACACCTCTGGCCTGCACCCCAGCTCTTGTGTGCATAAATAAATCTTTAAAAATAAAAAATTTTTAAAAAAGAAAAATATATTCAAGGCCGTGTTTTCATTTCAAAGAAACAAAAGTAGGTTTTAGATAATTTATTCATTATGATCCGTTTTATCTGTCAGATCGCTTGTTTGTCTACCTGGGTTTCTAGTAAGCCAGGGCGAGTCAGTGACCTCCCCAGCCCTCGCCGTGGCCCCTGCACCGCAGGCCTGGCCCTGCCGTCACAGCCGCGGGTGGGGGCGAGCGCCGTCTTGTCTTCACAGATCTGAAGGCGCGGAGCTGCCAGGCCAGACCAGGTGTCTGATTTTGGTTATAAAATCCCTAAGGTTTCCAGCACAGGTAGGGTGGCCTGAACAGAGTCCTGTCCTGTTCCCTGGCGGGAGCCTCTGCGCCCCACTCCACGGCCGTGCTCACATGTGCATTTCTGGAAGGCCGTGTAGTTTTAAGCGCACGGTACGTGCTTGGCAGCGCCCTGCAGCCCCTGCACACTTGCGGGTGCGCACGCTGCCGGCACCGCCTCACCCCATGCGGCTTCCAGCTCGAGACTCGAGGCGGCTTAGCAGGCCCCGGTGGCCTCGGCGGCTGCTCCCCAAGCTTTGCTTTGGGGACAGCTTGGCACTGATGGTCTTTGTGCTGAGCCACACGCTATCCTACACCTCTGTCGCTATCCTACACCTGTCGACGGAACTGACTCCTAGGTGCTGAACGAGGTCACAGGCCGGGCCCCCAGGCTGCGGCTGCAGCGGCCCCTGCCTCCATTGGGGCCCCCGCCTCTTCATCAGCTGTCACGGCGAGTTCAGTCTGTGTGCTCTGGATGCTCTGGACATTTCCATTTCTGAACCTCCAAGCCCTGCTGCGTGCTGTCCACTCCTGAGATGCTCTGGTGGAGCTTTCCTTGGCTTCAGACAGCGGCTTGTGCACTGAGGCCAGCACGGCGTCCCCACGCAAAGCCAGCGCTCCCTTCACGTGACCTCACGATGATTTCCATGCGATATAAAAGCTTCCATTTTTGTGCAACCAAATTTACCAACGTTCCAACAGAGATTTGGTGAGATGCTGAGATTTCATCATGCAAAAAAACGAGAGACATTTCTCCTTGGATTCTTTCAGAGTTCTTGAGTTTTCCTACCCACGAATATGGACTGTCTCTCCATCCAGTTTGTTCCTCTTTGATTTTGTTCATTATTTTTCAGCATCAAATATTTTACAATGAAATGTGTCCTCACTGCCGGCACCCACTGCGGGCAGAAGTGCGGCAGACAGACCCCTGGGTGTCCTCTGGGCGCCGCCGCCTCCCCGTGGAGTCGCTGGGGCTTGGGGTCATCACCCAGCGGTGTCTGTGCTTTCCCTGCAACGCGTCACCAGGCGGCCTGGGCGAGCCGAGGGTCCCGGGCACCGACGTCTGCCCGGCTCTCCCCGCGCCATGGGGCAGTAGCATCCGGTCCGCGCAGCTGGCGCTCAGTCCTTTCCCCGCGGGGCGCCTGGTTGAATACCAATGGGTTTGGAATTCCCTCCAGGGCCTGGCACGTGAGCTGCCCCAAGCACAGCTCTCGGCCGTGGCCCGGGCGGAGGAGCGCGGGTGGCCGCCGCCCGAAGGCGCCAGCTCTCCCCTGCACGGGCAGCTAGTGAGGGCGGCCCGGAGGCTGAGGACTGGGGCTGGGCTCACGGGAGCTCGCGCGGCAGCTGCTCCCTGCAAGTAGGCACCCTGGGCGGCGTGTTCCCGGGGCCGTGCTGTCTGCGGCTGTGACATGCTGGCGGGCTGCGGCCAGAAACGGGCTCCACGACAGGGACCACCTCAGAGGTCCTGGCTTCGCTCCCCTGCTGGCCGGGGCCCCTCCATCCAGGGTCAGCTGGCAGCCTTTCGCAGGCTTGTTTCGGGCGCTCTGTCCCATGCCCCTCTGTCTGTCTGTCCTCTGTCGTCCACTGTCGGATGCCGTGGTTCTAGCCTTCACGTGGGCGGCACTGGCCTGCGGCAGGCACCGCTCTGCTCCACCATGGCGAGGGCCGTTCTGGGTCACCTTCCTTTACACCGAAACCTGTCAGTTTGTCGATGTCCACACAGCTGGCCGGGTCGAGGCTGGGCTGCATCCTGCGACACGGGCTTTGCTGCCCAGGCCTGTGGACTCTCCATTCGCTGACTCGTCCTGATTCACTCGCCAGAGCTGTCTCCTCCCCACAGCTCTTGCTCCTACTTGGTAGACTCGCGTGGTGCTGGCGGCACAGCAGGTGTGCGCGGCCGACGCCCAGGCCCGCAGCTGGCTCCTGGCACGGGCCTGAGGGAAGCCGTGCTCCACCCTCGGCCCTGGGAGTGCCAGTGCCCCCCTCGGGCCCCTGCCTTTCCCCCTGGGCCCCCAGTAGGAGCACGCGGACTTCCTGGGTCTCCACAGGAGCGCCGTTTCTCTGCTGACTTCCCATGTTTGGTGTCACCGCGTCTGCTCTAGCGCCTCGTATTCTCTTCCTCTGCCGACTTTGGGTTTAATTTGCTCTTCTCTCCCCGCTCTCTCAAGTGCAGGCCTGAAGCGCGAC
This sequence comes from Talpa occidentalis, assembly GCF_014898055.3. Classification (NCBI taxonomy): domain Eukaryota; kingdom Metazoa; phylum Chordata; class Mammalia; order Eulipotyphla; family Talpidae; genus Talpa; species Talpa occidentalis. The sequence goes on along the minus strand of NW_023605083.1, from coordinate 135,510,417 downwards.
TGCCCGCGCGCGGTTCCGGACAAGCTGCCAAGTGCCCTCGGAGCCGCCGCCCATGCCACGCAGGTTGTGCAGGTTGTGTCGTTTTCATGTCATTCAGAATGTTTCAGAACTTCTCACGGCTTCTTTCGCCCCTCTGTGATTTATTTATTAATTTTTTAAACGTGATTGTTTTTTAAAGATTCATTTATTTTTACACAAGAGCTGGGGTACAGGCCAGACGCACGGGATGGTGAGAGGATTCACCAGAGACAGGGCGGGGAGCAGAACAGGCAGACGGGAGAGCAGCAGGCGAGAGAGGAGAGGTCTGCCGCGCCATGTGCGCATCTCCCTGGCCGGCCGGGAATCAAACCCGCGCTGCAGACTGCGGACAGCTTCACAGCGCTGCGCTCAACCCGCTGCGCCACCAGGGAGGCCCAGCCCCTGTGTGATTTAGACGGGGGGTTGGGTTTCGGAGGCATCTTCTGGAGTTGCTCCTGGTTTTCCACTGTGATCCCACAGCGGACTCTGTTCTGGTCCTCCAGGCCGGCCAGGGGCCCCGGGCAGGCGGTCTTCACGGCTCGCATCACTGGCCCGGCCTGAAAGCGGGCAGGCCTAGCCACGGGACCGCGGGTCTCACTGAATGCTGAGGTCACCTGCGCGGCCGCAGCCTCGCCCCTCCCCGACGACACACCAGGCAAAGGGAGAAGGGAAGGAAAGCCAGCGGGAGAAGCCGGGAGAGCAGAGCAGCGAAGCACCGCTTACACACGCCTCGGGGCTCCCCGACGCCTCCGCTCCTCACTGCCGGGACCCCAGTGGGCTCTGCCGCGGGCACGGAGCTCTAGGCCCTGACGGACGTGCAAGCACACGAGGCCCACGTGGACGCCCTGACGCAGCAGTCCAGGCGCTGAGACGCCCTCGCGGCCACAACTGCCCACGAGCTGGGGGCGGGGGCGACAGGCCCGTGGGGACAGGGATGCGGGGACGAGCCACGCTGGCAGCAAGAGCATCCGAGAGGCCGCGCATGCCCGCTCTCCCGGTGACGGGAACCCGCAGCTCATGGCATTTACATCAAAACAGCCGCTCGCCCGCCCAGGCAGGAGGCAGCTGCGCCGAGGCCGCTCAAGGCAGACGCCGCTTCGGGAGCTGCAGGTGCTGGTGGATGAGGAGCGTCCAGCCCGGCAGGGCTGACGCCGCTGAGTCTTTGTGAGGGGAAACGTCTCCAAACCCATTTTCTTTGATACGAAGCTAATTCAGATTTTCTATTTCATTTTGGGCACTTCCCATGCAATTTAGGGTCTAAAATCTCCGCTCCCCCTGCCCGCGCGCTGTCGGTGGGCGGGTGTTGGCGCCGCCCTGTCCCCAGTGCCGCCGTCTTGTCTCCCTGATCTCCGACGTCTCCCCGAGCCCTGAGGGACGGGTGCAGCCCTGTCCACCACACCCCCGGCCCCAGCCCCAGTCTGGGGAGCCACCGACACAAGCCGGGGGTGACGTGCATGGGACTTGCGGCCCCAGCTCTCCTGGGGAGGGAAGCGAGGGGGGCGTCCGAGGGGTGTGGAAGGTGCCGTTCCTGAGCCAGCAGAGGCCCGTGGGGCTGAGCCTGCAAACCGCGCGGCCTTCGTGCAGGAGCCGAGAGCCACACAGCCCGGCTCCTGGGGACCAGGGTCCCACCCGCCACCCCACAGCAAGGAAGGCGCACAGGGGCCTCCAACCCTTGCCGCGCTGTCTTCGCCTCAAGGAGCCATAGCAGAGGCAGCACCAGGACCCCCCAAGGGTGCGGGAGAGGCCATGGCGGCCGAGCTGGGCACGAGCGCCTTGGAATGCTGCGTCATTTTATTTTCTAGGAAAATCACTGGTTCTCAAAAGAAGACTGTCGGCTGAGAAATCCTGCCGGGGTCACGTCGGAAGCAGACGGTCCCGAGGCCGCAGAGTAGAGCAGAATCCCCGGGGGGGGGCGGTGAGAGCGCAGGTGCCACAGGGGGCGGGGGCGGGGAGGGGGTGGTCACTCTGGGTCCCTGAGAAGGCCCGAGCCCCGCAGACGCTGCCTGCCATCCCTCATCTGGCTGCCTCGGCCCGAGAGCAGCAGGCGCCACGGGACCCACCTTGTTGAAGACCCAGACCTCGCCGTTGACGGTGGGCCGGGGCACCCCGTGGCCATTGTAGTGGAACAGCACCCGCTCCTCCTTGGCATTGCGGCGCAGGGACGTGCACAGCTTCTTCACCTCGTCCACTGTCGGGTCCAGGCTCTGCTTGTACCGGGCCTGGTGGGAGCAAGCGAGACTCTGAGGGTGGGTTGCAGGGAGCCCAGCCGTCCGCGCCGCCCGCACCCCGGCTGAGGGACGCGAGAGCACCCCCAGGAGCGTGGGGCTCCCGGACGGGAGGGGGGTGTGCGTGAACACGGACACACTCGGTAGGCCAGGGCCACGGCACAGGGTCCTCCCAGGCCCCCAGCCCAGCCCGTGGCCGCACCCCGCTGGTGAAAGGACGAGGGTATTGTCAGGACCCAACGCTAACACGCAAGCGCCGACAGCCTCACACTCGCGGACAGCCACGCGGCGTGGCCAGAGGACCCGTTCTGAAGCAACGGCACCCAAATGCCCGCAAGAAAGCCACGGTGTGCCCCTCCCGGAGCAGGGCCCCTCCCGGAGCAGGGCGCCGCCTCCTGGGCGCAGCCGGCAGCTAAGGGTCACGTGGGAAACGAACTAGGGAAGCAGCCGGAGGACACGGGGGACTGCGGGGCACCAGGGGCCTCCAGACACCCGGGCTCCCGCGACCCTGGCACTCAGATCGGGGTTCAAGGGGAGGGTCCGGAGCGGGGAGCCACGAGCCCACGTTCGAATGGCGCCAGGCCCGCGTCCCACGGCTCCGCCGAACCGGCCCCCGGGGCCCTGGTGTCCGGGACGTGATTTCCTTTCACTGACACTGTGGGAAGCTGACGATGAGCCGGGGGGGGGGGGAGGAGGGGTACAGGCGTGGGGGTCTCAGCAGAGGGGCTCCACATTCCCACCCCTTGGGTTTCGAGGGCCTTCTAACGGCTCGAGCCCCATAAAAGCGCCAAGGCTCGCGCTTACCGTCTGCCGGCAGAGGGGACCGGCTGTGCCACGACCATCGTGCCTGGCAAGGAGCCAGGCGGCAAGGGCTGGTGTTCAGACCTAGGCCAGGACCCGTCCTCACCGCCACGCGGCTCCCTGGCAGGAGAGGGCGCTGAAGCCGAGACTCTGCCTCCAGGAGGGGGAGACCTGCAGAGGGGCTGCCCTGGGGGCTCGCCCTGTCCCGCCCCCTCCTCCACAGGACCCCGCGGGCCAGGGGACACGCCTGGAGGAAGCCAGAGTGGACATTCCCCTCTGACCTAGAGCCACGTGGGCGCCGGCCTGGCCTCCGAGCTGGGCTCTGGGGCGGGAGCTCCACACGCCAGGCCGCGGGACGGGGCCGCCCAGGGATCGGGATGAGTGCGTCCGTGTCAGAAGCCCCGGGGAGGCCCTGGGCTGGGCTGGGCAGCGGGGCGGGAAGAACGCAGGGGGCTCCCATGCCGCGCATGCCTCGGGGGTCGCGTGGGGAGCGGCCTCCATGCAGAGGCCAAAGCGCAAAGTCATTGCGGTTTCCTGCCCCCTGAGCACAGAGACCTGACAGCGTTTTATTTAGTGCCGGGAGAGCCCCGGGAAGTGGTACTGTGGGAACCGGGTTCAGATGGGCTTGGTGGCCTCCCTGGGCCCTTGGAGGGCAGGGGCCAGCACCGGCTGGCCAGTCACTCTGGGCAGCACAGTGCCACCCCCGCAAACCGGAGCACGCACAGAGGCATGAGCCCCTCCCCTGAGAGCAGCGCCGGCCTGACCAGCCCTTGAGGCGGCGAGGGGCTGCCCTTCTCACCACTAGACGCCAGGGGGCCAGAGCTGGCGGGGCTGCTGAGAACTCCGGCCCCTTGAGGCAAGGGTTGGAGGCCACAGCGGCTGGGCTGGCCCCACCCTGGCATGGCCTCTCCCTCCGCAAGGTGACAGGGGTGGCCCTTCTCACCTCGGGCGCCCTGGCAGCTTATCAGCTGTAGGACAACACAGCAGGGGAGCCCTGAGCGCACGTGTTACCCCTACCCACCAGGCCTCTGCTCCAGCAAGCGCGACAGTGGCCCCGTGGCGTGGCTGGGGCCTCACCACTCTCCTTGGAACCGCGCCCACTCAGTGCCACGGGTGCTGAGCCCTCGGCCATCTGGGCACAGCACCTGGAAGCACCATCACCTGAGCCCCGAAACCTCAGGCAGACGGCGGGGAGGGGTGGCCGCTCCAGCAGGGGCCAGCCAGGAGGGGCCGTGGGGAGACACGTGCACGGGGTGCCAGCTCCTGGCAGCGGGCACCGAGGACACGTGCAGGGAGGGGGCAGAGAACGGGGAGGGGCAGGCCAACCCCAGGCATCGGGCGCACCCCTACGGCGCACTTGGCCCCAGTCCAGAGCCCGCGGGACACAAGAAGAAGCCGCTGGGGGTGAGGCCCAGACACCAGCAAGCCGGCAGGGGCCGCAACCGTGCGGGGCAGCAGGCAGGCAGGACTCCATCCCGCGCCCACCCCAGGCACGTGGGCAGGGGCGCCCCCCCAGGTCCGTCCCAAACAGGACGTAGGTCTCCCACCTCCCGCCCCGCATCTGCCCTTGGTCCCTCGCCCTCCCTGCCCCCATGCCGAGAGTGCCCAGGCCTGTGCTGATGCCCACGCCACCTCTGGGGCCTCACGGGGGACACCCCATGGACTCCGGGACAGCAGCGCTACAGTAGGTGTCAGCACGCGAGGGGAGCGTGGGGAGGGAGGTGGGGGGGCACCCACAGGGACGGCGGCAGCCCGAGGCCTGATGTGACAAGTGAGTGGGATGCTGCCGGCTGCTGGGTGGGCGAGGCGGCCCTGGGCCCAGCCTGCAGAGGTGAGGGACACGGGCGCCCCAGGAGGACTGGGGGAGCCGAGAGTGAGAGGCGGGACAGAGCCCCCGGGCGTAGACGGCGCTGCCCGCTCATTCCCTCCTGGTGTGGCCTGGCCCGGTGACTCGGGGGCCCTGTGGCTAGTGAGGCCCAGGTGGGGGCTGGGGCGCTGCAGTCCTGGCTGGCGGTCTCCCCTGGCCCTGCCATGCAGAGGGAGCGCCTGCGGCCAGCCCGCCTCTGAGGCCGCGCAGGCAGCTGGCGGGGAAGGGTAGACCGGGGCTCTGCGGGGTCTCCTCTCTGGACGGAGCCCATGGGGCCGGACCTGCCAGTTTCTCGGGCTCCTGGGCGAGGCCACGGCCATCGCACGACGAGGAGCGGGGCTGGACCCTGTCCTGCTGCCCTCGGTCCTTCTCTGGCCATGGACACATCTCGAGTTCAGATCCAAGGCTGTGAGCGCGATGGCCCGGGAAGAACAGGCCACCGGGGGGTGGGGGGATGGGACGGGACAGTCCTGCCCTGGTCTGCCCCGGTAGGAAGCAGGGCCTCCCGGGAAAACCCTGGGCAGGGCGGGAGGGGGCCTGCTCAGAGAACCCCTGCGTCAGACGTGGTGACCCACACGAGAAAGCGAGAGCCCTGGCAGTGCAGGGGTGCCCCTTGTTGCCGTGCTGGTCCCTTCTGTGCCCAGTAAGCTGTGGCCATCACCACCAGTATCCTGCTCCCTGCCACGACCACCACCCTTGCCCAGCCGCAGGGCCCACCCGTCCCAGGGTGCCTGGGGCCGTGGCCACCAGGGGGCACCGCAACATGCCCCCACCTGCACCTGTGCTTTCTCTTTAGGGGTTTTTTTTATTTCATAGTAAGACGTCAGCTTGTCTGGCTTTCCTGGTGCTTTCACTGTGACAGTTTTTCCCTAAATCCCTTAATTAAAAAATCCAACGGCCACTCATCTTACGGCTACCTGGGCCCCTGAGCCCCTGAAGTGCGGAACGAGGTGCTGGGTCCTGCCCGTAGACGGCCTTGAGGACACCTGGGCCCAAGGAATTCAAGCTGGCTGCCTGCCGGGAAGGCCTCGGCGGAGTCAGGCGCCCAAGGGAGCCCACAGACTCACTTCCCACCCTGGGCACCGTAGGCTGTGCAGGGGCCGGGCTGACTTAGACTTGTGTCTGCTTCGCAGCCCAGGGCTCCCCGCTGCTGCTAAGCCGTGAATTATTTAAAAAACATGCTCTGTCTTCTAAGGGCCCCCCTGTGATCCCGAACCCAGGCTCCAGCTTGTCTTCCTGCACTCCCTGCGGCTTCACCTGCCAGCCCGGGGCCTGTGGAACATTCCGGCGCCCCCGCCCAGGCAGGTGGCCAAGGGCCGGGTCTCGGGCCGGCCTGGCTGAGACAGCGGCCGCGTGCGCGGCAGCATCACTCGTCACGCCCCCGGAGGACGGGCTGCGCGAGCCGAGCTAGGGAGGGGGGACGCCAAGGGAGGCCGGGACCTCCCAGGCCAGCTCCTGCCCCCTGAGAGCTCTGCACCCACAGGGGCAGCTCCCATGTGCCTGCCGCACCCTCTCAGAGCTGAAGCGAGCTGCCCGGTACCGCGCCCCTGCGGGGACCTGAGGGCCTCGAGGTCAGACCCACCGGCCGCGGAGTCCAGTCTGTGGGAATGGGGGGCGGTGGCGGCTCTGAAGGGTGTCGTGGCCCCTGAAAACCAGACAGAGCGGCTTGCGCGTGGCACCCCCGCCCACAGGGGTCACCTTATACCAACACACCACGTGCTCGGCGTGTCCTGTCGGCAGCCGTGTCCTCCCGCCCCGAGCCACGGGAGAAGCCTGGCCGGAGAGCATTTAAGGGAATGTGCGCGACCAGGACAAAACTGGAAGAAAAACTGATCCCGAGCAGGAAGCGGTGCGTAGAGGAAGCCGCGGCGGCCGGCTCGCCGGGGCCCGCGGGGCGTTCCGGAGAGAAGCCCACCGCCGCGTACTCCTGAAAGGCGGGGCGCTGCCCGCCGGGGGCACGGCCCCAACATGCCTCCCACGCCGGTGGGCCCACTGGGGGTTCTGGGGCAGCCGCGCAGCCCACCAAGGAGCCCCCAGGAGCAGCACTGGCCAAATGCAGCGGCAAGCACCCCTGGGAGCACACGGCGGGGCCGGCGCGCGGGAAGGGAGGGCGGGAGGCCGGCTGGGCCCGACTTGCGGGTGGATTCTGAGGGCGAGTGGGCGCCTCGGCCGATGTGCGCGGCCCCCTCACTCAAGCCCTGGTGCACACAAATCCGCCCTGCGTGTGTGTAAATCCTGACTGTCTGCGGATTCGCTGAAGCGTTTGGGATGAAATTATATGATGTCTGAAATTTGTTTCAAAATAAGCCAGGGGCGGGCGTGGGGGCGGGAGTGGAGGTGGCAGAGATGAAGAGGAACAAGCTGGTAACCGTGAAGGCAGAGGACGGGAGATGCGGGAATTTTCCATAATAAAACTCACAAATGAATAAGGCACGAAAACAGAGACACACAGCGGCCCTCAGAGTTCCCACAGCTGGGTGGAGCTGCCCAGAACGCCGGCACCGGGGGGCAGCAGCCCCGGGAGGTGGCCCGGCCTCCAGGGCCCAGGGCTGGGGGACAAGCGGCGTGGCCGTCCTCCCAGGCTGCAGCCCAAACCTCGAGAGGCCACAGGCTGCCCCTGCCAAGGCCCCAGACGCATCTGGCTCAGTGGAAGTGGGGTAGCGGGGGCCGACATGGGTGCCTTCTCCAGCCCCTTCTGCGAGCAGAGCCACACCCCGCTGGAGTCCCCCGGACATCAAGCCTGACCAGGGAGACCGGAGGAGAGAGTCTGAGGCTCCTGGAACAACGTTCTCCTTGATGAAAACCCACGGCTGTTCTCTCTTCCTTTGAACGCAACTGCGATGATGTGATGTTGGAGCTGCAGCAGCCGGTTTGCCATCGTGAGAGTAAAGTCAAGAAACGAGAATCTCATCGGACCTGACCCACCAAACTGCTCACAAAGCTACTCTTGAAATGTCTTTCCTGCGGCTGTGGAGGAACCGGACGTGCCGAGTGGGGGCAGCGTGACCCCGCAGGTGCGCTCGCTTCTCCCTCCCTCCGCTCGCTCCTCTGCAAAACGGGCGGGTTCTCGTGAAGATGGAAAAGAGCTAACGCTGGAGACCTACTCAGGCCAGCACCCAGGGCTCAGCGCACCCCACCAGTCACTGACAGCCAGGAGCAAGAGCCTGGCTCTCTGAATACCACCGTCTCCCCCAGTCCCGGGCGCGCAGCCCGTCGGGGCTTCCCTTCTTAAAGTGTCCCCCCTACTTGGATGTGGGTGTCTCTGGGATACGCCCTGACCCCTCCGGCTGCCGCTTGCACCTGGCGCTGCCACCCAGGACACGCGCCGGCTGCTTCCTCCAGACTGTGGGGCCTCCCGGCCTCCCCATTTCTTTGCGTTTGTCACAGCGCCGAGCACACTGACTCACAGAGTCAACAGACACTTAATATGAAACATATGTAAATGAACCAACACTGTTGGCTGTATCTATATCAATAAAAGCCTAAAACATCTATAATTTTCCATAAAATTAAAACTTTCAAGTGTGCAGTGTTTACAACCACGAGGCACGAGGCACGAAAGCGCGGCAGCCCTGCCCGGCTCCCGTCTGTGTGGCACCCAGGTCAGGCCGTGCGCTCGGGCGCAGGGGTGGGCGGGCCGCCGGGCGAGCGCAGGCACGGGGCTGGCACCCGGGCGGTCGGGGTGCAGGCTCAGCCTCACCTTCTGAGACAGGCACAGAAAGACACTTGCGGGGCAGCCAGTGGACTTGGGGGGTGGTGAGACACCCAGTGTTGAATGCGCTGCTACCCCCACTTCATTTCCAGGTTGAAAGTTTGAACGGGATAAAGCGATCCCCCCACCCAGGGAGGGAGGTCAGCAGCACGGGCCACATGGACCCATCTCCTAGGCCAGGGAGTCCCGCCTAAGAGCTGCAGTGGGTGTAGCACAGAGCTCACGAATGCCCCAAGCGCCGGCGGGGCGGGGGGTCCCCAGGAAAAGGGGAGGCCCCAAGAAAGGGTGGAGCTGGCCAGAAGGAAGCGGCTGGGAGCAGGAGGGGCCTGGGGGAGTGCGGGGCGCAGAGACGCGGGAGGAGGCCGCGCTGGCTTCTGGGTCCTGGACGGGTGGAGCCGACGCGGTGAGACCGTGGGGAGGGGACGGAGGCAGCGTGGGTCTTGATCTGATTTTGCTCTTCTCCTCCCGGATACGCCCCTTTCTCTGAGCGCCCGGGAGGTGCCTTAGGCCCCCTGCTCTGGGCCAGCCCCGTTCGGCTGGGCGTTCACCCGCGAGGGGACGGGGGACCGGGGAGCTGGATCTGGAAACTTGGTTCCTCCCCGTCTGCGCGGCACGCGGATCGTGGTCAAGCTCCTTTCCGCTGACGGTCTCGCACGCAAGCGTGTGTTCTGTCTCGATGGCGAGGATGAGCCCCTTTAGAGCGGGCAGGTTTGGGGGTTCTGGGGCGCCCTCTCCCTGCCTGGTAACAGTACCAGGGGAGACGCGCCCAGAGGGCGCCGGCAGCTGAGCAGGCCCAGGCGGGCTCGGGACAGGCCTCAGGGACAGGGGCTGATGAACAGCCACTCTAATGCTTCAAGCTGGCCCAGCCCCTCTGGACGGAAGCGCTGATGTCCCCGGTGGAGAAGAGGTGCCAAGTCTAGGAATGACTGTGGTTTCAGGGCTACACTTTCTTCATTGCACTGCAAACGCGCCCAGGAAGTGCCGGCAGCCTGAAAAGCATAAAGCACCAAGTGGCCCCAAGAGCTCATGGGACGGAGACAGGTCAGAGGGAGGTGTGCTCCCGGCAGAGGGGTAGGAGGGCCTTCTTCCCACCACGGCGCCCAGGGGAGGGCCCCAGGGACCCGCAGGAGAGCCCTGCGGGCGGGGGTGGGTGCAAGGCAGGGACCCAGGGCCTTTCTACACCTCTGGTCTGCCTTGAACTGGTTCCTAAACCAACCCCCCAGGCCTTCACCTTGGTCTACTCCTTGCCGAGAGCAAAGCCCGGAGGGACAGGCGGTGGCAGGGCTTCCGGGGGGGCCGGACAGCCGCCTGGGCAGGGAAGCACCTGCTGTCGCTGTGCAGGGAGCGGGCTCAGGCCCCACCTCTGGGTGTGCTGGAGGAGGCCTGGCTGCAAGGGAGTCTGGGAAGCGCCCGGGGTTGGAGGGGGGTGGCAGCCGCGGTGTCCCCGCAACCCCACAACTCTCCCCTTGCTCGTCCTTTAAGAACATGGCGGCAGGCATGTGCCCAGCTGCCACACGGAGAGGAGGCGCGGGGCCCAGACAGGCGATACCCGCCCAGCCTGCCCACCGCCCTCAGGACACCACGCCGCTGCCCTGCCCCGAAATGGGGCTCTGGGGACAGAGAGAGGCAGAAGCAAAGGTTGCAGGGGAGCCAGACAGAGAAGAAACAGGACGCGCAGAAGGAAGAGCAACGAGGAGAGGGACTACGAGAAGGGCGCAGTGGGGCGCCACCATGACACGTGCACGCTCACCCCCGCCGGGGCCCCGCGACCCCAGAGGCCGTCTCTGCTTGCCCAGAACGTGGACGGCTGGGGAGGGCTGGGCACGGGGCCTCAGCCCAGAGACGGTGAAACTCAGCTGCACGTCATGAAAGGCAGCAGATGGGGGAGCGGGGGAAGCAGGGGACCAGCCCTCGGCCCCCAGGGTGCTCCGTTCTTGCAGCCGCACCAGGAGGCTGCGCTGCCGGAGGGGCCGGGCCTGGGGGGCCGAGGGCTAGAGCCGCGCTGACAGTCACGCGGGCGGGCCCCAGCCCCTCCGACCCGCCCGAGCCGCAAGTGGCGGCGCCCACCGCCCGTGGGAGCCGGGAGAAGGCTGGCATCGCCTCTGACTTGCCCACAGCAAATGGTTTCAGTCCCGGAGGCTGGCGCCACAGGTCGAGGGGCCGGAGGGCCCTGAGGGGCAGCAGAGCGGGCGACGGCTGTCATGACTCAGCACAGGGCTCCCATCGGCCTCTCCACCGGGAAATAAATTATTCAACCTCAACTATTAAATCTGTGCATCTTCGTCAGAGCAGCTCGAGAAATGCACTTTGGAAACGCAGGCGCAGGCGGGTACGGGGCGCTCGCAGGCACCTGGGCTGTCCTGCGGCTCCTGTCCCCAGGAGCCTCTGCCCTCACCAAGCAGGTGGCCAGGGTGCCCTCCTCTCGGACCGCCCTGCCCTCACCCCAGCCGCCATTGACCAGCTGGCCGGGCTGCTCCTTCAGAGGGCACAAGGTTGCCACCATGTCCCCAGTGCTCTCTCAGCTCGCTGCCACCTCTCCCCCAGCATGACCACCCAGCAGGCCTTGCAGGACATGCCCCGCCCGGCCTTCTGCACCAGGTGGCCACCTCTGCCAGGCCCAACCACCACTGGCTTCGGGCATCCAGGGCAGGTGTGGGCCGCAGAGCCACAGCAGGCCCGTCAGGGTCTGTCTCAAGCTCTGAGGATGACTGCGGGAGGCCGGGCCGCCCCACAGGGAGTCTCTGGGCAAGGGTGTGGGCGCGTGGGGATCGCGGGGCCGGAAGGTCACAGGCCCCTCTGTGTCTTGGGCGCCGCGCTGGGTGGCAGCACCGAAGCGGGCCGCTGTGGGGGCACGCAGGCACCCCTAAGGCACCGGCCTGCTCTCGCCACACGGCAGGAGCGGTGGGGGAGGATGCCCAAGGCCCGCCCGAGGCCTCGCTCAGCAACGGGACGCCTCACCCCACCCCACCCGGCTCCAGGCTCGTTCTCGCGCCTCAGAGTCCGCAGAAAGCGGTGGCTTCTCTGCAGGTCACGGGCTTGGCAAGGAGAAACGGGAACTTTGCCATTCTGTCGACTCACAGCTGCTCACGAAGTACAATGGGGGCGCACGGCCACCCCGACCTACCTGGCGCCCGGCCGCGCTCGTGGGGTCAAGCTGTCGGCCGGCACGGACCTGCGGGTGTGCTCGGAGCCCTCCCTGACCTCACCCGCAGCGCCTGAGCAAGCCTGGGGTACCCTAGCGGGCACAGGGCTAGGGGCCAGGGAGTGGCACCCCAGGCCTGCCGGGTGCGGGCGACCCGAAGTTCCTGCAAACGGACGTTCTGAAGTGCAGGTTTCAGAGCAACCCGGAGGCTCGGAGACGCGGAGCGCCCAGATCAGATGCGCTGCCCGCGGTGAAGGCCAGGCCTCGGCACCGCCTTGAGGACACAGACAGGAGACCCCACGCACAGCCTGAGACTCGGGCCAGCGGCTCCCGGCACACCGCAGACAGGAGCGCCACACACCGTCCTAGAACCCACCAGACAAAGCGCAAGGAAAAGCCTCGCTTGCAACAGCAGCAGAGACGAGGAAGGTGGCGGGGGAGCAAGGAGAGCCCCAGGGTCCGCCTCCCGCTGACCCACCCGCCCAGGCTCTGTTGGCCCCTGACAGCTGGAGGCTCCGGGGTCAACACTGACTCCAAGGACGGTCGCTTAGGTCTCCCACCTCTCAACACGTGCCATGTGGCGACCGAACCCTCAGCGGGGCTGGAGCCTGACCGTCTCCCCCCGTCCTGCTCCTGAGCTCCCAATCTGGGCCGACACATGAGGGAGAACCCAGAACGCAGGAGAGGCGGGGAGGCCGGGAGTTGCAGGGGCACAGGCACTGGAGGAAGCTGATCCAGAACTGAGGGGCAAGCAGAGGGGGCTGGGAATGGGTCTGCACAGTCCAGAGCTGGGTCAGGTTGTGGTGGGACCAGGATCTTGGGGCAAGAAGAGAGCGTGAACCTGCAGCCTCCTCCCCGCGGGTCTAGGCCAGTGCGAACCTCACAAAGGGCCTGCATGTCCCGTCCATGTCATCTGAGGCAATCCCAATAGTTTAATTTTGCTTTTATTTCCCCTGCCGCGGAGGGCGAGGCTGCGGAAACATTGCCGTCACTGGGGTCGGGGAAGGCAGCGCAAGACTGTTCCTCTGTGTGTTTCACTGTTGCAGGCCTCACAGCTAAACCTTCAAACCAATTGGAGCGATTCTTGTCAGGGAGTTGGTGACCCAGCTTAATTCTCCGCCCGCCCGTGCCTGTGGCTCCCGCCCCGAGGCACTCCTATAGGAAACGCCTCCACTGGGCAAATGGAAACGCGTGACTGTGGAACTCTATAACCAGCAAAGACAGCCTTCAAAAATGAAATAGAGACAAAATCAAAACATTCTCAGACAAGTAAAACCTAGATTTGTGGGCAGCTGGTTCACACTGAAGTATTAACGCTTTTCAGGCTGAGGGAAACCAGTCCCGGACGCAAGGACAGACATAGGCAGGAAGCGCGCTCAGGGGCGGGTCGCGGCCGGCATTGAGGGGCGGCGCTTTGCCGACTGTGGTGTTCACCAGTCGACAAGACACAGCGGCAGGCGGGAAGAGCCGGCCCGAGCTCACAGACGCGGCCCTGGGGGTGACATTAGGCTAATGCGAAACTGAGACCCGATGCAGGTGTCACCAACAGAGGGGAAGACGAGTCATGTCTCAAAACCTAATTAATCACAAGAAATCAAGGAAAGGGTAAAAGTAAATCAAGAATAGCCAAGATAAAAATAAAATAAATGGAATGGCAGAATCAAACCCAGCTGTGTCAATAATTCCATTAAACGTAAATGCGCTAAATAAGCCAATTAAAATCCTAGTACCCGGGAGGCTAAGCGGCCTCTGGCCCTCCACTCCCGGCTGCACCTCCAGACAGGCTCTAAAGCATCGTTGAGGGTGACAGGAGCAGCCTGGGCCTGCCCCGGAAAGCAAGAGGCCACAGCTGGCTGTATGCGTACCTTTGCTGTCCGACTGTGTACTTTGTGGGGGGACAAAGCCAGCCGCTTACTCTCTGGAAAGACTTTTTTTTTTTTTTTAAATTTTCTAGAGGCATGTCTTATTTATTTATTTATTATTTGTTTGTTTGGTTTATACATGCACTGGGTACAGTCAGAGGCGTGGGAGGGTGAGAGAATTCACCAGAGCCAGAGCGGGGAGCAGAGCAGGCAGAAGGACCGAAGGACATTGCTGAGGGGAGCAGCGGGCGGCAGGAGAGGTCTGCGCGCCATGCGGGACCCTCCTCCGGTGGCCGGGGAGCAGCCAGGGATCGAACCGGCAGGCAGCTTCGCAACCCAGCGCTCAACCGCTGCGCCACCGGGGAGGCCCCTCTCTGGAAAGACTTAACAGACCACACCTGCAGCAAAGGAGCGAGCGCCCAGGCCCCGCAGCCTCGCAACTCTGGGCTCTCTGCGCCCTGAGGCAGGCAGCCTGGCCGCGGTCAGAGCGCGCTCGCCCACTCTCGGAACTGGGGCCCGCTCTCCCCTGGACTCAAGCCTGTCTCCAGGGCCCTCCCCAACGGGGTCTGAGGCCTGTGGAATCCCCCAAAGTCCCTGTCGACCTCTCCTTTCTTCTTCCTCCACTTAAAAGGTGAAGAATTCATACCAGTGAAACACATTCCAATCGAAACAGGCACTCGCAGAGCAGCGAGAATAAAGGAACCTCTCATTCTCCACGTGACTGAGCAAGGGGCACGGACACGCACCCTGCGTCCTGCGGGATTCAGCCCCACCGCACAGGGGCCTGCCCCACGTGGGATCCAACTTTAACTGTTGGTACAGGCTTTTCTGCCGCGCTAAATCAACGAAGAGAAACCCCTTTAGAACTGCATTAGTTTACAGACGAAATGAATTTTGGAGAGACCCCAACGCCAGCATTCGGGGGGGTGCCCGACAGGCCCCGTGCAGTTCCCGCCGCCGAGCGGTCTCTTCCCTGACCTTGCTCTCCACACACATGCTCTTCACATCCCGCCACGACAGGGGTGACAGCCACGAGAGCCTATGTCCCTCCCAGTCTGAACCCTTCGGGCGGAGGAGACGAAGGGACTCCCGACAGCGCTCGCAGCCATCCTGCGTGCTCAGGTCTGGCTGACCTGCTCTGAGGTCAGTCACGGCCCTGCCAGCTTCCCGGGCAATCTGCGCCTCACGCAAGTTCCCAAGGTATTTGCAGTTTTGGAGAATCCTGATTTCCTCAAACTCTTCCTTGATTATTTGTGCTCTTTCCTTGGCTCTTATGAAAATTTGGCTCAGACTTCTCCGTGGAGCAAAGCTAACAAGATGCGGGCCCTCTCAGAGAGTTGCCTACGGGCACCGCCCAGCCCGGCTCAGCCCGTAGCCTGGCGCCACCATCGCCTCACCTGCCTCTGACGTCAGGATTGGCCTGCGGGCTGGCCAGCTACTGCAGAGCCTCAGTAAAAATAAATTTTGAAAGAGGGCATTGGGCTGCTCCGAAGCCCTGTGGGAAGGTGGTGGGGACCGGCCCTGAGCCTCGGGATGGACGCCTCCCTCCAGGGGAGAGCTCCCGCCACCCTGCGCTCCCAGCCTCTGCCCCCCACCTGCCCCCCAGGGCACCCGGGCACAGCCAGTTTTCTACACCCAGGGCAGGGGCAGGCGCCTGGGGCCAGCAATGCAGCCGCGGCCCGGTGCCCCTCCCCCAGCGGCAGGGCAAGGCTGCACCCCGAGGAGCGCTGTGCCGCCCGCCTCCTGCACCTGCTTCCCCTCAGTGGCACGCAGCTGCCTTCACCTTGGCCCACAGCCTGGCTGCCCCGTGAGTGATGAAACCCTCTTCTTCGGAGGAAATTGAATCTTGAAAACCTCATAAAAACATGCAGTTAGCAGAGAGCCGGCGTGGAGGACCAAGAGCGGGAAGGCCGGGAGGCTGCGGGGGACAGTCGCAGGGAACCAGGCAGGAGTGCACGTGGGGGCCCCGGCTACCCACCCGAGGGCCCCCCCCTCCCGGTGGCGCCCCAGCGGGTGTCACAGGGTGACAGGAAGGCGGCTGAGCCCCCACGATGCAGGAGACTCAGGCAAGCTGCAGGCCAGGACTGGATGGGAAGGCGCCCTTCCTCCCGCACCCCGTCCCAGACCCAGCCCCGACCTCGTACAGGGGCCGACTGGGGGGTTTCCTGGCGCACAGCCCAGGGGCCAAGGACTGCAGCCCCTCAGGATCCCATAGGAGTCGGGACACGCAGCGTGAAACACACGGGCTCCCAGCGGCCTGGGGCAGGCCACCGGCCAGGCCCACATGACAATGAAGTGACCGGCGCCCCACACGGCTCCTTGCTCCCGACCCGGGCCGAGACTGGCAGAGGAGGGATGGCCCTCCCTGGCCTGGGATGGCTCCGCTGCCCGCCTGCCACTGCCCACCACGGTCAGGTCACAGGAGGCAGAGCGGCGGGAGCCGCGGGCCTGCCACGAGTCAGGGCACCCCAGAACCGCTTGGGGTCTTGAGTGGGGCAGACCCGACAGACCACAATGTCCCAGCAAGTGAGTTACAGGAGGGCCGCGGCCACACGGGCATCCTCGCAGACAGTGAAGACGATCCGCCTCCAAACAGCTGCGGGCAGAGAGCACCGCCCCAGACGGGCCTTGCATCCGCGCTCTGGGGAGACCCACACTTGCGCCCCAGGGCCTGCACAGGACCCACGCGTGGAGTCCTGGATGCGGGGGTGGCAGGGGGTGCTTGTGCTTTGCCAGCTGGAAGGGGCGATGGGGGCCGCTGTGGAGAACAGGGAGCCGCTGTGTGCACCCCACAGCTGCACCCCGGCATACACCAGTGACCCGGAGAGCTGGAGTGGGGGGGGGTCGCGTGTGCCCTGCGGCTACACCTGGGGCACACCAGAAGCCCACACAGCTCAGCCTGTGACAGCCAAAGGCAGGAGGGCAGGGGGCGGTGGGAGGGAGCAGGGTGGCAGGGAGGCCGGCAGGAAGGGCTAAAGCACAGGCGGTAGCTCAGATGGCCCAGGAGGGCCAGGCACTGAGGAGGTGGCGGCAGACACCGAAGGCCTTGCCTTGTCTGAGTCCATGTTTCGGGGTGTTTGGGGTGTGAGCTTCAGCTCAGTTGTTTCGTGCCCCCCGCCCCCATCACACCAACCAGCAAGTCCCTGACACTAGGGCTGTCCAGAAGTCTCTGTGGCCCCCAGGCTCACAGATGCCCTGAGACACGGTTCCCCCACAATGAACCAAGCTTGGAGGGTGGCCGCCTCCCCCCAGGGCCCCCGCCTGTCAGTGCCGGCTTGTGCCGGGAGGGCGCCCGACAGCTCCCCTTGGCCCACATGTGAGCTGGGGCAGCTTCCTCCACCCACGCGTGCCCAGATGCACATGTGGTGCCCCCGCCAGGGGTGCCGGCTCACTCAGGTGCCAGCCCCACCAGACGCTGGGCTCAGAGTTAGTCCTCAAGCTGACTGCGCAGAGGAGCCCGGCCCCTTGTTGGGAGGGCTGCCGAGGCGCGAGACGACGGCCTGGAGGGGCTCGCTCAGCACGGGGAGGCCCTCCCTTCTCCAGCAGCGGTCCCTGAAGAAGGTCGGTCCTCGGGGAGCACTGGGAAAGGCGTCCAGGCCGAGGCTAGAGCTGAGATGGCAGAGCAGCTGGGAGGGGTCGCCGAGGGGTCTCCAGCACCCGGCAGGGGAGGGGCTGGGAGCAGGCTCTGTGGACGCATCCACGCAACTTAACAGACTAAGTAGGGCCCTCCCAAAGTCCAGCCAGCCCAGACTCTGTCCACCGCCACCAGGCGAGGGCCGCGCCCCTCCCTGCCCAAGAGGGGGTACACAAAGAGACTCCTCCCCCGACTGTCTGCCGCTTCTGTAAGGGGGCTCCCCGCTTCTGTAAGGGGGCTCCCCGCGGCAGACACAGAGGAACGCTGCGGGGGAGGGGGCCTGCAGGAAGGGCCAGGAGAGGTTGAGCCCCAGCTCTGCACCAGGTGCTGCCTGCACACAAGGGCTCCGGGGACAGGCGACAGGAGGTGGGCAGGGCTGAGGCGGGTGGGTGGAGACGCTGCCAGGCTGTGGGGACGCTCCGGGCAACGGTGACAGGGGAGGGTGTGCAGGCAAGGCCCAAGCATCATGTCGCAAATCTTGTCGCAGTATCCAGCCTTTCCATCGGGGGCTGGGGGTGGGGAGGGGGAGGCGCCCACGGAGCCTGCTGAGCAAACCGCGAGGTCACCGGCCTGCACGACTTCCAGCTGAAACAGCAGCTGGCATTTTCCTTCAATCTCCTACAGAACACATATTTATGCCATCCAGGAAGTAATAAGGCAAAGTCTTACATTTAATCAGAAGAAATACTTCGCCAGCGGCAAGCTGGTAAATTATCTAGCAAAGGGCTCGATGGGCCTGGCAGGGAAACCTGGGCCAGACCGTCTGGCAGCCTCCAGAAAAAATATCGTCAGGACTCCTCTAAATTCCTTCTTGACCCCAAACCACCTCTATCAAAATGCTTAAATGTGAATAAGGCAGGAAACCAGGAGGACGGGGAGCGGGCCGAGGGGCTGCTCCGTGAGCCCTGCCGCCACGTCCTGTGCCCGCCCTGGCGAGGACGCCACGCGAGGACACAGTGAGGGCCAAAGCCAGGCCTCCCTCCGGCACCTGCGCCAAAGGTCTAGAAGTGTAATCGGGTCCCTGTCACCTCGCTGCAGACGGCACAGCAGCCTCTCTTACTGCAGCAGCAAAGAGAGCCCGTGGAGCGCAACAGGGACGCGTGTTCAGCTCCGCCTTGACTCAGAGGCATGACCGACATGAGGAAGTGGCACCCGGGACAGACAGCCGAGCAGGTGACCGCCCGGTGTCCCGTGCCAGCGCTGGGGGAGGCTCCAGGTGTGCCCACAGGAGAGGCCCTGCTGTGGTGCCAGCCGCCCGGGCCCACGGCCCCAGGAGGTTGCTGAGAGCAGAGAAGCAGGTCAGGGGCTCCGGGCGGCACAGCCCACCCACCCCCTGCAGCCTGAGACTCTGAAGCTGCAGCGGGAAACGCTTGCTTTCCCTGCATTTAAAAACACAAAGGTCCTAGCACTCACCAGGCCCCTTACGTGAGGAACAGGCTCGGTTCTGCCCCCGCTTCTCCCAGGATGCGGGTGAGGTGCAGGGGCCCGGGCCCAGGCAGGCGGGAAGGCTGCGGCTGGGCCTGAGCAGGTGAGCCCTCAGCGCCTGCCTCCATCCAAAGAGCAAGAGCAGGCTCCACGGGCGCCCGAGAGGCCACCCTCTCCCCACCCTCAGTGGAGTCCAGAAGCTGCCCATCGCGCCAAGCTGGATGGAAAGGCACCTCTGTAAACACCCCCAGTGTCTACTCTCCTATTTAAATGGTTAAAGCCACAAAACTGCTAATGAGAAAAGCTAAAGGAATTAGGTCTTCGGCGGCGCACAAACAGCGCAGGGTCTTCAAGGCAGTCTGACACGGCCCACGCGGCCCAGGCCGCCTCCTTCAGGGGAGACAAGCTTTAAGAGCGACGCGATGAAAGACACAGTAATTGGGGACCGGCTCCCTAGAAGAACCTCACCTTCAGAATCAAAGACAAGGCGCGCACAGGCGTCATCCTTTGAACGCCGAGTGCTGTTTCTCGCTGTTTGAAACTGAAGAGGGGAGAAATAACTCTAACTAGTTGAGGTTGCAGCGAAGTTACGAGAACACATTTTCTGTGTAAAATAAAAACCACAGCTCGGGGGGAGGGTGAGAAATACTTTCCTTTTTAAAGAGCTTAGAGGAAAACTTGGGAAAGAAAACCGAGGCCAGCCGGCTCCTGCCCCGGGGGTGCGTGTCGCCGGAGGACGGGCTGAGGGAGGAGGCGCGCGCGACGGCCCGGGCGGGCCCCAGGGGGTGCAGCCTTGCCCACCAAGGAGCTGGGGCGCCGCGGGAGGAGAAGAGCAAACACGGATGGCTTACCCTGGGCTGCCAGTTCTCATACTGCTTCTGCAGGTTGGCACCGATGGTCTCCAGAGCTTTCTGAGGGCCCATCGACAGGGGATCTGGGGGGCAAAGAGAAGAGATGGTTCTTCACGAGCGCTCTTCCGCCCAGCTGGGCCCTGCAGCCTCCTCCCGCCCAGCCCCTCGGGCCTCTGGGCCCGGGACCGCTCAGTAGGGCCCAGGTTTGTCTGAGTTTCTGCCGCGGGGGTGCCCACACAGGCCGACTGGCCCCCAAGCCCACTGTTCTGGAAAAAGCTGGCCCCGTCAGAGCCACCGGCGGCCTGACTCTTCCTCCGTCACGCTGGCGTCCCCTGACAAGGCAGCGGCTGTGCCTCCATCAAGACAGGGCTCCATGGGCCAGGGGCCCTTCCTTCCCACCCAAATGCTAGGCCTGTGGCGGGGAGGGCCGGACGGGCACGAGGACAGCAAGGCGATGGCGGAGGCCCTCTGTGTCCTCGGAGGCTCATCTGGCGAGTGTGCCCTGTGCGGGGGGCCCGCAGGCCCTGGAAGGGCTTCTGGAACAGATGCTCTCCAGCCAGCAGCCCCGGAGCATGTCCCCGGGCTCCCTGCAGGGTCCTGGCTGGGCAGATACTGTATCTATCGCTTACGCCAGAGACCGAGGTGGAAACATAAAAGATAATTCTTCATTCACTTAGCACAAGAACACTGCACTACAGGGCATCCCTGGGGCGCAGCGGGTTGAGCGCCTCGCTGTGAAGCTCTCCGCAGCCTCTGCAGCACGGGTTCGATTCCCAGCCAGCCGGGGAGAGTCCCACATGGCGCGGCAGACCTCTCCTGCCTTATCCGCTGCTCCCCTCAGCAGTGCCTTCGGTCCTTCTGCCTGTTTCACTCCCCACTCTGTCTCTGGTGAATTCTCTCACCCTCCCGGGCCTCTGGCCTGTACCCCAGCTCTTGTATGCATAAATAAATAAATCTTTTCTTTTTAAGAAAAAGAACCTCCACCGCATTTACACGGAAACACACGGACACACTTACTACATCAGGTGAGTTTTCCTCCCCCCCAACCTGACAAGAGCCTGTTCTGCACTTGAGCAAAGGTCTTTCCTCCTGCCCGACGAGCCCTGTCCTGTGTCACCTGCCAGGAGCAAGTGCAGCCCCCTAAGGCATTCACCCCTCCCCCACCGCCCCATGGGTCTGCACACCGCTCCGGAGGATGTCGCCCTACAGTGTGTCAGTGAGCCCTGACCAAGGCATGGCCGAGGGCCCTGCCGCCCTGCGCGGTGGATGGTCTTTTCCACTGACGGCTCTGGGGACGGCTGCAGCCTGGGCTGCAGGTCTCCGAGGCTCACGCCCGCACCCCACAAATCCCATCCCTGGCAACAAATCCTGCGTGGTTTTCCTTAGAGCAACTGGCTCACTTCACTCACTTTCCAGAAAGCATCTGCAAGTGCCAGTCTGTGTCTCCTCCCGGTAGAACAGGTGAGCAGGAGGCACCGCCCACTCACAGCCTTGCGCCACAGCCCGCTCCCCGGTTCTCGCAGGCACTCTGGGGAATGCAGCCTGTGGGGGAGCTGAGCAGACTCATTGGCTTTATTGCTCTGTCAAGGGCTTTCTGCGGGAGCTGGGGCTGTTGTACAGCAGGGGCGGCCAGCAGCTGGCAGTGGGACCCTCTCTCTGTTCCTGCGGGGCCCGGGCAGCAAGGGCCGGGGTCAGGATCAGTTTCATAAAGTCATCAATTAGCTCCTCCCGCTGGGCCCTGAAGGCCTCCGGACGCCTCCCAGGCCAGACCCCCAGATTGGCTGAGCAAGCTGGGGCTGTCCCTCATCAAGTCCTCCGGGCGAGACGGCTTCTTCCCCTTGGGGCCGGACACCAAATGTCTCACTTCCTGGGAACCACCCTATCTGCCAAGGCTCCTGGGCTCTCAGCCTGGCCTCTTCACCTGGTCTTCCCTCCTTTTCACCATGTCTCCTGGCAGGCTCCCTTACCCCCTCAAGTCCATGTCAGGGCAGAGGAGGACCGGCATGCCCCTCCAGGGCCCATCTCCTGCCCACCCCCCTCCTTGTTCTCATTGCAGCTGTGTCCCACACCCGTCGGGGGAGAAGGGCCGGCCTCTCTCCCCTCCCCCATTCTTCCAGCACAGCCACCTGACATCTGAATTAAATCAATACCATCTGCATGTCAGTGTAAACACTATTCAGCACTGACCCATTTAGTGGACCAAAAGGACATAGTTCCTACAAATCCTTTCCAGTCTCCTTGCTGCCCTCCCTCCCCAATCCTGCAGCATTTTTCTGGCTCCCAGATCATTGGAGGGTGACCATCTTGGGGGTACTGGTGGCATCTCACCAGCGATATGGCAGCAGCACCCACAAACAAGGAACCTCTCCCTATTGCCTGTGGACAGCAGGCTACTCGGGTTCAGCCTACATTTTGTCGCTGCTGGGTGCCAAGGTGGGCCGGTCCCCCGCTGCTGCAGGAGGCGCACATAGGAGCTGGGCCACACGCAGGCCATGCGCTGTCAGTTCCCACTCTGCAGAGCCCTGGCTGACACGAGAAGCCACGATCCGCTGAGACCTTCAGCTGCTGCGGTGACAGGCTGACCCACACCACCACCCATCCCGGCTGCCAGCTGACCACTGCCCAACCCCCAAGTGGCCTTGCGTCCATGCCCATCTCTATGCCTACATACCATTTACCTCATTCTCCAAGACTCAAGAAATGTGGCTGTCTCTCAATTCATTGAATGAAGTCAGCGTTATCTTGGCGCCAAAACCAAACAAATTGTGAGAAGACTGTAACCACTATCCCTCAAAAGCAAAGATGCAAATTTCTTTAGCAAATTATTAGCCATCAAATTCAGAAATACATAAAAATGATCATTCAGATGAGGCTGATTCCAGGAATTCAAGGTTGGCTCAACAGCCTAAATTCAATCAATATAAGTCACATCAAGAGACTAAAAAGAAAAGCCAGGTGCTTGTGCCAATAGACATGGAGAAAGTGTTTCTGTAAGATTCAACATTGATTCTTGACAAAAACTCTCAGCAAACTAAGAATAGATGTAAACTTATCTTATAAAAAGACGTCTAAAAAAAGCCTTTGGCTGGTATCACCTTGATGGTGGAGCACAGTGCTTTCTCCCGCGATCAGATACAAGTGCAGGTTCTGAACGTCTCCCCACCCCCCTAAGCATGTCCTGGAGACCCACGGGGAGGGCAGCAGGGCCCGGCTCCTCCTCAGACCCAAGGCTCCTGCTGTGGATGTGGGTGTTTGCAGTGTTGGTCCTTCCGCTCTTTGTTAAGTGAATATAGCTACTGTTGTGTGCCAGATACAGGGCAAATTTAAGGAATAACGGAATTCAATAATCATTACCCCATTTATTTTCCTTGAAGTACTTTTTCTACTACTAATCACAAGTGAATGCACCTGAAATAACTAAAAGGCTGTATCACCCTGTGAGGAAATAAAACTCCCAGGCTTACACAAACCAGTGCCAGGCCGCACTGGATGGGGACAGCAGGGCCAGGCCCTGCACTCTGGACCCCCACACCCGGAGCCCTCCACAGGGACTTCCGCGACCGGCCAGGAGGGCCCTGCTTACCGATCCAGCATTCCAAACGTGCACAGGGGGTGGTCTTCACCACGTCTGGGGGGTCCACGCCAACATTCAAACACAGAACTAACGCAACACTGACCGTCTTCATCTGGAAAAACACAGAAAAAATTAAGTACATCACTATGAAACTCCCTGATATAGTTTTCCAGGTTTTTTAAAATGTGCCCGGCACAGCTCCAGCCTCCGCCCCCACCCCCAGGTGATTTCAGCAAAAACTTTCCTCTCACGAGGGGGGGCAGATGCAGGGGTCCGTGTGCACCGTGGCAGGAGGGGCTAGTCTCAGGTTTCCTTGTGATTTCCAGAAACAGACTGAAGATCAAAAGATACGGCCATCTTAAGGCACCGGGTCCATGCCGCCACATTCCCCTGCAAGAGCCGCCATTCTGATTATTTAAAATCACTAAGCACTTTGCAGGGCCGTGACCCAGGGATGTGGGGGAAGCAAGGATTCCCAGGTGTCCCGGGGCCGGTCTGGGGCCACTGGCCTGAGCCGAGCCCTGGCCTTGCAAAGCTGTTGCTGGTGGATCCTCTCGGCCCTCCTCTGGGCACAGGGCGTCCACACAGCGTGCCCAGCATCCCGGTCATCAGCCTATTTCTTCTTCCTCGGCTGACCCTCGAGCCAAATGACATTCCCTCTACCTCGGTGGCAATCAATGAGCTTAAACAACCCTAGGCAAAATACGTAAGTTCTGATTTACAAAAGCACCAGCTCCAGAATCCTCCAAGCCCCTCAGACCACACTCACGGACACTTGCAGTGGGCCCTCGGGGAGCCAGAGCGCCTGCCTCCATGCCGTGCCCAGCCGTCACCCCCACAGTCCCGCCGCCCCCCAGCCATCACCCCTGCAGTCCCGCTGAGCGACACGCTCTGGGGGTGAGCCCCAGGCCCTCGGAGAGGAAGGGTGAAACCGGGGCCCCTCCACACGCCAGGGCGAGGGAGAGTGGAACCCGCAGCACCCCCTCTCACACAGCCGCCTGCCCGTGGGAGGGAAAAGCCTCCAGAACACATCGGCACGCGAGCCCACCCGCCCTCGCTGCCTGCGGGAGGCAGAGGTCACGCGAGGAGGGCGCCCCAGCCGGCCACAAGGCGAGTCCTGGCCCTCGGGGCGCCGCTGACTTCAGACACGGCGCCTTTAAATTTGAGCTGTACCCAAAAGCTTCTTTCTGGTATTTCATTTTCATTTCTGTGATAAGTTCATTCCCAAATTCCAGATGAATGTTTTTTAATAACACAGCACAGCACAGAGAGCGCGAGGGCCGGCCAGCTCCGCGACAGACCGGGCAGCTCAAAAGGCCGCCTCCGCCTCAAAACTTTCTCCCCAACGCAGTGCAATTAAGGATGCAGCAGCGACACCCCCGGAGGCTAGTTTTGAACTTGAAAAGAGCACCATCCTGAGGCTCTCCGGAGGAGGGAGAGCCTCCAGCCAG
Source organism: Talpa occidentalis (assembly GCF_014898055.3). Lineage (NCBI taxonomy): Eukaryota > Metazoa > Chordata > Mammalia > Eulipotyphla > Talpidae > Talpa > Talpa occidentalis. The sequence goes on along the minus strand of NW_023605083.1, from coordinate 135,485,855 downwards.
GGCTCTCAGCACGGATGAGACAGGAGGCCGTGGCCAAGCCCCAACGCCACCATGAGACAGCGCCCCCCACCGTGAGACAGCGCCCCCCACCGTGAGACAGCGCCCCCTCCCCCTGTCCTGTGCACAGAGAGCCGGGAGTGTAGGAAACATGATGACAAATAGTATGGCAGGCCCCCCTCTGAGCAGCCTGGCAGAGGTTCCACCAGGCCTCAAAGCCACCTTCCCCAGGGACAGGGCCCAGGGATCGGCAGCCCCCGCCCTGCAGCTCCTCTCCAAGGCCCCGACAGCCAGAGGCTTCTCTTGCGTCTCCCTCGCCTGGTCTTTGACCGCGCGGGAAGGCGTGGGGCCCGCCAACAGCCGCCTCTCAGCACACCCGGGGCCCATCTGAGCGAGCAGAGCTCCCCAGGTGGGGTCTGTGGAAGGGCCGGCCTCCCTGCCCCCGCAGCCAGGCTCCGCGCAAGCGTTCCTGAAGGAGCCACAAAATCATTAATATCTGCAGCAAAACATCATTTAAAAGGGAAGAAGGAGAACTAGAGTTAATGCTGATGCAGAAACAGCGCTTCGCACAGAGTAATTCTGAAGACAAATCCAAGCAGAACCTCAAAAACACAGCATCTAGATTATTTTTTCTTAAAAAAAAAAAAAAACCCAAAACAGAAAACAAACCAATGTCACAAATGCCCCCTTCAGGAAAGTGCCGACGGGGTCAGCCTCTGACACCCAGGCAGCCGCCTCCAGGGCAGTGCCACCGCTGTTGGGGCACCTCCAGGCCACCAGGCTGCGCCAGCCACACCTGTCCCCTTGGAGGTGGGGCGGGGGCTCGGAACGAAGGGGGGCTGGGCTTTTCCAGAAGCCAGAAGCCAGCCAGGCACACCCCACGGCCCAGCCGTGCCTCAGGGGACAAACAGCAGAAGGACATCGCTCTTCCAAGTAAACCCACCTGACCAGCTGCCCAGCACAGAGGGCTGAGGTGACTACCCCGTGGTCAGCACAGGCCCAGCCGAGTCTCAGGGCCCTTCCAAGAAACGCCTCCCACTGTGAAACCAGAGGCCCCCCGGCAGCACTTCAGGCCTCGGACATGTCCACATATAAACGTTGTTATGAATTAAATATGAGCAGAAAAGAGAAGGCGCGCGGGGGGGGGACCCGAGCATTCCTATCTGTGTCTCCCTCAAATGGCTGTGGTGTCGACACAGGCCCTGGACGCCGCTGCAGACAAGTGTCCCTTGCAGGGAGACTTCCGTCCAGGCGCGCCAAGGGGCAGGTTGGCCCTGACCCCGCCTGGCAGCAGCGGGCGTCGCTGAGTGCAGGGGCCCGACGTCCGCAGACTGTGGGCCGGGCCCCAGGGGCGGCAGCGCCGGAGCAGGGTCCGAGTGGCCAGTGCCCAGGGCGCCTGAACGGTGGGGGGGAGGGGCGGTCCTGCGTCCTGCACGGTGGCCGCCACCGGGCGGCTCCAACAACAGCCCCGAGGGAAAGGGGACAAAGCACAAAGCAGGCAGGCAGCTACGGACCTGAGACGCGGCGGGGAGGGGCAGCGGGGGCAAGTGGGGAGCAGAGACGGGGCCCTGGCGAGGTGGTGGTGGGAGTTTATAGGGACTACGCCTGAGGGGAGAAATCAAATACTGTACAAAAATGAGCAACAACACAGGAAAGTTAAAAAAAAACAACAACACACAAAACCCCACCAACGGCAGCAAGCCCGACTCCAGGGGGCGGCGGCCGCCCTCACCAGCTCGTAGTTGGATTCGGCTTCGCACCCCACGTGCGCCAGCGCCCCAGAGCCTGGGCCCGGCTCGCTTAGAGGCCAGGACCCGTCCTGCCCGGGGCCCCGTGTTCCTTTTCATGGACTGATTAAGCCCTTGTTCACCGGAGGAGATGCGAGCGTCATCACAGCGCTACTCAAGTATGTAAGGGCAAAGCTAGGTGTAAATTCTTTATGGTTGTAAGAATTTTATGCAGCTATAAATGCAAAACAAACAACAAATTAAATATAAATCCAGCCACAGAGCCAGTAAAATCCAAATGAACACCATAAATTTAACGTGACAAATTGTGGTTTTGCTGATGGTAAATTGCTAACGCGGTAGTTAACGGTTAGAAGAACTTACGGGTATTTTAAGACCTTTTAACTTAGTGTCACTTAACTCCTTGGGTTTTTGAGAGTGATAGGCTATTTTGTTTACCTTCTACTTCTATTCTGTGTGGCTATGTGACAGGTCACACGGTTCAAGAACCCGGAAGCTGTGAGTGGCAGGCCGGGCGCCCTCGCAGAGCCCGCGCAGGCCCGAGCGCCCACTCGGCGCAGCACGGACGCGAAGGGGCCGGGACCCAGGGGAGGGCTCACTGTGGGGTGCGGGGTGGGTCTGATATCTGGGCCGGTCTGTCACAAGCCAAGACTACTGCGATCGTTTCCTGAGTCCGCATAGACGATGCCGGAAAGGAAGCTGTGTGCAGGAACCAGCCGCGGGCGGGACCCCACAAGGGTGACGTAGGAACGCAACATGGACTCCATGTGCAGGAGCATGTGCAGCGGGCTGCTCCCGACCAGAGGACAGTGTCTGCCTGGGGTGCCGAGGCCGATGGCCGCACTGAGCAGCGTGGATTTACCTCAAGGCCCACCCGACCCGGCGCTGCTGTCGGGGACCCTTTCTCTGTGTTTGTTTTATGTCTTTCTGCACATAGCGCGCATTTAAAAATGTATAAAGGTCACAGAAACAGATGAAGCAGCACAGGACTGTCCATGTTTTTGCTCAGAAAACAACTTTCTGAAGACCAGTCACCAGCGCTCTGCTCACCAACGGGGCGCAGGGCTTTCTCGCCATCGGGAACGTGCACACCCGTCGGGCGCCCTTGGCCAAGGCGGCACATGTGGGATGGGCATGTGACCGGACCGCCAGGAGCTGGCGCGGTGGACACCAGCCTGGGCGCGACCCGGTGCGGCCCCATGGGCGGCGCTGCATCTGTCCGGGACTGGAGCCGGGCCCAGGGGAGCAGGTGTGGGGGGCAGGGCCCAGGGCATGGGAGGGCCAGGCCTCCCCCACGTCTTTCTCTGCACAATCTTCTAATTCCACGTTCTTCAGAAGAAACCTCAGTGCAGACGTGTGGCTGTGCAGACAGTGGAGTAAAAGACAGACGCCCGCACCCCAGCGCAGCCCCCCTACCCCCGCGAGGCGAGACGCGGCTCCCGCACAGGCGCCAGGGCAGGCGGAAGAGCCCGGCCCGTCCACGAGCGCAATTTAGCAAGGCCTGTGACAAGCCAAGTGTGGATTTGGTCTCTCGGGCTCCATTTCAGTGACAAATAGGCCCATATAAAGCTGGCTTCGGCGGCGGTGGGAGGGGCTGCGGGGGGAGGTAACGGATGGCTCCCGCCGAGCCAAACAATCAGGTCTGCGCCGCCGAGAGGGAGACGAGGCCCACAGGCTCTCGGCAGCTGCCTCTGCCCCTCCACCGGCCGCCAGCACCACACACTGCATGCAGCGGGCACGGGAGCCTGGGGGGCGTGGGGGCCTGAGGGCACAAGGCAGGCGTGGGCCACACTGAGGGCCGTGTGTGGGGCGTGTTTATGCCCAGACACTGCAATAGCTGGGCCTCGAGTCGCTGTGGAATCTCAGAGGTGCGCAGACATTCTAAGTCCCTAATCAAATATAACAGCCTCCGCGTCAAGCCAGACTCCGTTCCTCTTCACAAACACACCTCGTGAAGCATCCTATTCCTAGACCACCCGCGAGCCCCCGAAGTAACGTTCACTTTGAGGACACCCATTAAGCTACATGGTCCCGAGGCACCCACTGGGTCAGCGGCGCTGGATGGGCGACGTGGGGCCGGCGGGGCCAGGGCTCCGCCACGCTGGGGAAGGCCGGAGGCCCGCGCCACAGGTGGCCCAGACCAGAACAGCCACACGACTGGCTGGACTCGCCCGCAGCCGAATGCCTGGCCCCCGCGGGCTCAGAGGCGCACACCTCCGCTCGCTCGCGCAGAAGCATCGAGAAGTCGGGGAAGGACAGCGCCCGGTTCCGCCCTGACAGCGCCCAGCCCCGCTGCACCAGCCGACCAGAGTGATACGGCTCGTTTTACATGTCTGGGCGCTGGTGGCATCTGGTCTGCAAACACCCGAGAGACCCTTTGTTTTTATAAAATTTCATGACTCACCAACCACCACAGATTTGACTGATTTCAAAGCTGAAACATCACATTCCCATGTTCTCCTGACGAAAATGTCCCCCGGACAAGCGCGGCCCGAGGAGCGCGTGGGGCACTCCCGCTCAGCAGGCGGCGCGGGGTCTGGGCCCCACAGAGGCAGGCACTGCGGGGCGTGTCCACCCACGGTGGAGGCAGCTGCGCGTACGCGGGGTACCCGTGGCACAAGGCCCTGCCCTCGCCGACCCTTGCTCTGCGGGAGACAGGCGGGCCTCGTCTGGGCCCCCAGCCTGTGGGCAGGACCCCACAAAGCCCACTCCTCTGCAGAGGCCAGGCCTAGACGGAGACAGTGCAGGAGTGCAGGGGTGAGTGCACCCGTCAGCATGGGGGGGCGGGGCTGACAGAGTCTGCTCTAGGCCTGGGCGGGGGCAGGACGGTGGCCTTTTTTATAAATATTGATTAAACTGTACACGGATGGCTCAGGCATTTTTACCTCATCATTTTTTAAAAGAAAAAACAGCAAATCACACAAGACCAGGAAGAACCTTCCTAAACAACTCGGCTACCAGAAGGAGTCATCAGACAACCCTCTGGGGCGCTAATGAACATCAACGCCGGAAGAGGCTTCTGTATAATTAGCCAAGCCCGCAAGGCAGGCGAGTCGGATCTGGGCGGGTGGCAGCGTGACAAGGTGCCCGATTTGGATCCGCAGCCCAAACAGGCGGGTTTTATTCCTGACTCCCTCACACGTTCGACAGCACCCCCGTCCCCAGCTCCGACCCGCCGGCCCCCTGAAGCTGGAACAGAGGGGCTCCGGCCGAGCGGTCGGGCCCTGCTCCAGGCCTGTGGGGTCCTTGTCCGGGGTCGTGCGGGCTGACACCTCCGACTTCAGTCTCCACTGTGAGGCTGAGACATGGATACACCCCGAGACCTCCGGGTCACGCTTAAACCAGAAGGGGCCCTCTGCAGAACGATGTCCAGTGGAAGGGCCGCTCCGCACTGGGGACTCCCGAGCTGCCGGGTCGACCACCTCCGGCTCGGACTGGCCCGCCTCACTCACAGGGACCTCCACACCTCGGAAAGACGCAGTCACTGTGCCAGCCTCGCCCCCCACACTACATCACACGCTGTCAGACGGGAATCAGGACACACACGGGAGTGGGGTCCCCACAGGAAGGCATATGGGTGCGCCCCAGCTCTGCACCCAGAGGCGCAGCTGCAGTGAGCAATGCAGGGTCGCGAGCTCAGGCAGAAACCATGTTTGTGGAAGCTGTGGCAGCTGGGCCTGGGGGCCGGGGCAGCAGAAAGGAGACTACGGGGGCTGGGGAGGGGGATCCCGGAGCCCGGGATGGGAGGACCTCCACCTGGGCCGAGCACAGGCGGAGCATGCAGTGGGGCAGCCTCCGGGAAGCCAGGCAGGGAACAATCACCGGGCTCCAGGCCAGAACAGAGGCTCTCACTGAGCACCCTGAACAGCCAGCAGGGCCCCAGACGGCCGGGGCCAGGCCACGGGCTTCTCTCCATGACCTGTCGAATCCTGTTTCTGGGAAGGGCCAGAGAGTCAATATTTTAGGCTCCGCGGGTCACAGAGTCTCGTGTCCTGCTCCCCGTTGCCGTTACAGCCGGAGCGACGGGGACAGCGAGAAGCTACGGGCTCAGTTCCAAGAGACTCACTTTCCCAAAACAAGCAGCGCAGTTTGCTTTGACAGCGCGAGGAGCCAGGCTTGGACGGGGGAGGCTGGCGCGCGAGCGCGTGGCCCCTGAGAGCAAAGCTCAATGCTGCGGGAATGCAAACCGCGGATGCGGAGGCCTGGTGGCCCCTGCTCCAGGCCAGGCGGGGGGGATAGGGAAATGGTGGGTGGGTTCAAAAAGGCTTTTCTTTAAATTTCTTGTGGGCGGGGAGGGTGAGAGGATTCACCAGAGACAGAGTGGGGAGCAGGACAGGCAGACTGACGAATTACACTGCTGAGGGGAGCCGCGGGGAGACAGGAGAGGTCTGCCGTGCCATGTGGGTAGCTCCCCGGCCGGGCGGGATCAAACCTGTGCTGCAGAGGCTGCGCACAGCTCCACAGCGCTGCGCTCAACTACATCAGGGAGGCCCAAGGTCCCCTTTTTAAAAAAGAACTGATATTAAAAGTCATGAAGGTGGTTTTTAAATTAAGGACAGGACAACTTGGGTGCGTTTACCTCAACCTCTGCAGACACAGCCCTGACCACGGCACCTCCCGCCCGTGTCCCGGGGTGACTTGCTGGAACAGTGTCACGCAGACTGAACACTTGTCATCGTCTTTACAGGTGGCTTTTTTAAAACATAAATAGGGCTATGGTTTTGCGCATATAGTCTGCTCTGTTGTCTTATGGGGGGGGTGTTTTTGCTTTTTGCTTGGTAAGGCACCTTGAAGCGCCGGCGCCAAGGCAGGGGAGGAGGGCGGGGGGATAGCGGGCAGGGGCTGGGGGGAGGCAGGCAGGGGCCGGGGCGGGGAGTCGGGCAGGGCGTCCACGGTCCCACTTTATTGCTTCACGATCTGCGGGCATTTTTCCACGTGGATTAATCTGCGGGGCCTGACAGCACCCTGGCCGCCGTCCACGGTTACAGCTGAGTCAGCTGAGGCTCCAGAGAGAGGCGGCAGCCTTACGGGTTTGGGGCCACGAATCGTGGAGCCAGGGGTCTCCGCCTCTCTGGGAGGACCCCAGGCGTGCTCCCCGGCCCGGCTGCCCCCGGGAGTCCCTGTGCCCTGCCCAGTTGCACCTCGGGCACCAGGGCCCCTCCCGCTCACATCCGCTTCCCGGCAGACCCTGGTGGCACGTGGCTCTGCCTGCCTTAAATGCAGCATGAGAAGCCCCCAAGGCTGGCTCATTCCCCCAGTGTGGGGGGCTCTGCCCCGCCCCCCCCCAGCAGAAAGTTCTAACTGGATCCAACTCACACTCCCACTCCGCAAGGCCTGAACTGCCCAGGCCATGTGTCAGCCTAACGCTGCCTGGCCAGCATCCTCGGGCTGCCCCCGGCACCGCCCTGCCTCCCCACCCCACCTGGGGCACCCCGCCCTTCCAAGTCTCCCCCGCAGACCCCTCTCCCCAAACCCCTCCCCGAGCGCCCGCGGTAGAACCCCCCTTCCTGTGAGTGGGTCTCAGCACTGGCCCAGAATGCCTCTTCCTGCGGTGGCCGACGGTGACTCTGTCATTCCCGGAGGTGCTGCCCAGGTCCCCGACGGTGGCAGGCAGGTCAACGGCCCACGCTGAGGACCCCGCACGCCGGGATGGACGCCTATGGCCCGTCCTCCCTGAGAAGCCCGCACCGGGGGGGGGGAGGGCCGGAGCCAGGCATCCCACCATGCACGCTCTGGCCCCCACTCCTCACTGCAGAGGGTGGGGCCAACCCGCTCCGGGCTGCCCGAGGGGTCGAGGGCCCGAGCTCCCCTGAAATCTCGCCCCCCACCACTCGGGCGGCAGGAGAGACGGGTCAGTACCTGTGAGGGCGCGGGGTGGGGGGCATCACTGTGCCTCAGATCCCACAAGGGCAAGCGTTTCAAGACCAGACAACCCCATAATCCTTGAAGCACCCGGGGCGAGTCCAGTCGGGGAGGGCGGGGGAAGGGGCGCAGGCACGTCCAGCGAACCACAGCCCAGCGGGGTCGGCCATTCCTATGTCCACCCCTTACTGACACGTGTCTGCAATGAGGCGCTATTTTTATAAGCGAAGAGAATCAGGTTTTCAGGGAAGTCATGAAAACAACGGGCCTCTGCAGCGCCACGGCCATTTTCAGTGTGATGCTCCATTTCCAGAGCCGAAGCTCTCGGGAGGACGTGCAAGCGGTGGCCGAGCCGAGACCCCTCCAGCGCAGGAGCCGCCCGGTGAGGCCGGCCTCATGCCTGGAATCGCCTTTTCGGGGGACCCCGGGCCTTGGGAGGGGTGACAGGCCAGGCCGGGGCCCGGGCATGCTCTCCACAGCGGGTGTGCCCTGCGCGGTCTCAGCAGGAGTGGGAGACGTGGCTTCCGCCGCTGCCATCTGCTGACCTCGGCGTGCTGCGGGTCACCGTGCGGCGAGGTCGGCTAGGCACTGGGGACACCGCTGGCTCTTTAGTGGCCGTCCAACTCCTTAACGTGCGCCTCTCTAAGGAGGCTGTAAAGAAGGGAGGGGTAGGCTCTGCCAGGGCGAGAGGCCAGGTGCTGGCACTGCCCGAGCCTAGATGGATATTGGGGCCCGAGGACGCCCCCAACATGCAGCCACGACGTCCAGCAGCGGCAGCGCCTCCAGCGTTCTGCGAGGCGACACGAGGAGGAGGCGCTCCCAGCACTCCTGGACGCGCCCGCAGCGGCCTCCAAAATGGAGCGCAGCACGTTTTTTTAAAGCAGGTTGAGGGCCTCCCTGGTGATGCAAGGGGTTAAGACGCAACCTGTGAGGCTGTTCACTGCCACTGTAGCGTGGGTTCGATCCCTGGCCAGGGAGCCACCCACATGGCGCAGACCTCTCTTGCCTCGCCCGCCGCTCCCCTCAGCAGTGGATTTCAGTACATCCACCCATTCTGCTCCCCACTCTGTCTCTGTCTCTGTCCTCTCACCACCCCCTACACCTCTGGCCTGTACCCAGCTCTTGTATGCATAAATAAATAAATCTTTAAAAATAAATAAATAAAGCAGGTTGGAAAAGTCCACAGATGCTGCTTTGTGGCTGCTGAGACTCGGTGACAAATGCCGAGGGCAGGACGGCTCCAGGGCAGGGAGGGCTGTGAGTCGCATGGTCCCCCTGACGTCTCAGTCTCCCCATCAGGCACGGGATGACGGGGCTGCTCAGCACCAAGGGACCACCCCGGCAGGCACCCCGCACCCCGGCTGCCAGTCCGTTTCACTGCGCCCCTTCTGTGGGCCTCGTACCGGCGGACTCGGCCTCACTCTAAGGCAAGAGCACTCTCGGGGCGGGGAGGGGGGGTGCGGGCAGCAGAGCACCACCAGAGGAAGAGGCCCGGGAGCCGTTGGGGAGCTGCTTGGGCTGGAGGGGCGGCTCTCTGGGGACGAGGTGGACGGGCTGAGAGCGAAGGCGACTGGAGGAAGCACATGCAGGAGGGACACGCGTCCCGGGCCTCCCCAGCCACGGAGCAGAAAAGGCCGCGGGACCAGAGGGCGAAGCTGGGAGAGCAGGTGGGGCCAGCTGGAGGGAGGGACTTGGAACAGACCCCTGTGACCTCCGTGTGATGTCAGGGAGGCGCGAGGGGCGGAGGGGGACCGGTCAGCATGGGACCGCAGGGGTCTGGCCACAGGTGGCGGCTGCCCGGCCTGGCTAGGGACAAGGCGAGGATGGCAGGTGACAGGCCTGGCAGCAGGGCTGCGGCGGGCCACGAGCAGAGCATGGGAGGGGCTGAGGCCAGGCCACCATCTATACCTTAGCCTCTATGCCGAGGGTGGCACGTTGAGGAGAGAGCAAAAGCACAGCAGGAAGTCGGGGCTGAGGGGATCTGGGCCTCGAAGCAGAGTCTGGGGTCACAAAGAGGGGAAGATGCACCAGCCGGGGTGGCCGGGAGCCCTGGAGGCAGGCGAGCTGGGGAGGGGATGGCCCACTGCTGCACGCTGCTGATATCCAGCAAGGGCAGGGGTGTGCCCCTTGGGTCTGGTGACGGTGGTGGGAGGCCTCCGAGTGGCCTGGAGTCCTGGCCGGAGGACATGGGGGCATGAGGGGCGGCGAGCTTCACTCTGTCCATGGCTAATGGGCCGTCCCGCTCGCTCCTGCAACTCACATGTGGCCTCAAAGCAGTCTGACCGGGCTCAGAGACCAGCGGGCACCGACCGCAGGCTCCCAGGGCAGCAGCTCTCCCACCCAAGCCCACCACGGACACAGGCCAGAGGGCACCAAGGCCACTAACCCTACATCAGGCGCTGCGCTGATGTTGAAGCATGACGAGCAAGAGCAAACGGGGCAATGAACACACATCTGTCCCAGCCAGAGGCCGATGACAGCTTCGTTTCAGCTGTTGTTCCTCTAAGTCTAGTCATTTGAAAATGACAAGCCAAAGTGTCCCGAGGCCGGGCCTGTCATTCACCACACAGACAATCGGCCCAACGCCATGCAGACTTGATAGTAACTGTGACTTAGTAATGAAACCACAATTGCACTGGCATGTGAAAACCAGGGTTGGTTCACAGCCAAGACCGCGGGCATCCCAGCCGAGAGGCGAGTTCTGTGGCTCCACCAGGAGCCGAAAACCAAGAGGCAGAAACGCTGGCGCGCTGTCCACTTCAGGAAAGCCGTGAGCTCCAGGCACCCCCAACTTGACTCAGCAGGCCCAGCGCCACAAGCAGACAGAACAGGGAAGCACCTGGGGCCGCTCGCGGGTCCAGGATGAAGCTTGTGGGCCACCAGGAGACGTGTGGGCGGCGGTCCCAGGGCAGGACAACCAGGTTCGCACAGTAGTGCGGTCGCCACCTCTGGCCCCAGCTGCCTGGAGCCAGAGCGGCTGCCTGGAGGAGCCATCACCCGGCCGGAGCCACGCACGTTGCCACCTGCCAGAACCAGCCCCACCAACGGGTGTGTTTGGCCTGCGGTGTTGGGCTGCTTCATGTTTTGCAATATCTGAATTAGAGCCAGTACTTTCAAATTGGAAGTCTTCATTGGTTTTTTTTTTTTTTTTTTTTTTTACTTCTGACTTCTCAAAGAAAAAGGAAGGACAGCGAGCAGGACGTGCCCGAGGCCCAGCTGCTCTTTAGCAGCGGCCTGCAGTCCATGTCCTCCCTCCTGAAGAGCGCCCAGAGCTGAGTGTGAGCTGCCAGCTCCCTGCGGCCGGACGCCATTTTCACGTCTGGGCTGTTCCACTGAGATATGCCGCCTGCCTGAGCATCACTTGAATCGCAACCTCCGGCCTAGAAGGATGTGCCAAAAAGATCCCTCAAGTCTAACTAGAGGAGAGGGACCACAGGGGCCATTAAAATGCCAAACTCTTGCAAGCTACTGGGGATCCTCGCTGCCAGTTCTCTCCACTGAGCCCGCGCGGTCTTGCCCAGTCAGACCCAGCAGGCCTCGCCCCAGCATTTTCCAAGGCGCCTTCTCAGTAGGTGCCTGGACTCACAGGACTTTCCTTCTCTAAACAACCTACTAGGGGCTTATCAGGGAACACTGATCATTCGCACGTTAATATTTTAATGAAAAGGTCAAAAATACAGCCGTTAGTTACTTTTGACCAGTTTGAGCACAGGTTTAGGATAGCAGAAAGATCCACATTTCAAAAGGAAAAAAAAAAACCTTCAGATAGAACTTTAAAAAGTTAGACAGTGACTTTTTAAAATATTTTTTTATCTGCCCATAGCAACTACCACAGTTTTGAACTCCGAAACTAATACTTAAGATGATCATCTCTTTTACTCCTTAAACTACTTTTGGATTAAACAAATTTTCTTAACCCTTTTCAAAGTAGACCAGATCAATAACTGAAATACTGCTTACTAGTGACTAACTAGAATTGCCTTGAGTTAATCTTACATGTTTGACACGATATACTTAAAAATAATAACCTGCTATAAATACATTCAGAAGCCCAGAGTTGTAACAGCCACTCCCCTTTTGCCACCACTGACATGTTCAAGTAAATAAAGGCAGTCTTAAAGGAGAAGATAAATCACAAAAAGACATTTACTTTTTTTGTGCATAGCAGAGACAGTCCCACTTTTGCTAAGGAGGAAATTGATGGTGGTTGGTTAAGGACAGACTCAGCAAAACAGGCTCAGCTGCTTGCGAATCTCTGTCTACACTGCAAAGCCACAGGGAACCCTTAAACCATGAACCCCTCGTACTCTTAACTCCCACAGGAGAAATGCTGTCTGCAAGTGACAGTGACAAGACAACACATAAGGGGAGGAAAGTTTGGATAGAAGATAAATGCTCAGACTGCTGTGAGGAGTTCATTGTAACTTTAAAATAACTTTTCATTAATTTGTTACTAGCTGAACATTTGTAAGTAAGCCTGTTTCCTAGCATACTTTATTAGACTTCTGCACTTCACCTGGCTCGGACAATAAAAAGCAGACTATTGGGGTGGGTACAAGTGCTGTATCCCAAGTTCCCCTATGTGTTGACAGTACTTAGTATAATATATCAAAGAGTCTGTAAATACTTTCAAGGCTGTATTTTCTAACTCACTTAACCTTGTCTGAATTAGAACTAAGTTTGAATTGAATTAAAACTACTCCAGTGGATAACTACTAACCAAAAGAGTCTTTTCCATTTTTAACCCCCTAAATGGAGTCTGAAATGGCTACTGTTTCTTAGTTAATTTGCAACTTGTGGCTGGGGAAAAAAGATCGTGGCTTTCCCAAGAACAATTACCCGGCTCTGAACTTTCTTCACTGAAAAAACTACGACGATCCAAGGGGCGCGATCGGAATCCACTTACCCGATCCTTCATTCTCCAGCTCTGAGCTAAGGATTTGGAGCCTTCGATTTTTTCACAGTGCCTCTTTTTCATAAAAGCCAAAGGCAGGTTCCAGTCGGTAAGGTCGGCCTCATCTTCCTCCCCGAGTCCCAGAAGAGGCGATTGCAGCATTTCGGACTCCATCAGGGGGGGAGGGGGTGGGGGAGTCCTGGGCAGCAAGCGCTCGAGAACCTCCAGCCTTAAAAACTAGTGTGTACCAGTGCTGGTGAAATAAGAACCAGAAGTGGGAGAGCAGGAAAAGAAACGGACGGGGAGTGTGCGGAGACCCTTCCTCGGGCAAAAGTCTGAGATCCTTATCTCCAGCTCTGCGCGGGAAGTCGGGGTGGGGGGCGGGGAGACGTGGAGTAAAGGGCAGCCCAAGGAGCTCCGCACGGACCCTCACGCCCCCGGGCCCCAAGTCCCTGGCGGCCGCCGCGGCTGCGCGACCCGGTGGGGCTGCGATCGCAGCTGTCAGAGGCGCGCGCGGCTCCGGGCGTCGCGGTGACCCGGCTCCCGGCCTCCAACGCCTCGGCCGAGCGGAGGACGGGCAGGCCGCCCGCTCTCGGCGCCGGTGCGCCGGCGGGACTGAGTCTCGGCCGCGGGGAGAGGCCCAGCGCGCCGCGGATCTCCTGCGGCCACTCTCAGCCCTGGGGGTCCCGCACTCGCCGGGGCTGCTGCGCCCAGAGCCAGGACCGGCCCATCGTGCTCGCCGCAGCCGGCTCTCCGCCCCGATCCGCGCGGCCTAGCCGGGCCCGGCCTCCGATCCCGTGGCTCTCCCCTGCCCGGGAGCGAGTCCTGAGAAGCGGGCGACGCGGAGCCGCGGAGAGGACGAGTCGCGCGGGCTGGCGGGGCGAGGGGAGTTTGCCCTCTGCTTTGGGGCTACAGTGAAACTCCTCTCATCAGCACATCAAGGAGGACGCCATATTGCAGGGCCCAGCATGCACCGCGGCCTACGGCGCGGCGGACGGGCCAAACTTCCCCGGCGCGCTCCGGCCGCGCGGCCCGCGAGGCGGCGGAGCAAGTCCCCGCCCCCGTTGCCACGGTTACCACCCGGGGGGGACCCCCCCCCCCCCCCGAGTCCCGGGCTCAGACCAGCTCGCGCTCCAGGCCGATCCCGCCAGCGCGACCTCGAGAACTGACTGAGTGGGAAGGCGGCCGTCCCTGCCTCAGACCCGGGCCTCCGGGAGGGCGCAGCGCGTCTCCTGCCGGCGCTGAGGCCGCGGGGCCCGGAGGCCGCCGGCCGCGCCACGGACAGATGCGGCCCTTAGTCGACTTTGTTGTTTTTGTTTTGGTGCACATCGTGTCCCCACCTTATCAATCGGATTTTCTTTTCTATCTTCTTTAGGGGACAGCAGATGAAAAAAATGCGTCGCTCAATTCCAATCTTGCTTCCAGCCGCCTTGTTTTCAGAGCAGTTCATTTGAATTTTGATGGAGCCCGCGCGCAGACAGCGAAGAGCGACAGATTTCTGTGTGGGGCAAGCCCCCGGAGACACTGATTTCTCCGTTTCCTGCTGGGGTTCAGGCGGGGAGCATGTGCGGGGGGGGGGGGCAGCGGGCATGGCCTGCACGGGGCTGGGTGTGCCCACAGACCCCCTCCTTCCACCCTGGGTCTGGGGCCAGAGGAATCCAGGGCTCCGCAGGGTGCCCAGCAGGCGTGTCCCGCCAGCATCACAGGAACGCTGCCCCCCACCCGACTCCCTCACCCAGCACCTACAGCATTTAGTAAGAGTCCTTAGGTTAAACGTCATCATTCCATCACTACCCCCCTCCAGCCCAATTCTAGAACCGAAGGCAAATCCACCAACACACGTGGCATCTAGAACCATCCTTTTCCAGCTCTCTGTCTGCAAAATGCCCTCACAGTCACCTGCAGAGATTTGGGACTCTGCGGCCTTGTCACCCTGTGGAGGGCAGTGAGGCCCAGGCACCCTGGGCCGCAGGCGCTCTGCCCCTACATGCTCCCCGGAGGCCACGGCAGCTGCATCGCCACAGTGCTGAGCCCACCGGTGCAGAGCCTCAGCCTCCTGGCTGGGTGTTCTCAGGGCGGGTGGAGAAGGGCCCCACGCACCCCTGGGGCAAGTTGTCAGAGTAACCAGGGAGACCACAGCCAAAGTTGCCAGTCGCCCCCAGACCCACTGAGCCACGGGGTGTGGGCAGGTCCGCTCTGTCCAGTCTGTGACCCCTGAGGGCTTAGGGCCAGCAGGCAACAGCTGTTGCTGCTGTCTCCTCCGGCAATCACGTCTGGGGCACACATAGGCCCTCGATGACGTTCTGCCGAGGACAGAGCCACCCTCCAGCAGCAGCAGGAGACTCAGCGCCCCCTAAACTGCAGGACAGAACCTGCCTGCACTGCTTCACAAACGTGACCCGGAACCAGGAGGTCGTGTGGTCCTTGTCCCAGAATGAGGGTCAGAGTCACATGTCGGGGTTCCCATCCATCTCTGCATGAGTGCAGCCTTTGCCCTGTGTCCTTAGCTGCCATTTCCGTGATTTGAGGAGCTGGAAAGGTGAATTTCTAAGGACACTCAGGTCAAAAGCCTATACTGCAGAGAAAGCCAGCAGGGGAGGGGCCGCCCACCCCAGCCTGAAGTTTCTGGAACGGCTGGAATCTTTCACGACAGCACAATATTCAAAGGAAACTTATTCACGCCCCAGATATGCACTTGGGACAGCGGCTCCGGGCTTCCAGGAGGCAGCGCGCCCATGACTGATGACAGTCTGGGAATTCCAGGGCCACGAGTCTCACCTGGCTGATCTTGGTCCCGCGCCAGCGAGCGGCCACTTTCCAACTGTCGGCGTCTCTGTCCCCACCAGCAAGGACACCCTGCTTTAATCTGAAAATAAGTTCTACAAATCTCAGAATGCACCAGACTGTGTAAGGCAAGCTACGGAAGGGGGTGGGGTGCTGGTGGTACCGTGCGGGGTGAACCTGGGGGGCTACGGAGGGGGCCTCTTGGCCCAGCTCTGGTTGAAACAACAGAACCACCTTGACGCCCTGGACAGAGGGGGACCCGCCCTAGAGAGTGAGCATATGCAGATGCCTGTGTCCGGCCTTCAAGCGTGGACATCTGGCCACCAGCAGCCACAGACACAGCCGGGTGGGCGCCAGCAGGCATGAAGCCCCGGGGTGCCGGCCAGATGCAGCAGAAGCCAGGGCGGGGGCAGGGAGGGGTCTGAGCGAATGCCGGGGGTCTGTATCATGTCTCCCAGAAAGCACAGAGCAGGCCGATGCCCGCAGCCTCCGAGCCGAGCGGCCGGCCCACCACGACGCCCCAGTTGGCTGCGTCCCCCTCGGGACTGCGGTTTCTCCGCTCAGTCAATCAAGGGCATTGAATGTGTTTTGTCATCAAGAATCCGGAGCTGGGCTGGAGGTCAGGCAGCCAGGAGAGCCGCGGCTGTGCTGAGCTCTTGTTTTCCACGCAGAGAGACAGGCCAGCGCCCCTTCTTTCCAGAAAAACCCATGCTTAGCTTGAAGGTAACCAAAATAGACACGAAGCGCTTTGCTTTTGTCAGAGCTTCATTACTGTTTTTAGCAGGATCCAAGCCGCCCCCCCCCCCCCCCCGCAGGTCAGGTGTTCAGTCGAGAGCGAAGTGAGAAGAGCGCGGAACAGAAGGAACGGGCGCGGCAGCCCCTGGGGGTCGCGCCGCCATGAGGCTGTCTCCCTTGCTTCCCGGCTCAGCCACCTGGAAATACAGGGCCGCTCGCTCCGTGGCTCCCGGCCCTGCGAGCTCCTTTCCAGCTTTTGCACCGAGGGGCATGATTTGATACACTGAAATGCTGTTTCTCCGTTTGAATAAAGGGGTGACCTAAGGATCTCAGGGCTCTGGTGAAAAGCACCGCCTATGAAGAAATGTCACCCACATTCCTTCCTTCACAGCAGAGAAGTTTGATGCGCCCCAGGTTTACAGCGCAGCCCCAGGAAGAGCCAAGGGACAGCAGGGAAACTTCTCAGACCCGGGAGCCCACCCAGAGCTCCTGCCCATGCTGGGGGCTGTTGGTCAGGGCTGTGCGCGGCCTGCCCGGAGCTCGGGCTCTACGGCAAGGCCACCAGGGAGCCGCCCAGACAGGGCCATGGGCCTTGCTTCCGGCTCAGGCCCCCAACAGGTGCACCTACATGGCCAACGCCCCAGCTCCGAGCGCTCCCAGTCAGGCACCGCCGCCAGGGCCCTGGGGAGCTCTCTGTGGAGCTGGGGCGAAGGCAACGTTGGCCCAAGTCTCAGGGTCCTGGTGGCACCACCACCAAGACGTGGCCCCTGAAGACTGGGTTGAGAAACAAAAAGGGGAAGGAAAGGCTGTAGGGTAGGGGCTATATTGAGCAAATCCATTATCCAATAAAAAATATGCAAACTGAATTTATGGAGTTTTCCTTCGACAGCACTGCCTGCAGCGCGCCTTCCTCTATGAAAATGCAGTGAGAGAAGCGCTGCCTCTTCTTAAGCTCCCACTCGAGGTTTCATGTAATAGTCACGTCTCATCAACGATGTGCAGGTTCTCGGGGAACAGCAGATCCTGGGGGGCCAAGGCCAGCCAGTCGTCGCCTCTGCTGGAATTAGGGGCTTAGGGGAGCGAGGCTTCCAGGACAGCATGAGAGCTCTGACGGCGAGCCAAGCCCTTTCATGGGCATTAACTCGCTTAATCTCCTGATATCCTCATTTGCAAGCTCGTGTTCTAGATCCATCTCAGCAGAAAGGAAACGAGACACAGGGGACCACGCAGTTTCTCAAGCTCTCTGCTGCCCAGGCCTGGGGGTGCCGACAGGAGCCAACTCGGACCTGCCAAGTGGACGGGACCCTGCGCCCCCCTTGTCGCCAGGATGGGGCTCCCCGCGCCCCTGGCGTCGCCGGCCCAAGCTCACAGCTGCTCTGGCACCTGCCAGCTCAGACCCGGACTTGCACGGCGAGCTGGACTCAGCCTCGATTTCACGAAAGAGGGGCACAGACGCCGCTTCTTCGCAGAGACACTGTGTGAAATGCGCGTGCAGGACGTGGTGGGTGTGCGAAAAGGCGGACGAGTTTCCACGGAACTGCACCAAGAACCAAATTCCAGCGCGTCTATCAAAACCCCATGAACACGGGGCGTGGGCTTGCACCGGGGCCTGGAGACACGCGTGCTTTCTAGACAATCCATTTCATTTCACAGCGACATCTCCTATTGCCTCTGGCCTGCGCCCGGTCAGCTAGATACTTATTTCTACTTGCTGTCTATTGAAAAATAACATTCTGAAACATTGTTTTGAAAATAAGACAAAGAACAAAGACACTTTCACTGTTGCCCAGACGTCACTATTACTGTTTCGGTGAGTCACCGGTGGATACAGACGCAGCCCCCGCCTCTTACATCAGCAAGGGGACCCCACGGACTCGTCCCGGTGACTCGTCCTTTGCACTTACAGCATCTTCCAGCTCCCACTCCCCGGCGCTCTCCCGAGCAGCCCTGAGGGGCTTCCGTGCCCCTGGTGCAGATGGCAGCTAGAAAACACCAGGGGCTGTTAATGAAGGATTTTGACTTTTCCTTGGGGCGCAGCCCTTGCGGCTGCCCAAGGCCGCTGTCAGGTGTAGTGTCAGGTCACAAAGAGGTAAGCACCGCCCACTCATGGCTGGGAAGGTGCCCAGGGGCGCCTCAACCCGCCTGCAGAAGCTTGGATTAAGATCACAGCTGCAGCAACATCGCCCCAGCCCCGTGCCCACCCTGGTGGTCCTCAGTGTCCACATACACCCATTGTCCCTGCAGACCAGGGGCTGCCGCCCAGTGGAGGAACTTGCCAGGCGCCCCCAGGACCCAGCCGGCAGCTGAGCTCGAGAGCCCAGGGGCTCCGTCCTGGCCTTGCCCTCCCGTGCCCGAGCTGCCCTCACCCACTAGGTGGAGGGGCCGTAGCCGGGCAGCAGCCTGCATCCCCAGGAGCTCCGGGCCTGGGGAGCGTAGGCCCAGATGCAGCGCTGTTCCGGGCTGTCTGCAGACACAGGAGCATGAGAGCGCTGCCCGCAAGCCAGCCCTGGTCACGCTAGGGGAAACGTGCCTCGCTGGCGCCCAGCATGGGCAGTGCAGGCTCCGCTGACCTGGGGGCCTGACCCCAAGGCTGGCAGAGAGCTGGCAGGGGCTCATGGCGGGCGAGGCTGGGTCTCTGCCCCGACAGACCAGGCCTTACCCTTTGGCACCGACACACCACGGCCGTGGCACCCGCGTTCTCAAAACATTCTGGTTCGGCCGCAACATGCATCCAGGCCCCACCACCCCGCCTTGTGTGCCCCACTCTGTCTCCTCCACGCTGCCCCTTTGCCCTACCAGAACCCTTGCTGGTTTTAACTCCCTGGGCCCAGACAGCAGCGCTGTGAAGGCAGGGCCGGGGCATCTCCCTGCCCGCTTGGCGCCGGCAGCCAGCTCAGGACAGGTGGACTGGCGGCCATGCTCAGGCCTCGCTAAATGACCCCCCTGGGCAGGACCCCAGGGTGCCAGGGCTGGACAGAGCCGGGGCGGCACCAAGCTGGACAGTCATCCCATTTTAGGGCCAGGGCCATGAGGACTGAGCCTGAGGGGGAGAAAACAGTTGCGGGGGGTGGGGGTGCGGCGGGGGGAGGGCCAGACTTACGGGACCGACCCAGGCCGGGAGAGGAGTGGCTGCTTTGAACACCCAAGCAAGCACAAGGGACAAGGGACTGTCCACCCCCAACCGTCTGCGAGCATTTCCTTAGATGAGCCCAGTCTGGCCCTGTGTCAGAGGGCCGCTGGCCACCCACACCGCAGCTCCACGCAGGCCTGGCGGGCCTCAGGGACAGACCCTTTGGTCTGGCAACACCAGTGTCCCCTGCCGGTCTACACCCAGCAGGGGGAGGGGCTGGGAGGGCAGCCGACGTCACCGCTGGCCAGGCCAGGGCCTGACATCCCTTCCAGGTTCGACTGGCCGGAGCTCGGCCATGTGGCCGCCGCTGGCAGCAAGGGAGGCTGGGAAACGCGGCGTGCGCCAGGAGGCACGGGAAGCCGCTCCACACAGAAGGGGCTATGAGAAGTCAGCTACGATCAACAAGAGGGCACCCCTGCCCGCCCTCACCCCAAACCTGCCTCCAGGCAAACCAGTAACTTCTAGATAGTCAAGGCGGGGGAGGGGGTCATGAGGCATCAAAACTGCCCGAAGACAAGGCCCCAAGCTGCCGGGGTTTTCACAGCCCTCCTTGTTTCCCTGGACGCATAGGTGAGGTCAGATCCGGAGGCTGCCCAGCCCCTACCCGAGTCTCTTGGCCTCTGCAGAAACCCTTGAATGAGAGACCAGCCTCGCTGAGTGCTGAGAACTGGGGCAGCTGGAACTATTTGGAGACTGTTCTCGGTCCTGAGTCCTCACTCGAGGCTTTAATAAGTTCATTTAATTCATTTGTCTCAATTTATTTTTAGCGGACCAAGGTCCTTCCTCGGAAGGAGAGCGAGAGAGAGCGAGAGCCAAAGGCTGCGCCGGCCCGTTCAGCTCCCTGAGCCAGAGGCGCTGGCGAGGCCGAGGGCACGGAGACATGTCGTGTCCCGGCTCTGGAGGCCGGGTCTGAAACAAAGCAGCCCCCCCCCCCCAGGAACCTGTCGGTGCTTCCATGAGCTGCAGGCGTCACCCCAGACCTCGGAGCTTCCCAGCCGGGAGCACCGCACCCCAGCCCTGTCTCCATCACCGCGTGGGCCTCATCTCCCGTGCATCTGTCTCTCCTCCACGAGGGAGGTGCCACTTCCCTGCCCCCACACGCAGCCTCCTTGGTGCACAAGTCCTGGTGTGTCACGCCCTGGACTCACCATGTAGCACTGGGCACCGGGCTGAACCCATGTAACTGGCAGGCGGGCGGGCCCATGGCTCTCACCTCTGAGGCTCAGCCCGCACTCGGTGACGTGGGGCGAGATGTGTAGGGACACCTGGGAGACAGCGGGTGAGAAGCAGGTGGAGGGCAGCTCCTGGCCTCGACGGGGACCAAGGCAGCTGCATCCCGAAACGCGTGCTTTGCGCCTTCCCCTCCCGGCTCGCCGCGCCTGCCCGACGCCTCCTGGTCTGCTGAGGAAGGGCCCTTGGACGCGCGAAAGCCGCAACCGAGTAGCCCCAGCCAAGGCCAGGCCTTTCTGGCTGGGCATTTGCCCACGAGGGACGGGCAGTTTCAGAGTCGTGTCAGTAACATCCCGCTCACATCACACCTTCCTTCTGCCCAGAGTGAGGCCGCGTGCCCAGCCCGGCCGGAGCCCCAGAGATGCAGCTACAAAGGACCCATCTCTCGCAGAAGAACGAACAAGTTTGTCTTTCCCGTATTTCTTGCAATGTCCCCCTCGTCTGACAGGTTCGCCCCTCGCGTTCCAAGGCGAAAGCCAGTGAGCGGCCGCGGCTGAGAAGGCGAGCTGACCCCAGGGCCCCGCGCCACCCGGCGCCGCCCCTTTGCAGACCCTCGCCCTCTTCTCCCTCCGCATAAAGACCCGCCCTGTGCCCTAGAGCAGGCCGGGTCAGCTGCCCTCCTCGTCTGCCCACAGATTCAACCACTTTCCTTTTCCTCAAACTCTTTCCTTTTACTGGCCGGGCGGCACTGAGGTCGCGTCCGGTATCACATGCGCCTCCCAGCAGGGAGAAAACAGGAACAGGCTGTCAGGGCCAGGGGCGGCCGCGAAGGAAAGAAAGGCCGGAAACTCGCCTGAGCCTTCCGGCGGGGCCGTCACGGCCAGGTGGGACCCGCGCAGGCTCCGGAGCGGCTCGGCCTGCGCCCGAGGCAGGTGTGTCCGGTGTGGGAGGCGCAGAGGTGCGGGCGGCAGTGGTGGTCCCGGCCGCTGTCCCCAGACCACACCTGCACGGCGCCAGGCGTGGGCCTCGCCCCACCTTCCCCAATCCAAGAAGCGCCATTTGGCTTCCTTCCTTAGCCTCGTCTCTGATTTGGCCAACGTCATCCGGGAACAGAGCTCCTGTCTGCGTGCTGCCAGACTCCCTCCGGAGGCACCCGGGGAGGGGCCTCGCGCGCGTGTGGCCCCAGCGTCACTGGCCGGGACGGGTGGGCTGGGCCTGGGGCGTGGAGCCCGGCTGTGGGTCAGGAGCAGGCCACCGGCGGCGGGTCAGGCCCAGACCACAGCGCTCTCTTTGCAGACGGCAAATATCAGAAGCAGCTGCCGAGCCATGACGGCATGTGGCCGGGAGGGGCCTGGCTGGTCCGTCGCCACCAGGACGGGCTGATGGTTTCGGGTGAAGGGCGCGCCAGACAGGCCAGCGGCCCCGGTAGCGAGGGGGCAGCGCGGCCAGAAGGCGCCCGGTCCAGCGCGCCCGCGCCCGCCTGCGGCTCCCTCCCCCGAGCGTGGCCAGGGAGGAATCCGTGACTGTGATTTGTTTCCTCCATCCTCGTCATGTTCCGGTCGTTTCTCTCCCGCACGACTCCATCTTCCGCCGTAATTCCCACGTCGGGCTTTAATCAAGGGCTGTCTGCCAGCCCACCTCGGTTCTCCGGAAGCCGCGGCTCCCTGGGGCCGGCGCGGCCCGCAGCTCCGAGCTGCTGTTTGCGGCACAGGTTTTATTACCTGTGAGTGAAAGTGATCGCTGCGTGACCGCCTCCTTCAGTGTGTTTTCCTTTCATTTATTCTGAGTAGGTTTGGGTGTTTACGCAGCTCCCAATCCCTGCGCCCCGAAGGGGGGGGCGGCTGGGCAGACTTGCAGAAAACTGCCTCTCGTGCCACCCCCAAAGGGATGCCCACCGGGCTCGCTCCTGGGGGCCAGCAGGGACCCCCCTCGCCCGCTCCCACACGAGCCTGAGGGGCGCCAAGCCTCACCCGAGCTGGGGCTGACGGCGTCACTGCCACATCCCGTCACTGCCACGTCCCGATGGAAGCTCCTGGAAACGGCGGAGGCGGGCGGGGCTCCGGGTCACTGAGACTCTCCAGGCTGCAGGCCCGAGCTCGCCGGCCGGGCGGGGGGAACCGTGACCGAGAGGGTCCGTCTTGAGCACAAGCCTCCCTGGGCCTCTTCTGCCCTTCGCCTCTCGCAGGGACACAACTGCTGCCAGCCCCCCCACCACTGGCTCCCGCAAGGTGACCGGGCTAGGCCGAGGCCAGCTCTCTGCCCCGATTCACAGCCGCCTGGTGACCACGCGGAGCCAGGCACAGGGGTGCGCGGCGCGGACATGCCCGCAGCGCATGCAGGGGGCAGCGTGGACACACCTGCGGCTTGGGGAGCGGTGGGGGCGTGACAGTGTGGACACACCTGCGGCCACCCCGACCGCGTGCTCAGGGTACCGGCCCTTCGAGGGGCCGTCTCGCCCAGGCGCCCCCAGCGCTCCAGTCCCTGGAGCAGGAACGTCTGCCTCAGGAGTTAGTCACAGTCACAAACCGCAGTGGTGGGGCCCGCTGAGTAGTGTGATGCCTAGAAACATGCTGACTGATTCCTCGCCTCAGCGCTGAGTGTAGATGAAGCCCTTGGTAACAAACATCCTCATTACAGAAACAAAACAAGAGGGACCCCCTGGGGGCGCAAGGGGTTAAGTCGAGACTTATGACGCTGTCCGCAGCCTCTGCAGCAAGAGTTCCATCCCCGGCCAGGGAGCCACCCCCAGGGCACAGCAGACCCCTCCTGTCTCCCCGCTGCTCCCCTCAGCAGTGTGTTTCAGTGGATCCACCTGTCCTGCTCCCCGCTCTGTCTCTGGTGAGTCCTCTCACCCCACCCCTGCCCCTCTGGCCTGCCCCTCTGGCCCCTCTTGCATAAATAAATAAATCTTTAAAAAAAAAACAAAACAAGAACCCGGTGCACACCCCCCATGGCTGGCCACACGGCCCCCACCCTCACCACGCCGTCCATGCTGCAGGGGGGCAGGGATTTGGGAATGAGGAGGGCCTGGTGCCCCCAGAGCTCTCCCTCCCCCGGCAGGGCTCTTCTCTGCAGGACGGGCACGGTGAAGGGGTCCTGAGGCAGACCAGCCCCTCGAGTCTACAGAGTGATCCTCTTGAAACTTCTGCCAGGCAGGACCCTCGCGCTCTGGCCCCCACCGCCCCTGCTGCAGGATCAAGCCAGCCCAGCCATCACCCTGCCCGGGGCCTCTCTCCCCTGTTCCACGGTCCCCGTCTGAGCTGCAGCCGACCTCAGGGCAACTCGAGGACACCCCAAGCCACATTCACCCCACTGCCAGGACCCCTCCTCCCAGCCCCCGGCAGGCTGGCCGCCCCGACTCCCTGGGGCCCTGCCCACTGCTCCCCGCATGGCCACCTCCCGCATGTCCTCGCTCTGGTGGCCTCTGACGGCCGGCGGGCGGTGGGGGCAGTGGGGGCACCTGGGCTCCCTCCAGGTGACTCATACATGCCGGGCGAGGCGGCAAGGGCACCGGGAGGCTAGACTCTGGAAGTGAGACCCGCAGAGCAGGAGCTCCTCTGGCCACCAGAGGTGTCCCTGGCCCCCCACACCTGGCGCCCCCGACACCCCCAGGCCCTGTCACACGCACTCTGCCCTGGAGGGGGCAGCTGCACCCCAGCAGGGCCTCAAGGCGCTGCAGACACCCCTCCTCCCATTGCAAAGGCCACAAGCACCCCCAGAGCACAGGCAGGATGAGAAAGGGGAGGTGAAGACGGGACTGCTTGTATCCCGGCAGGCTCATCTCCAAAGGCAGACATGGGTCTCCCCCACATGTGCCTGAGCGCCCCAAAAGTCAACCCGCCCCACCGAGGGGCGTGGCGCCGGCACCTGGCCCCCCGTCCAGCCCCAGCTCCCATCAGAAAGGCCGGAGCCGCCACTTGCCGCCAGGGGCAGGGCAGGGGCAGGGCAGGGGCAGGGCAGGGGCAGGGCAGGCCCCGCGGCAGCATCTGTAGCACACGGGGAAACCCCCGTTCCGAGCATCCGCACCGAGCATCTGGCCAGCCATGTGCTGGCCACAGCACCTCCTGCACACGCCACGTCCCCGGCTTTCCTTCCATCTGGGGAGACGTAAATCCTGCTGAGGAGAGCACGGAGCGTGGGCCTTGCACAGAAACAGGCTGCTCGGGCCTGGACGCGGGGTCTCCTCGGTAATGCAGCCCCTCACGGAAAAGCCAAGAGCAAGGAAACGTCCGCATGACCCGTCACACTCACTCACACACACTCACACACTCTCACACACTCACTCACTCTCACACACACACACTCACACACACACACACACACACTCTCTCTCTCACAGCCTCCACTCGGGCAGGTCTCAGCCCCGGGCGCACAGCCGGCTTGGATCCGCTCGCCCTGCCTTCCACTCGAGCCCCGGGCAGCTCTGCTAACATCCACCAGCGCTCAGTCACCATCTTTTATTTCCTAGTAAGCCTGGAATAAAAAGGATGAATCTGGGCCTCCCCGGTGGCGCAGCCGTTGAGCACTGGGCTGTGAAGCTGCCCACAGCCTCTGCAGCTCCGGTTCGATCCCCGGCTGCTCCCCGGCCACCGGAGGAGGGTCCCGCATGGCGCGCAGACCTCTCCTGCCGCCCGCTGCTCCCCTCAGCAGTGTCCTTCGGTCCTTCTGCCTGCTCTGCTCCCCGCTCTGGCTCTGGTGGATTCTCTCACCCTCCCGCGCTTCTGACTGTACCCAGTGCTTGTGTAAATAAATAATAAATAAATCTTAAAAAAACAAAAAAAAAAACAACGATGAATCTGCAGGGCGCCAGGACTGCCGGCCCGGCCCTGGGGAGAGCGGGTGTGTTTGCCGAGCGGCTCACTGGGCGCTGACCAGGCCCGCAGGGCTGAGGCTGGGAGCGGAGCGCCGGGAGGGTCGGGCGGGGGGTAAGCCGCAGTCCTCGGCTTTCCTCGGGCACTCCGGGAAGGGGCAGACTTGCTGACTGTCCTGCAGCTGTTCCTGCGGGTGTGGGAGGGACGGCAGGGCCCAGGCCCAGCCCCGTTTGGGCCACTGAGACGCTGGCAGGGGGACAAGAGCAGCTGGGCGGGGCTTGAGTGGCGGCTCTCGCCTCTGCTCAGCCAGCCGGTCACCCACAGGGGACGAGACGCCCAACTTGAACGCGGGTGAAGGGCCCCCAGGCCCGGCAGAACAGGGGCGGGGAGGGATGGGCGCCACGCGTGGTTACAGAGCCAGCGACCGACCACTCAGGACAGGGCCAGGCCCCACCTCTGGCAGCTGGCCGTTGCTCCCCAGAACCGCTGACCCTCGTCCCTCCTCACCGCTGGAAGGGCTTCTGCTGGCAGCTCGGCCCTTCCCCACCAGGGCGCAGGCGGGGCGGCCTCAGATGCGGGCGGCTGGCTTTCTGTCAGCTCTCTGGGCCAGTTCCCAGGTCTCCCCACCTGGCCCGCTCCCGGGGGGGTGGGGGGACAGGGTGATGGCCCTCGGGAAGGGCAGCCAGCCAGGGGCACCCTGGGTTGGGGGAGCCGAGGGGAACCTGCCCCAAAGGACTCTGTGGAGGACGAGAGACGGTGTGTGGGAAGCCGGCGGGACACAGAGGCAGAGTCCAGGCGCCCCTGCTGTGGCTCCTCCGCCGGCCCCCCTCCCCCTCCGTCCCCCCACAGGCTCCACCTCCTACCTGGCCCCTCCCCAGCCAGCCCTGCCCCACACTGGCGGCCAGTGACATGGCACACACACACACACACACACACACACACGCCACACACCGCACACCCACCACGCACACATGCACATGCCCCTTGTCCTCTGAGCGGAAGCGCTCCCCAAGCGTCTCCTAAGGACGCCCGGCTGACGCGCTCCGGTCTGGTCCCACCTTCGGCCAGGCCCGCTGATCCCGGCTGTGACTCGCGGCACCCATGGGCGCCGGCTGCTTTCTCAAGCGCCAGGTCATACATGCGCCCGACACAAGCAGACTTCCGGCCTGCACCGCCGTCTCCCAGGGAGGCGCGGGGACTGAGCCCCCCCAACACCCTCTGCCAGGGCCAGGCCTGGGAGCCGCTGTGGGAGGGGCGGGAGGGGAGAGTGGGAGGGAGTCCTGGCCGCATGCGACACCTGCACACACACCCGGGCCTGCAGCCCCGCCGTCAGACACCGCCCCTGCCGGCCCCGAAGGCCTTGGGGGTGGCAGGGTGATGCGCCCTTGGCTCCGCTTGCTCCAGGGGAGCCGGGCTCCAGGGCCGCCCGCCCCCTGAGAGAAAGAAGCCTGGGCCACTCGGCTCATCACTCAGTCTCTGGGGCTGGCATACCCCAAGTCTGTCCAGAGCCCGAGCGCTAGCGGGCTGAGTCTGGATCTGCAAGGTTGGGAGTGTCGCCCCGACAAGCCCCCTGACGCGCCCCCTGGCAGCGTGAAGGCTGCCCGCCCGGCCCCGTCACCTCGCTACTGCGCAGGCACAGCTCTCCGCTCCCTCTAAAGATCAACCTTCACTCGACCCTGCTGCCCGAGAACCGCCCCAGGATCCTGCCGGGGCGCAGGCAGGGAATCAGGAGCCCCCGTGACACTTCGGTCCATTAATCCATCCAAAGAAGATTTGCTGCCTCGTAGTGTCCAGAGAGAGGCCAGAAAGCCTCACACACAGCCCCGAGGCCGGCCGGCCCTGCGCCCCGCCTCTTGCAGTTGTACTGACACCCCAGACCCACAGGGCTGGGGTCATCTCCTGCTCCTCCTCTGTCTCCTGCAAGACCGAGCTGGGAGGGGTGGGCACCGGGCCTCAGGCCTGTCCTTGTCCTCGTGGTAAAGAGAGACTAGTAGGCACTCAAATCCCTAAGGCAGCGCTTTCCAGAAAACAAGCAAGCCAAGGTATGGGAGGCCGGATGCTCGCGCTGCCGCCGCGGAAACACCAGCGGGGAACGCGCTGAGCCCTGGGTCTGGAGCCTGCGCTGCTCTGACTCTCTCCTCCCCTAAACCCCAGCTGAAGGCAGGACATGGGGCCTGCACTCCAGAGGGGACGGGGTGGGGGGCGCCCCTCGCTGTGTGTGAGCCCGTTTATACCAAGAGCCTGGCTCGGCGGCCAGCAAGGAAACACCCAGTTGCAGCAGATTGTTGGAGTCGTGGTGACCCCCAGGCAGCCGCTGCCGCTTGCTGTGACAGGCTGGACGCTCCTCCTGCCCCTTGGGTAGGAGGAGAGGGTGAGGCTGGTGGCCCGGGGGAGGGGCCGTGAGCTTTGCAGCCAAGCAGGAGGAACAGCGTCCCCTGCGCCAGCGTCTCTGTCCCTGTCCCCGCCTCCCT
This sequence comes from Talpa occidentalis, assembly GCF_014898055.3. Classification (NCBI taxonomy): domain Eukaryota; kingdom Metazoa; phylum Chordata; class Mammalia; order Eulipotyphla; family Talpidae; genus Talpa; species Talpa occidentalis. The sequence continues at coordinate 135,458,253 of NW_023605083.1, read as the reverse complement.
GTGGGCCCTGTCCCTGCTGACCCCGCTGGGCGCTGGCCGGGCCAGTGGGGGCGTCCCCAGGCACGCGGCGGGGAGCAGAGCTTCCCTTGACTTGGTCGGGGCTCTGGACCAAGGCACCCAGGCGGGGCTGGAAAGAAAGGGGGCTGTGCTCAGCACCACTTTTTGTTCTCAGGGCACCCTGAGGCGCTGGGCGGCTGCCCGCTGCGCCGCCGGACAGGAAGGAGCCCGCCGCAGCCCAGGGGAGGGTGCAGCACGCTCGGGCCTGGGGTTCGTGAGCTGAGGAGGCCGGCCAACACCAAGGGTTACGCCACGGGCCCTGCCGTCCCTGAGCCTCGGACCTGAGCCGCGGACTCACCTTGGGGGCGGGGGGGACAACGGCTCTGTCCGCCGCTCCGTCCCGAGCCGGCCGTGGCTGTGGGCGATCACGGGCACCCCCTTTCCGTGCAGGCTCCCAGCTCCCTGCTGTGGTGTCCGCCAGAGGCGGCCGGGTCCTGGCGGCTGGTCACCGTGGGGGCCCCACGAGGCCCCAGCAGCGGGGGGTGTTCCCTTAGCTTGAGACCCCAGAGCCGGGTGCCAGAGCTGGAGCCCACACAGGCTGCCCCCCCAAGGCCGCTGCACCGAGGGTTCCACCCAGGAGAGCCCCGCCTACGTCGGGGGGGGCCGCTTTTCTTTGGTGATCACAGGTTTGGGGGACCACGCGCTGAGCGGGTGGTGCTGGGTCGGGCCTGAAGCGGGCAGACAACACCCCGGAAAGGGGGTTTGGCTGGGCCTGGCCGGGGCTGTGGCTGTTTTCAGATGCAGTCGACTGGGTGGCTGTGAGCGAAGAAGACGACCCGTCACGCGGGAGGCCCAGCCCCCTGATGCCTGGTGGGATGCGAGGGAGGCCCAGTGGCAGTGGGCCCGCTGGACCCCGGGTGCCATCCCACCCACGGATTTCAGACACGCCAGCCATGGCCTCCTGCAGCGCGAACTGCCCGGCATGGCCGCAGCAGCATCCATCGAGGAGCCTGGCGACTGGCATCCGTGGTGTCCAGTCAGGTTGTGGGGGCTCTGCTTGTTCTGGAGCCGTGGCCCAACCTCACTTCCAAGGGCAGCCGTGGGCGCAGCGGGAGAGCCAGCGTGGAGACTCTGCACGGCCGGCCACCAGCCTTGCCCCCACCAGTGCCCGAGGCCCTCTGGCAGGGCCGCGCCAGCCTGTCTGGGGCCCTTGGATCGCCGGGTGCCCAGCCACTCGCCTGGGTGGCTCCAGCCCCGGCACCGGAGACCGTGAGTGGTTTTGGTTTAAGTCTACGGGGGTTTCTTGCCCCGGGAGCGCGTCAGACATGCGTGTGCCCCGCGTGTGCTGGGAGGACACCCCGAGGCCCTCGTGGTCGTCGTGGGAGGGTTAGACTTTTCTAAGCAGGAGGGAAATTCTCCACACAGAACTGCCACGGCAAAATTCTGGTGCCTTCTCGCGGGTGGACCTCGCGCCCGGGGACTCGCTGTCTGTGCCCCGTTGTCAGATGCACGCGCTCGTTTGCTCTAACTCCCCACGAGGAGCGCAGCCTTGCAGGCGCGCCCGATCTCACCCACCCCTCCGTCAGTCGGTCGCTGCCGTGTTCCGAACACCATGATTCCTAAGCGCTTTCCAGTATTTCTGTCTCCTCGTAACACAGCCCCAGAAAGGAAATTACAAGGCGAAGGGTCTATAGTTTTTCTTTTTTAAGAGGCTGAAAACAACAGACTTCATTTAGCTCCTGCTTCCTGTGGGGGAGCACGCCTGAGCTCAGGCTCCCCTGGCCCTCAGCCCCAGGTCCCCCCACAGGCTTGGACCAGGCTGAGATCAGGGCGACAATTGCTCACTCGCCAGCTCACTCCTGTGTGGGCTGGATGGGCCGCGTGGGCTGCGGGCTGCGGGCCTCACTTCTCTGCTAGCTGCTGGCTGAGGCCCCCTGGCTGCTGGCCAAGCCCCCTTGCTGCTGGCTGAGTCCCCCCGGCTGCTGGCTGAGCCCCCCTGGTTGCTGGCTAGGCACCCCCCCTCCACCTACTGCTGGCTGCTGCCTCTCTCCAGCTCACACCATGGCAGCTGGTGCCCTCGGAGCAAGGAGAGCGGCAGGGACAGGCCTTGCAGGATGAGACTGGCCGTGGGGACGGAGAGCAGGCTGAGCCGAGGTCCAGGTCAGATTCCATAAAACCCAGAAAATGATACTCTGGTGGCTTCTGACCTGGCCCAGCTTGATGAGTGTGTTTATCCATCAATCCACCCACCCGCCCTGCAGGTGGGGAGGGGCGTCCGCAGCCCCACTGACCCTTGGGAGTCTCCCCACAGCATCCCACAGAGAGCCAAGGATCCGCGGCCGGGCAAGAGGGGATGCGCTGTGACACAGGTTGGGGGGCTGGTAGCTTTGTTTTGTTTTTCGTTAATATTTTTAGCTGCGGTAAAATATACAACACAAAATTTACCATCTTGACCTTTTTTTTTTAAAGATTTGTTTATTTTTATACAAGAGCTGGGGTACAGGCCAGAGGCGCAGGAGGGTGAGAGGACTCACCAGAGACAGAGTGGGGAGCAGACGACAGAAATCCACTGCTGAGGGGAGCAGTGGGCACGACAGGAGAGGTCTGCTACGCCATGTGGGATTCTCGCCGGCTGGCAGGGATCGAACCCGCACTGCAGAGGCTGTGGACAGCTTCACAGCGCGGCGCTCAACCCGTGCGCCACTGGGGAGGCCCCATCTTGACCATTTTTTTTTTTTAATTTTTTTTTTCCCAAAGATTTATTTATTTATTTATTTATACAAGCACTGGGTACAGTCAGAAGCGCGGGAGGGTGAGAGAATTCACCAGAGCCAGAGCGGGAGCAGAGCAGGCAGAAGGACCGAAGGACACTGCTGAGGGGAGCAGCGGGCGGCAGGAGGGGTCTGCGCGCCATGCGGGACCCTCCTCTGGTGGCCGGGGAGCAGCCGGGGATCGAACCGGCGTCGCAGAGGCTGCGGGCAGCTTCGCAACCCAGCGCTCAACCACTGCGCCACCGGGGAGGCCCCCATCTTGACCATTTTTAAGAGCTCACTTCAGCGGCACTAAGCTCACCCACCACTGGACACCCCGTCTGTGTCTCTGTGTCCCTTCCCCGGCCCTCCCAGAGGGGGACCCCAGCGCGGGCCCCTCCCTGCTGGCCCGTTTCATTCCGTCCCCTCGAGGCTCAGCCACGCTTAGTGGGACCCTCCCTCCAGGGCCAGTGAGAGGCCCTGCCTGGCATCTGTGCTCCTGTCCACCCGGTGCGCACCGCGGGAGGTGTGCTTAGGTGCAGGTGTGCTTAGGTGCACACCTGTGTCCACAGCAGAGCCGCGGGCCGCTGGGGAGAGCGGACCCCTCTGCTCGCAGAATTCAGAGCTGCTTGGAAGCCAGTCTCCCAGCTGATGAGCTACCCGGTCCTCCCCGGCCTGGGGAAAACTGAGCAGGCGGTCGAGGGAGGGCAGGACAGGCTCCGGGGCGCAAGGCAGGGCCTGCGGGGGAGGCCTGGCCCCCGGTCCTCCTGAGCCCAACTCTGAACCGCTTGCTGATGGCTTCCGTGTTGGCGTGAAAGCCGCAGAGGCGGGCACGGCCGTCATCCTGCCGGAAACCAAGACCTGGCAGCTAGCGGCTCCGAGGCTGCTCTGACGCCGGTTGCCGAGGCCCGGGACTTGGCGTAGATGCCCACGGCGCCTGACTCCCTTCCGCCGCCCCACGCAGTCTCATAGACACTCATCCCCCAGACTTCGCTTCCCTGAATGGGCCTGAGCCTGCTTCCCGCAGCCCCGGGCAGCAGCGCAGGACGCCCGGCTGCGGCGCAGGGAGTCAGCGGGAGAGGCGCGGCCGGGCTAAAAGCCCCTAAAAGTTGAAGGCGATCCTGCCAAATGGGTGGTTGGCTCCCCTGAGGTTAGTTTTAATCAATTATTAAGCAATAGTTTAATATTTCAAGAGTTTGCTCAGCCACAGAGAAGTGAAAACATTTCACGAGTTCCCCTGTGTCGTCCGAGCACAAGCCCTAAACCAGGGTGGGCACAGTGGGGTGGGCACAGAGGTGCGGGGCTCGAAAAACCCCTCTCTCTTAGAATACCTGGTGTCTTCACGCCTGACGTCTCGGTCTTCGCACGGGGCTGGCCCACATGAGGCCGGGACACCCTCCGCCCCCCCGCCGCCACCTCCCCGGCCAGCTCTGCCCTGCGAGGGCCAGCATGAGGCCCCGAGGGTCCTGGCTTGTGGCCGGGCTGGCGGGCCTGTCCCTCGCCCCCAGCACGAGTGGGCCTCGTGGGAAGCTGCTAGGCCTTGAAATATCACTGTTCGTCCTCCGCAGGAGGGGCTGGGCCCTCCTCCCCTGCCCCGCGCCCGTCGTTTCAGTCGACGACTGAGGAGCTGAGCGCTGCGGGCAGCGGAGAGGAGCAGGGTGGAGCGTATCAGCCCCACGTGATCACCCTGGAGGGAGGCGACAGCGCTCCCATTTTCTCCCTGTGATCACTGCACCTTTAAACTCTGATAAAACGTTTTTTCCCATCCATGCGTTCATCCACGCACCCACCCACCCATCCACCCACGCATCCATCATCCACCCACCCCCCTTTACCTGTCTGTTTGCCCATCTTTCCATCCATCCTTCCATCATCCATCCGCCCACCGCTGTGTCCACCTATTCGTCCACACATCCATGAAATAACATCTACCGTGACCTCTGCCAGGCTCTAAAAGTCAGGTGCTCAAGGTCATTCTCTGAAGGGAGACAGACCTGGAACCCTACATGTGATCTTGGGTGCTGGGTGCTGAGCCAAAATGCCCACAAGTTTCGCTGGGCATAAGGGAGAGGGTGGGGCATCCTGGGGCAGGCAGGGCTCGCAGAGAAGGGCCCATGGCTCAGTCCAAGGAGAGTGGGTAGGGTGGGTGCCATTCCAGCAGGGTCCCCCGTCTCTGGGGCCCCTGGGGCCCAGCCCCAGTGCACCCCGCCCCCGGTGCCCAGTTTCCTGCCTGTCAGCAGGACCCTTCCGCATGCTCTCGCAGCCTGGAGGGTGGGAGGCACCTTGAGCTGGCCTCTGTGCCGGCCCAGGGAGCCCACGCAGGGGTGCAGGCTGCGAGTCACTCCTGAAGATCATTCCCGTATCTGGGTCACGCGTGTCCTAATTAGCGCGGACTCAGGCGGTGCTGCATTTGCAAAGTTTTCTGAAATGGGCCAGCTACTTCTGCCACCCCACCCCGAACGCCCGCTCCCTCGCGAGGCGACCCTGGGCACCTGGCTCTGCTCACGGGAAGGCCCGTGCGGCGGGCACAAGCGCTTGCTCCTGGCTTTCCTGGGCACCGAGGCTCGCTGGGCCCCAGGCAGTTCACCGCGAACTTGCCTTCATAAAACTCAGAGGTGACTAAGACGCCCAGAGCTCCCGAGCCGCCCCGGTGCGGGTTCCGGCCTCCCCGCGTGGGCCGGCGCAGACGTCACCAGCCCGGGCGGACCCACGCGGGACCGTGGCCACAGGAGGGCCAGAGCCGGCCGGGCCCTCCCCACCGCCCCGGGCCGCGACCCCAGGGTCTGCTCTAGCTCCCGTCAGAGAATCTGCGTGTCCCGAAGACAGTAGGTGAAATATTTATTAAGAAGCGTATCTATTTTTAACCAGGGATGAGTTCAGTTCTATTATTCATGCAGCCCGGGAGGGCAGCTCCGCGCGGCTGGCAGGCGGTGAGACGGCAGAGCAAAGTCTGAATTCAGAGACGGGCCTGGGGGCGGGCGGCGGGGGATCCCGGCGCGAGGGGAGCAGCCGCTGGTGTCGCCCACCTCGTGTCAGACAAACCTCCGCACACAGGAAGCCCGTCTGCAGGTGCTGGTGAGGCTGCGGCCCGTTTTAAACTCAAAAGTCACCCGTGTTCCCCAATTCTTTGGGGTCCCCCTCGGCGGTGCAGATCATCCAACATGGAGGGTGTCAGCTGGGGGGTCCTGGGCAGACGTCACTGCCAGAGGCCGGCCCCGTGCCCGCGCGGCCCTGCCCGCGAGGTCCCGAGGAGCCTCCTGTCAGCCTGCGGGTGCGGGGCAGCACCGGGGTAGTGACCCGCGGATGACAAGGTACCCATGCCCCAGGCACCCCCGTCCCGTCTCAGGCTGGTCGCCGCTGCGGGAAGCAGCTGTGCCCACTGCCGAGCAGCAAGGAATCGGGCGCTGGGCGGGGGGCAGGCGTGGGGGGCCAGGGTCGTGGACCAGCCCGAGCCATTCCCAGACGGAGCCCCTCCCCCTGGGGTGCCCGCCTTTGAAGAAGATGCTGCCAGGAGCCAGCTCGTGGCAGCCACCCCGTCAGTGCCCAACAGTGGACACGGTCTCCCTGGACTGCCCCGTCCCTCCACCCATCAGAGGCGGCAGCGACAGAGGGGGAGATGGACAGACGGACAGGTGGACACTCCTTCTCGAAGCTGCCCTGTGCTCAGTGCTGTGACGCACCGGCCCCCGGCCCCGCCCTGCACGCTGTGTTGTGTCGCTGTGGCCGGTCTGCTGACGCCCCCGTCCCCTGGGCCGCCCTGCGAGGAGCAGGAGGATGCTGGTGGGGGCAGGGGCGGGGCCGGCGTGCCTGCTGCTCGGCTGCCTGGGCGTGGACAGGGCCTCCTTGGCGTAGGGTGCTCCTGGAGCAGGGCGGGGATCTGCCCTCACACGCTTGAGAAGCACATACCTTGCCAGGCACCCCGAACCCCGGCTCCGGGCTCTGGTGCCAGGCTGGCCCACTCGGCGGCACAGGGTGGAGGCTGAGACAGGGAGAGAGCGGGCACATGGCCGGGACCCAGGGGCAAACACTCGGGACAGAGGGAGGCGGGGACGGACAACTAGGTCAGGGCCCGAGGCCCCGGAAGACCCAGTTACCGCGTGTGCCGAGAGGCGCGGCGGGGCCTGGGGAAGGTCCCGGTCGGCGGCCTCCCGGGCCTGCGCCGGCTCCGGGCACGCTCCATGCTGCCCGGCCCCACTGGGGGGGGGACGGGAACTCAGACCCAACCGACCGCCTCCTGCGGGAAGGGGTGGGGGACACGGTTGGGTGTGGGGTTGCCTCCCCCCCGCTTTCACTCCTGGGGGCTCTGGGCTCAAGCGAACCCACAGATGAGAGGTCGTCCCCTCTGCGGCCTCACCTCCCTCCCTAACTCAGCCCCAGCCCCCCACTTCCCTGCCCGGGGCCCTGGGATGGCCCAGCCCTGAGTGAATTCCTGTCCCCTGTGCCCGCGCCCCCCGCATCTCGAACTTTCCTCTCAGACTTCCACGCCCCTTTCTCAGGCCCGGGAGACCCTCCCGCCCAGGCTCCCGCCCTCCCCTGGCCGCTGGCTCTGGGCCTCAGGGCCCCGCACGGTAACTGGGCGCAGCCTGGTCATCGCGGGGGCAGAAACGCTGCTGGGCTTTTAGAACGTGTGACGTAGGGAGGGCGCGGGCCAGGCCTCAGGGGCAGCCCGGCCCTCTGTGCCCTGAGACTCAGCCCGCTGGGTCTATCCAGCACCCAAGACCCTCCCGACTGTGCCAGGACCCCCTCCGCCCTTGGGGCTGCAGGCACTCTCCCGGGGGCTTCGCCGCCAGCCCTCGTCTAGTCCCATCTCTGGCCTCAGGGGGGGTCGGACATGCCCCTGGTGGGCCCCTCTGCGCTGGGGCGGGGGTGGAGGGGCCCCACAGGCAGGCTGCCGGCTTGCTTAATCCAGGCCGGGTGGCGGGGGGCGTGTGGCTGGTGCCGCAGCTCTGGGCTGGCTCCTGGGGACCCGGACTTAGAGGGCTGGGGGGTCTGTGCAGCCCAGGCTGGCGCTGTCCATGCCCTCACCTCGTGCGCTGCCCCCTCCGGCTCCTGGCTGTGAGCTGGGCGCCCCATCTGCCGCCTACATCCAGCTGCAGGGAGCTGGGGGCCGCGGGGGGTGGCCCCCGGAGATGGTGCCCTCTCCCCCTCCTCCCAGGGCTGCTGTGCTCCACCTGGGGACAGGTGCCTCCCCTCCCGTGCCATCCTGCCGGGGGGTGCATTTGCTGTGCCCACCCCACTCCATAGGCAAGAGGTATTTGACCCAGAAAGGGAGAATGTGAAAGCGCCCCTCCCCACTTTCAGCTCCCTGGGGCGCCCCAGGGTGGACACCCACAGCAGCCTCCTAAGGTCCAGTCGTCACCTTGATTGATGTCTCTGGAGACGCTCAAGACCCCCCCAAAGCAAAATACTTCAACAACAGCGGAGGGAGCTCAGGGAGCCAAGCTCGGGGGTCCAGAGCTGGCACTGTGCTCGGGGTCAGCCTCCGGGGTGTGGGCCAGAGAGGACCTGGGGGGCCAGGGAGGACCTGGGGGCGCTGAGGAGGATCTGGGGAAGACAGGGAGAACCTGGGAAGGAACTGGGAGGCAAGGGAGGACCTGGGGGGCTGGGGGGAACTGGGGAGGACAGGGAGGACCTGGGAAGGACCTGGGGAGGACCTGGGGAGGTCTGGGGAAGCCAGAGAGGATCTGGGGAGGACAGGGAGGAACTGGGGGGGGCGATAAGGACCTGGGAAGGACCTGGGGAGGCCAGGGATGACTTGGGGAGGACCTGGGGGGCCAGGAGGGCTGCCGGCTCTCCCGTGGAGGGAGGGTGGGCGTGAGCAGGGGCATCCAGAGCCCAGCCGGCAGCGAGGAGAGGACATGGCCAGGGTGCGTGGCCCCACAGACAGCGCCATGAGGTGAATCCGGAGTCTGTCGTGTGGACGCCGCTCCCGCGCACGCTCCTCTCCTCCCGCCCAGCAGTCCAGGTGCCCAGCCGGCCTTCACACAGGTGCCTGCTGCGTCCGCAGTGACGTGCGCTGACAGCCACGGCAGCAGCCTGTGCAGCGGGCTCGGGGCGTCCCCAGCACGCGTGTGCACACGCCCGGCCCATCTCCCCCCTCCCGTGACTCTTGCTTCCACAGCCCAGCCCCTCTCCACCCCTGGCCAGCCAGAGGTCCGGGGCGGTGCGGGTTGGAGGCGCCCTGAGCAGCCCCCTCCACCGGGCCGGTGCCTGCACAGGGCAGAGGCTGGCGAAGGCCAAAATCAGCGAAAGGAGGTGGCAGCAAGGGCTGTGGTGGCCTCCAAGGGGACACAGCAGGGGCTTGGGCAGGACCCAGCGTGAGCCCAGGCTGCAGCCATGGCAGGACAGCAGGCCCGGTAGCTACCACGCAGGCCTCGGGGACGAGCCACAGGCCCTCCTACCTGCCCCGGCCCCGGACATCACATGGTGGGCAGAGGCTGCCTTCCTCCCCGTCACTCGGGGACCAGCCTCTGTTTCAGGGCAGAAGAGTACGGGCTGGGCATGACAGGCCCTGCCAGTGTCTGCTCCCTGACCCCAGGGCCAGCATGCCCATCTGCAGGTGCTGTGGCCAGCTGAGGCCCCTGGCCGGCACCCGGCTCCTGGGAGGGCAGAGTCCTCTTCCCACCCCAGGCCAGGCAGGCCAGGGCAGAGGGAGCCATGTAGGCCACCCAAGCCGAAACGAGGACGCCCAACATGCAGCAGCAGCTGAGGGTCAGGGTGGCGCCCCGTCTGGGTGATAAGCCTGCGCCCAGGCACTGCTGTTTCCTGACAGTTCCATCTGTCCGTCCCCGGAAGCCCTCATTGGCCCATGCCCGCTGGTTCCCAGCACCAAGGACGGGGGCAAGCTGAGGCTGAGGAGAACTGCGCCTGGCCCAGCGTGCCTCCTCCTGTGATAAATGCCGGGGTGCAGCCATCACCCCTTTGGAGAACCTTCCAGAAGGCCTGGGAATAGGCCCTGGGAGAGGGTGGAGGAGGCCTGGCTTCAGCAAGCAAGCTGGGATTAGAGGATGCTGCCTCCCACCCAGGAGCGAGGACCCAGCAAGCCCTTGGGAGCCTCTGGGCAGCTCTGTTTCTGCGTTTGGGCCAGGGTGGCACACGACCCAGCAGCCCCACTTCTGGTATGTACCCCCACAAGGTAAAGCAGGTGAAGAGACAATTGTTCATGGCAGGTTAGTCACACTCACGAAAGTGTCCATTGTCGGGAGAACGGACATGCAAGGTGTGGTCTGGCCATGTGGGGGGAATAGTATACAGCCTTAAACAGGAAAGACGAACGTGACACCATGATGGAAGTTTGAGACATGGTGCTGAGTCAGATAAGCCGGACACAAGGACACCCCCTGGAGGATCCACTCACTGGGGAGATGTAATGTCCTCAGATCCAGAGAGTGGGGGCACAGGGCTGGGGGAGGGCAGGAAAGTGGGGTCCCCTGGGGACCGAGCTTCATTTGGGAGGACTAGAGAGCTCTGGAGACGAGACAGGGGAGACGCCGCACAGCCATGGACGTGCTTAGTGCACTTAGAAACTGTCAGAATGGTAAATCTTATGCTGGATCTATTTCACCACAAATCCTTTTTTTTTTTTTTTTTGTAATTTAAGGGGGGAGGGCCCAGCCTGCAGTGCTGCCCGGAGGCCCGGGTTCCTTCCTGCGTCCTGGCTTGGCACCAACCAGCCCCCATATCACTCCTGTATCGCTCCCTATCACAGCCGGTACCTGAGCATCTTGGGGGACACAACAAACCTCAGCACTTACTAAGGCCCCTTGGGCCAGCGCCTTCCCAAAGCGTATGCCACTGTGGGGTGACGCACTCCTCGACAGGGCCGCAGAGGCCAAGTTGCAGCAGGAGGTCACGCAGCGGGCAAGCGGGAGGTCAGCCTGGCCCAGGAGGGGCCTGAAGCCACAGCTCTCACCGCCGGCCGCCCTGGCCTCCTCTTGCTGCCCAGCCATGTGCAAAGGGCACCGGAGCCAGGAGTGCCTGGAGGCGGGAAGAGAGCGGCGCCCCGGGGCTGCGGGGCTGCGGTGGGCCGGCTTCTCCCAGCCAGGCAAGCACCTGGAGTGGGCTGGGGGTGGGGGCTGCCGGTGTTCTCTCCTGGGGGCGCACCCTCTTTTCCCGGGCAGACCCCTCCGCCCATGGGCCGGTCCACGCGCCTCGCCGTGGTCCCCTGAGCGCTTGCACCCTCTGCAAGCCCGGTGTGCCAGGGCAGCCGGTTCCATCCTCCTTCCAGGCTTGGGGGCCGGGCACAGTGCGGGAGCCCCGGGAGGCGCTGCAGGCCCAGCCCGTCTTCGGGAGTGTGCCCATCTCAGTCCTCAGAGTCCGCGGCTCGCCAGGGGACGGGACCGCCGGCCACTGGGCAGGGGCAGCTTGGGGAGGTGGTGACCAGGCCCCCGAGGGACTCGCCATGGGCCCCGTGAGTGCCCTGCGGTGCTGCCGCGGCCAGTCCCCAAGTCCGCCCCACGCATGGACGCGGCCAGACCTGGCCAGGCCCGCGAGCCCCCCGTGAGCCCGGCGGGCTGTAACTGCCGGGGCAGCAGATCAATTTTGCGAAGCAATTTGTCCTCTCTCCCCAGCTGGCCGCAGGCGCTGGCCTTCATCACTCTGGAAGGACGTGGGGCCGCCGGAACGCACAAGCCCGGCCCGCCCAGCGCCCAGGCCTGGTGGGCCTGCGGGAGAGGTTGGGCCAGAGCCTTCCCGAGCTCCCTCCCGGGACCCCAGCCCTCCCCCCACCCCTCTCTCCACGCCCCTCCCCCTCCCAGGAAAGGGGGCGTCAGTGCCTCCTACCCCCCTGCATCCCCCAGCGCTGGACCCGCCCTCCTGTGGGGGGGCTGTGGGCGCTGCTCGCTGGGAGGGGGCGCTGGGAGGGGGCGTCCAGATGAAGAAGCAGGACCAACTGCACTCTTTGGGGTACCAGTGATTCCCTGGGGTGTCGTGCACTGCCCCCCATCCCATCACTGCCCCCGGCCACGCAGGTGATCGCAGGTGGGGCGCCCTTCTTTCAATCTCCTGGGGGGTCATGGCACCAACCACCTGGCAGGGAGCGGGAGGGCCACGCGGCGGGAGGGGGTGTCGTGAAACCCCCCCCACCCTGGCTGTCCCCGGGTCCCCGGAGCAGCCTCCCCGCAGCGGCTGGGAGGGGCAGCCGCTGGGGTGGGGGAGCAGCCGGAACCCCGCGCCCTGCCCCCAGCATGGCCGCGACAGGCCAATCAGAGAGGCCCTGGGAAGGCCCCGCCCTCGGGGGATCCCCCTCCCCCAGATCCGCGCCCCCATCCCCGGGCTCCCTCCCCAGCATCTCTGCCGTCCTTTTAAAGGAAACACGGCAGATTTCAAACCTCAAATTAAATTTTTAATGAACCCGCATATCAGGAGCGCCCGGCGTCAGGGGCCAGCGGGGCCGCCCGGGCGTCGCGCGCGTCGCGGAGCCGAATTAATTACTTGGAACAAAGGGGCGCGCGCCTCTGGCGCTGCCGGGGCGCGGGCTCCCCATTACTGCTGCTGTGCGCGTGGCGGGAGGAGCCTGACTCCGCGCACCCCAATACTACGCCGGGCGAGCGCGGGGGAGGCCCGAGCGCGAGACAGAGGGGGCGGCCCCCCCCCAGCTGCCGCCCACGCTGGCTGCTGCGCCGCGGCTGGATGCAGAGGCCGGTCGGTGCCCACCCCGCCCCGGCTCCCGCGCTCCGCCGCCCCCGCGGCTCCGGGTTGGTGCCTCGGCCCGGAGGGGCTGTGCAGGCGGCACCGTCGGGAGGGGGTTTCTGGGCCAGGTCCCCCCTCCAGGGTCTCCCAGCTGTGCCTGCTCCTGCCCAGGGCCGCGGGTCGCGCTCCCCGGTCACCAGGGCGGCCTCCCGACCGGTCTTCCTGCTTCCTTTGGTGCCAGCCCTGGCCGGGTCTCCACCAAGTGCTGCAGAGCGGGTATAAAATAGTCACCTGCTCCTCACCTGCCTGTCGTGTCCCATGACCCCGGCACAAGCTGGAGCCTTAGCAAGGGCAACGCAGGAGGCGCCGACCCACACCCACCCCTCTGGGGGGCCCTCGCCTGGGGACGGGTGTCCCCACTACCTTGTGCCTCAGGGCCTTTGCACGGCTGCTTTTACTCCCCAGGACACGTCCGCCTGGCAACTCCCCCTTCTGCTTCAGTGCTCAGCTTAAATGTCACTCCCTCTAGGAGACCCTGCTGGGCCCCCAGCCTGAGCCAGGGCCCTGAAGGGTACTCCCCAGACACCCTAGCAGGCGATCAGAGGGTCACGGAGCTTGAAGCAAACCTCACCTGGCCCCAGTCCCTTCCTGGAGGTCGGCGGGGCCAGTGGAGCTAAGATCGGGCTGCTGCTAGCGTGGGGGACCAGCCTGAGCAACGGTCACTGATGGCTGGTGTGGCCGCATCGCCCTGCCGCAGCCCTGCCTCGAAGGCTCTGGCCTGGGCAGAAGGCGCGCAGGAAGCCAGCTCCTGCCAGAAAGGGGGCTTTGCCACCTCCTCCTTCCACTGGCTCCCAGCCACGTGTGTTGTTTGAGACTTCCCTCACGCGTGCATGCGCGCACAACCGGCGCTGCTCCCAAGGGCCACGCACCCTGCAGGGCCTGAGAGCTTCCTGCTGTCCGCAGCCGGCCAGAGGGCTGTGTGCAGCCTGGCTGAGATGCAGCGCCAGGCCCCCGCCTCCCGGCCCGTACGTGCCCCTCTGACGGGCGCCCTCCCGGACGGGTCCGAGCCCACCAACTGCCCGGCCACATCGCCGAGGTCACAGAACAGCTGGCCCCACCCACGGCAGCCACCTGCCAGGCCTCCACGGTGCCGCCGGGCCGTCTGATGTCAGCCTCGCGTCACAGTGTGAGGTCAGCTCACGTCACAGCATCTGAGAGCAGCCCACAACACAGTGTCTGACGTCAGCCCACGAGGCCCTCTGCCCAGAGCCACCTCCCCCGCGGCCACCGGCCCTCTGCAGGGCTCCAACCGCAGGGGTGACGCGTTACTCAGGATGGGCGCCCAGGGCGCGCAGTGAGACCCCCGAGCTCCTGCCGGGAAATGGCAGGTCACCCGGTGCTGCTGCTCCCGACCCAGCCAGACGCCAGCCGGTGGGATCTTAATATAGCTCCGCAGCAGCGACCAGATGCCACCGATTTAGGGAAGTGCCTGACAGTGAAACCTAAAACCAAGAACATTCCAAACATCGACTGAGGGAGAGCTCCGTGGGAAAACTTCCCTCGCGGTCCAGGAGGCACCGGCAGGCGAGCGCTCACGGCCCGCGGGGTGCGGGACACGGAGGGCAGAAGCCCGCGCCCCGGCGAGGAGCCCCGGCTCAGCGGCCAGATGAGGCCAGCACGCATGGCTTCTGTCCGCCCTGGACCCCAGACGCCTGTGCAGCCACCACCCTCCCGGCGCCGCCCCGCTTCTCCCGGCGGGGCCAGAGCTGGAGGCCGCGCGCCGCTCAGGTGTGAGCGATGGCCTGGCCCCCGGGCCTGTAATAACTGTAATCCCTCGCCGGCAGGTGCCATTTTTATCCCGAAACACTTTTATGCCTCGACTCATTTTATATTTCATGTGCTCTCGCCTGGGGTTTGGCAGATGGTGAAACTGATGCGCGAGGACCCGCGCTGGCACCCACCGCGCCAGCCAGATGCCATTAACTTGAAGGAGCAGGCACTTTCATCCAAGCCGGGCCTGGGGGCGGCCGGCAGCGCCCGGGGAGGGCGGGCAAGTGTGCGGTGGTCCTTGGAGTCTAGACGGCCCCTGGCAGGCAGCAGAGGCCAGCGCTGGCCCTGGTCACCGTGGCCAGACTCAGAGACCGGACACCCCGCCCGAGGCTGAGCACAGGGAGCGCCCCTCCCCAGCCCTCCCTGGCGGTCTCCCTGCCCATGGGCTCTAGGGGTCCAGTGGCCGCCACGCTCCTCCTGACCCCAAGGCCCCACAGGCTCAGCTCGGCCCAGGACCATCTCCTGTCAGACAGCACTGAGGTCCTGGGCTGGGAGACCAGAACTCGGACCTCACCGGTCAGTCTCACCCCTGGCTCCGACAGCCACTCGCAGGGCCTGACCCAGGGTGAACCCCCAGACGCACTCCCTCCCTGGCGTTCCTCCTGCTTCCCTCGGCAGACACGTCCCCGCCTTGTCCTGACACTTCATCTCCTCCGTGTTCTCAGCCGTCCTGTCTCCTCCACAGCCGCCAGCCCAGCCTCCTGTCTCCCCGCAGCCTTCTGCGCCGGCCTCCCTGCAGCCTGCTCCCCTCAGGGGGCCTACGGGGCCTGCCTCGGGTGCTAGGCCTCCTGACCCGGCGCACCACCCGCGCCCGGGCTCCGGGACTGGCACTGCACTCTGGGAGAGGAGGGCCCTCCCCCAGGCAGTGCTCCAGTGAGCCCCCCCTCCCCCACGCGCTCACCCAGGCCCTCAGGAGAGCCCCTGACTGCTGCACCCCGTCGCCCCCCCCCCTGCATCCCTGGCCCCTCCCGTGGATTCATGGGCTGCACTGAGGTGTGGTCACACCCCCCGGCGCTCTTGGCAGGAGCCGTCTTGCCCAGCCCTGGCCCCGGCCCTGCCTGCCTGCAGCAGCACCTCTGGAAACACGTGCTGAGCCAGGCAAACCCACGAGCACTTGGTCTTTGTCCCAGGCCCCAGGTTGCCCCGCGCAGAAACCTGCTTGGAGGACAGCGAGGCCAGTCTGTCCCAGAAGGGCTCGCACTGCCCGTAACTGGGAGACGTGCTGTGCCCACCCCGGTGGCCAGCTCCGGGCTGGTCCCGGGAGGGCCAGGCTGGGAGGGAACCACCAGGACCGAGTCCCCGGCCAGATGGGGCCAGCGGCCTCTTGTGGTTTTGGGGGTGGGAGATGCTCCCTGCCCAGAGGCCCCGGAGCCCCGTCCCCCATGGCCGCTGCGAGCGTCAGGGGATCAGCACGTGGCTGGGGCCGGCAGACCCGTGGCGAGGGGCCCTGTGGCAGGGACATGCCCATGCCAAGTCTGGGCAGGGGTCCAGTTGTCCACCTGCAGCCCTGGGTCCAGTTGTCTCACCTGCAGGGGTGGGGTGTGTCCTGCACTAGGGCTCCGGGCAGGACCCCGCGCTCTGCCTTTACCGTGTACGTGGTGTGTGTACAGGTTGTGTACACGTGTGAGCCCGTGCACATGTGCAAGTTGTATGCACATGTATTTGTGTGTCTGCAGGTATGCACTGGGTGTGCTGTGTGAGCGTGAGCATGTGTACACGTGTGTGCCCTGCATGTTAGAGCGTGGTGTGTGTGCAGGTGTGCAGCCCATGCGGCAGGTGGGACCTGTCAGGAGGCCAGAGCCCAGGGCGGGCCGTCTCTGGCAGTCTGGCTGCACCCACAGGGCCTGTTCTCCTGGGGGCGGCCGGAAGCCCGTGTCCTGGGGTCCAGAGCGGGCTGTGCCGTGGCCCCACGATGCGAGGTGTGTGACACCGTGTGAGGCACAAGGCCGGCCAGCTGCGGGCAGCCTGCGGCTGTCCTAAAGGCCCCTCAGACAGGGCAGCCGGCCCGGGTGGGGGCTGCTGACACAGAGACAACTCAGGAGCAGTGCACAGGGTCCCCGTGGGCCTGGAGCACCCTCTGCCAGGCTCCTGCGGAGAGTCCTCCCTCCTGGGCCAGGCCCTGGGCCCCCAGCAGCGCCCCACGGCAGGCGACCTCCAGCCCAGGGGTCCGCGCTCCACCCAGCACGCGCCAAGCACCAGCACCCAGTCCGCGAGGGCTGCTGCTCCTCTTCCTCCCGACCCCTCCACTCCCGACTCCCCAGATCCTCCCAAGCCCTCCCAGATCCCCCAAATCCTTTTTGTGCCACCCCAGCCAGCTCCTCCCAGGCCCTCAGGATACCCTCCCAGCTCCCCCCAGGGTCTCCCCATTGTCCACCCAAGGGGGCCTCATTTCTGCTCAGCGAGAGACTCTAGACAGGCTCAAGCCCTAGAGGACAGACCTCCTGGAAGCCACAGGGTGGGGGAGAGTCTCAGTGACCCCAGCCTGCTGGGTCAGGACCCTCAGGACAGGCCTGGCCTCTGCGCTCAGCTTTCTCCTGCGGCCTTTTCCAGGGCCAGTGGGGGCCAGTGGAGCCCAGCCCCGCCCCCCCCTCCTGGGCCCAGGCCCCACCCCTGCCTCTCCTGGGCCCAGGCCCCACCCCTGCCTCTCCTGGGCCCAGGCCCCACCCCTGCCTCTCCTGGGCCCAGACCCCACCCCTGCCTCTCCTGGGCCCTGACAGCCCCCTGGCTCCCTCTCTGCCAGCGACCCCGCCCGCCAGCTGACAGCTGCACTTCCAGGAACCTGCGAGCTGATTGTTAAACCGGCCATCGCTAAAATTTAAATCATAAAACCTACAATTAAATAAACGATACTAAAAACAAGGGGCGCGCAGGCTGGGCGCTGCGTCCCACACAGCACGGCCCGCCCGGCGTCCAGCCGGTGAGGACCTGGACGTCCTCCCCACCCCATTGGTGGTTCTGGGGCACGGGGCCAGGCCTGGGGGGGCAAAACCGGGTGCCCATATTTGAGGGCATGGGCAGGGTTCCCGCAGGCCCAGACCCCGGCCAAGCAGCCAGGTGCCCTGGGGTTGGGGCTGGGAGACCCTGTAGCGTCCCGCCCCCACCCCCAACACCCCCAGGACTGGCTTTCGCCTCCCCCCGGGGCTGGTGTCCCGGTGAGAACGGGTCCCGGGTGGGGGTAGGGGGAGGCAGGGGTTCCCCCCACCGCTGGTGGCCGCAGGACCCTTCCTGCAGGCAGAGCGGCCACACAGGTGGCCGCTGCGGGGAAGGCCCGGCCCCTGGCCGCAGGCTCCCACCCGGCCCACGCTGCCCGGGGTCCTCCCGCCCGCTGCTCCGTCCCCTGGGAGGGGCGTCCCGCCCGTTGGCCCCTCCGAGGTCTGCCCCAGCCGGCAAAGCTCATCCCGCCACTCCCGGGCACTCGGGGGCCAGGACGGCCCTGCCCGCCCGCGGGCCCCTCCGCGCCCCCACCCGAGCCCAGACGGCAGGAGCGGCCTGGCCAGAGGCAGCGGCCTGGGGGGACTTGGGGCGCGGGCGGCGTCGGGCGCAGACCTCGCGCGGGGAGGCTCCCGGCTGCCCGCCCGCCCCGTCCGGTCCGGGTGAGCCTGGAGGTTTCCGTGCTGGGCGAGCGTCCTGGGGCGCAGAGTCGGGGACCACCGTGTGCGGGCCGCGGGGTCCCTCTGGCGCGGGGAAGCCCCGCCGGCTCCGGCCTGGGGTGTGCAGGGCCGGGCTGGCCGCCGGGCCGGGGACTGCTCGAGGCGGCGCGGGCCGGGCAGGGCCGCGGGAAGAGGGGGGGGGGGTGCTGTCCCCCCCCCACCCCGGGAGCCCACACTTGCCGCCAGGGCTGCCCCCAGCGCCCGCCGGGGCCTCTGGGACGGCCCCGCACCTGCTGCCTCTCGGCGCGGCTTGGGGAGGGGGTGGCTCCTGCGAGGGCTGGGGCTGGGGCTCGGTGCGCTGGAACCTGCGCGGCCCTGGGCCTCGGTGTCCCCCTCCCCGGGAGCTTGGGCAGCGGCTGCCTGGCGCTCGGGCGGGGCGCTGGGCCCAGCGCGGTTCCCGGACGTCGGCGGCTCCACAGGTGGAGCAGGGCCGGGGCCAAGCCCCCCCCCACCCGCCTAGGTCGCTGGCCGTGAAGGGGGGGGCTGTGCCGAGTAAGGTGCCACCCTGCGCCCCACAGGGCGGGGGGCCGGGCCGGGACCACCCCCGCTGCCATCACCCCGGGAGGGGCCCCAGACCCGCAGCGCCCCCAGGCAGGCAGCAGGGACAGCTCCGGCGCGGACACAGACGGGGAGCAGGGAGGGGCCCGGCCTCCCGGGAGGGGAGCCCTGGCCGAGGATCCTGGGGGGGCTCGGCCCCCGCTCCGGGAATTGGCTCCTGGCGGAAAAGGCTCCTTCCGCGGGGTGCTCGCAGAGGTCCCGGGGCGCGTCTGGCGGGAGCTGGGGGAGCGGGGGGGGGGGGGGGGGGGCAGAAGAGCCAGGCAAGAGGCGCCGGGAGCCCCCAGCCCCCCAGCTCTGCGTGGCGGCTTCTCAATCTCGCACATCTGAGGAGCATGGGGTGGGCGCGGCCCCCCCTCTGGGCTTCGCGGGCCTCGAGGCTGCGCTCCCCGGCGCTCCCCAGCAAGCGCCAGGGTTTGAGCCCTGGGGGACCCGCCCCGGCCCCGCGGGGTTCAGCGCAGCTGAGACGACGCTCGCTGGCGGCCCGCGAGGCCCCCCGCCCGGGCTCGGGGAGATCGGGACGGCACGCGGGGGGGGGGGGGGGGGGGGGGGCTCGCCCCAGCAGCCGCCGGCGCCCCTCGCCCCGCCCCGCCCGCCCCTCCCCTCCCCTCCCCTCCCCTCCCCTCCCCCCGGCCGCGCGCGGTGCTTTCGGGGGAAGCGCGGGGGGGGGGGGGGGGGGCGGGGGGCTGTCCCCCGCGTCCGGCCCGCGCGGCGATTAAAGCGGGATTCCTCCCCCGCTGACGTCGGCGCGGCCCCTCCCGCGGCGGCATAAAAGGCGCGGGCTCCGCAGCGCGGGCGGCAGTGGGGGCCGGACAGCGCGGCCAGCGGACAGCGCGGCCAGAGCGCCGACCCCGGACCGCGGCCGAGCCCAGCCCCGCGCGCCCCGCCATGCCCGCCCGCCGCGCCGCGCGCCCCTGGGCGCTGCTCGCCCTCTGCCTCCTGGGCAGCGCGGCCCAGGATTTCGGGCCGACGCGCTTCATCTGCACCTCGGTGCCCGTGGACGCCGACATGTGCGCCGCGTCCGTGGCCGCCGGCGGCGCCGAGGAGCTCCGGAGCAGCGTGCTGCAGCTCCGCGAGACCGTGCTGCAGCAGCGGGAGACCATCCTGAGCCAGAAGGAGACCATCCGCGAGCTGACCACCAAGCTGGGCCGCTGCGAGAGCCAGAGCACGCTGGACGCCGGCGCCGGCGAGGCCCGGCCGGGCGGCGGCCGCAAGCCGGGCTCGGCCAAGAACACCATGGGCGACCTGTCCCGGACGCCGGCCGCCGAGACGCTCAGCCAGCTCGGGCAAACTTTGCAGTCGCTCAAAGCCCGCCTGGAGAGCCTCGAGGTCCGCGCGCCCCCCGCGGCCCGCGCGCCCCCCGCCCCGCGCCCCCCCGCCGGCCCGGCCCCGCCCGCGGCCCCCGCGCCCCCCGGCCCCGGCCGGCCGCGCGCCCCGCGCGTAACGCTCGGTCCCCCGCCCTTCCCCGCAGCAGCACAGCCGCCTCAACGCCTCGGGCCAGGCCGACAGCCTCCGGGAGCTGCTGCAGAGCAAGATCGATGACCTGGAGCGGCAGGTGCTGTCCCGCGTGAACACGCTGGAGGAGGGCGCGGGCGGGCCGCGCAACGACTCGGAGGAGCGGGGCCGGATCGAGAGCGCGCTGACCTCGCTGCACCAGCGCATCAGCGAGCTGGAGAAAGGTACCCGGGGCGCCGCGGGGCGCGGACCCGGACCCGCCGCCCGGCTCCCTCCCGGCGCGCTCACCCCCGCCGCCCGGCCGGCTCCGGCGGCTGGGGGGGGGGCGGGGGCCTGGCGGGGACGCGAGGGAAGACAGGGAGGGACTGCGTGGGGGGCCCTCCCGCCGCGGACACGGCGCGCCCGCGGGGTTCTCCCAAGTCCGATCTGCTTCATCGTTGGTAACTTGGGCCGCCGTGTGGCCGGCCCCAGCCCCCCAAGGGGACACCGGCTCCAGCGGGGCGCAGCCCCTCCCGTCCCGGCGGAGAGCGCCTCACTCGGGGCTGGTCCCCCAGGGCCCTGGCAGAGCCAGCAGCGGCTCGCTCCCGGACTGGCACCCCTGCTGTCCTCTCGGGGTTTCTGGGCCGCCCCTCCGGCCCCTCCCCAAGGCGCTCTCTCCCGAGCCTGGGCATCCTGAGGGCCACGTTCCCGGGTCCCCGGCTGCAGCCAGCGCCCAGCTCACGCCTGGGGTGCACGGATGAGCTCAGGCGGCTCAGCCTTGAAGTCGCAGAAATCAAACAAGGTTGTAAAAAGGGGGGGTGCTGGGCTCAGAGCGCGGCCACGTGACCCTTCTTGGACTGCAAGATGTGCCGGATGGATTTAAACAGTGCCATCTTAAGGCTCGTTATGTAACTGAACACGGATCGGGGAAGGAGGGATGGCGGGGCGCGAGGAGCAAGGGGGGAGGAGGGAGACTCGGGAATGAAAAACACCCAGAGGCCAGGGGCCGACTCTGCTCCGGCAGGGGGCGGGGCTGCCGGCTGGGGGTGGTGCGGAGGGCACCCCGCTCTGTTCCCTGACACCTGGCCTGGAGTCAAAGGGGTGGCGCTGGCCAAGCAGGAACACTTTCTAGAAATGATTCTTGGCCGGGGCCAGTGGTGGGCCCAGCAGATCCTGTGCAGGCTCAGGACTGGCAGGTGTGTGCTCCCGGCAGGTGTGTGCTCCCGGCAGGTGTGTGCTCCCGGCAGGTGTGTGCTCCCGGCAGGTGTGTGCTCCCAGCAGGTGTGTGCTCCTGGCAGATGTGTGTTCCTGGGCTCAGGCTGGTGCCCACGCCCACTGCCAGGGTGGCACGTTTGGTCTGGAGCAGGTCATACCAGGCCCAGCCACAGCCAGCGCCACATGGGCACAGGCGGGGCAGACAGTGTGCCCTGGAGATGCCCCGGGCAGACAGCGTGCCCAGGCATAGGCCATCAGGCTGGGGGCCTGGCATTCCAGGGAACTCACAGAAGCTGCCCCTGTGGCTGAGTGGCAGGGCCCTTTGGCAATCACGTTGGGGGCACTGGCTCCAGTGACCTGCTGACCCTGTGGAGCTGGGCTCCCTCCATGGCCCAGACCCACCGGAACGCCTGCAGGAATGCCCCCTCCTGTGGTGGGTAGGTGGGATCCTGGGAGCACCCGAGCCCTCTGGGGGAGGTGCTGGGTCAGATGAGCGACCTTCACGTGCTGGGGCAGCGACAGGCCTGGCCATCTGGGCGGGGAACTGCTTGGGGCAAGCCACAGGCAGGGGTCAGGCCCAGGGCACGGCTCTGAGGGGGCCTCTTTCGGGGAGGGTGCCTCCACCTTGCAGCCTTCCCTTCCAGAGTCAGTTCACCCGGGTGCACAGCCGCTCCCTGCCCTCGCCTGGGCGCCCCCCCACACCCAAGCGCCCCTGAGGATGCCGTGGTGCTGTCAGCTCTTCCTTCTGGCCCTGGGCCCTGGGGCGACACATTTGGCCCCCCGCCCCGTACGAGGGCGCCGCCCGTGTCCCGGAGCTTGGCGGGCGCAGGCGGGCACAGAGGCGCTGTCCTGTCCTCCCAGGCCAGAAGGACACCCGGCCCGGGGACAAGTTCCAGCTCACCTTCCCGCTGCGCACCAACTACATGTACGCCAAGGTGAGGCGGAGCCTGCCCGAGATGTACTCCTTCTCCGTGTGCATGTGGCTCAAGTCCAGCGCCGCCCCCGGCGTGGGCACACCCTTCTCCTACGCCGTGCCCGGCCAGGCCAACGAGCTGGTCCTCATCGAGTGGGGCAACAACCCCATGGAGATCCTCATCAACGACAAGGTAGGCCCTGAGGCCCAGATGCCCGGGGGGCCCCAGAAGAGGGCCTGCTGGTAGTGGGGGCGCAGAGGGGGGACCCCGACACACCGAGAGGCCCTCCTTTATGTGCCCCCACCCCAGGGTGGGGCAGGTCCCTGGCAAGAGGCTGGAGGGGGCGGGGGGAGCTGGGCCGTCCTCGCTCCCTCACCCCCACGCTAGCCCCGGGCTCCCCCCAGAGGGCCTGGGGCCAGGCTCTGCTCCTGCAGACTCCAGGGCCATAGGTGCCCTGGGGTGGTGGAGGCCCCAGTCCAGCGGGCCCTGCCCCAGAGGACGCCACGCCGCACCTTCCCCCCCAGCCACTCCCCACCTCAGCCTGCTGTCAGTCGGGGCGTCAGCCACCAGCACCCACACTCCCTCGCCTGGGCCAGCCTTGGCAGCAAATGCCTGACACCCGACTTGGAGTTGGATTCCAAACCCTGTTCTGGACGCCTTGCATGAAAGGGTGGGCCCTCCCGGGTCCCACCTCCCTGGGCTCACGGGGCAGGCTGCCCCCCCGGAATGTTAGAGGGTGCGTGGAACCCCCGGCCAGAGGCTGACCTGAGCCTGAGCTGCCGGCGCCTCTCCTTGGCCGTTCATTCCCCGCAGGGCGGGTGGCCGTGCCTGGGGGACCTGGCAGCGAGAGGTGGGGCGCGCAAGGGAAGGCGGCCGGGGCGGGGGAAGGAGGAGGGGCAGACGGACAGACCGGGCCGGGGCCGGCGCCGGGGCATTCAGCAAGTGCTCCGGGGACCCTCGGACCAGCTGGCCTGGTGACCGGGCCGACGTGCCCTGTGCCCTCCCCAGGTGGCCAAGCTGCCCTTCGTGATCAATGACGGCAAGTGGCACCACATCTGCGTCACCTGGACCACCCGGGACGGGGTCTGGGAGGCCTACCAGGACGGCACGCAGGGCGGCAGTGGCGAGAACCTGGCTCCCTACCACCCCATCAAGCCCCAAGGCGTGCTGGTGCTGGGCCAGGAGCAGGTACTGGGGGCGCCGGGGAGACTGGCAGGGGCACCCAGAACCAGAGACCCGGCGAGGAGAGGGGAGTGGGGTGCAGGGGGACAGTGAGGGCTGTGGGGAGAGTCCCCTCTGAGAGGGCGCGTGGCCTGCTCCCGGGGCGCTCCTGGAAGGCGGGGTGACTGCAGCAGCTCTTGCTTTGGTATGGGAAGGCTCAGCTGCCTTTTGGGGTACAGCCTGTTTCCTGGAGTGGTGGGTCCCCCGTGCGGCTCCAGGGAGGAGGGGCCAGCCCTGCGCCTACTGGGCATCTGGTGCTGGCAGAGGGGTCTGAGCTCTTGGCCTGGGAGCAGGGGTGGCGCCCCCATGGCTGTCCCCACGTGCTCTGGTGCAGGGCAGGGGGCCTCCCTTGGGGCGGAGGGCGGGGCCGGATCGCAGAGACGGACCGTGGTACCCGAGGCAGGAAGGGCAGGGAGACTGGCCCCGCTCTCCCCGCCCCCCTGATCCGTCCACCTTCCTCCTCTGCTTTTCCCTGAAGGACACTCTGGGCGGCGGGTTCGATGCCACCCAGGCGTTCGTGGGCGAGCTGGCCCACTTCAACATCTGGGACCGCAAGCTGACCCCGGGGGAGGTGTACAGCCTGGCCACCTGCAGCGCCAAGGCCCTCTCCGGCAACGTCATCGCCTGGGCCGAGAGCCACATCGAGATCTACGGCGGGGCCACCAAGTGGACATTCGAGGCCTGCCGCCAGATCAACTGAGGCCGGCCGCCCTGCCCGCCTGCCCTGCGCGTGTGTGTGTGTATGTGTGTGCGTGTGCACGTGTGCGCGCGCCCTGCCCTCTCCTCTCCTCCAGGGACGGCCCAGGCCTCCCGCCCCAGGAGCGCCCCGCTGGCTGGCCCGCGGCTCGGCCCTGCCCCGCCCCGGCCCCCACATCCGGCGCCCCGGCGCGAAGCGAGTGAGGCCGGGCTGGCCGCGTGTGCGCGTCGGGGCAGCTTCTCCCTCGGAGCGAGGTATTTCGTTTCCTTCCTCTCTGCGGCTGCGGGAACGCGAGGCGGGCCGAGGTCTGTGCTTGCCAAGTCTGCGCGGTTGCCGCTGGGGCCGCCGCGGCTCCCAGACACACCCGTCTCGGGTTGCGAGGCCTCGCCAGCGACACAGCTCTACGCGGATCAAATAAGCGTCTCCTGGGGTACGTTCAAGGCCGGGGGGTGCTCTCCAGAGAATTGCCATCTTGTGGAGAGTGATTCTCCCTGAAGGGCCGGAGATGCACAGTGTCCTGGGGGCCAGCCCCGCTGTCCCGTCAGGAGGGGCAGGCCGGGAGCAGGCCGGTCAGCAGCCCGCAGCCCCTCGCCCCCAGCACCGGGCCAGATCCTGCACTGGAGGGCAGCGCTGGGCCCGGGAGGCTAGCCTGCATGCCCAGCCCTGCCAGCTCCGGCCCAGGATCGTGCCTGGCACAGCCTTCCCGCCTCCCTGCGCCCAGCAAGACTGGGCCCTGCCCCTCCCTTTCAGTGGCCAGCTGGTGCTTCTGAGACAGGGCACCTGCCGCAGCCCAAGACCCCCGGGGGCCCTCTTCTGCCTCTGGCTGTGGGTGACCAGGGCTCCAGTGGGCCAGCTCGGGGGGGTCGTTTAGACCAAGAAACACACATTTTGATGGAGAACCAACTTCTGAGACTGGAAACGCCAGTGACTGGGAGGCAGCCCCCCCACCTCCTGGCACATAGCCCGGGGCATGTCCTGGGGCCCCGGGGGGCAAGCCTCCCCCTGAGGCCGGGGCCGACTTCACAGACCCCAAGCCTGTCACCAGCTGGTGACACCGAGCCCTGACCAGCGTCCAGGGCCCTTGATTTCCTTTTCCCATGAGAAACATTCATGGGTATTTCCTTCTGGTCCTCGAGGAGAGGAGTGAGTGTGTGTGTGTGCGCGTGTGTGTGTGTGTGTGCGCGTGCACGCCTGCGGATCAGCCAGGGTAGGTGGGGCGAGCTCCCTGCTTAGTTGCCTGGGGCCGCATGCCCCGAGGGCGCCCTGGACTCCTCAGCAGGAGTCTGATCAGCAGCAGGCTGGCCGGCCTTTCTAGAAACCCTCCTGCGCTGCCTGGCTCACCGCAGCTGCAGACATTTCTTCGGAGGAGCAGGTGCTCCGTCTCCTGCCCCCCGGGGGCGCCCGTCCCCGTGCGCACGCCCTGCTGTTGGGAACCGGTGTGTCTGTGTGTGTCTGTGCTGGTGTCTCCGTGGGTGTCCCGTGGGTGTCTGCACGGTTCCCCCGTCCGGCGGCGGCTTTCCCGAGACCTTGTGCTTCGTCAGAGCCGTCGGGTCGCGGCCCCTCTGGGTGTGCGGGGTCTCCTGTGTGCATGCTCCTCAGGGGGCCTGTCCCCGACTCCCGGTCACCGTGTGTCCCCCTCGCCTGCATGGACTCCCCCAGTTCTGTTACGTGCCGTTGTCCTGTGACCGCCATGTAGCTGCCGCGAATGGCCGGGCGAGCGAGCTGAGGGCGCCGGAGGGGTCCGAGCGCGCGTCCCCTCTCCCCGCCCGCTCCCCAAACACGCCCAGAAGTACACTCCACCGTCGTGAGAACAAGCCTAGAACCCTCGGGCTGGGAGGGGCGAGCCTGGGCTCGGCCCTCCGGAGCAGACAGGCCCACCCCTCACTCCAGCCATCTCGGAGCCGTGCGTGGGCAGGCGGGCACCCCCGGCCGCCACCCGCCCTGCGCGCGGACCCGCCGCCCAGGCGCGCGGGAGCCGTCCGTTCAGGACCACAAGCCATCCTCTGCCCCCGCCGGAGGGGCAGAGCTCACCCAGACGCTTAGCCCCGTGTCCGTCACCTTCCTGCCCCGCCGGCGCCCGCGCCTGGGCCGGAGGCTGACGTTGAGCTCACCCCCCGCGGCGCCCCACGGGCCCCGCCCTCACTGTGTTGCCACGCGGCCCTGTGCTGGCCCCGAGGACCGCCGGCGGCAGGCGGCCGCCATCCACTCCCCAGCGGGTAGACGTTCCCTCTTGCACTGAGTAACACCTGCCTATCTCAGGTCAGCCGTTCACAGGACAGGAAGCCGGAAGCGCTGTGGCCGCAGCGCGTGTCCCGCCGAGCTGGTGGCCCCCGGCCCCCCGCGTGTCCGAGGCAGGAGCGCGGCCTGCGGACCCCGGGGCCTAGATCCCACTGGAATCGTAAGCCTTCTCGCTTTTGATACCACAGTGTTATTTCTCTTACTGTAGAAGAAAAAGTTTATTACCAAACCAGAGTATTTTTATGAAAGAAAAGGACAAACATAAATTAATTCAACCTGTATCTCCCTCGAAAATACTTTCAGGCGCCGTCAAAACAGGACCGAAAGCGTGTATTTTGGAAGAAAGAGGCACATTTTGTATGCTTGCTTTTCCTTTCGTAGATGCCCCGTTCATTTTCTAAGACTGCGAATATCACCAGCCCTGGGACCTGAGGTCGGGGGGCGGCGTGGGGGCGGCGAGGGGGGCGGCACGGGCACATTCATCCCACCGAGCTCCAGAGGGGCCACATGTTCTCAAAGGCGTGTTGGGGGCCAGGACGTCGCCGGCGTCCCCCGCGTCTCGGAGCTGCCTTGTTCAGCGTGGCTGAGGCTTAGCAGCCCCGACCCGGGCGGGGGACGCCGGGCGCTGGCAGTCGACCCCGGAGGCGAGGCCGCTGGGGCCCCAGCCCGGCCCCGTCGCAAACACAGTGCGTGATGCGCGCCGGGAGGCCGGGGCGGCGCCGTGGGGAAGGTGGGCGCGGTGCAGCTCGTTAGAGGGACGAGTCGTTGAGGGGAACAAAGCCCAATACTTAGAGTCCCAAGTTTGTCTCATTTGCCAAAAAACACAAAAAACACAAAAACAAAGCAGCAGCCCCCGCGGGGGCCCTGTCGCGCTGTACATACTGTACCATACGAGGAGCCGGTGCGTCTTACTTTTCCATTATTTGCTACCAAAGCTGTACATTTTTCACACGAGCTGCAGCCTTTGGGGTGGCCGCGGGCCGGGACCAGGGCCCCGCCAGCCCCGCCGCAGTCTGGACGTGCACTGCTCCCACCGGTATTCTTGCTTTCTCCTCCTCGTTTTCTTGCTGAAACGACATGAACTGCTGAGTTTATTTTTACACAGTAAAGAGTGAAGAAAGACTGGGGTCTCCTTGGAGTGTCTTTTCTGAGCTGGGGGTGTCCCCGCCCTGCCCGCTGGGGGGCGTCCCCCGAGGGGGGCTGGAGCTGCCTGGACTCGCAGGTCCCCTCTGGGGCCCCCGGCCGCCCCTCCGCCGGGCTGCTGGGCTGACGCAGAAAGGCAAAGTGACCCCCCAGGCAGCGGGGCCACACCAGGCTTGGGGTGCAGAGCACCACCCCACAGCCCCGCCCGCCGGGGGAGCCCCCCGACGCCCAGCCCCAGGCCCAGGCCCAGGTTCCTGCGGCCCGAACTGCCCTGCTCTTCCTGTCTCCCCCAGCCCGTCCTTGGCCGCGCCCGTCCTCTGGGCCTCCCGGGCCATCCCTGCACTCCAGGAAGACAGTGGCCCCAGATTCGCGCGGGGGGTGGGTGACCGGGAAGATCTCGCTCCCCGGCTGCTCGGGGCCGCGCCAGACCCCAGCTCGGGGTGCACGAGCTGCCCCTTCCCAGGGACGCTGTGACCGGCCCACCTGGGGCTGCCCGCCTGTGCGTGGCTGAGGCCGGGCTTGGGGGGGTGGGGGCGCCAGGCTGGAGCCCCAGAGGCCAGCCACACACCAGAGCCCCTGCCCGGCAGCGCCTGTACCGCCCAGCAGCCCCCACACAGGCCTCGCTCGGGGGAGCAGGCCCCAAGGCCGCGGGCCGCTCTCCCCGTGACTCCATGGAGGGGCTCGTCAGGGCATTTCAACCACATTAGCGCCGACCACGACCCACGGCCACGGCCTTTACCCCTGCTCTGGCGGACGCTGCGCGGCTGCGGCCCGGCCCGGCTTGGGATGGGGCAGGTGGGTATGCGGGGCCGACGGGCCAGGCGGCCTCGCTCCTCTTCCTGCATCACTGAGACCCTTCCACGGATGCCTCTGGGGGGCAGCCCCCTCTCACGGATGCTCCCTCCGAGGGCGCCAAGACCCCACGAGGAGCTGGGCGGGGCTTCTCCGGAGGCTGAACTGTCGACCCCCCCCCCCACCTCAGGCTGCAGTGACTGCCCCCGGGAGCCAGTCAGTATGGGGGAGCGCGGAAGCCTTGAGGCCAGTTCTCAGCTCCTACTGGGCTCTGGGTGGCTGCCCCCCTCCCCGCCCCCTGGAACCCAGGGGTTCCATCCTGTGTCTGGCCAGCACCACCTGGCTGGCTGGCCCTGGGCTCATCAGATGGCCCCTGAAGGGCAGCAGAGGTGGGACCAAGCCTGGAGGGCCTGGACGTGGCCGGAAGGGCCAGCGCATGCATGTGTCTTAAACTGCAAGGCAAGTGCATCCTGCCCTCAGGAGCGGCTCCCGCCCCGGGCCTCCAAGGTGCCAGGTCCAGAGGCTGGGGTGCCCGCCACTGCCGGCCCTCTCTGCTGGCCTCCAGGGACCACCGAGCTCCCATGGCTCTGACCAGAGTCCACTGCCCACCAGGCCCAAGAAACCAACCAGCAGAAGTAAAAATGGTGGCCGCAGGCGTTACAGAGAGCCCAGCACTCCCCGCAGGCCTGTGGCTCCGAGCGCAACACTTCAGAAGCAGGAGCCGCTGGGAAGGTGCCGGAGCACAGCCTGCTTCCTGTGGGGCTTGGCGTGGCCAGCCTCCCGGGCGGGGCCTCCTGGAGCCCACAGCCCCTCGCCCCGCCACGGCAGGTGCTGGCCCTGGGCTCCGGCCCTGGTCTGCCTTTCCGAAACCCTGGGCCGCCCAGGTCTCCGGGCTCCCCCACCCAGCTCTCCACCCCGCTTCCTCCGTGCCCCAAGCCCCAGCCAGGCGGTCAGACAGCAGGCCAGAGCCCCCGGGGCTGGGGAGGGCTCAGCGCAGAGCGTCCAAGCAGAATCACCTCGAGGAGGCAGAACCACAGAGATGGGGTCTTGGGGGCGGGGCCGGGGCCGGCCCTGGGAGGGCTGGTGGCCATGGGCCAGAGGCCAGCTGCAGCTCACAGGGGCCCAGCCCCATCCATGCCCTCCAATCTGCCCTGCCACCGGTCACCCTGCTTGGCCGCTCGGTCACGCTCGCCCCTGGGGGTGGTCATGTGCCCAGGGGAGGCCCAGCTCAGCCCCTGGGGCTCCACAAAATGGGCCTGCTGTGGAGGCAAGACCTGCCTTCTCCCTGCCGTGCCGGCCGCGGTCCCGGCAGCCCAGCCTCCGGCCAGAAAGCCCCGTGTGTCTGGGTTCTCCCCGGAGGGTCAGCTCTTGCGCGTCCCCAGACTGGCGTGGTCACTCCAGGAAGGGGACAGCCATCCCCGGGGCCTTGGGGATGACAGGGTAGGACCAAAGGCCTCCACTGTCCCTTTGGGCTTTCCCCACCCCGTGGGCTCCGGTGGAGGCCCCTGCGAGGACACCTGGCGCCCCCAGCTCTGGGTGCGGAGCACCGGCCCAGCCACTGTGGGCACCCGCCTCTCTGCCCTCCCGCAAAGCTGGCCAGACCCCTGCCCTCGACCACACAGGAGGCCATGTCCTTGGTGACCGGCTCCGTCGTGCCCCCACCAGCCGGTCACTGGCCTGGTCCTTGCCTGTGCCTGCTCCTGTTTATCTTTTCTTGCGGACCAAACCAGGCACGCCGCCGAGCCCACGGAGGAAGGCGAGGGCGGAGCCGGCCTGAGCATGCAGCCTCGGCGGGGGCATCCCTGCTGACCAGACCTTCCCGCTCCCGGGCCCCCGCGCGTCCGTCCCTGCTGCTTCACGGTTGGGGATGGCCCGAGACAGAGAAGGCCTGTCCTCGGGGTCTGGCCCCTGACTGAACCTGGTTTTCTTCCACCAACTCTTGTCTCGAGCCTTGGCAACCGGAGCCAGGGCCCAGGAAATCCCGTTACCATTTCTCAGCTTCCAGATGAATCAGGAGATGTGGGCACTCGGGCAGGGTGCCCGCACCGAGGGCTGAGCCTTGCCACGACCCCTCACGAGCTGGGGCTTGAGTGGCTTTGGGGAAGGGCAGAGAGGATGGGCCAGGAGAGGCTCCTCCTGGGGGCAGCAGCCCCGCCCCCGCCCCCTGGAGCTCTGCTGGGCCCTGGCAGGGCTCCAGGCTGCAGAAACACGAGACCAAAGGGGGCGTGGGGGAGCCGAGCGGCGCGTGCCTGGAGGCCTAGGACACTGCCAAGGAAGCCGGCTGTCCCTGTTTGCTTCCTGTGCTTCTCAATCCAGGCCAAGGTGGGGGCCATCTGCTGAAGTGGGCACAGAGGAAACATCTTCGCTGTGCAGAAAATTGGCTTCCGAGGGGAGGCCGTGTGCTCACACAGAGCCAGCCGGGAGCGGCCCACGGCCTGGGCTGTGCCGCGGGTGCCGGGAGGCACGGGCAGGACGAGCACAGGGGAGAGGGTCCCTCCAAGCTGGCCGCCCCAATCCCCGCTGTGCTCCAGGCTCACCACCCAGAGCCTTGGAGGCATCAAGTCCCTTTTTGGAATAGAGGGGCCTGTGTGCAGGGGCTGGGGGCTCCCCCTGTGGGAATGCCTTACTGAGATGCAATCCACATGCTGCACGACGTGCACACTCGAGCGTGCGATTCAGTGGCTTCTGGCACAGTAATAACCAGGTGAGTTATTAAGCGGCAGTGAACACCCGCGACGCTGGCCTTCGGGCCCCTTGGGAGCCCCCAGTGCAGCTGGCTACGGTTACACGCTGGGCGAGCACCACCGCCACCCAAGCCTTCCCAAGGTCCCGAACAGAAACCGTCCCCACTGGAGACTGATTCCCCACGCCTGGCCCAGAGTCCCGCCCGCCTGGCCTGCTTCGTCTTAATGGATTTGCCTAGTCGAGGGAGCTCACCGACGTGCAGCTGTGCCACATCTGTCCCTCCCTGAATGGCTTCTCTCTGAGCTTCATGTTTTCGAGCTTCGTCCATGGTGTACGCTCGCCAGTGCTTGTTCTTTCATGGCTGAGTAACATTCCGCAGCCTGCACACACCACGCTTCGTTTGCCAAAGCGTGCATCAGGTGAGCACTCGAGTTTTTCCGCTTTCTGGCTATTGGGAATAGTTAGCTGAGAACATGGGCGCACACGACCCCTGCCGGTCCTTGCTTTCAGAGCTTCCGGATGCGTCCTTATGAGAGGAATCTCGTGAGAGCTCTACCTTCAGCTTTTTGAGGAACTACCAATCAATGTGTCTCTCTGCAGCGGCTGTGCCACTCACATGCCCACCGGCAAGGCGCTAGGGCGCCAATCTCTTCACCGAGGCTTGTCATTTCTGTTTGCTCTGACAGTGGCCGTCGAAGGGCGTGAGACGGCATCTCACCGCACTTCCCTAATGAGGAATGATCTTTCCAATCGCTTATTGATCATTTTATATCTTCTTGAGAAAAATCTGTTCAGGTCCTTCTCCCATTTTAAAATCAGGTGGTTTTTGGTTGTTGAGCCGTAGATGCTGTTTACATATGCTGGCGCGTGTCCCCTTACTGGCTACAGAGACTTCTTCCGCGGACTGTCTCCGCTCTCTCGGTCACGCCCTTTGAGGTACACCAGTCCATTTGAATGAAGCCCAGTGCCTTTCGGTGTCACATGCAAGAATTCGCTTGCCTGCCTCAGTCCTAGTCACGGCTGCCTCCCCAGCAAACACAGTCCCCGGCCACTGTGACCGCTCCCTTCCCCTGGGCCTGCCGGCCTCTCCCCACCCAGCCTGTGAGCCAGGCCAAGGCCCTGCTTGTTGGTTTCCTCGGAGAAGCCTCTGCTGGCCCCGACGTTCTTGGCCCTGGGCTCTGCTCTTCAGAAGCGTGGTTCTCTAAGAATCGCAGGATGTCAGCGCAGATGTAGAAAGAAGAAAAACAGACGCGCTCCTTGAAACAAGCACTGGTGCTTTCCTGCGGGGGAGCGCGAGCTGGGGTCGGCTGCAGGATGCCCCGAGGCTCTGGCTGGCCTGACCTGGGCCTGCTCCTGGCTCCCCTGCTCCGCTCCGGGTCCTGAGCAGCCCGGTCCTGAGCAGCCGGGCAGGGCGGAAGGGGACGGGGACTGTGGCTTTCCCAGATCCTGGGAGAGAAGAAGGGAAGGAGCTGGCGCCCGGCGAGGTGGCGGGCACGGGCTGGGGAGGGCGAGCCCTGTGCTGCCCCGTGACGCGGCTCCCCAGTGGGATCCGCCGCCCAGAGCCCGCCAGCGAGCCGGCCCACACCTGCCCGGCTGGGCCAGCAGAGCTGGGCACCTGTGGGGGCCGGGGGCGCAGCCTGACGCTGGACTGCCAGAGGCCTGGGGTGGGCCGGCGGGGCTCCCCCCATGAAAGGAAGGGGCTACCCTGGGTTGAATCTTGGTGTCCCCCAACATTCAAATGGATATTCACCCCAAACCTGTGAATCTGGCCATATTTGGAAATAGGGTCTTTGCGGATGTCGTGGACACGAGGTCCCCGGGCGGGGGTCCTGAGAAGGGGGCTCAGGGGGCGACGCAGGCCCGGCCGGCCGTGGGGAGGCGAACCAGGGCGTGGCCGGCGGGGTCCAGGCCGGGGGCGGGGGCGGGGGGGGGGGCTCTCCCGCAGGGTCGGGGCCGCCCCGGGCCCCAGGACCCAGAGGACACGACCCGCGAGCGCGGGGCCGGGGCGGGGGCGCGGGGGCGCCGGCCAGGGAGGGGTCCGCGGGGGTTCCCCGACCCCGGAGCACGGGGCGCCCCCACCGCGCGTGAGGAAGCGGCGCCCTCGGGGACGGGCTCCTGCGCCGGCCGCGCCGTCCGGTCCGGGCGCTCCCCGCCCGCCGTCCCTCCTCGGCCCGGCTCCCGCCGCCCGCGCAGCCAGCGCCGGCCGAGCCGCGGGGACGGGGGCGGCCGGAGCCCCGAGCCGCGGAGGGGCCGGCGGGGGGCGCGGGCGCCGGGGAGGCCTCCGGGGCGTAGCGCCCGGCTTGGGGGTCGGGCGGGGGGGGGGGGGGGAGGGTTGCCACGGCAACGCGTCCGGGCGCGATTGGCCGAGCGCCTCGAGCGCTCTCGCGAGACCTGGACGCGGCCGCAGACCCCCCCCCCCCGCCCCGGGCCGCCCCCCCCCCCCCCCCCCGCGGCCTCTCCAGCCCGACCCCGCCCAGGGCGCCCCTGGCCGCGGAGACCCCGTCGAGGGCTGCGCCCGCCCGGCCTGGGAGCGCTCCCCGCCGACGGTCAGGCAGGGGCCGCGCCTCATGGGTGTGCGGCCCGGAGAGCCGGACGGACACGTGCTGCCGACCTCGTGGGGCGCAGGCCAGGCAGCCGGGTGCCGGGCGTCGGGGCTCTCCAGGCGCTTCTTTCCAGAGTCCCCGGCTCCTCTCCTGACCCTCCCCGCCTCTCCCCCAAGCCGCCGTCCAGGCTGTGTCAGCAGCGGCCGCGGGCACTGCCCTCCTGGCACTGCCCTCCTGGCACGGGCAGCCGGGCCTGGAACGGACATCTGGTCTGCCTCGAGCACAGCAGGGCCTCTGTGGTCCCCTGGAACCCGGAGGCGAGGCGAGCCGGAACCGGGAAAGGCCACGCATGGCTGGGTGCCCGCCAAGTGGCACAGCGTCCCTGGCACGGCTGCCTGGCATCGCCTGCCACTGCGGCTTCCTGTGGCCGGGCAGGCCGAGGGCTGGGGCGGGCCCGGGCCGTGCCTGGTGATGCCAGCGGCCTCAAGCCCACGGATGGTGGCAGCAGTGGGCGGCCCCTGCCCCCTCGGGCAGTCCGCCGGAGCCCCAGACTGGGCAGAGGGAGAAGCCTCCTGGCCAGACAGGCCCCCAGGGTTGGGAACCGGGATGCTCCTGGGGCGTCCTCTGTGCTCCCAGCACAGGCCGGGCGGGCGTGGCTAGCAGCGCTTCACAGGGGAGGGGCGAAGGGCATCTGCTGGCCTGGCAGAGCTGGTGGCCTGGCTGGAGCCGCACGGGCCTGCGTGGGGCTGGGCAGGGCCAAAGGCAAGGCTCACACGAGAAGCACAAGGTGGGGACCCAGCAGGGCCAGCCCGTGGGGACTGGAGCCCTCACGCCCGGAGCTTCTGACAGACGCCTGCGCGGGAGCTGCCTCCCAGGTGTACCCCACATCCGCTGAGCCCGAGCCGCGCTGCCCCCCTGGGCCCCGGGTCCTGTGGGGACAGGAGCTCTTCTCCCTGGGAGGGTCACCTCCCTGTCCCTCCCCCAGGGGCATCTCCAGGCTGCCCAGCTGAGCTGGCAGGGAACCCCCTCGGCGCGCCTACCCCCTCATGCGCAGCACCGGCTCCCCGCCCGCCTTGGTTGATGGGCCGCACTTGGCCAGCAGCGCCCCAAAGTAGGGCAGGAAGGCGGTGCCCTGGCCCCGGCCTGGGGCGGGGGCTCACCAGGAGCCCCTCTGCAGCCTCTCCCGGTCACGTGGGAAACCTGTGCCCGAGACCCCCTTCAGACCCGAGCCCCATCCCAGGGGCCGAGGGCACCCTGGTGACGAAGGTGTCACGACACCGTCAAGGGCGCGGCTGCCCGCACAGGGTTAGCCCCGGCCTGGCATGACAGGAGACAGACAGCCGGGGCCAGAGGGTGCGGCCGGCGCCCAGGCCCTTTCCATCGGCAGGAGGCGGCATCGTGGGGGGAGGGCACGGAACATCCCAAGCAAGCTGTCTGGAAGCCGGGGTACACAGGGGAATGGCGGGAGAGGCCGGCTGGGGGGGCTGGGAGCCGCGGGAGGGGCGCCAGAGCGCCCTGCCCAAGGCTGAGCAGGCGGAAGCAGCTTTTCAGCAAGTGCCCGGGCGCCTTCTTGGAAGCGGCTGAGTATAAATTATAAATAAACAAACGAGAACTCTGCAGCCGGGCGTGGGCCAGCGGGAAGGGGGAGAGACTGGAGGCCTCACTCGGGAGCCAGGGTCCCCCCGGGCCTGAACCCACCGCCCCCTCCTGCCCCGGCCTCCTCGGAGGCCCGGCGGGTTTCCAGCTGAGGGCATCCGTCTGGGGTCTCTGGCTTTGGGGGGCGGGCCCGGTCAGGCTGCAGGGGCGGCCGTGCAGGCCCCCCGTGGAGGAGGGGGCGCCCAGCCGGCTCTCAGCCCCAGAGGCACAGCCTGAGTCTCCCTCCTAGAAAAACAGGCCCGTGGCCACTCATGCGCGTGGGAGGTGCCTCACCAAATGTTTGAAGGGGAAAAAGCCCATTTTCTTCACTTTTTTCCTTTCTATTTTGGATTATTTTTCTAGATGACTTCATTTCTAAGAAGGGTGTAGGGGAGGAAGGAGGACAGAGGGAAGGAGCCCCGAGGAGCAGCGGGTGGGGGGGGGGGACGGTGGACGTCGCCACCCTTGGGCCAGTGGGGCGCGTCCTGCCCCGGGGGTCGGCCAGCTGTGAGCCTCCCTCGTCTGACCCCACCTGGCGGCCGGGCCGGCCCCACTTCCACAGCCCGGGGCGGAGGGCGGCTCTCGTCGGGCCGGGCACGTCCAGGGGAAGGTTTCCTGGACCCTCTCCCTGGCACGACCTCCTGCCCAGCACTGAGCTGGGAGGCATCACGGCGACGTTTCTGTGCCCACAGACTGCTGGGCCCCACAGAGCCTGCTCCGGCCCGCTTCACGGGACCGGGGTTCACATCCCCGCGTCCCCAAAGCCAGGGCCCGTCACACGCCCTCGAGGGACAGGGCTGGTGTGGCCTCGCTGTCCCGCCCCCGACACTGGAGGGGCAGCTCCCCTGCACGCCCCTCAGCTGACCTCTGCCCAAAGCGGGAGGGCACAAGAGGCGGGCCCAGCTGGGTGCAGCCCCCCGAGACCACACCGCTGGCCGAGGGCGTGTCTACCCGTCTCCAGCAGCTGCGGAGCCCAGAGGGACACCCGAGCCCAGGCCTCTGTTGCCCAGGCCGCCTGCACCCTTGGCCCCGCGGCTGGTGGCCCCGCACGGGGGTCTGCCCCCCTGGTCCCAGCCCGCTGCAGGCCCAAGTCTGGACTCTCCCTCCGCCTTTCTACCTCCGCACTGACCCTGGACTTGGGGCCACCTCGATCCACCATGTCGGCCTCTCAAGAGCCCTGGCCCGGCCACCCGCAAAGACGCCTCCAGGTCTTCACATTCTGAGCCCCGGTGAAGCTCCCGGGGCCGCCTTCCAGTCCGTCCATGGCAGGTGGACACCGGGCAGGCGGGGGGAGGAGGGAAGGCGGGGGGTGGCAGAGGGGAGAAGCCGGTGACCCCCAGCCCGGCACCCACGGTGCTCGCTCCCCAAGCCCGGGGTCAGCTGCTGCCCTGCTGGGTCTTCCCGAGGCCGGGGCTGCCCCAGCCCCAGGAGCCACGAGCACCCGGCGCCTCCCGGCCCAGGAGCAGCTCCACAGCCTGTTGGGTCCCAAGCACCCAGGGGGGGACCCCTTCCCCCAGGCCTCCAACTCCCTGCAACCCAGAAGTGTCTCCTTTCCTGCTCCCGACGCGCCCTGGTGACACTGACGGTGTCCACACTGAGCCTGAGAGGCCGGGTCGGAGCCGGAGGGCGAGCGGCGCGGGCTCCCTCCCCCCCACCCAAGGCCACACAGGCGAGCCTGAGACGACCCCGGGTGCCCTCCCGGCCGCCACCCTGGACTGGTCCACGGCGGGGTCTGGCTCCCCAGGGACGGGAGCTCAGCCCCGGCCACTGAGCTCCAGCACCGCCGCGTGTCAGGACGCGCCTTCCGGGGGCCCTGCCCGGGGCGCCTCGCCCGCACGGCTCAGGCCACAGGCCGCGTCTCCGTCTCCCGCTCCCTTGAACACCGCGGCTCTGGCCCTCCAGGCCGCCCTGCCCAGGACCGCCCGGCCCGGGTGCCGCCGACACGCGGGGCGCGGGCCCCAGGGGAGAGCGGCCGGGCCGGGCGGAGCCAGGCGGGTGCCCCTGCGCGGAGGTGACGGTCTGCCCGGGCCAGAGTCCCGCCACCTGGCCGCCCCCGCACCTCAGGCCGTGGCCGCCCACAGGCGCCCCTGGGCCGAGACCGTGACCCCGGCCCGCGGCGATGTCACACGTTGGGGAAGGGAAGAAGGATCGGGCACCGGCTCCGGCTGCGGCTCCGCACCGGGGACGCTGAGTCACAGGCGCTGAGTCACTCGGGGGCGGTGGGCGGGGGCGGGGGCGGGGCGGCCGCCCTGGGAGGGGGCAGGGCCCCTCCCCTGGGCCTCAGCGGTGGAGGGCGGCCCTCCGAAGGGGTGTGGGGGGGAGCGAGCCGGGGTGCCGGTCAGGGCCCATGCGGGGGCGCGGTCTGGGGCCGGCGCGGGAGCCGGAGGGCGAGGGGCCGCCGCACAGAGGCCTGGGCCGCGGCTCTGCTCACAGGCTCCCGCGGGGACTGCAGCCTCGGCCACCTGACTGCAGCCTCGGGCACCTGAGTGGGCAGCTGGGGCAGCTGGGGCTGCCGGTGGCCTTAGGCGCTTCCTTGCCACCTCGACACTCCTCCTCCCCTTTGAGCCCCCCGGAACCCTGCAGGTCGGAGCCCAGAGGGTCGGGCTTTGGGGTGCTGCACTGGGGTGGCCCCCGCCTCTTGCCATGAGGTGCCACGGGCGGGCCGGGACGGGGCTACGGAAGCTGCTGGAGTGGCCGCAGGGACCTTGCCTGCAGGTGGGACCCTGACCTCTAAGCCGCGCCCTGCAGCTCGGGGCGCTGCCCTCGGCCAGGGTGGCCTGGCTGGGCGTGTGGCACCGCCCCACCCTCGGGGCCTGGCGGGAGGCCCCTGCAGATGGCAGGCATCTGTTTGCTGAGGACACCCCCGTCCTGCCGGGGCTCAGGGCTTAGGAGCTGCCTGAAGGCGCCCCAAAGACACCCAGCCTCGTTGCTTCGGGCCCCCAGCCCCCCCCCCCCCCGTGCCAAGGGGTTGCTGAAGGCCCCGCCCAGTGGTCCTGGAGGCACCTGCTCGGCCCTGCCCACGGCCCTCGGGCCAGGATTCCGTGAGCCCCTCGCCCAGGCCTGGGCACCATGGGCCGCGCCCTGAACAGGAGCCCACGTGATCCCAGCCCCCCTCCCTCCCAGGCTCCTCCACTGGCGGGCGCCTGCCTCTCCCGCCCCCACGCTCCTGGCGGGAAGGGGTTCCTATGGCACCCCTTCCCCCGCACACACTTAGCTCACTGGCAGCCCATCTGCCCCAGACGGGCAGCAGCAGGCGCCTGCAGGCACAGCGGTGCCCGAAGCGAGCTGCCAGCGGGCCGGGCTGTGGCAACTGCTCCTGGCGGGGCGGGGCCCTCAGCCAAGGCCAGGTCAGGGGAGCCCGCCCTGCCCCACACCCACCAGGCTGAGCGCGAGGGCCAGGGCCGGGAGGCAGCGCTGCCCTCGCAGCCTCCGAGCCTCCCCTGGCAGGCTCCAGCTGCTGGGAGGGAGCCCATGGCTGCCCCTCGAGGGCCGGGGTGCTGTGCTCCCCGACTGCCCGGGGAAGGCTGGAAGGCCCCGCGTGCCCTTCCTCACGGAGGCAGGTGGAAGCCCCGGGTGACTCCCGAGGGCCTGCCCCCGGGACAAAGCCTGGGAAGGGGGCCCAGGGCTCTCCCCGGGGACCTGCAGCCACAATCCGGCAAGCTCTCCCCTCTCGGCCACCCAGGCCCGCCCTGGCCTCCCGGCCGCAGGCTCCTCCACGGGGCCCCTCAGTCCACCTGGTCCCCTCGGCCTTCCACCGTGGATGGGGGCAGGGCGCAGGGCAGGCCAGGGGTCCTGGGGCCCGGCTTCCGTCCCTGAACCACCGACTCTCTTCCGGGTGCCTGGGCCGGCAGCCTCGTGTGCACGGCAGCAGCCCTGGGGCCGGGAGGAGGCGCGGGCAGCCCCGGGGCCGGGAGGCGGCGCGGGCGGAGGGCTGCGAGGGCAGGGCCGGG
Source organism: Talpa occidentalis (assembly GCF_014898055.3). Classification (NCBI taxonomy): domain Eukaryota; kingdom Metazoa; phylum Chordata; class Mammalia; order Eulipotyphla; family Talpidae; genus Talpa; species Talpa occidentalis. The sequence goes on along the minus strand of NW_023605083.1, from coordinate 135,419,374 downwards.
CTCTGGTCTGTCCCCCCGCTCCAGGAGCGCAGAGGAGCTCCCGGGGGCCCTGCAGAGCACTGAAGGGGAGTCCAGCTGTGCTCTGGGCTGCAGCCCCCCCCACTGATGGGGTGCACACGGCCCCCTCCATCCCCCACAGAAACAGAAGAGATCAGCGGAGCCTGGGGCTCCGACTTGCTTTTAGCAGAACTTCCTGGTTCCGGAAGGGACGGGACCTCCCCACGGCCTGCGCGGGGACTGCCCGGCCTGCCTTGCCCGTGGCCTTCAGCCTGGCATCCCCGGGAGAGCTTGGGGAGGTGCGGGGCTAGTGGGAGCGGGCCGCCCAGGCAGGGGACAGATGGCGTGACCCCTGCGGGTCCCTTCAGCAGAGACCCCAGAGCCACGGGGACTCAAGCTCACTGCCAAGTCCTGCCCACGGGTCACCCCGGCCGGCTCCTCCCCGCCAGCGCCCCCGCGGCCCCCGCGTACACACACTCCCGTGTGCACACGCCTCCGGCCGCCTCTGCTCCCTCGTCTTGCATGTTTTGCTTCAGCAGGGCTCGAATGGGGACACGCTGCTCTCACAATTGGCAGCTTCCTCCGACCCCCACCCCCCGAGATGCCATATGTCAGTGTCATGAATAAGCACGAGGCTCGAGCTGGGGGCTGGGAAGTGGCAGCTGTCAATCATCCTCAGAGTGTGGGGCACCCACGGGTGCAGGGCCACCCACCACAGCAGCGGGCCGGGGGCCGAGCACAGGCGGGGCGGGGGCAGCACGGGGCCTCATCGGGAGGGACGCTCCCCAGGCACCAGGGCTTGCCTGACAACAGAGGCAGAACCCACGGGCGGGCAGGTGACCCTGGGCGTGGCCAGAGCCCCCACCTGCCCGCAGCCTCTCGCTGCCCAGGTGCCCTGGCCTGCCGGTGCCACCTCCTCAGGACACCCTTCTCCTGCCGGGCCGCAGCCTCGCCCTGCTCTCTCCTCCAGCACAGGCTCCATGGACCACCGTTGGTGGGTCGGGGCCCAGGCCTCAACCTGTGGAGGGGGTGACTCAGCCAGTGCCCCTCTGGGCTGCTCGCTCCTCCTCACGACCCTCCCGGGAACAGGGGCCCCCACCCCTGCTTACAGGCAAGGACGCCGAGGCTCAGGGGCTTGCAGAAGCCACCCCACGCCCTCAGCTGCGTGCGGCCACCACCTGCGCAGCCGGCGGTTCTTGGCCAGGGGCGCCGAGCACTGGGCCCAGGAGCTGCTCCGAGTCCAGGCTGGTGCCTGGCGCCTGCCGCACCCTCTTCCCGAGACCTGTCCCTGCACCCTCCCCCACGCGCCCCTCCCCAGAAGTGACCCGCTTCAAGGGCCCCCGAGGGCGCCCTTGCCCACCTTGGGTCCTCCAGAGACCACCCAGTCGTGGGCACTGGTCTCTCCTCCCCCGCCCGGCGGCCCCACCCCAACCAGCAGTGCCTGGCTCAGCCTCACCCAGCGGGTGACCGCGAACGTCTGCACAGGCAGGCGCTGCGGGGATGGGCGTCGGGGAGACGGAGACCAGCCCCGTGTCCGAGGACGCCCGGGCCCCGCTGGAGGCCGGGGCGGAGGGATGAAGCTTGGGGACGACTGGCCGCCCCGGCTGCGTGGGATGGATTCAGCTGGCGTTTCCCAAGCTCAGTCCCGAGTGGGCTGCTGTGGAGACCCTGGTGTGCCCGCCCCGCCCGGCTGCCGGTGCTCGTGCCCAGAGAGAGCTGCAGGTGACCAGCAGACGCCTGGTGGCCGAGCCCCGCCGGCACCGAGGCGGAGGCCAGGAGGCCCGACGGGCCTTGGGAGCTGTGTCCGAGACCGGAGCCACCCGGAGAGCCGCCACAGCCATCAGTGCCCACCTCGGTGCCCCAGGTGGGTGTGCCTTCCCGGCACGGGGCTGGCTTTCCACTGAGGCACCCCCTCCCCATACAGTGGGTGGGGGCCGACTCCCCCTCGGGCTCCAGGTTGGACACGTCCCCACTCCAGCCCCCCGTCAGTGATGCCTGGGGCCTGTGGCTGAAGCCTGGGCAGAGCCGGGTGTGGTCCCGGGGTGTCAGCAGGGCCTTGGGGACAGGGAGGCTCCTGGGACCTGCCGCAGAGAGGGCGGGCGGGTGAGCGCAGCCACCAGCCAGCTCTGCCCCTGGGGAGCGGACACACACCTGCCGTGGGGTAGGGTGGTGTGAACTGGTTCATCCCGGGTGACTGGAGAGTTCTCGCTTCAGACACCCACAGATCAGGACTCACGGCCGTCTGGAGCGCGGTGTGAGCCAGGGTGTGCCGAGCTGGTGGTGGACGGCCTCACCAGCCCGTCGGGGGCAGGGGCGGGTGAAGGGAGGAGGCGGGGGCCATCAAGGCCTCGTGTCGGAAGTGACCCCCCCCCAATCTGCACCTGCACAGGCTGTCCAGGCCCACCGGGCTCCGTGTGGTCAACGGACCCGGGTCACGGGGGCCATCCTGGAGGCTGGCGGCCACGGGCCCGGAGAAAACGCAATCTGTAGCGGCCTGATGTTTTCATCGACCAAAAGATTTCGCTTTCCAGGGCAGGGCTCGGGGGGAAAGTAACTAATGAGCACAAAGAAAATAAACCAAACCCCAAACACAAGGCCATTAAGGCCAGGAAAGCCCTCCCTGCCCCTGGGATTCTCCTGTCGGGCGGGGAGGGCACGGAGAGAGGGCCCAGCCCCGTCCAGTGACAGCCGTGCCCCGGCCTCCGCCTGATGCCCACGCTGCCCCACGGCCGGCCCCGCAGCCGCCGCCGCCGGCAACCACGTGACGGGACACTGAGCAGTGGCCCCGGGCTCCGGCGGCGAGCTGGGGACCGCGGGCCTCGCTCCATCATTCCCGGACACCTCGCCTGGTCATCGCACCGTTCATTTGGGGGTCGGCGCTGCCGCACGCCTGTCTGTGCTTTTAATTAACGATTTGGTGAAACTCCACACAGGGCCTGGCCAGGGCAGTGCAGCGGGGCGGCTGCTGGGCTGAGCCATCCCTGGCTGGGTGGCCCCCGCCCCAGCAAGTGCAGGCTCCCCCAAGGGTCCCTACAGCACCCCGCTGCCTCCAGCCTGGGGCCGGCCGGGTGGGGGAAGGGTGTGTGCAGCTGGGACAGGGGAGCGTGGGCCAGGCTGCTGGGCACCGCAGCGGACACCTCCCTCCTGCCCCAGGCACCACCGCTTCCCCGAGACACCGGCCCTCCAATCCCAGCGCCGAGGGGAGAGGCGAGGGGCTCACCCCGGCACAGAGCCTGCGCGCCCGGAGGCCTTGGGCTGGAACCCGGGGCTCGGCATCCTCACCCGAGCCCCTCCCACAGGTCAGGGAGCCCTGGAAGCCCCTCTGGGCCCTCGCGGAGGCGGCAGGGAGACAGAGCCCGAAGGTCAGGCTGCGCCCCCGGGAGCCACAGCTCCCACTGGGACCTGAGCGGCTGGGACCCAGGAGCGTGGCTGAAGGGCCCAAGGAGCAGGATCAGGCGGAGGCCCGACGAGCGGAGCAGTGGGGACCTCGGGCCAGCCTGGGCCTCCTCCTTGGGGTCTGGCCCTGGCCACTCCCAATCCCGGTGGTTTCCCGCTCCTGGTTGCCTGGGAAGGAGAGCGAAGGGCGGACTGGCGGGGTCCTGAGGGGGAGCCCCGAGGCTGTGGGCCTGCATCGGCAGCCTCTCTCCACCTGACGGCGGCCCCGGGCAGGCGCAGGGGCCGTGCACAGGGAGTCTCTGCCGACGTGAATTATTGAGCGGCTCCAGCCCTGTTCTCGGCCCTGGGGCGGGCTGTGGCCAACGGAGACGGACGTCATCTTAGCCCTATTTTTAAGGTTCTGTGGGAAGGAGCCGAGAAGCCTGCACACTTAGGGCTCCCGTGCCCTCCTGCGCCTGAGCGAGGGAGTGGGGCAGGGCCCCAGGGGTGGGGGAGCTTAGGCTGCTCCTTCCCACCCGCTCAGCCCCCCCGCCCCACTTTCTGGGTCTCCTTTGAGTGGCCACCGTGCCCACCCAGTCCCCATCTGGCCCTGTCTCCACCCTGGCCCCTGCACCCCCGCCCCCACCGTCTAGAAGCCGTGGGCTGCACCCCGATGCCTGCAGTGTGGACGCTGGGCTCTCCTCGTCACCCCGACCTGGCTGGGCTGGAGGCTCGCACCACCTCCGCCCCCAACCCACCACCCTGAGGCAGGCCCTCAGCCAAGGCCCCGGTGGGCCTGGATCAAGGGGTGGGATGGGATTCGCACCCCTGGGGGCCTGTCTGCTTGGGGAGGGTCAGAAGCACGTCAAGAGGGTGACATGCCCCTTCTGCCATCCCTGGGACTGCGCCCCCAGCTGCTCACCAAGCGGTCACGGCTGGGGCCTCTGGGGAGGCGCGAGGCCGCCTTGGAAGCCACTCAGGACTAGGCTGAGCCGGAAAAACGGAAACCCGGTTGACGAACGTCGGGGTGGGAGTGGGCCCACCGCCCTCCGCTTGGCAGAAAGAGGAAGGATCAGGAGTAACTGTGGCCACCCGGGCGCCGCGGACGAGATGGAGGCTCCCAGCACACAAGGCGGGGGGCGGGGGGTCAGCGCAGACAGAGCTGGGGAAGCCGCCCAGGGGAGGTGCTCCCCACCCCCGCCGGGGCCAGCATCACACGGTCAGAGGTGGGCAGGGGCGAGCTCCGACCCACATCCCCGGGGCCCGGGGAGACCGCAGCGGCGCCAGCAGACGGAGGCCCTGCTCCAGGCGCGCCCAGGGCCCCGGGAGGCCAGCGCAGGCCGCGTCGGGTGCCCTCCGGAAAGGCAAGAGCGGCCCCACCGCGCTAAGCTCCCGTGAGTCAAGGGACCACATCCAGGGGGCGCAAAGACGCGACACGTGGGGGCGTCTGTCAGTTCCGCAGCTGGCAGGGGCTGGCGCCAGGACGCACGCGAGCGCCCCGACAGGGCGGACAACCCGGTGCTGGCCGGGCAGAGGCCTGAGCAGACACTTCTTAGGGGAGGGCGCGAGCAGCCAGCAGGGGTGCGGAGAGGCAGGTGCCGGCGAGGGGCGCAGACCCTGCGCGCTGTGCCCTGTGGGGACACCGGATGGCTCGGCCCCCGTGAAGAGTCTGGCTGCTCCCCTGAAAGTCAAGCCCAGAATCACCAAAGACCCAGCAATTCCACGCCGAGCTGTTTACCCGGGCACCGGGGCAGAAACCCACCCAGAACTCGGGGCCCACGGCAGCGCTATCACGGCGGCCCTGTCAGACGACCCCCCCCAGGGGAGCGGGCGGAGGCGACGGGGCCCCCAGACAACGCGTGTGACTCAGCCGGGAGCCGAACCTCGCCGGGGCTGGACGACCTTGACGCGGGGCGGGAGAAGCCGCGGCGCCCGTGACTCCGCTCCCGCGAGGGCCGGGGGTGCTGTAGACATCCCCGAGTCTCCAGGACCTGGACGCTTGGCACGGCCCGGTCTGCCCAGCCCTTGCCCGGCCTGCATCCTGGGGTTCAGAGTGTGAAGCCCAGCTTGGCAGATGAGGCCCCCCCCACCTTCCGGCAAATTTCCCCAAACCTGACAAAGCAGGGGTGTGGCCCCGGGCAGCGCTGGGGCACCAGGGGCGAGGCGAGCCAGAGCGTGTTGGGGGCAGGGTCGCGCACCCCGCTCCTTCTCGACACCGAGGAGAACGGAAGTGACCGGTGCGGCTGGGCGGGTATAAAATTGACAACAGGCCAAAGCACAGGAGGCGCAGCAGCGCGTGTTCAACCGCGGGGTGGGGGGGGTTGGGGGGGACGGCGCGCACGCGGGGCCCGGCACACGCCCTGGAGTCCGGCTCTGCCTGCTGCCGGCAACCCGGAGCTGCCCCGGGGCGCCCAAGGGCAGTGTGGTGCCTGCTTCACCCGAGGAGGGTGTGGCAGGCTGTGCCCCAGGGCCTGGGCTCCACTAGCTGTGGGGGCCCTGCCCCTCCGGAGGGTGGGTCATTGTCCCAGTGGGGGGTGGCCGAGGGTCTTCAGGGGGTCGGCTCTGCTCCAGACCTGCCGCCCTCGCCCTCCTGCTGCTGGGCGCCTGGGTCTGCGGCTCTCCGGTCCAGCCTGGGGCCTCGACAGCGGGCTGGGGGGGCCTCCCTTCACCTGCTGGCTCTCCTGAGCCTCCCTTGGGGCTCCCTTTTGGTTTCTGTGGCTTCTGGCTCCTGCTGATGACAAGGGGCAGGGTCAGTGGGAAAGGTCAGAGCCAGCCCAGCACCAGCAGCCCCGGCGATTCCCCTGGGGGCCCTGGGAGCCACAGCTGCCCTGGACCCTCAGGCTGCTGGTGGAGCAGGGGTCCCTCTGGCTAGCCAGGTCGCACCGCCCAGGAGTGGTGAGGGTCCCGGCCACAACTCCCCGGGGTCTCAAGCAGCAGGGCCTGGAGGAGCAGCTTGGGCAGGGCTGGGCAGCTCTGGCCTGGGTGCCCTGCTAGGGTGTGGGCAGGTGCGAAGGCTGGGCTGGGATTCCACATGCCACGGCCCAGCCCTGTGCCCCAGCCTCCTCTGCCAAAAGGGCCACGGAAGACCTGTCTGCAGCCGAGGGGCTGTCCCTGGCAGGAGTGTGAGGATCAAGGCCCACCACAGCCTGGCCCTATGCCACTGTGCCGGGCTCCTGCCACGTGACGGCTATGGGACAATCACTGCACCTGCCGCACAGATGGGGAAACTGAGGCACGGAGCACACAACACAGTGAGCGGTGCAAGGCTGGGGGCTGAAGCCCCAGCTGATCTGGATACCCCTCTCCAGAGCCCGTGGCCAGTCTCGTGGCGGGGGGGGTGCCTCATGGGGGCAGCTCTGGGGGGAGGTGGGCCCCGGGTGTCCTGCATCCCCCCCCACCAGCCTGCAGCTTCAGTACGGAGAGACTGAGCCCCAGAAGTGGCCCTGCCAAGCCTCACCTCTCCAGGGCCGGCGCGGGGGCACCCAGGGTCCTGCGGATGTAGTCTCGGGAGCGGATGTCAGCCTGAGGGAGGGCTCAGTGAGATGTGGTGGCCGGACCCCAGCCGGCCTCTGGACAAGCCCCTGTGGGGTGGACTGTCCCTGTCCCCCAGAATGCCCAGGGAGCCGTGTGGGCGGGAGGCAGCCCCTCTGGCTCCAGCTTGAGGGCACGGGCTGGGGGTCCCGCCCCGCCCTTCAGCTGGAGCCGCCAGCACTCCTCAGCCTTAAGGTTTTGCTTGGGTCCAGCGTTTCTCTGCTGAAACCTCCTCCTCCCAGAAGCCTCCCAGCCCAGCCATGTGTTGCCACTTGGGGCTCGTCATCTGTCTCCCGAGTAGCGTCAGCCACCACCCCATCCCCGGTCTGGGAGAGGAAGTGAGCCTGTGGGCCGCGGGTGGGACTGGGCTGACCCAGGACGGTGCTGCCTGGACTCCCCACACCGGTCGCAGCCTCAGGACCACAGCACGGGAAGCTCCTGATGGTCCCCCCTTCAGAAAACAGGTGCGTGCACAGGGTGGGCAGGGGTGCTCTGGGGGGTGGCGCCCTGGGAGGCAATGCCACACCCCCTGCCCCCCGCAGCCGCCCTCCCCTCCCGGCAGGAGCAAGCCCAGGCCTGGCACCAGGGGCAGCCTCCTTGGCCCAAAGGCCTGGGAGAGAGCAGGCGCCACCCGCCTCTCCAAGTTTCCAGCAGAGTCTGGGCGTGAAGTCAGAGGCATGTGGGCAGGAGCGCGGGCCCAGGAAGAAAACAGCCAATGCCGCCGGATGGGCCTGCACCCCACTTCCAGGAACGATGGGGGGCGGGGGCACCGACCGGGGATTCACAGCCCCTTCTCCGGGGCCGGCCAGTCCTGCCCCGGCCAGAGCTCGAGGCCCTCGGAGGCCGCCCCACCGCAAGGAGGGGGCAGACCAGCCTCGCCGGCCCGCACGACAGAGGGAGGCTGGGCGAGGGCCCGGGGCCCGGGCGGGTCACACAGGGTGCCCGCGCACGCGGCAGAGGCCCGAGTGGGGAGCGGGAGGCTGAGGCTGGCGGGAGCAGGACCGGCCCCCAGAGCTCCGCAGCCTCAGGCCGCTGCTGCCACCTGGTGGCCGTCCACGGCACTGCAGCCCGGGAGGCGCGGAGGGGCAGCAGGGCCAGACCACATGGCGGGGATGCCCACCCCCTGCCGGCGGCCCACCCACCTGGCGCAGGGGCTCCGGGATCCGGAACCTGCAGCAGCCGTGGGTCAGCCGCACGGCCGCCTCCAGGCTCATCTTGTGGCCCACCGAGACGTAGAGGGGCTTAGTGCTGTGGTCGTGGCTCCTCAGGGCCTGGGACAAGGAAGGCCGGGTCAGGGCGCTGGGGGGACGTGCCTGAGGGCCCAGCCACCGGGTCAGCGGGGATGGGGGCCAGGATGGGGCAGCAGCTGGAGCCTACAGGGTGTCTTGGGGTGGCCGAAGGGAGTGGGGGCAGTGGGTGAGTTCCACAGGAGCCCCCTGGGGCTGGGGTGGAGAAAATGAAGGGGCAGTCGCCTCTCGGCCGCAGGAGGAGGGGTGGTGGGGGCTGGCGCGGTTCATGCGTGTGGCACATGCGGGGGGCATGGCAGGCCACTCACCATGCCCAGGACGGCCCCAGAGCCACCCGTGAGCGTGAATGTGTCTCCTCCCGCCCGCAAGTGGCGAATCTGCAAAGAGGAAGAGCCTCGGGGATGTCTCCTGGGGATGCCAGGCCGGCGGTCTTTGAAGCTCAATCCCCCGGCAGGACATGGCTGCCCGGCCCGCAGGAGCCTGGCAGCACTCCCACCCTGTCCACCGCTGCAAGCCCCTGAGCGCGCTGCTCCCCCTGCTCATGGATGGTGGGCCTGGGAGGGGTGGCCAGGGCCCAGGGGGCTGTGGGCACAGAGACTAGCTGATGGGAGAGCTGGCTCTGGGGCCTGCTTCAGGGAAGGTGGCTGCCGCGCCCTCAGTGCCCACCCTAAGAGGCAGGTGCCAGGACGTGGGGAGCCCAGCAGGGCCTGGAGGCCGGGGCAGGAGGGCACAGAACCCGAGGGCTGGGAACGCGCAGGCGGCCGGAAGCTGAAGCCAGCAGGAATCCAGGAGGGAGGGGCACACAGAGGAGGGTCGTTCTCAGCGGCCCCCAGGACGGGGTGAACAGGCAGCGCCCAGCCCACTGAGGAGCCCACGGACAGCACCCAGCCAGGCCATCTGCGCCTGGTGCCCTCGAGTCCCAGGCTGCGCAGACGGCCCTACCCGCTCCTTGTGCTGGGCGTTGTTCTCCAGCCCGTCCACCTGCAGGAGCTTCTTGGCCACCCCAATGCAGGGCAGGTCCGTGAGGATGCCCAGGTGGCAGGCGACCCCAAAACCTGCAGGGACAAAGGGTGAGGCGGGGCGCAAGCTGGCAATGTGGAGGGGAGGGGTGGGGCACGCGGGACCTCGCCCTGGGCAGGAGGGCTGGGGACAGGCTTCGGAGGGCCGGCCCTGCTTCGGCCGGCGCCCTGGAGCTCACTGCACCAAGAGGACCCGGCCTTCCCCGGCAACTGAGAAACTCGAGGGAGCTCCGATACCGCTTCTGTTTTCTGGCACCTTCCACTCTCCGTCCCCCGTGGGGCCACTGTCCGGCCTCTGCTTCCAAATGCCCACATGCTGGGGCTCCCGCCAGGCGGCCCACACTGCACCTGCCCTCTTCAGCTTGGGGCCACATGCTCCTCCCAGCTGCCCCCACCCCGGCCTGTCTGAGGGGAACAGCCTGTGCCCCTCAGCCCTCCCACCCAAGGCTGGGGTAGGGGGTACAGTGTCCTTGGCCCGCTGGACTGGGCAGGGCTGCAGGATGTGGACGCGCATGGGGGGGAAGGCCCACTGGGCATGGTGCTGGATGCGGCACTCAGAGATGGGCCAGCGCCTGCTGGGGCCGGGGCAGGCAGGAGAGATGGGCGAGGAGGAGCGGGGGGCTTTACTGAGTGGGGTGCTGGCAAGGAAAGGCCCGGGAGGCGGGGGCTGGGCTGAGGCGGAGGGCCAGGCAGGGCGCGGTGACAGCGGGCAGCGAGCACTCCGGCCCGGCCCACAGGCCATCTCGGGGGCAGAATCACCTCGGTGGTGGAGCACCCCGTTTCCATCCACAAGAAGAACCTGGAAGGACCACAGCGACGTCATGCGCGTGTGCGCCCCGCCCCTGGGCTGGCTCCTGGCTGCTCCAGCCCGTCCGGTACCTGCCTGGGGCATGAGGTGGGGCTCCTTCTCCCGCAGCCTCTGCACGGCATCCACCAGGAAGGGCACCTCTCTGAAGGCCAGGAAGCCCGACACGTAGGGGGCCGTCAGGCTGACCATGCGGCAGTCCTCATACACCACCTGCCACCAGGCGCCAGGTCACGGTGGCGCGGCCCTCGCCCCGCACCCGCCAGCACCCGCCAGCCCTTCCGCGGTCAACGCCCTCGCTGCGGCCCCCTGAGCCCCGGCTCCCCTCCCCGCCTCCGCCCCCGGGGCCAGCAGGAGGGTCTGGCAGGAAGAGCAAGGCCCGCCTGCCCTGGAGCACAGCAGGGCTCCGCCTGGGGCCCGGGGAGGACAAAGCTCCAGCAGAGGCCACCCAGCTGGGCGCTGACAGGGCCGGGAGGGCAAGGCGGGCCCCGCGAGGGCGCCGAGAGAGAAAGGCGGCGCTGGGGCTGGAGACGCGGGCTGCAGCTGCTCAGGGAGGCCCTGTGGGAACTGGAGGAGGCCGGCCTGGGCGGGTCGGGGAGCCCACACGGCCAGGAGCTAGACCCCAGAGCTGCCAAGACAGCTCCCTTTCTGGGGCCTCCCTGGCCGGTTGCTCCCCAAACTGCACAGCCCTGGCAGCGTGGCGGGGTCGGCCCTGCGCGCGCCCGTGAGGCACTGAAGGGGCCGGCTCAGAGCGCAGGCCCAGCGGGTCTTCGCCCGGATGGGGGCTTTCGGGTCTCCAGCGGCCCTGCCTCGGGGGGGCTCCCCTTCCACAAGCCACGGAACCCGGGCCCGTGACCCCAGGGCGGCCGACCGTGACAGACACGGCCCGACCGCCGCTACGCCGGCGGGGGAAGGCCCGGCATGGCCGGGGTCTCCGGGATGGTGGCGGCCACTTCTGTCTGGACGTCCAGCCCCAGGAAGTGGCGATGACAAGGGGCTGGGCCCACGCCGGGGGCCCATCTCTCGCCAGGGGCACCGAGCCCTGTGCGCTGCGCTGGGCCACGGGGTCGGGGAAGACGCTGCTTCTGCAGAGCAGGGGGCCCAGGGGTCGGCGAGGGGACACAGCCGGGGCCCTTCAGAAACAAGAGCACCAGCGCCTCTGCCTCCCGGGGACGCGGCTGCGGGGAAGCGGCCCCACCCTCCGGCGGGCTGAACACAGGCGCGGCAGCGGGAACCCCGCCCCCACCCCCACCCGCGGCCCGCAGTCCCCACTCTGGCCTTGAACTCGAACTCCGGACAGAAACGGCCCAAGAGCTGGAGGCCATGAATGAGCTGACAGAGAAACGGAAGGAAAGAGAAGCTCGCGCGAAACCAAGCCCGCGAGGGCCCACCCCACAGCCCCGGCCCGCCGGGAGGGAGCCGCCCCCGGCCACAAGACCCAGGGCTGACCCAGGGCGCAGGGCCAGGCGGGTACGGCCTTAGCTGTGCTACCGCCATGTGCCCACGGAGGTCGCGCTCGGGAGCGGCCGGGGGCCGAGGGGAGCTGCCCACACACGCCCCCACCGACAGGGGCAGGCGATGAAGTAGCCCCCATGGACCAAGGCTCCCGGCGCGGCGTGGTCACACTCATGGAGTCTCCCGGGAGGGAAGGAAGCCCCTGTGTCTCCTCCGCGAGTAGCACCTCCAGGCTGGCCCCGGCCCGCAGGCCCCTCAAGCGCCTGCAGCTGTGAAGGACGCGCTCCAGCTCCCCAGCCGGGCCGCCTCAGCGGAAACTCCTGCACGGAGTGGCCGGGGGTCGGGTGCGCGCCAGCGGGGGCTCGGCGGGGCCGTGTTCTGCCACCCAAGGCCTCGACGGCCGCAGGCAGCCCCAGGGACTCCCTGGCCACTGGAACAGAACACCCGGCGGTGCCCTGGAGGCTGCGTGGGGGCTGCGGGAGGGGCGCGGGCCAAGGATTCCTGGTCAGAGGGCGGACCCGGATCCAGGGGGCTGTTCATCAGGCCGATGTCCTGGTCGTGCTCTGGGGAACCTTCTCTGGTGAGTGGGGGGCTCTGGAGTCACCTCTTGAAAGATAACTTTATTGAGGGGTCCCTTTCACCGCCGGTCACCTGTCTGAGGTGCAGGGCTCCAGAGCAGCAACCGTCGCCACGACCTGACCCAGAACATAACACCCTAAGATACCCCTCACCTGCGCCCCCCGCACACCTGACTGCGCCTCTGAGCCCTGGGCAGCCAGGACCCCAGGTCCTGCCTCCGGGAAAGGGCCTGCGGAACCCACTTCTAGACATGCTCCAGGAGATTCTGGGGCGCAGACGTGCGGCTGGGCACGTGGGGACCCCGTACCAGACCGTCCAGAGCGTCTGAGCCCAATGCTGACCACACCCCAGGAGCGGACTCCGCGTGGATGGGCGCAGAGGGACGCCTGTGACCCGCCGCAGGGCCTGGCGGAGGCGGCGGGTGAGGAGCGCCAAGGCCTCGGGAGCTGCTGGCTGACTCCGGCTGCCATAGGTCGCCTGTCTATTCCCGAGCCTTCCACGCGCCAGGCACCCGGCAGGGCTGACCTGCGGCAGGAAGACGGGCTCCTGCCCGGCGGGAGGGCACGGCAGCAGGGAGCCGACGGCGCCACCCCGGGCGAGGAGAGAGGCCTGAGAGCAGCTCCCGCTCCCGACCAGGCCGGCCAGCGGAGGACCGACAGGGGCGGGGCGGCCAGACTCTCCAGCCGGGGCGGGCCCATCCCCGCCGGCCGGGCGCAGCTGGGGGGCGCGGAGCCCCCCTGCCCGGCGCAGGAACAGAGCCCGAAGGGTCTTTCGGGCTCCTCCGGGCACCCGCCGACCACGAGGTCAAGCGTCGTGAGCGGACCCGGCGGTGACAAGGTCTCATTCGCTGTCGGGACAAGCAGAAGGGACGGCGCCGGGGCGACCCCGGGCGCGGGGCGCAGCGCGGTCCCCCCAGGGCCGGGAGGCGCAGCCAGCAGGGGCCGGGCAAGCCCGAGGCGGAGCCGCCGCGCCCGCGCTCCGGGCTGGGCGGCGGGGGGCGCCACGGCGCCGGGCAGCCCGAGCCGACGGCGGGGGCCGGGGCCACCCCGGGACGGCAGTCGCGGCCTCGCGCGCCCGCGGTACCTCGAGCGCGGGGAAGCTGAGCACCACGAGCGAGGCGCAGGCGCGGGCGCGGTCGCCGCGCGCGAAGGACACGTCCACGCCCCCGACCCTGCGCAGCCCCGCGAAGGCGGGGGCCCGCTGCCACGCCTCGGTGTCCCGGGCCACCACGCGCGCCCGCAGCCGGGCCTGCTCCCTGCGGCAGACACGCGTCTGAGGGCCCCGCGCGGCCTCCCCCGGGCCGCGGGGCGCCCCCCGGCCCCCCGCCCGCGCCCCCGCGCGGAGCCGGCAGCGGGCGCGCCCCCCCGCGGACTACGACTCCCGAAGGCCCCTTCGCCTCCGCGCCGGAAGCGGACGCGGGCCCGCCGCGCCACAGCCGGAGCGGGGCGAGGTCGGAGGCCCGCGCCGGGCCGCACCGCCCCCGTCTCCGGATCTTGCGCACCCGCCAGCCCCGTTACCGTTTCCAGAGCGACAGTGTCTCCTGGGGCGGCCGTCCCGACGCCTCCTCCGCCATGCCGCGGCGCCGGCGCCTTCCGTGGCGTCACTTCCGGCGGCGCCCCGCGCAGGCGCCGTGCTGCCCCTGGCCCCGACGGCGCTGTCTGACGGGCATCGGAGGGGCCTGCCGCCGGGAGGGGCCTGCCGCCGGGGCGGGGCCTGCCGCCGGGGCGGGGAGGAGCCGGCCGCCGTGGGGGCGGGGCCTGCCGCCGCGGGTAACCCCTGAGGCCCGAGCACCGTTTTAACTGTGCTGTGTGTTCTCCTAGGGGTGCTAATGGGGTAAGGGCTGCAGTCGGAATGTAGAGGAAAGTGCCGAGGTAGCAGTGGACTTGGGGTTCGGGGAAGGCTTCATGGGCCCATTTGGCAAGTGGCAGGGCCTGGGGGGGTGAGTGCTCTAGGTGAGCCCCCAACCACCCCAGGTGGGGGGTGGGCCAGTCCTTGCGCCACCGCGTTGAAGTGCTTCCCCGGAAAGGACGTTGCGGCAGGGGTGAGGGGCTGGCGGGGGTGCTGGAGCTCGCGCGTGGGGCCAGCCGGGAGGAGCGTCAGCCTTGAAATCTCCAATCAGGTGGGGAGGGTGCCCCAGGGCCGGGTGGGGTGTGGGTCGCCGGCTCCTGGTGGGGGCTCCGGTTTCACCAGCCCCAGACTGCGTCCTGAACTCCACCACTGCCTCCGAGGAAGTGGGGTCCTGCTGTCCCGCACCCTTCTATTGAGGGGGTGAGCTGAGTGTCACCTGCATTTGCTGTCTGGGGCAAAGCGCCTTTCTGGAGGCTGCCTGTCCAGGGCGCAGCGCTGGTGGCAGTGGGCAGAAAGAAGGTGGTGAGGGCAGCTCCACGTGCAGCTCCGGGCTCAGGCCCCTCCCCTGCGAAGGCCCCCAAGCCCCCCTCCCACTTGTGGCCCTCCTGGATCCCAGCCGCGCCCTCTAGCCCCGAGGCTCCACCTACGCAACCTGCAGCGAGGCTTGTTTCTAGGTTGGCGCTGTCTGGGCCTGGGCACAGCTGCAGTGGCACCTGACTGGTTCAGCGGGCAGACAAGATGGCAGAGCCATGGCGGGGCGCACGGGCGTCACCACAGAGGGCAGCAGCCGGCTGGGAAGGTTTCAAGGATGGAATGAGGAGGGACTGACTAGATGGAGGGGAAGGATTCAGGATGCGTGGACCTAAAGGTGAAGCCGGGGGAAAGGTGGGGGGCCAGGCGGCAGGTGCAGTTCCCTGGTATAAGGGGCAGGAAGGGCACGGAGCAGGTTTTCTATGATCCCATGCAGACGGGTTAGAGGAAAGAGGCCTGGAGCCCTCGGTGACTTTTCAGGCTTTTATTTGGATTTACCAGGCACACGGCAGGCAAGGGGGCTGGGGGGCCGGGAGGCTGGCAGGCCTCCCAGCCCCCAACAAGTCTTGACTCTGTCCGGGCTCTCTGGTTGTCTCTGCTTCTCTGCCCTCCTGCCTCTCTTCTCTCGGCTTCTGCTGGCGTCCCCGTGACGCCGCCCTTATAGGCCCAGTCTTAGCCCAGGTGAATCCCATCAACATAGGCCCACACCCCACTCCAGGTGCTGCCATCAGGCATTCAGGACTGCAGGGATCTGTCATCCATCCTAATGGCGGGAGAGCAGGAAAACCTGATGCTCTACCTCACCCTACACCCGGGTTTGGGGTCTTAGGTCTCTCACCTGCCTTTAGCTCCTTTTACTGAAGAGCCTGTTCCCGCCATGCACTCGCCGCCAGCCAGGCCTGCTCTTCTCCAGGGAAGGTATTCGGGCAGCAGCTTGGAGGACGGCTGCTGCCCCCGGGCTCGGGCGGGCCTGACACCTCCTGCGCCCTGGCAGCGGTGGCTGTGGCAGGGGAAGCCCCGCCGTCTGCCCGAGCGCCTCGTAGGCCAGGTGCACTTTCTGTCCAGAACCTTCTGCTTTAGGACACGTCTACAGGAGCATTTCTACCCAAACACAACCATTCACAAAGGCCTCCTTCATGTCTCTTTGCCTTAAAGAGAAACTCAGTCCCGACACAGGATTCTTTGGCAGCAAAACTCGTTTATTAAGACAGGCGGACACGTACAACGAGGCGTGCGGTTGCTTGTGCTGTGCTGGGGCATCTGCGGACACGCGGGGCAGAGCAGACGCGCCGGCCGGGCGGCTCCGCTCCAGGGCTGAGGTAGCCAAGGCGTCCGGGAGCAGTGGGAGGGCTGGACCGCCGGGAAGGGGCAGAGGGAGGCAGCCGCTGCCTCGGCAGCCCCACCGCGGGCCCCTGGGGCTCGGCGAGCACTTGCTGTTTCTGGAGCTCCCACCCGCGGCCCGACTTCAACTCGATGGGCTCGTTAACCCATCTAGAATGTGTGTGACAGGCAGGTGGCCTCTGCCTGTAAACAGTTGTCTTCTCAGTGCTAACGGGAGCTGAGCTACCCTGGAGGGGGCGGGAACAGCCCAGAGAGGTGCTCAGTGCCCAAGGGAATTTTGATTTAAAAAAAAAAAAAGATTCAACATGTTTATGAGAAAAGAAGCCCAAAGCCGGGGCCAGGAGCCTCTTTTCTTCAGGACGTCACTGGTTTTCTGTTCTGTTGCATCTGGTTTTGTGCCTTGGCTGAGACCCCAAAAAGGAGGCGCTGGCTTCACGTCGGGGAAACACCGCACGGAGCACGTCCCGGCTCCCTCGGCGGCTGGTCGCTCAGAGCCCTGTCGTGGAGATGCCCACGCCCCTGGCACCTTGGGCCCCCGTCGAAGGCTGTCCGCTGCGGACAGGAACTGCCATCAACCCAGCCGTCTCACTGCATAGATGAGGTAAGTAAGACAGCAGGGGCCGCTCCGCCCGGTGCTCCTGAGAACAACTTTCTGAGCCTCCCCGAGGCTGGCAGTGAGTCGGGAAGGGGCATCGCTTGGGCGAAAGGCACTTGCAGAGTATTAGGGGGAAGGCAAAAAAGAGAGGCACTTTTTCACATCTTACAAACCTAGAAATCTTTGTAAAACATTCAGAATTTAAAGGAGTGAAAGAAAGCAGAAGGCCACATTCTCTTCTCTGAGTGCAGAATAAGACAAAAAGACAAAATCGGTGAACCCGTGTTCCGTCCCCACCACGTCAAGGTGGGAGGACGAGGAGGCGGCGGCTGAGGCCCAGGCACAGGCCCGCGGGGCCGGGCGGTTTCCAGGCAGCCCTGGCTGGCCAGGACGACGGCGGTGCCTGTGGTCATCGCCTCTCGACACACACGGTCGAGGGTGCCGGGAACGTCCTGCAGTCGGCGAGACTCTCGGAGAGTGTCCACGGCCCTGTGGTCAGTGCTGGGCCAAGGGCGTCCCTCCGGGAGCCCGCCACGGCGCCGGTCCGGACGGGCGCCAGGGCGCGCAGAGGCCGCTGGGCACCGCCTATCTCATCTGCCAGTCCCGCTTCAGCTCGGCGGCCGTCTTCCACACGCACACGCAGCTGGAGAGGGGGAGCTCTTCCGGGAACTGCGACTCCACCCCGGGGGGGGCCTCACACTCTTTGGTGTCCAGGTAACTCAGCAGCGTGTCCCGCAGACTGGAACGCAAGGACAAGCGGGCATTAGGTCCTGGCGGAACCAGCCCCGTCGTGAAGACCCCAGATCGCTCAGCTTCACGGCAGCCCCCCGTAGAGTGCCCGACCGGCCCTGGGTTCGAGCGCCTGCCCGCTGCTCCTGCACGCCGAGCCGGGCCCGCCCACATGGCTCTGAATGAACAGATCGCATCGCCCCTCGCGGGAGGGGCTGCTTTTTCATCAGGATGTGCTGAATAGGCTCAAAGACTACAGATACCTAGACGTGGGCCGTGCAGCACGATGGAAGAAAATAGGAGTGGCAGCTGTGCTGGCGAGGACAGCTAGAGTTTATCTATCTAGCAAAAGCCAAGTTAAATCCCTACGCACACCACGCACACAAATAATCTGTTTAACAAGACAACTGCACAAAATAAAAGCGTAAGAACGCAGAAGAAAGCGGGGGGGGGGTGCGGTCTAACCTCATCCGTAAGAGCCTCCTGGGTTATGCCTAGAGAGGCTTTGCAGGAAAATTCTATCCGATTTAGCCCCATAAAATTGAAGACTGAGATCGGACATTTGCAACCCAACAGATTAAAGACGAACCCTCTTTTAAGATGAAGCCAATGATACACAGCCCCCAAGAAAAACGAAGGCCGTCCTGTGGTCCTTCAGAGGCGACAACATAGCTGATGGGCACGAAAAGGTCTCCGCCTCATCAGTGAACGGGAACACGTAAGACGACGTGTCTTGACCTTCGTTGGCCAACACGTGCCGTGCGCAGCCGTCCGCTTGGAGCGCGCGTCTGCCCGGGGCGGCGAGCCCTCTGTCGGAACCGGACACGCGCCGTCGCCGCGCGCCAGACCTGAGAGGGCCCCGGAGCAGCTCCGGCTCCCGCTGCTGGGGCCCCAGGCTGCACGTCTGGCCGCGAGCGCGCGGCTCCCTACCTCCACTTGGGGTTGAAGTCGGCCGGGGCGCGGGGGCCCTTCAGCTTCAGGACCATCAGCTCGTGCAGCTCCAGGAGGAAGGCGTCCAGGTCGGTCTGGTTCAGGAACGCGCGGAGGCGCTTCGTGTCCTCCGGGCTGAGTTCGTCTTTATAGGCGTCGCTGATGTCTGCGAACGGCTCCTGAAGCACAGCGGAGGGAAGACGACCCGTGGCAGCCGCTGGGGGAACCCCCGGGGGGCACCCCCCCTCCCGGGAGGAGCCGGCACTCACCTTCCTCAGGCGCAGCTGCTGCTCAGACTTGTGTGCAGACAGGAACTGCCAGAGGGCCACGGCGTGGCGCAGCTGACACTTGCTCAGGGCCTGGGGACAGGGGGCTCCTGAGGGCCGGCCCGGCTCGCTCGCCCTCCCGGCAGGCCTGTGCCCGCCTGCCCCCGCGGCTCCTCCAAGAAGCCGGGAAAGGCCTGTCCCACCGCCCAGGCGGGCGTCCACCCTCAGCCCGCTGCTCTCTGCCGCTGGGCGGGGGTGCGCTCGCCTGGCATTCCAGGGGCCGCCCAGACCGCGCTCCCTGCGGGGTGCCCCGGCAGCCGCCCCGTCCCCGGAAGACCCACCGTCAGCACCAGCACCGTCTGGTCCTCCATGCGCAGCATGTCCTGCACGTACGTGTTCAGGGCCATGTTCGCATCCCCGCTGCCCGTGCTCAGGAACTTGAGCGCAACCTCCAGCGCAGACAGGGCCTCGCAGGCGTCGCTGTAGGACTGCAGCTGCCCCCCGAGCGCGCTGGCCACCGCCCTGGGCAGGGGCTCCTGGGGAACCGAGAGCAGGACGGCTCGGGCTGTGCTGCGCACGGGCCCTGCTGCCGGCCGGGGACAGGAGTGGGGCCACTGCTGGGGCTGGGACAGGGGCCGCCACAACTGGCCAGCGCGGCCAAAAGCATTTCAGACGCGTCACAGAAACTGTTGTGAGCGCGCCGAGTCCTGAGAACAGCTCTGTGAGGTGACACACAGGGCAACGCGCAGGCCCCCTACCATGTACACCCCCCAACACACACCCCGCACACCCCACAGACAGGGCCCTCTGGTCGGCGCCCGCGGCCAGGGCGTCCGCACCAAGATGTCCACCCACTCCTGCTGGACAGGAGGCTGCTGCCCTGAACGGGGCGTCCCGCTGGCCCTTCGGCAGGAGCGCTGGCTGGGGAGGCGCGGGCGGGATCTCGGGGCTGGCCGGGGACCAGGCGCTGTGACACCGGGGCGGGCAGGGCGAGGGTCCCCGGCTCACCTGCTCCACTTTGCTCCTGATGTCCGCAAAGAGGTGCTCGTAGTTCCAGTCCCGCCGGTACACCAGGGTGGGGATTCCCTGAACAGAGAGGCGGCCTTGGAAATGTGTCAGGGGCTGCACCGGCCCTGGGCGTGCTCTGGGCGGGAGCTTGGCAGGCCCTGCTGTCCCACGCCACTGGCCCGCAGCCCTTGGCCACCTGTCCGCCAGGGGACAGCAGCACGGGGACCTGCACTCGCCTCGGGGGCCAAGCAGAGACCGTGTGGGAGGACACTGAGGGCTGCCGGTGTGTGGATACCCCGCGGGCAGCGGGCCACGCAGCTGGGATGGGGTTGGGCACCGCCCAAGGCCACTCACGCCGGACAGGGGTTGGTGGGGGGCTCCTCTAACGGCCCGAGCCGGAGCAGGACAGGGGCAGCAAGGTGGGCTGGGCGGCAGGACCCGGGCTCTGGGGCAGGAGGAGAGCTGGGGAGAGGGGTGCTGGGCGGGGCGGGCGGCGGGAGGCGGGTGGGGGTGCCTCTGGCAGTGCTCCTGGCACCCAAGTCACTGCGATGTCCGGCCTCCCCTGGACACATGCGAGCTGGACAGCAGGGCCCTAACCTTGAGGGTGAGCCTGGGCTTGCCCTGGAGGAAGCGGCTGGTGACCTGGCGCTGGATCTTCTCCAGGTCAAAGTCCTGCTCGGTCTCCCCGTCCTGTGCCACCTGGTACTGGCAGTTGGAGAAGATGAGGGGGGCCAGGTCCCGCTCCACCTCGTAGCTGATGACGTGCAGGTCGGTGATGTCGGGGGCGTCCACGGAATAGCTGAGGACAGGGGCGTGGGGCTCGGCTACTGGGCGTACACACGGCCGGGACCCCGGGGCCTGAAGCGGGTCCCGGGGCGCTGGCCACGGTCTGAGCAGGTGGCATGCTTTTCCCGGGCCGGCTCTGGGGTGTCCCGCTGGAGACGCCAGCCCCACGGCCCGTGCCTACCTGCCGTTTTCCGGGGAGAACTTCTCCACGGCATAGACCATCTCGTTGTGCAAGCTCATCAGGTAGCTGGCTAAGGCGGTGGAGCAGAGGCCCAGGCCCTGGCGGCGTGGCAGGACGACCTCGAATGCACTGTCCAGGTCCAGGTCGGCGCTGCAGTACTCTTTAGGCAGCTTGATCTCCCCTGGAAAGGGCAGGGTGGCCCTCAGCAGAGAAGGGGGCGCCAGGCCGGGCATGGGAGCCACCTGCAGGTGGGGCGAGGGACACTCGGCCCCTCCTCCCGCCTCTCACGTCTGACCCCTCTCAATGCCGAGAGCCCCTTATGAGCCCGCAGTTAGAGGGGCCAGAGGGCCAAGGACTTGCTTTTCCTGCCGTCCTCCACCCGAGTAAGACCCACGGCTGGACACTGGACACACAGCGCTGCGCAGGACGGCGCGCCAGAGCCCAGAGAGGCCGCGCGGGGCGGGCGGGGGCTCACCGTGGGTCTCCAGCGACCTCCGCAGCCTGTTCCACGTGGCCAGGAAGGTGTTGATCCTGCCAAGGTACTGCTGCCTCAGCCCCTCTGCCGACAAGACGCCCGTTCACACCGCAGCCAGGATGCCCACCTCGCCGAGGCCAAACCCGCGGGGCCCCGCGCTCCTTGGGAGACGCCCCCGCCCGGCACCTCCATGTGCCCACTCCATGCCTCCTTCGGGTGCCGAGGAGGCAAGCGGGAGGCGCGAGGGAGGGTGTGCAAGCTGCCGCAGGCCTCCGCGTCCTCGGACCAACCCGCTGGCCTCCGGCCCAGAGAGGAGGGGCCTGAGCTGCCCGCCCAAGGGGCCCTGATCACCCAGCCGCACGGAGGGGCCTGACCGCCTCGCAGGGTGGCCACACCTGAGTGCTGGCTGTTGATAAAACCTCGGAGGGAGTTGTATTCCACTTCTGGAACGTTCTGGAACCGTTTCACTAGACTCCGCTGCAGGGCCAAAATCTCAGGCAAGAATTTCACCAGCCTCAGTTCTGCTTCCTGGAGACAAGAAGGCCACCCACCCAGGACACACCGTTGAAGAGACCGCGCCCGTGTCTGGGGGGACAGACCCGGGCAGCCAGGGTGTGCACCTGCAGGCAGCCCGGTCACTGCGCCCGTCTGCGCGATGGTGGAGCCCTCCCGCCGTCAGCCCCCAACAGGTCTCCCAGGTCACTTCTGGCTGACCGCGAGCACTGGCTCTCGGGGCAAGGCCGCAGGTCAAATGCAGAAGGTGAAGCCCCGCAGGGATCGGGTGTTTCTGGCTCTGACGGACACCCGCTTTCTGCCCCCCACTCTAAGCCCGCCCCGAGGGTGGGCACTCTTCCACTTGCCAGAGGTGCTGGTGACACGTCTCTCGCTGTCCACACCATGCTGCCCGAGTGCTGCCCCGCACGAGTGGACACGGCCAGGAGGGGCTGCCCCCTCTGACCAGGTTGGGGAACCCCTGCCCTCAGGATCTTTGCAGAGTCCTGCTCATTCCCCCGGGACTGCGCTTCCAGCTTCCCGGCAGCCTGGCGCGTGTCCCCCGCCCGCATTCTAGCCACAAGCAGAGCGCGGACACGGGCTGCTGGGGGCCCCCCACCTTCTGCAGGAACCGCCAGAGCACGGGCACGCTGTCCCGGCCGCGCCTCTGCTCCACCACATGCCGGAGGTGCTCCAGGGTCAGCCTCCTCCGGCAGCCCCACGCCCTGGAGCAGTGCAGCGGGCCGTGCCGCGGCAGGCGGGGCAGGAAGGACGCCGGGTCTCCGAAGATGATCTTGGCCACGGGGTTGGAGCTGATCCGCTCGTCCTGGCTGATCCGGGTGTGCACCGTCAGGAGGGAGTGGTCCAGTTGCTGGGGGAGACCCGAAAGGCTGGAGCAGGGCGCCCTGCCCGGGGTCCGGTCGGGGCCGGGACCAGTTGGGGCCGAGCACTCCGCGCGGCAGGGATGCGCTGTTGGCTTCTGTCGCCGCCTGCCCGCTCCCGCCCCGGGTTTCCTTCTCTCCCAACAGAGTGAGACGCAGACCTGGATTCCTGCCCCTTCCTCCACCAGGCACTCCCGAGTCTGGTGGGCCGGGTGACCCAGCCACACTCCCCCTGCAGGGGGCGAGCCCTGGCGCCCTGAAGGCTGCACGGGGCTGGGAGAAACCCCATGCCGCCCTCCCTGCACTCACAGCAGCTGCTCCGCCCGCCTCGCGAAGGCCTCGGGAGGGGAGGGGCCTCGGGACAGGAGTGGGGTGGCCGGAGGAGAGCCGGGGTCTGGGGGTCTGGGAGCCGGGGGAGGCGCGCAGGCACTGGCTGGGGCTATGCCCAGCGCTCACCAACACCGGACCCATCTCCCCAGGGGCCCGCGCCCTCCCCGCTCACCTTCAGCTCAGGGAGGAGAAGTTTCTCGACCAGCTTTTCCCACTCGTTTCTCACTTCCTTGGTCAGCAGTTGTGGATCGGAATGGAAAGGGCCTGTAAGGACCCATTGGACGTGCGAGGTGAGAAAGCCACCCACTCACGAGGGCCCCCGACGTGTTACCCCGAGATGTGCACCTCGGGTGGGGACACACGTCCATCTCTGACGTCTCGGAGCCCACCCCGGAGCTGGTGACGCCTCTGTGGACCCCGCCTGGACGGGACTTTCAATCAGAAGCCCGAGCCCAAGGGCCCCTGCCTGTCTCCCGCACCACGGTGGGTAGGGAGGTGGCCTGCCCCGGGGGCCCCGCCCGCCCTCCCCACGCCCGCCCCTCACTCTGGTCGGAGAGCAGGCGTCGCAGCACCAGGTGGACCACGCTGGCCGCCTCGTCGGCGCTCTTGGCCAGCATGGTGGTCAGCTGTTCCAGGTTCCTCTGGATGTGCAGCTGCAGGAAGCTTGCAGGGTCGCTCACCCGGGGCTTGATGATGTTCCTCAGAGCCTGCGGTGGAAGGACCAAGCTCTGGTTTGTGCGGGAGACGGGCGTTGCACGGCAGAGGCCACAAGGAGGGAGCGCCTGAGCAGGAGCTGGTCTCCAGGGGCCACGCCGCACAGGCCCAGGAAGGGGGTGGGAGACCCGCAAATGCCCTGAACACCATGGCCTCGACTTACCACCAAGGAGGGGAGCTGCCGAGGCCTGGGCCTCGCCGTCCCAACCTGGGATTTCACGTGCACACGGCCTGGGGCTGCCTCAGCCCCTGCGCATGGGTGAGGCCCGGACACCCTCACACGGGAGCGGGGGATGCCGGAAGAGGCTCACCTGGGGCCACTGGGCCGCCCCCAGAAGCATCGCCAGGTGGGTGAGCAGCTGGAGCAGCACCAGGGCCACCGGGGACAGGCCTCGGTCACACGCCACTGCCTCGCCCCGCGCAGGCGGCCGCCCCAGCACATGGCCCGTCTGAGTCCGGTCGGCTTCATTTCTGGAGGGTCGAGAGGCCGCAGGTGAGGCTGGACACGCTCGCCTCAGCCCCAGGAGCGCAGCAGCTGTGGAGCAGAGGCGCAGCAGCCGCACAGCAGAGGCGGAGCGGCCGGCAAGAAGCAGGCACGCCTCGTCCTCCTGACTCGGTCTCTGGCTGGTCTGGAGCCCGCGGGCTTGTGACAGCGCCTGAGCCAGGCGGCGTCTGCTCTAAGTGCGTCAGGACGGGCGCAGCCGCTGCTGCCTCTAGAGTCGCAGAGAGGGGGAGCAGATGGGCAGCGTGGCCAGGCCTGGGGCGCTTACCTGAGTGGGGTGTGCTCCCTGCTCTCACTGCCTCACACTGAAAACAGGGTCCGCGGGCTGACATAGGATGGACATGCCCTGGCCGAGGGCGCGTGGAAGAGGCAGCTGCTCCCCACTGTGCCGTGCACAAGAGGCCAGTGCAGCCAGGTGTTGGGCGAGAGGCCCCTCCCATCCGAGGGCAGCTGACCCCCTCCCCCACCTTGAGGGCCAGGCTGGCCGAAGCAGGTGCCACGACACCCTCAGGTATCTGGAGGCACGGGGTACGTCTCCCTCGCACTGCTCAGGAGAGGAGGAAGCTGAGTGTTTCCACGTGAGACTGCTTCTCAGACACATGCCCACGTGTGGTTTTGTGGACTTAGATGTCCTCTGAACTTGGCCAGCTGTGTCCACGGCGGCCACAGGGGCAGGCTCTGGGAAGTGCGCCATGGGGTCAGCCAATGCTAGGGCACAGGCTGCAGCTGCAGGCCAACGGGCACCTGGCGTCGACCCCACCATGACACGGGCCCAGAGGCGCCCAGCACCTGACCCCTCTCCTCCCCCCGCCCGGACCAGCTGGGACAGAAGCCCCATCCTAGGCCACGGGCTGGCCGGGCAGGGCCGAGTGCTCACGTACGTGATGACATGGAATCCAGCCACGGGCTTATGCTGCTCCCCGCCGACGGGCGCGCCACAGTCCACGCACACGCTGTGCTCCATGGGCATGCCGCACTGGGGACAGAGAACACGGCTCGTGGGCTCGCCACTCTCGCCCGGCCGGGCTCCCGTGCTCCGTGGCCATCCGGGAGGGCCGCGGCCCGCATGGCTTGTGTGGTGCGTGGGCACACTTGGGCTAGTTTTTCTTTTACACAGGGAAGCAAACAGACACTTCTCAGCAGACAGGCAGGGCGCAGCCCCCCGCCCCCCCGTGCCCCGCACACGCTGAGGACGCGCTGTCGGGGCTCCACGCTCTGGGGCCAGGGCAACCTTGCTTTCTGCAACCCGCTGGCACCTTTAACCTAAAAGGCTGTGCCGTGTGATCTGCTCCCAGCCCGGGCTCGTGTGCGAAGAGCAGAGGTGAGTCCAGGGCTCTGCAGCCACAGCTCGGGCCGCCCACAGCCTCGGAGCCGGGCGTGGGGGTCGGGGGAGTGTGTGCTTGGGTGAGGCCGTTTCACGGACGGGAGGCAGCAGTGCGAACAGCCGACCTCTGCCTCCCCGTCCCACGTGCCCTTTGTTAAATAAGGCGCAGGCCCCACAAGCCTGAGCAGAGATGAGGCCCAGCCAGATGCCGGGGTTCACGGCTCAACTCCCCCATGGGTCTTAATCCAGGGGCCCCTTCCTCTCCAGCGATGGAGACCCCGCCGCCTCTGGGCTGGTGACCCAGGGTGTCCGAGGCTCGTCTGTTCGAGTCCTGCATCTCGCATCCCAGCTGGGGGTGCAGCAAGGTGGCTACAGGGGCCCCTCCCAGCCAGCAGCCGTGTCCCCTGGGGCCTCCAGACGGGGGGCCATCTGAAGGCGCTGCTGGCTGGTATGCCGAGTGGGGTTCAGGCGCCCTGGCATCCGCTGAGTGGGGCTGGAGTGCTGCACAGGGCAGTCCCCCAGAAAGGGTCAAGTGTGTGGAGCTACAGGGACTGGACACCTGGAGCAGCCCCCTCAAGAGTCTGTGTTCTCCTGGGGGGTCGCCCCTCATTACTATCCTCCTCTGGGCCTCTCTTCAGGCCCGGAGCACCCTGTGATTTGAGGTCCCCAAGCCCCACCCCAAACACCAAGACTCACCTCTCCCACGGAGCATGGGTGACCATTGGGACACGCTGGTGAGAGAGGAGAGGACACGCAGGTCAGTGAGTCTCACCCAGGGTCCCGCAGGCACAGCCACGGCCCTGCCCCGGTCACCCCGGGGACGCAGCCGGATGCCTGGGCTGCAGAGACCGGCCCTCGGCACGGGGCCGCCGCCACAGCAGGGGCCAGCACAGGCGCGGCCGGGAGAGCAGGGGCCCCGAGTGTGACTCGCCAGCCGCAGGCTCACGCTGGCCTCCGGGAGCAGAGTGGGGTGTTTCACACCCTCCATTTGGTTGGATTTGATTTTTTTGCCATAAACTTGTTTTATAACAACTTTTAAAACTAGACACCAGGCTTGCTTATTGGCGGAGCTGGCACAGTCCTGTTCTGTCCTGGGGAGAGCCCTGGGGCTGGAGCCCAGTGTGTGGCAAGCGCCCTGCCCCGGCCATGCAGAGGAATGGCCAGGTCAGCGGGCACAGAGGCCCTGTCCAGGGGGTGGCCGCGCTCCCCAAAGGTGCGAGGACAGCAGAGGGTGCGCTGCAGGCTGAGGCCCGTGTGGCCCCAGGGCGCTCTCCTGGGGGGGGGGGCGGGGGGGCACCCCCCAGCGGGCAGCAGCACTTACTGTACCAGCGGACTCCTTCCAGGCCCTTCCAGGTCCTGGCTTGAGCCATCAGGTCCTCAGGCATCGTGGGGAGAAAAGACCTCTGGGAAAACACACAGGCGGAGCTTCGGGAGCAAGCAGAGGCCCGGCCACCGTCCACACCCAGCACGAGGACTGAAAAGCAGGGCCTTCCCGCGTCCCTCCTCCGGCCGCGAAAGCCTTCCAGGAGGAAGGGGTAACGGCGGAGAGGCGGGGGGAAGCATCATCCTCGAGGGCTGAGAGCCCAGGGACATGAGGCCGCGGGGGGGTCGGGGCACACAGTCCCGTGGCCCAGTCGGGCTGTGCCCGGGCACAGGCAGCAGCTCACCTCCATGCTGGCCGGGGAGAAGGCCAGGCTCCTCAGGGGCTGCAGGACGGCGCTCTGCCCACACAGGAGCACGGCGGCGGTGTGGACGGCCAGCTCGCTCATGGTGCCCTCCAGGCCGCCCCGACCCAGGTCCATCCCCAGCAGCGGGAGCGAGTTGGTCACCAGGGACTTGGCAAACTGCCGGACGTCGGGAGAAGGCAGACTCGGGCCCTCGTCGATCAGCTTGTTCACGGCTTCGCATTGCTGACGAGGGAAAGGTGAAAGCTCAGCTCGGCCAGGGAGGCTGCGAGGACCAGAGGCGCGCAGGGGCAGGAGGGCGGCCTGCCGCCACCTGGCGTCCGAGACCAGGGGACGCGGGGCCACCGCCCCTGTCAGCGCCGAGATTCCCCGGGGAGTCTTCCTGCAAACGCAGAGGCCAGACGCCGCGGCCAGCGCCAACACGCTGCGCTGGAACATGGGGTTCCCGTTTCTTTGCACGAATTCTAAGAGCTTCGGGCGAGGAGAAGCCCCCCTCCCTGAGAGGCAGAAAGCCCCAACGGGCAGGCTGTCGGGGCGAGATCTGTGTTTCCTTCTGTCCAAAAAAATTCCCCGGGAGCGAGGCCACAGCAGCCGGCGCTGACTCACCTCTGGCTTGGGGTGGAGGCTGGCGTTGGGGGACCTGTACAGGGTGGAGACCTCTCTGAAGAGGGCCAGCAGCAAGTGGACGGCGCGCTGAGGCTCTGCGCCCCCGAGGGCCTGGAGGTGGAGGCAGGGAAAGGCGTGAGTCAAGGGCCCGCCGGGAGCCAGGGACTGGCGCATGGAGGTGGAGCGGGTCTGCCCGGCCCCACGGGGAGCAGGAGGGGCGCCCCGGGACGCTGGACGCAGCTCCGGGGGTGTTCTCGCGCCAGCGCGGTGCGGATCTGCCTCGAAGCTTCTGGCAGAAGTGACAGAGCCCACGTTGCTCGGGGACTGGGGCTTTTCCTGAGCAGGGACGGGGTCGTGGGGCTGGGGGGGTCATGGGGCCGGGGGGCTTGCAGCCCCTCTTCTCCCGGCACGAGGCCAGGTAAAAGGCGATGGAGGAGAACAGCGGGGCAGAGCTCCTCCGACCACGCGCTAAGGGTCCTCCCTCCTTCCGAAACAGGCGCGCGAGCGACAGGAGTCACGCGTCTACCAGACGGGACCTGGCGGTGACTCGGCGGCT
Source organism: Talpa occidentalis (assembly GCF_014898055.3). Taxonomy (NCBI): domain Eukaryota; kingdom Metazoa; phylum Chordata; class Mammalia; order Eulipotyphla; family Talpidae; genus Talpa; species Talpa occidentalis. The sequence continues at coordinate 135,391,586 of NW_023605083.1, read as the reverse complement.
CCAGCCAGTCCTCCCGGAGGCAGTGGGTGCGCCAGGGGCTCCGCGGGAGCCCTGGACAGAGCCCCAGCGCTGTACAGGCTTGCGGGGGCTCATCTGTGGCAAGCTACCTCCCGGCCACCCTCCCCAGCCTCCTCGGGGTGTCAGCTCCGCTGCAGGGGTGCAGGCCTCTGAGGTGCGCCCCTGCGGCCCGGCTCTACCTCCAGCGCGACCTCGGCGGGCTTGCACTTGAGGATGGTCTGGCCCACGGCTTCACGCAGGGTCTTGTACTCCTCCCCGTACACCAGGTACCGGTCCATCTGGCTGGGGTGATCCCTCTGCGCCCGGAGAGACAGGCTGAGTCACGCGGGCTGGTGGGCGGGGCAAGCCTAGGCCACCACAGGCGGCCAGTCATGCTCGGCCTACCGGGGGCCCCTGAGGCAGGACACCGCGCTGGTCAGACCAGCTGACCGGGGGAAAGGCCCAGAGCAGACAGGTGCGTCGTCCCTCATGGGCTGAGGGAGGCCCGGGCCTGCTTCTCACCTGCTGCGCCAGCACTTCCCGGGGAAACACCCACTGGGCCGGGCTGCCCTCCCTGGAGAGACGCTGCGCGAACTCCATGCCGCCCTGGCTGCTGAGCTTCCGCACCAGGTACACCTGGAACCAGCCGTTGTCCGCCCGCGCGCAGAAGCGCTCCACCTGCCGCAGGTAGTGCCGCTGCTCCTCGGCCAGCGCTGCGGGTGCAGGGACGCTCCGGTCAGCTGCCTGGACGCCAGGCAGGGGTGGGGGCTCCTCACAAGGAGCCCAGCAAAGCTACCCCGGAAGAAGGGGCGTGCCCACGGCAGAAGCTTCTAGAAGCAGTTCCCACACTCCCCCGACAGACACGGCGCCCAGACCCGAGCAGAGGACGGAGCGGGAGGACACTTGCCGGAGCCGTCCTGCAGCTCGGCCAGGCAGTCGGCAGCCCTGTCCAGACACAGGCGGATGCGGGCCACCTCCTGCAGGTGGTCGACGGTGGCTGTGGGGCCGTCTCGGGCGGGCACGTACGTGGTGAGGAAGTGCGTCTCCTCGCGGAGGAACGCCCGCCGGTCGCCGGGGGACAGAGCGCTCGCCTTCTCGTGCAGGGAGTCCTAGGCACGGAGGACGGGCAGGCGAGGCTGAGACCGCCAGGGCCACCACCCAGCGTGTCACAGCGAGACGGGGGACCCCAGGAGAGAGGACCCCGCGGGAGGTCTGAGGCCCAGTCCTTTGAGTCATGGACAACACATCTTTTTTATTTTAGGGGCAAGGAGGGGACGAGAGAACTTGTGACGAAATCGCTGCGTGATCTCATGTGTCCATGGGCATCATGTAAATGTTGGAAGCAAATAAGAAATGAGGCAAATAAGAACTCCCTGCCTGGAAACCCCTGTGGGGTCTGCTGGTAGATTCTTCTGGGCTGCTTTTAGGGCGGGGGGGCTTGCTGCACACGCTAATGCTAACACGCGTGTCTGAAACTTGCATCCCCCCGTGCACCCGAGTCCTGTTGACTACAATGATGTTTGTGAACTTTAAGAGCCAATGTCGGGCCTCTCCGGTGGTGCAGCGGTTGAGGGCTGGGTTGCGAGGCTCTGCAGCGCCTGTTTGATCCCCGGCCACAGGGCGAGGGTCCCACACGGCGCGCAGACCTCTCCTGCCGCCCGCTGCTCCCCTCAGCAGTGTACTTCGGTCCTTCTGCCTGCTCTGCTCCCCGCTCTGGCTCTGGTGAATCCTCTCACCCTCCCGCGCTTCTGACTGTACCCAGTGCTTGTATGAATAAACAAAATAAAATCTTTATATATAAAAAAAAAAAAGAGCCAATGTCCAGGGCCTCCCTGGGGGGCAGAGGCTGAGTCTCACGCTATGGAGCTGTCCGCAGCCTCTGCAGCACGAGTCCATCCCCAGTCAGGGAGCGACCCCCAGGGCACAGCAGACCTCCCCTGTCTCCCCGCCACTCCCCTCAGCAGTGTTTTCGGTCCATCTGCCTGTTCTGCTCCCCACTTTGTCTCTGGGGAGTCCTCTCACTCCCCACACCTCTGGCCTGCACCCCAGCTCTTGTGTGCATAAATAAATACAAATAAATCTTTTTTTTTTAAGAGCCAATGTCCAGCACGTGAGGGACGTGTCTCGGTGGCTCAGGGAAACGCAGCGCGCCCCTCACCTCCAGGCAGTTGCAAAACAGCATGTACAGGTCCGTTTTATCTTCCATCACGAAGGCTTTCTCCTCCAACATGGACAAGTAGTCCTGGATATACTCCCGCACTTCATGGAAGCTGTGGGGAGAGATGTCCCGGCTGTTGTCTCGGGGCTCGGACAGCGTCTCCCCAGAGCAGCTGTCCGCCCACCTCCGCCATCACTGTTCTGGGGGTGCTCCTTGCATGTACGTGGCTCGCCCTGACTGTACTGAAAACACTTTGGCTCAAGCAAGAGGAGTGTAAACCCAGCATTTTAGAGGAGCTGCAGCCTAACTTTTGGGTCTCAGGCGTCCTTCATGTTCCTGAAAACCACGGAGCTCTCCAAAGAGCCTTGGCTGACGAGGGGCACGGCTGCCAACATCCACAGCGTGTGGAAAAACGTAGACATTACGTGGCTGGCGAGGGAGAGGGCTCACTGGTCCCTTCAGACAAGGGCTGTCCTCTGCCTCCTGGCCTGTCTCGGAACACCCTGGTGGGCACCCACCACCCTGCCCTTCAGTGGTGTTGCCCTCGGGGTGCAGCGAGAACCACACCCCTGGGCCGACGCAGCAGCGGAGAGAGCAGATGGGAGCCGGCCCGTGGGTGACTGAGCCACCTCAGCCTTCCACACCCAAACAGCGGGGTGGGGGGGCCGCCGGGGCCTCAGAGGTGGTCTCCGCTTTGCCCTGAGGGCTGAGCCCACATGTCCAACAAGCGTGGAAGGCCGCTGGGGGCGTTGGTGAAGCAGGGAGGCCACACGCCAGTGTGGAGGCCACACGCCAGTGTGCTCGGCCCGCAGAAGGGCGGTGGGGGTGGGGGTGGTCCACGTCTCAGGTTTTTATCTTAAAATCTGTTGGTCGTGGCCAGTCTTGAAGTATCTCAGGACAGAGCGTCCACTTCAAGCCCCTACTCGGACCATCTACACCTCGCCTGTCTTCACCAGGTGTCCCTGGAGAGCCCCTCTGACCAGAGGTTGCCCTCAAAGGGTTTTCCAAGCGGTGGAGTCTGACGCGACCACGGGCCTCTGGCCCTGCGGCTCCTCCTTCCGTCAATAGAGTCAGAGAAACCGAATTGCTGAAACCGGCCTGGGGAGCGCGGGGGCTCTGGACTCCCCGGCCCAAACCTGCAGAACTGGGGCTGCGGCCCCTGGCAGGACACCACCCGGCCACTCCGCGCTCCGGCCCGTGCGCAGGAGGGGATGCCCCGGGCGGGCCTCTGGCCTGGACGGGGAGGGCCGCGGAGCTCTCGGGAGGCGTCCCCCGGCGCCCGCACCTGTACTGCAGCAGCAGCTTCAGGACCACGGAGCGGATCACGGGGCTCTTGTCCACGACGTCGTCGAATGGGGAGAGGCACTTGGTGTGCTCGCGGTGCCCTGCAACGAGCAGGCGGGCTGGGGTCAGCGTGGCGGGCGGGGGCGGGGGAGGGCGCCGGCCCGGGGCCGCGGGGAAACTCACGCTGCGGGGTGTCCTTGACAAGCTCCTTCCGCGCGAAGAGCAGGGCCAGCAGCTCCCGGACCACGCTGCTCTGCGGCGGGGCGCTGTCCTTGAAGCACACGGCCGACACCAGGTCCAGGAAGAAGCCATCGCACAGCTGGCGGAAGCGCGCGTGCTTCTGCACGGCCACCCTGGGGGGCGGACCCGCGGGTCAGCGGCTGGGGTCCCACCCTGAGCCCCGTGTGCTACCAGTGAAGGGAGGGGCGCCCGTCTCAGCGCCTCGATGAGAGCAGGTTTGAGGCAACAGACCTGCGCACGCGCCCCCAGGCCCTCGGCCGCAGACCAGCCAGCACGCGCGGGCCCTGAGGTCCTAAACCCGCTGGCCGTTTAGGAGGCGTCAGAGGGGAGGGGGGGGCCGGGACGACCCACAGGGCGTGGAGCTCACAGGCTGGGCGCAACTAACCCTGCTGCGGACAGCACAGGGCGCGGGGCGTCGACACAGATGGGGAGCCGGGCCGCCCCAATGGGGGTGTCTCCAGACAGTGTCACTGATTCATGACATGCTGGCTCACGTCCGCTCCCTCTGCTGCCTCCCGACCCGTGTGCCTGTCTGTGCGGGGACAGGTGTTGGGAGGGACGCGCGTGGCGTCTCCCGTGAGGCCTGGCGCCAGCTTCCCAAGGCGAACAGGGCACCTTTCTGAATTCTTCATCGGCTAAAAGGGAAGTTTCTTGGGAGAAGGGTAGATCTACCTGTGCTCCTTGGAAGCCCGTGGCGAGAAGCCATCGGGCAGGTCGGTCCGGCACAAGGGGCACATCATCTGCCCGGGGGTGAGCCAGCCCTGGATGCAGCGCAGGCAGAAGACGTGGTCACAGGGCAGGCGGACGGGGTCCTGTGTGTCTCCCAGGCACACGGGGCATGGCCGCACCCCACACCTAGGAGTCAGAGGCGCGCGGTCAGTTCCGAGGCAGCAGAGGGGCAAATACCAGCTCACACCCTCCTGCAGGCCCCGGAGCTCGCCTGGACAGGGCCCTGCTGGCCTCATCCTTGCAGCCCCGGAGCACGTTCATCACCGCCAGGAAGGGCCTGTGGGTCTTGACATCTGAGTCCTCCTGCAGACACTGGAGCAGAAGGCGGGGTTAGAGGTGGGAGCGTGGGTCCAGGCCGGCCAGGCCCTGCCTAGCATCCACTCTGCCGCCCGCCGCAGGGCTTGGCCAGGGCCGGTTCCCTGGGATGGTGCTGCCCCCAGGAGAGGCGGCTGGTTCTCCAATCATCTTCCTGCCCTCCTGGCTTAGGGTCCACTCACGCCTCCCCCACTGAGGTGGTAATAGGACAGGCTGTTGGCACAGTGTTTGCCTTGGGCCGTTTCAAAAAACCCAAGAGGAGACAGGCACGGCATGACTCCTGTGACCCCGGAGACCCGCTCAGCCCGCGTGGGGCACACACTTGCCCCGGGGCGGGGCTTCAGGAGGTCCAGGGTACCCGGCTGCCTGGTGCCCGCTGGCTCAGCAGATGGTCATCGCCTCAAAGCGCTGGCTGCTATGTGGCCCTGGGGTTTAGGGGCTGCGTATCGGCCACGATGGCAGATGCCAGGGGCTTCTGGGATGAGGGTGGGCGAGGCTGGATGGGGTGGGGCGGGGCTGGCATCACCCTCCAGGCTCAGGTGGGGACGCCCCCAGGCCAGGGCTCTGCTCCTGCCTCCTGTGCCTGCCTAGTTCGCCCATGCACCGACAGTCTACAGAATGACGGGCCCTGGCCAGCACTCAGGAGGGCGGATCAGCACCAGACCCTGACACCAGCGCTGGGACCGAGCCGATCCTCCACGCTTGTGCTGCCAGGCCAAGGCTGCACCCCGTCCCGACTGCGCCTGGAGAGCCGGGGATCCGCATGGCACGGCCGGGACTCACCTTGCTGAGTAGGGAGACGTGCCTGGTCACCAGCTGGCCCAGCTCGGGGATCTGGTTCAGGGTACCCAGGAGAACGTGCTCCACAAAGAGAGAGATGGAGAAGACGCGGTTCCACTGGACCCTGCAAGACGGGGGCCACATGCCCAGGGGATGGCAGCCTGAGCGCCGGTGGAGGGCAGGAGGCCGGGGTCCAGGAGGGGGATGGCAGGGGCACACGCGCAGCCCCGCCCACAGCCCTCCCCTGCTGAGCTGCCTCGTTCTCCAGCCAGCACCGGCTCCCTGCCCCACCCCGCCCGCCCTGCGCTCCCTGCCCGCTCTCCCACCGGGAGCCCTCCAGCCTCCGTCTGTCACCGCCTCTCCCACGGGAACGCAGTGGTCAGCCAGCTCCCTGCCCCTGCCTCCTCTGTCTCTAGGACGGGATGCGGCTTTAAGAGGCCGGACAGGTGTTCAGGCAGTGCGTGACAGCCCTTTGGGGGCAGGAGGCAGGGCTCTGCCGGCCCTGGGAGCGGGGAGGTGCTGCAAGGTCTCACCTGACTTCCTGGATGACCTTGTGGGTCAAGGGCCCGGCACTGCCCGTGTGCGCGTCCGAGCAGAGCAGCTCCAGGGGCACGGAGAGGCTCTTCACTGCCTGCAGCCACGCCTGGGGGCTGGGCTTCAGCAAGTCCGTGGTCAGCATCTCAGCACAGGCCAGCGCTGCAAATGCGTCCAGAGCCTGGGCAGGGGAGAGCAGGCTGCAGGGCGGGCGTGGACAGCCAACCCTTCCCTGGGGCTAAGTCCTCCGTCCAGAGGCCATGTCCCCGGCACGTCCTGCCAGGGGCCGCCCGTCACATCTCTCTGACACCCCAAGTCACTGTCCAGGGCACGTGCACAAGTCCCCTGGCGGGCCCCTAGCATCTCCCCAGGGGGTCTGGGAGCCCCCCACTCACTCGGGGAGGCCACACCATCTGTGAGCCCCACACACCCACGGGTGGGGGCGTACCATCTCACGTTCAGTCAAGGGGTGCTTCCGGACACCCTCCTGTAGCCTGCCCAGGACTTGGGGGTGGACGGTCAGGATTCTGAGGAAGTTGTGCAGGCGGCTCCGGAAATGCTGGTAGGCGAGGTGGACCCACGGCAAGGACAGGTCCTCCTCGGGCCTCTCTGCCCACAGCTCACGGATGCAGGACCACAGAGCCATGTGCAGAAACTGGGGGAGGAGGGAGCCGTGAGTGTGGCCTGCGAACGGCCCCCAAACAACCCGTTCCCTCTGGAAAGCCAAACTGCTCAGGCAGCAGTAAAGAAAATTAAAACTGGGCCTCCCTGGGGGGCACAGGGGTTAGGTCCCAGCACTATGATGCTATCTGCAGCCGCTGCGGCCTGAGTTCGATCCCCGGGGCTGCAGCCCATCCCAGACCCCGCGCACCGGACACTCCTCGCAGACCCTGCCGCATCCTGGTGCAGCGAGCCCCGCACCCGGCCTCCCACCGGACGACCAGTCGTCTCCAATCTCCCGTTTTCTAGAAACACAACTGAGAGGAGTGGCCGCAGGAGAGCCTCGTCCACACCTCCGATGGCCGCCTCGGCCATAGGCCGGCGGGCTCGTGGCCGCCCTGCCGGCATCTGTAAGAAACCGGGCACACCTCTGCCGGCGGCGGGGAGGGCACTCGCAACTTCCAGAAGCCCCTTGGCCACAAGGACAGGAAGAACCAAGCTGCAGGTGTGCTCGGCCAGCTGGGGACCCCAGCTTTGCCCGGGCTGGACACCTGGCCACATGCCGTCCACTTTTAACAACTGTGGTGTTTTCTTGCTGCCTCCTAAGATGGCCCTGGCGACCTCGCGCCCATGGGTTCCAGGACACCTCCCACTTGCACTTTCCTCTGTGTCCCGTTTGGAGTCTTCAGGTCAAGCCACCACGGACGGGGGTGCTCACCCAATTTTCAAGAGGAGCCAAACGCATGCAGGGAAGCCACCACAGACGTGGACCCTCATGTGCGGGCAACCGTGTGGCTGGGTCTGGGGTCCAGCCGGGCAACGTGGGGGGCACAGGCAGCATCCAGGTACCAGGGCGCCCCACCCCTCGCTGCGCAGACAGCACCGGCGGGCTGGGGGCTGGGACAAGCCTGGCATTTACCTCCGCACTGTGCGGGTGCCGCGGGCCCCGGGGGTGTGCTCACCTGCAATTCTTCCCAGGTGGACACGCGCATGGTCAGGAGGAGGAAGTCCTTCAGGTAGGACTCCAGAAGCTCTTGCCGCTCCTGCTCCGGGAGCTGGGCCAGGAAGCCGCCCAGTGGGGTCTGCTGGAAGATCTCCACTAGCTTCCTGGGCAGCCCTGGGGAACCAGCGCAGGTGAGCGGCCAGCCTGCCTCTGCAACGCTGCACCACGGCCTCCCCGGGCCCACTGCCCAGGAGTGTTCTGGTGGCGACCCTGGGGGAGGTGCTCCTGGCCAAGGGGCCTGTGGACAGGCTGCCTGCTTTCACGGTCAGCTCAGACACTTTAGCTTTGTCCAGTGGACACACAGGCCACGGCAGAATTGACATGATGTCTCGGTCACAAGCAGCCCCGCCAGCCCAGCCTGCCATGAGACGGACCAAGGTCGCAAGCCAGAGGGGCTGCCCTTGGGGTTGGGATCCCATGTGGCCGGCCCCAAACTCACTTTACAGAGGGAGCACTGCCAGGAGGACCGGAGGCCGAGCCCTCGGGAGACAGGAAGGGGCAGATGCCCTCCCGCTGGGCCAGACTGGGCCAGCGCGCCGCGTGGGCTGGGACGACTGTTTCCCGGGCTGTCCCTGTCTCCCTGGCTGCTGTCTTGGGGCGACAGCAGAGCAGGCACGGCCGAGGAGCAGGACCGCCGCAGGGACTGGCGGCTCTGCCGGGCGGGCAGCCGCTGCTGCGGAACCTCCGGGCGAGGCCCAGTGAGCTTGGGCTCTGTCCGGGCCCGACGGGCGGTCACCTTCGGGGCCGGTGGTGTACTGGGCTTGCATGCTCAGCTCCTCCAGGTAGTCCCTGATCCTCCAGCTGAAAGGGACGTCGCAGGAGACATGCTGCGGCCGGCTCATGAAGCTCTGCACCACCACGGGGGACGCCTCGCCTCCGGGCCTGCGGGTGGGCAGGAGGGCAGGGTGTGTCGGTGACGTGGCCTCCAGAGGACCGGGCCCGAGGGCCGGTCCTGCGGCACCCTCCCACGGGCCCCTGTAAGCCGCTCTCCGCCATCCCAGACAGCTGTCTGGAAGGCTTCACAGGCAAAGACAGCTGAGCCCCAGCGGCGTGTCCGGCCAGCACCCACGGTCTTGGCCAGGGTCTGCGGCGCATGGCCATCGGACCCTCCACGTGGAGCGGCCGGGGACCAGCTGTCCATCACGGCGTCTGGCTTCCACGTAAGTGTCTCCAAGCAATTCAGAAACTTTCACTGCGTCTGTCACTAGCACGCGTGCAGCCCAGAACCGGAGCCCTGAGCGCAGACAAGAAGCTCGCAGGGGCAGCCACACAGGAGATCCGGCCTCGGGGGCCACAGGTCCCCGCCGTGGACACAGGGCAGGGAGGGCTGGCATGAAGAAACTGGCCTGCAGGCGGCCGCGGCCTGGAATAGCTGGGGACTCTGGCCATGGGCTGGGAGACACCAGGCTGCAGTGGGGACCTCGCATTTGGCCCCAGGTTCGGGCTGCGGCTGCTGCCACACTGGGCGCTCCCTCCCACGGGAGGAGGATGTTCTGCTCACCGCGTGGCGCCTGTCACCAGGGGGATGTCCAGGAGCTTCGTGTCGCTGAACACAAGCATCCAGAGCTGCCCCACCCAGCGGGGTGACCCCGGCCTGGCCAGCAGCTCCAGGTTGTCGTCCCGGTCGACGGTGGCCACGAGGCTGGCAAGCAGGGGGGTCACGGTGGCCTGGATGCGCCGCCACAGGGTGTGCCTGCCATGGGGGCAGCGCCGTCAGCAGCATGGCCCGGCCCCGCCCCACCCTGGCCCCCCTGCAGCCCCAGCCCAGGCCAGCTCCATGGGCAACGCAGCCCCTGGGGTTGCAGTGCAAGGAGGACCTGCAGTGAGGGGCCAAGACCGGACGCAGCCCTGAACTGGGGCTTAGTGGACACCTCGTAGCGTCCCGTAACTGACATCAAGGTGTGGACTCCGGGAACCCTAGACTTGGGGCCGTGAACAGCGAGTCCTGAAAGGCGGGCGAGGCCCGAGCACACCTGGCGCCTGACACCAGAGCCCCCAACCCGTCAGCACAGCAGAGAAAAGCGGGGTCCCCGGGCCCCTCTAAACACCTGGCAAACTCAGGGTGAAGGGGGCGGGAAGCGGGAACTGCAAATACAGGCGGAGAAGGACTCTTGTCAAACTACTGAGAGGGGCTCAGGAGCCACCGTGAGAAGCGAGGCTGCCCACCCCGTCCGGGCGTCCCCTCGCCCCAGGTGGCTGGGAGGGAGACCGAGGACACGCAGCGTCACCGGGGCCCAGGCTACCCACCCGGCTTCCCGTGGGTCCCTCCCGGCCCGGTGCCAGGGCGAGTCAGAGCAGGCTGTCGGGGGGGGGGTGCGGGGGCGACACCGGGCGTACCTGAAGGTGCCGGCCTCCTGGAGGGCGTCCTGGTTCCAGGCGGCCCTGACCACCCACTCCTGCATCTGGCGCAGGTGCTGCTCCTCCTGCCGCCGTAGCAGGTCACAGAGGCGCATCTTGACCACCCGCAGGAAAGCGGCTGCGAGGCAGAGGAGAGGTGGGCGCTTAGCAGCTGGCCGGGGCTCAGGCGGCACGGGTGTGAGGGGCGGGCTGGCCGGGGGGCCCACCTGCAGCTGGGCTGTCTTCATTCAGGAGGCCCAGGAGCAGCTCCACACGCCGCACGCTGCGCCAGGCACCCTCCCGCTGGTCTCGGAGCAGCCCCACGGCGCCCTGGATGCAGCTCCTCAGCAGGCTGGTGGTGTCCAGCACCTGTGCCTGCCAGGCCAGCGCGCTTACCACCGCGCCAGGGGAACAGTCCGCGCCAGCTGTGGGCCTGCTCCCTGCCCTGCGGAGCCCGCGCCCGCCCCGCGCCCTCTACGTCCTGGGAGGCCACTGCAGGACGCCCCGCAGGGCTCCAGGGACAGACCGGCCAGGGGCGTCAGGAAGGGACGGTGACCCGGGACCTGGGAGCCGCCCCCACCTGCACGGGGAGGGAGGCGCCAGCCCGTGCCGCTGGGGCTCGGGTGTGGGGGTGCAGCTCCGGGGGGCTGGCACTCACGTGGCATCCGCCCTGCTCGGCCTCAGGATGCTCTGCCTCCACCTCCATGGGCTCCTCCACGCCTCCTGCCCCGGGGCCCGTCTCCGCTGTGAGGGGCAGACAGGACCAGCTTCCTTCTGGAGCCAGACTGGGGCGCCGGCCATGTGGGCTCCAGCACCGCTGCCCCGCCTGGCCCTCTGTGTCCACCTGTGGCAGCCCCGGCCTCTGACCACCCCATTCACGGCCAGCCCCGCCTGCATCCCAATGCCCCCCACCCCCCACGACATACGTGTGTGTGTTTCGTCTGGCCTGAACAGCTGGCTGATGGCCACATTCTGCAGCCGCGTCACGTCCGAGTCCATGACAGGGGACCGCCGCAGGTCGTCGATGTGCACGGCCCGCCAAAGCCCTGCGGGGACACTGGCTGCAGCTCTGGTCCCCCCAGCGCAGCCCAGCCTGGGCCCGGCCAGGCCTGGACAAGCCCCGACTATGGCAGAAACTGCCGATACCGGCTGCTCACACGCAGCCTCGCCTTGAAGCACTCCACTCTGCAAGGACCCCCACTCTGCGAGGACCCCCACTCTGCGAGGACCCCCACTCTGCGAGGCCCCACTCTGTGAGGGTCCCCCACTCTGTGTTCTCCCACCCTGCAAGGCCCCCACTCTGCGAGGGTCCCCCACTCTGCAAGACTCCTACGCTGTGAGGCCCCCACTCTTTGAGGGTCCCACACTCTGCAAGGCCCCCACTCTGTGAGGCCTGGGGCACTGTGGTCTAATGTGCATGTGGGACCCCCCCGGACCCCAGAGCAGGTGATGGGCGGGAGGACCCGTCCCTGGAGAGCTTTGCCTCCGCTTATCGATGACGTTATTTAAACCGTGACTTCTGTTAGGACAGCGACCTCCTTGTGGCGTGAATAGTTGTGATCCATTCCCCGAAACGGGGAGGGGGGCAGGAGGCAACGTCCCCCAGAGTCGCCCGAGTGCCCAGGGCTTCGTGGCCATGGGAGGGGAGGGGCTGGGCTTGGCGGGTGCTGGAGGGGGAGATGCCCGCTGGCCGCCCCCGGCGTGACCAGTGCCCGGCCATGGCAGGCAGGGGCTGCTGGGATGAGCGTCGGGGTCCCGAGGCCCCCGTTGGACAGGCCGGGCACGGGGAACAGATGTGCCGCCAGCCTGGGGCCTACCTCCGTGGAAGCCCACGTAGCCCGAGCCGCTCCCCAGCCGGGGCAATTTTGCGATGAAGTAGACAAAGACACAGTCCTGGCTTCTCGGCAGCTTGTTGACCTCGTTGATGGTCGAATACCTAATTTAAAGCAAGGAAGACAAAGCGCCATGAGGCAAAGGCTAATAAGCGCCACCAAAGTCGCGACGGGCTGAGGAGGGTCCCGGGAACTGTCGAGTCCAATCTCACGAGCCCGGGTTTGTATCCTGGACCGGATGCCACGGCCTCTGACGGGAACCCTCCCCCGAGCGCGGGGCCGTCTGCGGGGCGGGGCGGGGCGGGGGGTGGAATTTCCGTCCCTGAGTCCCTCCGCCGTCGAGCGGCATGGCAAGCCTGACCCGGCCCGGCCCGCGGGCCTCCGTGGGCTGGGCCCAAACCACCACGGGTGAGACCACGGAGCCTTCAAGAAACGGTCTGGCAATAACGCCACCGTCGCGTGGAAAGTGGCTTCCAACGGGCTGGAGCCAGAGCCGCTCTGGCTGGACACTAAGCAACGAGGGAGCATGGCCCGTGCTAAGTGTCCCCTGTGAAGACTATGAAAGGCATTGCCACGCCGCACCGCCCTCGAACTTGCAATAAATTCAAATTGTGTAATGAGAATGAATAAATACCAAGACGGGCCCCCCCAGCCGCGGGTGCCCCCCAGCCCTAGGCACCCCCAGCCCCAGGTACCCTAGTCCTGGGCCCTCCCCCGCCCCGGCCCCTCCAGCCCCAGGCGCCCCTCCTGCCCCAGCACCCCCAGCCCCAGGCGCACCCCCAGCCCTGGGGGGCGGGACTTGTCCGCTGCCCCTGGCCTGTGCCCGCCTCGTCTGCTGCTCGGCACCCTCGGGGAGGGGCGCGGCAGGGCTCCGCTGATTTTCACTTCTGCGCCTATCAGGGCGTGCACCGCTCTCAGGGAAGAAATTCCAGAGGAGGTGCTGGATAAAAGTCGGGGTTTCCCAGGCAGTTTCTCAAAAGCACAACATACTTGGCCGAGGCGACGAGCTGCGCGCTGCGAGGACTGTCCTCGAAGTCCGTCTGGATGATGAGGATCTTGCTCCCGGCGGCGCCCGTCAGGCAGCTCCTGCGAGGGAAGCAGGGAGTCCTCGGTCCCCACGGAAGGGCGGCAGGCCCCTCGGTGACGGGAAAAGCGAGGCTTCGGTGGGATTCTCTGAGGGAGGAGATAGACCCCCAGGGGAGCAAGGCAACCCCGCTGGGTGCTGGGGGCCGCTGAGGTGCCAGACCCGCGGGCTGCAGGGTGGCCGCTGCGGGGGGCCCGGGCGGGGCCTCACCGGACTTTCTTGAGGAAGGAGACCTCGGTGTCGAACTTCTGCAGGAACAGGATCATGGGCCTCAGGGCCCTGCCCTTCACCTCCGCCTCCAGGGTCTCACAGTCCTGGTTGGTCAGCAGGCGGGAGAAAGTGGTGACCTGCAAGGGCAGGAGTGTGGCTGAGGCTGGGGCCGGGGGCAGGCACAGGGGAGAGGCCGGGGTCGGGACAGGCACAGGGGTGGGGCCGGGTTCGGGGGCGCGTAGGCCAGTTTAGATCCCAGAGCCAGCCAGTCATTTCAAGAGCCGCCTCCTGGGCCCAGAGTCAGCAGGGGTGCACACCCAGTGTGCCCCGAGAGGCCGAGGAGGGAGCGCGCAGGCGGCTCTGGCCCTCCCCCCGGCTCTTCCGGCAGGGCTTCCTTCATGCCCGGGGCTCAACCTCACGCCACTTCCCCTCCCAGCCTAGCTTCACACTTGGAACCGAGTTTGCCCCTGACCCCCACTGTCCACTGCCCAGCACCGCTGCGGGCACCCGGCTGTCGCAGCTGCCGAGTCCTGCCCCACATGGGCCTGACCACTGAGCGTCCCGCCAGACAAGCCCCTCCACCCGGCTGGCTCGGGGCATCAGGACCCTGCCCGGTGGCGCTGACCACTCCACCCCCGGCATGCCGCTGGCTCCAGGGTTCTCGGCTGAGACTCCCACACCCCGGGGTGCCCAGGGGAGGACCCAAGGCAGCCGGGACGCCGCCATCGCAGAGCCAGCGTGCAGATGACCACCGCGCCCGAGCTCCCCTCCCGTGACCGCAGCGTGTGCGTGGCTCTGCGAGGGCAGTCCTTTTCCAGACCGTGCACCCGCCTCCGGGCAGTGGCACAACTCGGCACACACCCCTCGCAGGGAGACCAAGCTGCTTGGCTGCTGACGGGCCCCCGGCACCCCCACCGGCCCTCAGCCCTCTGATCGAGGCTCAGTTCCGTGTCCTGCCCAGACTGCGGTTTCCTCCTTGGCTCTCTGCTCGGCCGCCGTGCAAGCGGCACCTGCCCGCCTCTCGAGGGCGTCCCTTTGGCCCCGCGGCCCCTCGTGGTCTGCCCGACCCCCCATGGGCTCGCCCACCTGAGACCCGCCTGCACCCACTGCCCCGTGTCCCCAGGAGGGGCACTGGCCCTGGCTCCGCCACCCACTTGCGAGGGTCTGGTCCGCCACTCGCACGCCACGGCTCCCGCTCACACCGGGGAAGATCCCTCGGGGCCGGGCCCGGGCGCAGGGTCTCACCTCCGTGAAGACGGCGTGCTGGCCCCAGTCCGCGGCGCCCACATGGGCGCCCAGGAAGTCCGCGAAGGAGTCGTGCTGCTGCTCCTTGTAGTAGGTGCGCGCCAGAGCCTGCGCCGTGAAGCTGTCCAGGGCACAGCCCCGCAGCCGGACCATGGCGTCGGGCGTGGCGCAGTCCAGCAGGGCCAGCTTGGCCTCCTCCAACACCGTGGAGAAGAGGTCGTCCACTGGGGGGCCGCGGCCCAAGCGCTCAGCCACCTGCAGCACCACGGAGGCGCAGGCGTCGGCGTGGAAGCCCACAAACACGTCAGCCGGGCTGTACGTGGGCCTGGCCTGGAAGGGGCCCGGCTCCACGGCCACGAATCGCTCAACCCAGCGCCGCAGCTCTTCGGCCACCGCCCGCTGTGGGGCCTCCAGCACCGTGTCGATGTCCAGGTAGTGCTTCTCCAGCCGGTTGATGAGGGGCACAGGGAAGTGCCGGTAGACCACGTCCTTGTCCTCGATGACCACCAGGCGGAAGTCGGGGTGCACACGGCACTTGACCCGGTGGGTGCCCAGGCCCAGGTCCACATACTTCTGCCCCCCCAGATAGACGTAGTACTGGTTGAGGGCATCGTAGAGGCTCTCGTACAGGCTCTGCAGGTTGAGCAGCACCGCCATCCTGCCCGTCTCCATGCAGACCTTCACCCGGTTGATGTCCCGGCAGACCTGGGTGTACTCTTGGTCTCTGGGGAAGCTGGAGCCGAAAATGATCTCCGGCTGCTGGCCCTTGCTGAAGAGCGTCTGCTGCAGGATCTGCAGAGCCACGTAGTTCCTGGTCAGCACCAGCAGGTAGCGGGACTCGGCCCCGTCCAGCTCGCCGTCCGGCAGCGCCGACCTGTTGCCCAGCAGGTTCTGCTCGATCAGCTGCATGGTGCTGACCTCTCCCAAGCACCTGGCCTCGGGCAGGTGGGCGGCGAAGATGTCCAGGGCGTGCACATCGTCCTTGCCGCTGAAGTTCCGAAGGATGGCCCCGGTGATGTCCCGGGGGGAGGGCTCGCGGCTGGACACCCTCGCTGTGGCGAAGACCATCTTGATGAGGCTGTAGAAGTCCCGGAGCCCGAAGAACTCCTTGCTCTGGCACCGGAGCACGTCCTCATAGGCCCTGGCGAAGGGCGCGAAGTAGCCCTGCACCCTCTTCTGCACCAGGGGCTCGGAGGAGCAGATGCCACTGGCGCTCTCCACGAGCTCCCGCTGGTTGGGGGTGCTGCGGGACACGAAGATGCCCCGGTTCATCTTGGCGGGGTCCAGAGCCCAGTTGGAGATGCCCACGAAGCCCACCTTCTTGTGGGGGGCAGGGGCGTCCTCAATGCAGCCGTCCTCCAGCAGCGGGTGCAGCGTCTTCAGGGGCATCTTGGGCGAGTCCTCAGCCAGCCCAACCTCGTCCAGCACCACCACGGACACGTACTGCTGCAGGTCCTTGGCCTGCTGGAAGCGCGCGCACTGCCGGAAGGTGCCGATGATGCCCTGCGGGGTGGAGTGCGGGCTGCACTGGAAGGACACCAGGTGCACCTGCTTCAGGTGCCGGAAGAGCTCCGAGTGCGCAGCCTGGCCTTGCATGGCGTCGGCCACAATGGTCTTGGCCAGCGACTTGGAGCTGCCAGGCTTCCCCACCACGAAGAGCGGGATCTTGAGCTCGATGCAGATGACCATCATGAAGACGTTCTCCTTCAAGGCCGAGTTCCTGGCGATGGCTTTCCTCAGGGACACGCCCGCCAGGAACAGGTCCTGGACCAGCGTGATCTCCTCCAGAATGGCCTTGGCGTCGTTGAACGGCGCGGGGAAGAAGCCGCACACGGCCGCCCGGTACTGCTCCTTGTCTTCCAGAGGGGCGTGGTAGCACACCCCGATGGCCAGCACAAGGGACCAGAGTGCGGGGTCTCGCTCGGGTTGGTGGGCGTCCGCCACACCCAGGAAGGCCCGCAGCTGCCCCAGCAGCATGGGGCTGTGGTCGTAGAACCAGCGGAACACCCTGGTGCAGCGCTCCACGTCCCGGAGGCTGACAAAGCTGCACTCACCCTCGCTGGCCCGCATGAAGGCCTGCGAGGCAGCCAACACCTCCGCGACCACGTGCACCCTGTCCGCGGCCAGCCCCAGGGGGCCCACCAGCCTCTGCACGATCTGCTGGATATAGCGTTTCTCCACCGCGGCGTCCAGCTGCCCAAAGTCCCACACCAGGGGCACCAGGCTGGGGGGGAGGGCGTGCACGCGGTACACCAGCTGCCTCAGGGGAATGGTGCCCAGCCTGTCGGCCGTCTCCTCCGCACGGACCCTGTACCCCAAGCCAGCCGCCTCCAGCCGGCAGATCATCTCCTGGGAGTGCTTGCGGTATGGGTTGCAGGCGGCCACGATGTGCAGGCCGGAGTCCTCGACCAGGGGCTGGCCGTCCACCGTCCGATCGCACAGCACCTCCTTGATGCAGCTTATGGCCTCCGTGGTGTTGGCCTCGTCCAGGAACAGGATGGTGTCCAGCTGGTGCTGGTCCCTATTGAAGAGTGCCAGCTCCTGTGCCTCCCTGACCTTGGCATAGATCATGTCCGCCGTGGTCCCTCCGTGGACCTTGACCAGCAGCAGGGTCTGGGCATCGGCGCTCCCCCGCCGCAGCTCGCTGAGGAAGCGGACGAGCCGGGTCTTGCCGCAGCCCGTCTCCCCCATGATGACCACGGGGATGCCGCAGCGGAAGCGCATCTCAATGGCCAGGATCTTCAGCATGTTGTCCGTGGTCAGCTCATATGTGTCATCGGGGTCGAAGGGCCACTGCACCCCCAGGGCCAGGCAAAGCCGCTCGAGCTTCTCGTGCCGGGGCAGCTCGTCAAAGTTGATGTTGAAGGGCACGCGCTGCCACTGGAGGTCACGGCACAGCCTGCTGGTCATCACGTTCCTCTTGATCACCTCCCCGTGTGCGGGGTCCACAGCGTCCACACCACCCTGCTGGTTGGGCTGCAGGTGGAAGCCTATGAAGGTCATGGTCGTGTGGTCATCGTTGAAGAACACGTAGGGGTGAGGTTCCGACTCCCACCTCTTGCGGAGCGAGAAAGGGGCCAGATCTTCCTCCCGGACCCCACGCATGCTGACCGTGGGCTGCCCAGGGCTCTGGTCGGACATGTGCAGGGTCGGGGTGGCAAAGTCCCTGGCCATGCATATCATGAAGGTGACCACGAAGGTCTTGAAGCCGCTGAGCACGTCTCCTGTGGCACTGGCCTGGCAGAAGAGGGAGGCCTCGCAATCCCGGAGCTGGTAGTTGAGGAAGCCCGCGAAGTTGCGCATCTCCAACCAGGACGGGTCGAGGACCCCGCAGTAGATGAGCAGAAGCTGCAGGCACTCCCCGGGGGTGTCCTCCACGGAGCCGTCTTTGTACTGGAAGCTGTCCAGGTCCTGCTTCTGATAGAAGCGCTTCAGGTACTGGTAAGGCCGCTGGAAGGTCTCGCTGCAGAACTCCTGCTCGTCCATTCCCGGGTCCCTGAGGCGCTGCGTGGGGCTCAGCTCCAGGCTGATCACTTCTTTGGGGGGCCTGCAGGTGACTTTGGGGAAGATCTCCAGGATGCCGAACTGGGGGACACGTGCGCTCTGGAAAGGGGAGCAAATAAAAGGGTCACAACAGGATTTTGTAAAAACACTTCTGCATCACGCCCAGGCCTTCTGCCTGCAGACCTTTACGGAGAATCGCTTTCTGGGGGCACTTCTGTGGGGCCACCTCCCAGGGGCTGTGGTCCTGCTTTGCACGTCCAGGCACACGGGCGGGCAGTACAGCCGGGAGGCCTATTCCTGGTGAGTTTTCCGAAACGAATGTTCCCATGAAATGTGCATGCATGCGTGTGCACGTGTGATACGTGCGGACACGTGTGGGTGTGAGCACGGGCATGTGCAAGAAAGTCCCTGTGGCTAGAAGTATCCCAGGATGGCGCCGGGTCCCAGCTGCACCGAGACTCAGCGCTTCCCTCCACACAAGCTGCGCCTCGGAGCCTTGCCGCCCGGATCCAGCATCAACCCAAGACGCTACGATCTCACGGGAGGACCTTCAGTCCAGGCCTCAGAGAGTCAGCTTGGAGAGGGATGTTTCCTAACACCACCCAGTGGCTTCTCGAGGACAAAACGGGTGGCTCTGGAGGCGAGTCCACCTGACCTGTGAGGGGCCCCTGCCAGCCGCTCACCTGCCTCGCAGCCCTCTCTGGCACCGCCGAGGCGCCCTCCAGGATCTCAACGATGTATAAGTGGCGCGGGTTCCGGAGCCACATTTTCCCGTTCGCATCCATCAAGTGCCGCAGCACGAGCAGCTTGAACAGGAACTCCGGGACGCCGGTGCGCACCTGTGGGCCACACACACTCACGCGGCCGCCTGCCCACAGCCCCAGCCGGCCCGCCCCGGGGGCCCGACGCCAGCACGCGCAGGGGAGGCGGGCAGCACTCACCGTGGAGGTCACGTCCAGGTGGACGATCATGGGGTGCCCCTGATAGCGGGCGTCCAGGAAGGGCAGCAGGGCGTCCAGGACCTGCTGCTCGTCCACCTGGGGGTCAGTCAGGCGAATGACCTTCAGAGGCACATCCACCTTGTTCAACCGCCGCTTCAGCTTGTCATGCAGCCTCCTCACGTAGAGCGACTTCCCTGCCAGGAACGTGGGGTCAGGGGTTGGGGGCACCAAGGGCAGGGGCCTCAAGAGCCCCCCTGCCAGCCCCTCCCCACAGGGCCCCATCACCTCTGAATCCCCAATTCACAGTGGCTTCTCCGTGCCACCCCAGGGCCAGGATGGGGCCCAGGCTCGGGCGGGGAGGGGCATATCAGGCCCCGCAGTCCGGGGATCCTGATGGCCAGACGGTCCCGAGGGGCTGGCTTCTCAAAGCGACCTCCACTGGTCACCCCACCCATGCCACCTGAGTGGCTGAGGGGGCCAAGAAGGAGCCTGTGAGGAGGTCCCCGGAGTAGGGGGGCCGGCTGGGAGCCGTCCAAGTGGGGCACTGTGAGTCCAGCTCCCACAAGCCTCCCGGCTCAGCCTCCCCACCTGCGGGAGGGCTTTCCGGAGGCCTGGCTGACAGGGCCTGGGGACACAGGGGGCCTGCCTGCCCCACAGCAATCATTACCAACTCCCGCTCTCTCCGAGGCCACGATCCCGACGCACGCCTGGTCTTGGAACACGGCCCCTGCCGCTGGGGCCTGAGTCGGGGCCTGGAGATGGAGCAGCAGGTAGGCCTGGACGGCCTCCAGGGGCTGCTGGGGCGTGACCAGGACCTTGTGCTGGCTGAAGGCGGAGGGTAGACCGCAGTGCTCCCGCTCGGAGTCGCAGACCAGCACCAGCTGGTAGTCCTCACGGTGGGGCCGGGAGCTCAGGTGCCGGAGCAGCTCCTCGGCCTGGCAGCCCACCTCATAGCTGAGCCGGTCGGCGAATAGCAGGCTGTAGAGCCGGCGGCCGCAGGCACCAGGGGCCAGGCAGCGGCGCAGGAGCAGCGCCACCTCCTCGAACGTGGTGCCTGGGCCACAGAGCAGCACCTCATCGTAGCTGGGCAGCGGCTGCTCTGGGCTCTGCATGTAGATGGCCAGGGTGGCCGGCAGCACCTCGGCCTGGGGGCAGACCACAAGGTTGGGCTGGCCGCCCTGCAGGCCCTTGGGCAGCTGTCGCTCCACTGGAGGCCCGGCCGCCTCAGCCAGGCGAGCCAGGCAGCGGCCGAGGCTGTCCAGGTCCAGGTAGGCGGGCAGGAAGGTGCCCATGCACTGCATAGACTGCTCCAGGAAGACCCTCAGCCTGCCCGCCAGGCTGGGCTCAGAGGTCACCAGTGCCTGCAGCTCCCCCAGCTCCCGCCTCTGCTGCCTGGAGGCCTGGCTCTTGGCTCCCCTGCAGGCGTCCGCCACATCCCTGGGGGTGCAGCCGCCCTTGAGGAAGGACAGCATGGTGAGGGCGGCCTTGCTGGGGACCCCCTCCCCGAGCTCCACGCTCAGGTACACCAGCTGTTCGGCCGTGTAGTAGTTCAGGTAGACGTGCTCGGCCCGCGCCTGGGCCACGGAGCCCTGCCAGTGCGCCAGGAAGGCCTCCAGCTCCCTGCAGACGTCCATCAGCAGGCCAGCCAGTGGCCCGCGCCCCTCCAGCTGCTTCACTGGCCCCAAGTGGAAGTCCATGATGACGGAGCCCTCCTGGGGGGCGCAGATCACCCGGGCCGCCCAGGACCTGAACAGCATGTTCCCGGCCGAGTAGAGGTCGATGAAGGCCTGCACCAGGTTCTGCACACCACAGAAAACCTGTGGACGGGCCAGGGGAGACACCGTGTGAGGCTTGTGTCCACGACAGCATGCGGGTGGGCCAGGAGGACGGGATACGCCCCCACGCCCCTGAGCCTGCCCCAGTCATGGGCACCATGCCTGGAGCAACCTGTGGGAGGGGCCGTGGCCGTGCAGGCGAAACCCCGTGCTGCAGCGACCCTGTGCCTGGGACGGGCTGCTACGTCATCAGTGTCCTGCCGGGTCACAGAGGAGGGCTCCGGCTGACCGCCTCGCCCACAGCACAGGCTTCAAGAAGGAGCGAGCACAGGGGCGTGCTGCCCGTGGACGCCAGGTGTCAGTGCGGCCCCCACATGCCTCAGAAGCACTGGCTCTCACCTCGGAGAAGGCCTCGACTTCCGTGGCGCTGCGCTCTCTCTTGCCGGACATCAGCATGAGCTTGTTGAGCAGCTCCTTCAGCTCCTCCAGGGAGTAGCGCCGCTCCTGCCCGGGGTCCCTGTGGCTCTCGGGAAGCAGCAGGTGCAGGACCGCGTCTGGGGAGATCTGGGAACAGCTCGCGCTTAGGGGGTGTTCTCTGTTGGTGACCCCAGCCTGGAGCGCCATGGCGGCCTGCGGGGCTCACCTTCTGGCCACGTGGGGGGGCCTGGATCACGTAGACGCCCTTGCTATTGATGGTGGTGGCCAGGGACAGGGAGGACAGCTCCACGGACCCGTGGCTCTCCCTCACCGTCTGCAGCCACTCCAGGTTCCTGGCGGAGTCCCGCTGTGGACAGGAGAGGAGGCCGTGGCCATGGTCGTCTTCCTCCCGGCACCTGCCACCTCCCTCCCCGCCCCCTGCACAGCCACCTCCTCCTGCCGCCCCACTGGCCCTCCCCCGGGGCGTCCACCCCCAGGGCAGGCCTCCCTCCGCAGCTGTGACCCAAGTGCCCTGCTCAGTCCCCATGTGGGCTGCTGTGCTGCAAGGGGCTGGTCCCGGCCCCACCGCCCAGCCCCGCCAGTGCAGGAGGCGCCCGGCTGAGACTCGGGAGGACGGATGGTGGCCAGGCCAGGCCCAGCCCGGGGGAAGGCCTCGCATCTGCGGGAGCCCAGCTGGGAGAGGTGCTCAGAACTGGGGTGCCGTGGAACCCCTCGTCCTTGAGGTCCTTTGGGGGCCCCAAGCACAGCCAGGAGAACCAAGGAAGAGCTGCCGCCTCAGCTCCTGGCTGTGCCGCCTGCCCTGTGTGCCTGCGGCCGCTGGCCCTCACCCCCAGAGGCCCTGGGCCGGGGTTATCAAACGCCGTTGGCACCGGGGCCAGGAACACACCCTACCAGTTTACTGGGCAGGTGCTGGTCGTTTTCCAGAGCCTTCCACAGCTCTCCCAGGCACTCCATGAACTCGTGGAAGCCGGCGGTGATGGGGAGGTCGTAGAGCAGTGAGGCGCAGCCCTGCACGGCGTCGTGGAAGCAGGCCACGCGGTCCACGTCCATGTCGTTCTCGCCCGCCGAGATGGAGGCCAGGTCCACGAACACCTTCAGCTCCGTGATGCCTGCGGGGGCGGCAGTGAGCGGGGCCCTGGGACGAGAGCCCGGCCGGAGCCGCCGGCGGCGGCTGAGCAGGCCCACGGGGTTTAGCCTTGTCCCCACACATCTCCCTTTCACTCAAGGTGAAACAGGCGTGGTGGAGAGCAGCCACGTCAGGAACGGGGTCAACTCTCTCCAGGCAACTCCCTTGCCACCGGGTGTCAGGGTGACCCCAGGGTGGGAAGGTGGAGAAACCCGCTGCCCGCAGGCCTGCCCACCCAGCCCCTCCCTCCGTGAGCGGACGTCAAGGCCCTTGGCTGGCACAGAGATGCCGCCAGTCGGGACATGGGGATACAGGCTCGTGGGCAAATGCTGTCCCCGTCACCCATGAGGATCAGGCAGAGGAAAGAACCAAAGGGAACAAGGTCTTCAAGAAGCCGCCCGCCCAGTCGCTGCCCAGCGTGTGGGGCCGGGGAGTGGTCAAGGAAAGCCTTCCCACGCCAGGATGTGCCAAGTATTGTCAGCCCACAGTCTGCAGCTGTGCATAAGCTAATCAAGAAGGCAGCGCTCCCCTGTCCTCCACACAGCATGCCGCCCGGGGGACCCCCACCCCCACAGCCTCAGGATGGGCGCACCTCTGAGAGCCTTCTGGGCCCAGCAGATGAACTCCCGCCGCCTGGCCAGCTCCTCTAGGAACTCGAGCCGGGCCCCGGAGATGTCCTGCAGGAGCTTCCTGGCCTTGATAAGCTGCCGGCTGATCCCGCCCAGTTTTTCATGGCAAAACTCCTTGAAGTTGTCCGTCTGCAAGAAGAGACTCCCCTGCAGACCAGAACCAGCTCCACCCTGGAGGCTGAGCAGCGACACCCTCTGAAGCTCCCCACGGCCCAGATGCTGCCCCACCACGCCAGTGATGGCCACGCCTGTACCGACGCGCCATGGAGCCGCTGCCACGGGAGCCTGCCAGGAAGGGGTTCTTGTTTGTGTATTTTAAAGAAAGGGAGGTCCGGGAGCCTCTCTGGTGGCCCAGGGGTTAAGCACAGCACTATGGAGCTGTCCGCAGCCTCTGCAGCACGAGTTTGATCCCCGGCCAGGGAGCTACCCACATGGCGCTGCAGACCTCTCCTGTCTCCCCGCTGCTCCCCTCAGCAGTGGGTTTCAGTGGATCCGCCTGTTCTGTTCCCCACTCTGTCTCTGAGGAATCCTCTTGCCCCCCGCATCTCTGGCCTGTACCCCAGTTCTTGTTCACATAAATAAATAAATCTCAGGGGGAAACAAAAGAAACAAAGGTCCAAGCCCAGGCAGGACAGCTGCCGGATCCCAGCTAAGCGCATGGGCCCAGGTGTGCACATGCCTGACCGGGGCACGCAGGTGCCCGATGGGCTCTCCAGGCCAGCACAAGGGCGGCTCCCTGTGCACGCGTCCATGGGGCTTACGGCTCCCGCCAGCCCCAGCGTGGGAGTGGACGAGACAGAGCCCGGCCACAATTTAATGGGGTCAGACACCTTCTCGCAAATATCAGACACCACAAGAGGGTCGCGGGCCTGCCCCAAATGCTCGGCACTCGTCACGACCCAGGAAACACCCAGCCAGAAGCAGTCGTGGTATTTATAACGAAGCCCTTGGCACCCCAGGCACCGGGTAAAATCCCTACGAGAATTCCTGGCAGAAGCTGTAAATCACCCAACCAGCATTTCAAAACCAGAAAGCCACGGGTCCCCGGGAGTATGAGCTGGGGTTCCGGCCCCACCCAGGGGTCTCTGCCAAATCACTTACAAAGTTTAACAACATTTGGAGAACGCTGAAGTCACCGGTGAGGCCCAAATTCTCTTTGACCGTCAAGATGGCCCTGGCGGACTCGGCCGCCAGGTGCAGGCGGTGGTATTCCTGGATCTGCTGCACACGCTCTGGGATCCAGTCCCCCGGGTCCCCGGCGCTCAGGCGGCACATGAGCTGGAGCTCATGGGTCAGGTCGTTGTATCTGTCCACAAAGTCCTTGAAGATGTTATCGATGTCCTCGAAGGTGACCTCTCCCGACTCCACATTCTCGTACACCTCCATGAAGGAACGGAAGCAAGGAGAAAACACGTTCTCTTGGACCTCCTCGAGCAGGACAACAGGCCTCGTGGACACGTCCCCGGGCGAGCCGTGTGCCACCGCCTCCTCCCGCCAGAAGGCCTGGAAGACGAGGCTGTCCCGGAGCAGGTGCATAGTGCGGGCCATCTCCCGCAGCTGGGGGCTCAGGCTGTAGAGCCGCGTGCCCTGCGGCTCCGAGGACGCGGCCGGCGCGCCCACCGCCATGACGTCACTTAGTCTTTGACTCGCGAGGTCTTCCAGATGTCTGTTTTCAATGTCTCCAAAATCCACTTTTGAAACCAAAAAAAGAAAAAAAAGAATGTCAGCGCCAAACCAGCCGTCAGCAAACGCTGCCTTTACTTCCCTAGACGGGCTCGTGCGCCGACGCCCTGACAGACGGGCACTTCGGGCGGAGAGGACAGCTGGGAAGCGTCCACCCGCGCCCCTGCCACCTGGTGCCGGGACAGGCCGCTCCTAGAGCCGGAGGAGAACGCGAGATGGAAGGGGCCTGGGGCTGCGGCCCCGGGGCTCCTGAAGTCTCCAAGTGACTGTGTCACCAGGACACAAACAGCTGTCAGAGTCGGGAACCGGACCTGAGATCAGCATATCGAAGCAAAGCCTAGGACAAGACGGACACTGACGCTACAGAGAACCTAGGCTGTCTCCGGGGTGCCCAACAGTCAGCATGGCCATCAGTCCAGCGGAGCCGAGGGCCAGCTCCGAGGTGCCTGGGCATGGCGGGGCGGGGGGTCTCAACGGGGGCTCTAGGCAGAGGCCTGCCCGCTGCGGGTGACGCGTGGGCCTGCAGCTTGTCTGTAGGGGTAAGCACCAAAAGCAGCAAGGGGACCCACAGCACTTTCTAGAACATCCTGCACTTAAAAAGCCCCACCTCTGCGGTCAGGCGCCCACGTCCTGCTGCCCCCGCTGACCGTCTCCCCACGGCTCCCGAATGCTTCCCGCCCAGGCCCTCACCTTCGAGCACGTCCTGCACCTTCCCGCACGTCTTCAGCAGACTGTCGACGTAACTCTGCTCTGTCCTGAGAAACGACAGCTCGCGGCTCCGGCCCGCCAGCACGTCCGTCATCTCACACTGCCCCCGCTGCGGCGGGAGGCTGCTTCTCTCTGAACAAAAGAATGTCCCGGTAGAACCAGCACCACCCCGCCCCTCCCTGGCAGCCATGTCCACGCTGCGGGGCGCGGGGATAGCGCCCCCTCCTGGTCACTGAGCCACGCCCGCCGGCCACCTACTTATCTTCCAGATGTCGAGAAACTGGCCCCGGCGCCTCAGGATCAGCTCCAGCTGCCCCACGCGCACCGCCCCACTGTGGAGGTCGCTGGCCACTCTGGTGAACACGGAGTCAGCCACGTCCAGCAGCCTCCTGCTCTCCTCGGTGATGCCAGCCAGCACTTTCTCATCGCTTCCTGCGCGGGCGAAGCAGAGGGCCAGGACAGTGGGGTCACTCCTGCCCCATCTGAGGCCCGAGATGGCCAGGGACACCTCGCTGCTTGGCCCTCGTCCACATAAGCCCCAGCCCGCCCGGGCGGGTGTCCCTCCGCGCTGGCCCTGGCATCTCCCACACGGCCTCCTTGCCCACAGCGCGTCCTCCGGGCCCGCCAGCCAGGAGCACCCCCGCTCGGGTCCGCATGCGCCCCCACGGCGAGGCTCTCGGTTGCCGAGCGGGCAGGACAGGACCGAGCGGGCAGACCCGGCACGTACCGCACAACTTGAAGATGTGCTTGATGTCCGGGCCCGTGAGCAGGTGCTCGAGGACCTCCTCCTCGTCGTCCACGGCGGCCCCGCGGCGCCGGGGCCAGGCCTGGGAGACCACGGCGGACACGAGCGTGCCGAAGTGCCTCAGGTCGGAGTCGGAGAGCCCCTCCAGCACGCTGGCCTGAGACTGGGGGGCAGAGGGCGGTCTCAGCGACTTTCTTAGAGACCGGCTTGCCTTTCGATAAATCACCCACTAGGCTTTCAGAAGTCTTTGGGAATAAGTTTCCCAGCCTCAAGAAAAAGCAAGAGTAAAACACTTATTTTTCCTGGGGCATTCCCGATCCCTGGGGTCACGTGTCCCTTAGAAACGAACTCAGGGGCGGAGCCAGGCCAGCGCTCGGACGCGCCCCTCAACGCCAGCCGACCGGGCGCCCCCTGCACGGCCCGGCCCGGCCCTCCGTGTCCCAGAAGCCAACATCTAAGGCACGAGGCGCTCTGGTCCCGAGCTGCAGGCCTCCGCCGGGCTACTGCAAGCACCACCCACGTTAGGACTCTCTCTGGATCCCTCCAAGACACGGGAGGCTTTGCTTCCTCACGGCCAGCGCGCTGACAAGGCGTTTCAGTTCCTAGCAACAAATGCAGCCAGGGGGGTTCCCAAGAGAGGCTTGTGGATAGAAGGACGGAAGCGCGCCTTCCCCAGCGACAGCCAAGAGGATCCCACACCGGAACCAAGTGGGCTCGCCCAGGGAGGGGAGACTGCCTCCACGTTTTCCAAAATCACTTCGTGAAAGTCGGGAATAAAAATAAAATCACAGAATCTCCTCAATAGGCACAGAGAAAGCATCGGACAAAACGCAACAGCCCTTGAAGAGGAAAACACCGACCAGCGAGGACTGTCCCCGCCAGGCCCATGGAGGGCCCGGCTGACAGCGCCCTCGGGGCGACACTGAAACTCCCTCAGACCAGAACCGAGATGAGGCTGTTGGCCCGCAGCGCGCGGTTCAGCGGTTCAGCCGGCGCCGGGTCCAGCCAGGTGGTCAGACGAGGGAAAGGCAGCCGGGTGGGGAGGACGAGCCAGCCCCCCCCGCCCCCAGGGACACAGAGCGGGCGGCCCCTGCCCAGGGGCCGCCAGGGCAAGCCCCCCCTTGCGGAAAAGCCCTACATGAATTGGCAGAACCTCCTCCCCACCCCTCCTCAAATGTTCTGTCCGCCCCCTTGCTGCAGGGGGCCTTGATGCCCCAGCCAGAGAAGACACCGGCAAGCAGCGAAGCTAAAGGGCCTCACACCGCGGGGCCGAAGATTCCTTGTGCCTCACACCGTGGGGCTGAAGATTTAACATCCCTTCATTTTTGGTTCTTGGTCATAAAAGGAGAAAAATTTATCGGAAAGTACATTAGGCAATAGATGACACGCATCCGCAGACTAAGTACATGGCACGGAAAATTGCCTGTTTAGAAAATTAGTTATTAAACAATTTGGCCCACTTGACGATGGGGGACGATTTATTGTCCACATCTGACAAGCCATCCAGCACAACTATTATAGCAAGTCCTTCTTTTGCTTTTTTAGAAGTTTCTTAGGAAAGTTTTTAAATGAAGTTGACTGTGTTAAGGAGTTTCTAGGTAGAAAAAGCTCTGAGAGCTGAGCAGCAGCTGGTCCCCGGCTGAAGGCCATAAGAATAGAAGAGTCTTTGGATGCTGAGGCTTTGGCGGATAGGGGTGCCCTGGCGGCTCTCCACTGTCTTAGGTCATTGGCCAGCGGGAATAATAAGTTTTAGTGTTAGGTTTGGTTTTTTATCTATTAACCTTGAAGGCCACCGTCTAGCTGAGACCCGCAGGAGCCAGTAGCCCATGGGAAGAAAATACACTCATTGTTTCTGCTTTGCCCATGATGATGTAATTTTTCTGATTACTAAAATGAATAAATCAAGACCTGCTGAGTCTCTCGGCAGAAAATACTTGCACCCCATCCAGTGTCAGCGTCTCCTCCATCCCCTTCCCTTCAGCCCTTAACGTGTCGCCGAGGCCGTCCATCCTTTCATGAACCCCTGACACGACATTTTGCTGGAGGCTGGTCCCCGGCACCCCCTGGTGTCTTTCGCTTCGCGCCTGCCCACGCGGGGGGCTGCAATTCCCGGAGGGGGGATCCCATCGGAGCAGGACGCTGAGGGACACTTCTGGGGTCAGAACTGCCCCTCAGCCATCACTGTGGCCCCAGCCAGCCCCTCCCCAAAGAGCCCAGCGGTCACCTGGCAGACCATGCCCACGGCCTCAAGGGCACATTTCTCAAAGCACTTGGACACGCTGTCTCCCGAGCGGGTGGTGGCGCGGTGCACGTGGCAGAACATGGTGATCTGGACATGAGGCGGCTCCTGCAAGAAGAGGGTTGGGGATCCTGGGTGCTGCACCCCGACATTCTGGGTGGACATTATGTCCACTTTCCCGTGATGTCATCAGTCCCCATTACTTTAACCATGTTCCCACCCACACAGAGTCCACCCACCCCCCATGAGGCCACCAGGTTCAGATTCAGCCTCCTGTCCCCTCTGCAGATAAGCACCGCCAACCGCCTGCAGGGCCAGGGCCTCTGGAGAGCAGAAGGGGCTCCTGTCCCTTGTTTCCACCTGGTCTGTTCAGCAGCAACAGTCACGCCCAATGCCCTCCTGCCAGGCTAACAGGAAAACACCCTCGTCGTCCTGAAGTCCTTAATTAAAAAAGGGCATTTTGCGCTGCTGGTGGGAGTGCAAACTGGTGCAACCACTAGAGAGAGCTGATGGAGATTCCTCAACCTGCTAAAGATGGAGCTTCCATAGGATCCAGCCATTCCACTCCTAGGTATTTACCCAGAAGACACAGAAACATCCATTCCAAAGAGCACCTGCACCCCTATGTTTATAGCAGCACTGTTTACAATAGCTAAGCTTTGGAAACAGCCCAGATGCCTAAAAATAGATGACTGGATCAAGAAGATGTGGTGCATATACACCATGGAATATTACTCAGCCTTCAAAAAAGATAAACACATGCAACTGGCAGCAACATGGATGGCGCTGGAAGGGATCATGCTCAGCGAAGTAAGCCAGAAAGAAAAAGAAAAATACCGGATGGTCTCACTCATAGCAGGAATCTAGAAAACCTAAATAAGGGACCAGGAAAAAGACTAATTATAATAAAGTAAAAATCAAAATCAACAAGCAACTATAAACCAGAGACTACGGAGGGAGAAGGGAGTAGGATCAAAACAAGGGGGGTGGGAACTGCACAGGGACGATAATCAAGATGAAAAGGCCTACATTGTGCAAAAATGAAATATGATGTAAAAAAATGTATGAAATTTTAAAAATAGTAAAAAATAAATTTAAAAAAAGGGGCATTTAGGGTTTTCTGTTTGTCAGCTTAACCAGCTCCCGTCACCAGCAGCCGCTGGGCACATTGGCCCGAGACGGGCCCACGCGGAGGCCGGCCAGTCCTCCGGCGCCTCTGGAGGGGCCTCTGGGCCAGGCGGCTGCTCCATGGGATGGAGGTGGGAGCACCGGCGCGTCCTCCGGTGCCGTGACGTGCCCTGCCCCGTGCCCTCAGGCCACCCTCGTCCACTGCCTCTCACTGCAGTCTGGCACCGTCCAGCCCGCCCCGCCAGGTACCTGCTTGATCCTCCCTTCCATGTCCCTCAGCAAGGCCTCTTTCCAGCCGAGCTCCGCGGGGACGTTCATCTCCACCAGCCGCCTCCAGACCTGGGGGCACGGGCAGGGGCAGTGACGCGACAGGGAGACGCCCGCGAGACCCCGAAGACACGGCTGGTGACCGGGGCCGGGTCACGGCGAGGACCCGGGAGGCGGGGGGAGGGCCTGGGCGTCTCCAGCACGGAGCCCCAGCCAGGCCCAGCGCCCGCCCGAGCCCGGGCCAGCTCCCTGCAGCGGCGCCTCCCGCTGGACCCATCCCCACCGCCCGCCCTTCCAGGCTGACCCGCCCCTCAGTTTAGGGCCCTGGCGCCAGGACCACCTCCCGCCCTGCTGCCACCTGAACCTCACACAGCCTGGGCGCCGGGCCAGCGCCTCTCCCCGCAGCCGCGCCTCGGACGGGCGCCCCCGCCCCGCTCACTGCCTGGTGGGGAGTGCGGTCTGCAGGCTGGTGCCGGCGGGGGACGGCCTGGGCGGGGGACGGCCTGGGCAGGGGACGGCCTGGGTGGGGGACGGCCTGGGCGTGGAGCTGTGGAGGGGCCAGGCCCGGCAGCAGCGCTTCTCGCCGCGCTCACCTTGATCTCCTCCTCGCAGGAGAACCAGGCTGACAAGGAGTAGCTGACGTTGCACATGCGCCGCACGAAGACTTTCCGGAGCCACGCTCTGGTGGCTTCCAGAGTCTCCCGGAAGATTGCTTCTCCTGAGTTCTCCTCCCGAGTTTCCTCTCCCCTCCCAGCTGCCGGGCCCTGTGAGGGGGAGAGAGTCAGAGCTCGGGGGACCAGCCACGCCCGCACCGACCTTCGTGGCTGAGGCTCAAACACACTGGCCTCGCGAGCAGCCTGCTCCAGCAACACGCTGTTTTTTAAGTAGAAGAGCTGGGGTGCAGGACAGAGGTGTTGGAGGTGAGAGGATTCACCAGAGACAGGGTGGGGAGCAGAACAGGCGGATTGACTGAAATCCGCTGCCGAGGGGAGCAGTGGGGAGACAGGAGAGGTCTGCTGCGGCCTGTGGGTCACTCCCTGGCCGGGGACAGAGCTCAGGCCGCAGGTGACAGCCTGAGACCGACCACGGGAGGCCCCAAAAGCACCTTATTCTCCGGCTCCTTCAAGGTTTGCTGAGAGTAGGTAGGGGAGGGAACGGTGTGGGGAGAGGCACGAAGGCCCCACGCCTGACAGGGCCCCGGACAGCAGCACACAGCCCTGGGCTGGGTGGGGAAGGACGCGCCCCCACGGCAGAGCCTCTGGCTGCAGGGACCCCAAGCCGTGGCCCAGAGGTGAAGCCCTGCTCCTCACTCCTAGCTCCTGCCTCCTGGTCTCCACGCCGCTCCAGAGTAATCCCTTTCCCTCCGGGTCAAGGACGCAAGCTCCCTCCTCCCACCCTCCCTTCTAGAACAACCCAGAAGCTCCAGCCTGCAGTGACGCCACGTGGGGTGGTCTCGCCTGCAATGCGGCTCATCTCCTGCCCCCTCTCCCCAAGCCAGCAGGGACTGCTCTCCCGGGGGCGCCAGCCTCTCTCGAAGCCCCGACGTCACCATGACGGCCGCGCCCAGCGCCCCTCCATCCCGGGACCGCCGTAACTTCCCCTGGGGGCCCTTCCTGCGCCCGCTCCAGGGAGCCTGCCCGGGGCCGGCAGAGTGGGCAGCAGGCCATGGGCCCGTGTTTGACCTGGTTCTGCACAGCGTCCTGCTGGCGCCCAGGGAAGGGTCTGGCCTCCCGGTCCCAGGTATGGTCCCCATCGCTCCGGCAGGACAGAGGGTCTCGGGGACACCCCTCCAGCACAGCCTGCCAAGCTGACAGAGGGCACGGCCCTCTGGTCTAAGCCGTGCCCAGCTCAGGAAAGGCCACCTCCCCCCAGGCACGTTTCTATCCACACGCGTCTGTGGTGTTTTAAGGAAAAACTAAGACTAAAGCTTACTTGATTTCTTGTTTCCATCACTGAGGTTCTGACTTGGGGAAGGTTCATGAACAAACGGTTGGTCTAAGAAAATCTCCCAGCACCTTCACCTCGCGCGGGGCCCGTGGCAAGGGGCGCCGGTGAGCGGTGTGGACGGAGCCCCGAGGCGCGGGTGCAAAAGGTGCCAGTTCAAAGATGGCAGAGGGACCCCACGGTGGGGCCACCTTGGGGAGGGGAGGGGAGCCTGGCACGGGCAGGACCAGCCGACTCCTGTGTGCGAGGGCACCGAGGCGGGGACTCCCCGGGTTGGACGTGCACTTGGGGGCCGGCCGACTGGCCTCCTGCTCCTCAGGACACCCCCGGGCACCTGCGCTGCCCCACCTCCCTCTAGTGAGAGCCTGGGGCAGGCTCTGAAGCCCCCCACCCCCCCAGAACAGAAGCAGCGGCGGCCAAGCCCCTACAGATATGGGGACAGAATCACTCAGGGCCGCTGCTGAGAATCCACCCACCTCTGCGGCCACCTGGGGCTCCAGGCCAGCCCTGGGCGCGGCTGCACCCACTTACCGCGCGGGGCTCCAGGGAGGCGATCCTGCACATGAGCTCCGCGGACAGGGCGGGCAGCTCGAAACTCTTGTACTCCCGTGTGATGCTGCAGACGGTTTTGTGGAACTTCTGGCACAGGGTCAGGTGGGACTGTCCCAGGGGCGCCTCGAGGACCCTGTGGCAGGGTTGGGACAATCACCAGGGCTGCCCGGGGAGTGTAGACGTCATGCCACTGCCCTCGAAGCCCACTCGTGGGCGCTGGCTGGACCCCACACGGCGTCAGACCGCCCGGGGCGTGCCACTGCGACGGATAGTGAGTTCCGGCCGCCTGCGCCCTGGACGGTTCTGCCGAAGCGAGCGACACTCCCCAGGCTGCTCCCTCCTGTCAGCAGAGCTGGGTGAAGAGGCGGGTGAGAAGTGGCAGGTCGTGTGCCACGCATGGACCCCGCGCTCCCGCGCACCAGGTCTCACGGGCATGGGGACAGGCCTGGCTGGGAGTTGCCATCAGAGCTTAGAAGGTGGGGGGCGGGTAAGTCTAGGGGAGTCAGGGGGTCCCTGATGTCCAGGTGCGGGGGAAGGTCTGGGGGGGTCAGGGGGTCCCTGATGTCCAGGTGCAGGGGAAGGTCTGGGGGGGTCAGGGGGTCCCTGATGTCCAGGTGCAGGGGAAGGTCTGGGGGGGTCAGGGGGTCCCTGATGTCCAGGTGCAGGGGAAGGTCTGGGGGGTCAGGAGGTCCCTGATGTCCAGGTGTGGGGAAGATCTGATGGGTCGGAAGGGGTCCTTGATGTCCAGGTGTGGGAGGAAGGTCTGGGGCAGTCAGGGGGTCCCTGATGTCCAGGTGATTGACATTAGCCAAGATATGACCCCATCCTGCAGACCCTAAGAACCACACAAGGTCACCATGGAAACACCCCACAGAGCACCGAGACACCGGAGCTGTGCGTGCGTCTCTGTCTGGCCCCGGCGTCCTCGGGGCCACCGCACAGCGGCCGTCACACGGCAATGTCCCCCTTCTCTCCCGGGGCCTGCGCTGTGACCGCCGCAGAAAGACCGAGTGTGACGGAGCCGGCCGCAGGGGGCCGCGGGAAGGAGGCGGGAGAGGCGGAGGCTGGCTGCCCACGGTCGCCACGTTCTCTGTCTTGAACAACAGAGGGCGGCCGTGGACGGGAGAGGAGAGGTGGGTCTGGGCCGGCCAGCCCTGGGCGGCAGGCGGGCGCCCCCACTTACTGGCCCCCGTAGATGTCCAGGAGGTGCAGCAGCATCCTCAGAATCTTCTCGATAGTCTGAGTGGAGAAAGAGCGGAGAGGGGACCTCACGATGGAGCCACTCTGCCCCACACAGCCAGACTGGCGAGCCCACTCCAGGCTGACCTCCGTTTCTCTCTGCGAAATGTTTTAAATGCTCCCAGACTAACCTTCCCTCTTTCACGAATAAAATTCAGGACTTAAAATTTTTGGTTCATTTTTCAGGATTTCAAACAGCATTTCTCCACCCAAAACTCAGGGTCGTGGAGGCGGCGCCAGCCCCGTCCCTCTGAGCGCAGCCCTCGTG
Organism: Talpa occidentalis; assembly: GCF_014898055.3. Lineage (NCBI taxonomy): Eukaryota > Metazoa > Chordata > Mammalia > Eulipotyphla > Talpidae > Talpa > Talpa occidentalis. Next base: position 135,357,992 of record NW_023605083.1, on the reverse strand, counting down.
GCCTCGCCGCTCTGTCAGCCCCACAAGAACGACACGTTCTGGGTGGTTCATTGTCTTTCTGGTTTGGCCGACAAACCCGCCTTCCTGAGCCCGTTCCCGGCCACAAACCTCGTGGTTCAAGAGGGTGGCCCCCCGGAGCCCGCAGAGCCGGTAGTGGGTGCCCAGCAGGCAGTCCAGGACCCGCGCGGGGAAGCGGCTCAGGTGCTCCGTGGCCTCCTCCATGTAGGGGACCAGGTCGTGCAGCGGCATCAGGCTGAACCAGGACTGGAACAGGACGCTGTCCACACCCAGCAGGTGCCGCCTTTCTTCCATCAGCTGAAGCAGCAGTTTCCTGTTGAAGAGAAAAGGTGCCAGGCGCTCGCAGAGACCCGACCAGCAGGCCGAGTCATGAGAACACAAACTGGCCAGAGGGAGGCGCCCGGCAGCCTGGAGGTCCGTCTCAGGCTGTCACCGCTGCAGCAGGTTGCGATCCCCGGCCAGGGAGCTACCCACAGGGCACAGCAGACCTCGCCTGTCTCCCCGCTGCTCCCCTCAGCAGTGGATTTCAGAGGATCCGCCTGTTCTGCTCCCCACCCTGTCCCTGGGGAATCTTCTTACCGTCCCCACCCCTTGCACCTCTGGCCTGCACCCCAGCTCTTGTATGCATAGATACAGGTTTATAAATAAAACAAACCTCTAAAGGAGAAAAAGCACAGTGAAAAAACACTGACTTCATGGGCGCACTGTTCCAGGCCGGACGCTGTGGGGAGGGGAGGGCTGGGGGAGGGACCCCACCAAGGAAAGGCGAGGGAGACGCTTTCTCTGCTTGCAGATGGGCGCTGGGGCCATTTTTGGTTTTTGATTTGTATCTAAATCGAGCTCCCATTGTCCTTACAGGACGAGAGCTCCAGTGTCTGCTCTAAGAAGCTGCAGCTGACCTCAGAGCCCCTCGGTCCCCCAGGAGCAAGGGTGCGGGGTGCCTCCAGGAAACAGCCCTGCAGGGCGGGCACCGGCCTCCGGTGCGGCCCCAGGGACCCAGCTCGCCTGCGGCACCTGCCAGGCAGGCGGCACAGTGTGGGTTTGTCCGCTGACAGCGCCCACAGCCAGGACAAGAGGCCTGTGAGGCGCTGCCCTCCAGCCCCGAGGCCGCCTGGCAAGCGTGCGGTGGGCAGCAAAGACCTCCCGGGCCGCCCTCCTGCTCCTTCGTGCTTCTCTGCGCGTTCAAAGCAGCAGCCACAGCTCTGCCCCCCGCACCCCCTGAGCGGGGTGAGGTCCTGAGAACCGGGTCAGGGCCACGGCCTCCACTTACATCTCATATCTGTCTTCCCGGAACTCCGCGAAGGGGAGCCCTTCGAGGGCCGCCCAGGTGTCCTCGGGCGGGAGGCTGGTGGCCGTGCCCCACGGGGGCGGCTGTGCACACAGGTGCAGCACGGGCAGGACGCACACCCACAAGTCCACCTGCCTGGCCATGCAGTGCTGGCACAAGTGGACCAGGAGCTCCCGCCACCTGCGGGGTGAAGGGCAAGGAGTTGAAATAGGCTGTTCCTGCCCCTCGGACACCGCCCGCGCGGCCACGGGCTCGTTGCTCTGCACAGGAGCTCGGCGGCCGATCTGCCCAGAGCTGGCATCTCTCGCAGACCCGCCTGCCCGTGGACACCGTCCCGACTCAGCATCAAAGGCCTGCAGAGTCCACCAAAGGCTCCGGGATCCTCCTCCCGGCTGCCAGAACTGACCGTGAAGCTGCCTGGCCGGGAGGGTGGCACGGCACACGGGGACACGGTGCCCAGGGGGCCGAGGACACTGGGTCATGTATGCCTGGCAGGGCTGACCCCCAGGAGGGGGTCACTGGACCCAGGAGCAACGTGGTGACATGGAGCCGGGGCGCCCTCAGCACCCGAGGATGCTGGGCACCGAGCAACCCTCGCTGCAGTGCAAACGGCCCGCACGGAGCTCCGTCCGTCCTTGGACAGCCAGGGACATGGAGGAGCAAGACCGCGCGCCCTCCCGGTCCCCACGCCAGCCTGGAGCGTGTCCCCGCCGCGGCGGTCGGCTGATGGGGGGCCGCAGCTGGACACGGCGCCCTCCCTGCCTCACAGAAACACTCGCGCGTCACCCGCTTTTCCTTGCCCCGACCCGCCTCTCTTCGAAAACGCCTGGCATGTCGTGGCTGTCTAAAATCCATAAAACCAGGGCCTCCCCGGTGGCACAGCGGTTGAGCTCTGGGTTGTGAAGCTGCCCGCGACCTCTGCGGCGCTGGTTCGATCCCCAGCTGCTCCCCGGCCACCGGAGGAGGGTCCCACATGGCGCGCAGACCTCTCCTGCCGCCCGCTGCTCCCCTCAGCAGTGTCCTTCGGTCCTTCTGCCTGCTCTGCTCCCCGCTCTGGCTCTGGTGAATTCTCTCACCCTCCCACGCTTCTGACTGTACCCAGTGCACGTATAAACAAAACAAACAAACAAATAAATAGATAAATAAAAAAACATGCCTCTATAAATAAAATTAAATTAAAAAAATGTTAAAAAAAATAAATAAAATCCATAAAACCAGGGGGCAGGGGCCCCAGAGACCCCCTGGGGTGGAGACCACCAGGTTGTGTGGCCCGACGTCCTCCTCCAGGCCAGCGCCCACGCGGACCCTGAGCCTGCTGGCTCTGGGCAGGCCCCACGCAGGGCCCGAGGCGCCCGCTGGGCACAGGGCTGCCCGGCAGAGGCGGCGGCCGCAGGGATAGCACCCACGAGATTCCCACGAGTCCCACGGTGGGCCCGCCCCGTGCCTGGCCCCAGTGCACACGCGTGGGGTTGCACGTGCCCTGCGGGAAGCTGGGCAGGGTGGGAGACGCAGACATGAGGCCGTGGGACACCACCAGGGTGGCAGCCCCGCACAGCCAGCGCACAGCTCAGATGGACTCGCTGCCCGTTTCCACAAGACCTTGGACACACTCGCCTGTAGGGCGTCCCGAGGAGGGTGGCCAGGTCGTCGTGCAGGGTGCTGGGGGCCATGGCGCCGGGGCTCAGCAGCTGACACAGCATGGACAGGTGGCCATCCGCCAAGGGTATATGGACCATGTCCAGCAAGCAGAGGACGATCAGGCCCATTCTCAGCGGGCTCGTCACCGGGAAGTCTTCGGGCAGAGCGCCCCTGTTCTCACTCAGAAACGGCGCCATTTTCTCCTTCAGATACTCCCACAGGTGTGTCTTCACCTGGTAGCAGGAGAAAGACCCAGGTGTGGCCCCGAAGCACCAGTGTTGAAAGCAGCCACTGCCACCCTCACGTCCGCATGAGCGGGGGCCAGGTCCCCAAGGGCGGAGAGAGCCCCCGGGGGTCGTCCTGCTGCCCTGCTGCCCCGCACAACCCAGACGCCTCGCAGGCGACCACCCCAGGCCAGAGCAGCAGGACCCCTGGGGCCGGCATGGGGGCTCAGGTGGCCCCCTCGCCTCCTGATGCCTCCAGTATGGGCCCTGGGGGCAGAACATCCCAGAAGGGTGGCGGGTCTGTCCCCCACGGCCCCCACACCCTGCCAGGCCACTCCAGGGCAGGCAGAGGAGCAGAGGGGGGTTCCTGCCACCCCCTTCCGGGCTGGGGGAGAAGGTGGGGGTCGGGGTAGGAGGACTCCTCAGGGCGCTATTTACTGTCCCCATCTGGCCAGTAGGGGCCCAGGAGTGCCCTCTGCACTAGGAGGTGGCCGGTGCCAAGTGTCCAGGGAGCCAGGGGCGCGAGTACCTCCTGCTCCCCATACTTCAGAGCGTGCCATGTCTGGGCCCGGCCCTCATACACCATGGGCTCGCGGGCCTTGTCGTAGAACTGCCAGAACCTGGCGAAGAAGCTCTTGATGGTGACGGCGTTCCAGGGCCGCAGGGTCTGGAAGATTTGGTCCAGCATAACCACTGCAGCAAACTTCTTCCCCTTCACCAGGTCCTTCCTGGTACCGTCTGTCATGAAATCCATGAACTTCTGAAACGTTCCAGCAGCAGCCCTCTTGCAGATTATGTCGTCGTACTGGTGCCAGCCTGGAGGGAAGAAGCAGCGTCCTTGGGATGGCCTGGACCGGCCTGCACGCTGGTCTTGAAGGCAGGAGCACACGAAGGAGCTGGGGGGGGAGGAAGCCGGGCGCCCGGAGGGCAGGCGCCAGCCTCCCCCCAACCCGGACCCAGCCCCGACAGGCAGCGTGGGCCCCGGGGGACAGAGCGCTCGGGACGGGAGTCCCAGACCCCGTGATGGGGTGACCTGAGCTGACGCCATCCAGCTGGCCTGAAAGTACTTGTCTCTGCCCAGCCAGGGCGCTCAGCACACCTGGACATGGCCCGTCCCAGGCGCGTGGTCAGCTTGTGGACGGAGCCGACCCCAGGCCCGGGGCGAGAGCCAGCGGGCTCCGTGCTGGGGCGCTGGCCCAGGAGAGCAGTGCGGCTGCCAGGGCGTGGACAGAGCCCTGCGCACACGGCCGGCATGGGGCGGGGGCAAGCCCCACGGCCACTCCTGGACCGCGGCTGTCGCCGGGTAGCTGGAGCTAGTTGGCACTAGCAGAGACGCGAGGTCGGGGAGAAGGCCGGACGTGACGTGATGGACAGGAGCAAGACAGGAAAGACCGCGGGTGCAGAGCAGGCCTGACGTCACGTCCACGCCAGGGACACCCCAGGATGGGACGGAAAGAGTGAAGTGAGACAGCAGAAGGCAGCGAGACAGCCTGCCTGCCAGAGACCACGCAAGAGGCGCTGGACGGACGCCAGAGGCGGGGGCTGAGCAGACACAGCACCCCAAGGGGTCAGGGCACTGTAGACGGCTGCGCCGGTCCTCTTTGCCCCCCACCTCATGGGGTGCAGCCTAGAACCCCCTTTCTGCTATGGTTCCCAAAGGCACTGGCGGGAGCTGCAGGGAGCCATTCCCCTGCCTCTCTGTTTCTGGGGTGTCTCTTTAGAAGCGCCCCTGCCTTTACAGCAGGAGCCTGGACCACCCGCACTAGCAAAGCACAGGACTCCTCCAGCACCTTCCAGAAACACACCCAAGCCAGCAGCCACGCAGGCGTCAGCCACTGGGTCCTTCCCCAGCGGACCCCGGCCAGGTGCCCTGGGGGTCCCGTCAGCCCTCTGCTCCCCCACAGGCTCGGCCTTCCCTTGTGGCCAACTGACCCATGAGCCGAAGGTCAACCCCAGAGAATCACCACTAGGGTGACGAGTCTGAGGTAACAGTGCCCAGCGCTGACGGACCCTGCTGTGAGAAGCGCCTGGATAGTCGGTGGCTTTCGCTAAAAGGCACATGTCGGGGTTTGAGTCCCGCGGAGTTTACGTGTCTCCCCACCCCTCAGGGAGCCAGGTCCCCAGGAAGGGCGGCCCGTTTCCCAAAGGAGAGTAGGGACTCTGTAGAGCACACGCACACACACCTGCACGCATGCGCACCGGACACGCGCGCGCACACACACCTGCACGCATGCGCACCTGACACGCACACACACACACACACACACACACACACACCTGCACGCATGCGCACCTGCACACGCACGCACCGCTGCACAGCTGCACACATGCACAGGCCCACCTGCCCACATGCGTGCCTGCACATGCACGCACACCTGCACATCAGTTACACAAACTCACCACCACGTCACACGCGCTGAATGCAAAGCAAATCAAAGAAAGAAAAGGAACACTAGACCCGGACGAGAGGAAGGCGGGCAGAGTCCCGGGCGGGGCGTCCTGAGCCCCTGAGCGCCCGCTGGCCCCGGCCCCCGCCCCGGCTCCTGGCCCAGCGACGCCATCTCCTCTCCTGTCCCTTCGTCAAAATCTGTGCCCTTCTTTGCTCGGCAAGTGAGCGGGCGCGGAGCGGGACCAGAAGGCCTTCCGAGGGCAGGCCGCGGGCAGAGCAGCGGGCGCCTGCGGCCGGGCCTGGCTCACCTTCCTCGTGCAGGAGATGCGGCTTCAGCCACAGACAGCGGTTGACGTGCTCGCCCTGCTTCTCCTGGGCCTTGTAGATGAACTCGTACTCGTGGGGGCCCCGCTCGTACACGACCACGTACTTGTAAGGGAGGGGCTTGTCCAGGCACCGCCGGGGAATGACAGCGCTGCCTTCCAGCAGGAACCCGCTGTCGCCCAAGTCCCTGCGAACACACAAGGAGGCCGGGGGTCACCACGACAGCCCGTCTGGGAATGGACTCCCGCCCAGCGGCAGCCAGACCCGGAGCCTCAGGGCACCGGTCAAGAGGATGCTTCCAGAACGAGCCACGGTTCCGGTGAACTACGGCCAGAGAGGCGCCCTGGGGACGCCGTGAGAGGCGGCTGTTCCCAAGGCTGAGGTGGCACTGGCGGGAGGAGGAGGAGGGCCGCCTAGTCCTGAGACTAAGGCCCAGCAGGCTGCCCGGGAGACCCCAGGCCCTGCGCACTCACCGCGTGCTATACATCGTGCAGACGTTCCCTCTCCATGCGGCCTTCCCGAGCTGCTCTGCTCCCCTGACGACCACTTCATGGCGGTGGGGGTCGAAGTTGAAATGTTTAGAGATGATGGCATGGAAGTACACGGTGACTCCTTGCTCGGGGCTCAGCATGCTGGGGCGGCACAGGGGGACATGCTGGGTCAGAGCAGGCCCGCCCCGCTGCACCCCACCTGCCCCACAGGCCCTTCCCGGGCAGGGGCACCCCGCCAGACACACGCCCACCTGGGGACAGAGCATCCAAGAGGGCCTGTCTCGCCCTGCACAGCCGACGAGGAAAGTGGGTGCAGGGAGGGGACAGGCCCCGCGTGGCTGGAAGGGCCAGTGCGCACCCTGAAGCGCAACAGGCTCTCCTGCGTCAGGAAGGCCGGTGCCACCCTCTCCAACCACCTCCGGGGGGGTCCCTGCCGCACCCCCCAGCCCCGGCCAGGCTGCACCTCACCTCTTCTCGGCGTCCTGGGTGGCCGCCCTCTGGTTTCCTTGCTCCTTCTTCGCAGCAGCAGGATGGGTCACGGGGCTCCCTTCTGGCCTCTTCGGGGCCTCTGGCTTGGGTTTCTCCCTCCCACCTGCCTTCTCTCCAGGAACAGCCCCCTTGTCCTTGCACTTAGTTTCCTGGAACAAGCAGCCCAGCCGCGGCTGTAAGACCCGCTTCCACGCCCCTGAGCAGCCACATGCCTTCCCCGCCGGAAGCTTCGAGAGCCTCTGGTCCACTCACCTCTGCCTCCAGAGGCCCCCTCCAGCTACCCCTCATCCCCTCAACTCGATCCCTGGGCACCTACGTCCTTGCTGCTCCTGGAACAGGCCACCACCCTCTACCTCAGGGCCTTTGCACGTGCCAGTTTTGCTCGTGTTGTGTCCCCAGATATCCATGGCTTCCCCTGGCTCTTCCCAGCCTGCTCTGCAAGAAGTCCTCCCGGACCCTGCCTGGCCAGGTCACCCCGGCGCCTCCGGCACCTCCACCCCCCACCCACCTTTCCTCGAAAGCCTCCACGCTCTGCTTTCTGCAGGCAGGAGCGGGGTCTCATCTGCAGCTCTCCCCAACACTGACACAGGCAGCGACGGGAGGGAGCGGCCCGGGAGCCGGGGCGCAGAGGGCAGGGTGGGCGCTCACGGGCCGGCGCAGGGCGCCCCCTGCCGGCTTACTTGGGAAGCAGGGCCGCTTGCTGGAGGCTGTTTCGTTGTCTGAGTCTTGCTCTTCCCGCCTTTCACAGCCTCTGTCACTGGGCCAGCTGGCGCTGCCACAACCGGCTGGAAGAATCAAGACCCCAAACATCAGGGGACGGGGACGCGCCGGACAGGCGGTTGACTGGGCAGCGTCGGGGTCGGCGGCGCCCCACACCAGTGACCGGGCAGCAGCTGGAGCCGAGGGGCCCTTCCACCGCTGCCTCCAAGGCCAGTCCCCGAGGCCAGCTTCCCAGACAGGGAGGTGACGGCAGAACAGCGAGGCCCAGTGAGGCGCCAACCTGGTCATCACCCCAACAACTCACCCCAGGACCGGGGCTCCCGGCCTGTTGCCCAGCGGTCTGTGGCTCTTTCCTGGGCGCAGAGTTGCCCCCCTTCGGCTCAGGCAGCGGGAGGTCCTGGGAAGCTCCTCTCCCCCCAGGACGGGCTTCACCAGCAGAGGCATCAGTGGCGACCCCCTTCCGGGAGAGCCCTTTGCCCTCGGAGTGGTCAGGTGGGGCCTGAGCCTTCCCTTCTTGGAGGGCACCTCCGGGAATCTGACCCAGGGGGGCCGGGCTGCTCCCTGGCTCCGTGGCGTGACCCGGGGGCACCGGGTTGTTCCCCAGCTCCACGGCGTGACCCGGCGGGGCCGGGCTGCTCCCAGGCTCTGTGGGGTGACTTGGGGGGACTGGGTTGCTCCCTGGCTCTGTGGGGTGACTTGGGGGAGCTGAGCTGCTCCCCAGCACCGTGGGGTGACCTGTGGGGGCCGGGCTGCTCTCTGGCTCTGTGGGGTGACTTGGGGGGGCCAGGCTGCTCCCCAGCTCTGTGGGGTGACCCGGGGGGGCCAGGATGCTCCCAGGCTCCGTGGGGTGACTTGGGGCGGCTGGGCTGCTCCCAGGCTCCACTTCCATGGCTGTCTCCACTCCTCCAGACACCTGGCCCCGCAGAGGGCCAGCTGGTGGGTGCCCGAGGGGGCGCCCGTCCTCCAGCGGCATCCTGCCTGTGCCTGGGGGCTGGCTGGAGGGCCCACCCTGCTGAGCTTGGCTTTGAGGTGGCGCTGGGTCCAGGCTCACTAGTGATTTCAGACTACAGGGCCCGGAGAGGGACAGGGGCTCCTGGCCCCCCGCAGTGTTCTGGTTCTTCTTCATCTTCTTCGACCTCCTTTTTTTCTGGACAGAAAGAGACACGAGTGTCACCGCTCAGGCTGCCCGCCCTGCACAGTGCTCCCTCCGGCTTTTTCAGGCACTTGAGCTGAGCGTCCAGCGCGCCGGCACGTGCCCTTGCGTTTCTCTACCTGGGAAAGGAGGCTGAGGCAGGGGCCGGTGCCTCGCACCGGGCTCCGCAGAGAGGGGCTGAGCCCCTTCAGGAATACCCCCCGCCGCCTGGACGCCCCGCTGGGTGTTCTGACCCTCAGGAGCACCCTCAGGCGTCCTTGCACAGCACCTCCTGTGCACCCCATGCCTGCCGGGGGGCCAGCCCCACTCCATGCTCTTCATGGAGACAAAGGTCAGCAGCCCAGTGTCCGGCTCCCCTCGACCCTCCAGCCACCGCCTCCCCATGTGGCTGTGCCCCTCTTCTTGCGAGTCATAAGCCACCTTCAAAGGCACCCCCTTGTGTTGCCTCAGTTACCTCAATTACATCCCCTGGGCGGAAAGGACACCTCCTGGCAGTTATTTGTCTTGAACCCCCTCTCCCTAGACACCCCCTTCATCTCATTGTCGGCTCAGACCCCTCAGTTGACCAGCCGGCATCTCAGAGCTGCTGTTGGTGCGGGCCAGGCGCCCCCCAGGAGCTGGAAGCCTGGCGTTTCTGACACCACTTCTGCTGACCAACACCACTGGCCAGTGCTGCCCAGCGCTGCTGACTGGGGACCGGTGCCATGTCCCGGTCACCTCCGAGAGCGGGAGCCTCTGGAGCCCAACCCTGGTCGTCCAGCACCGCCTCCCCGCACAGCAGCCTCTGTGCTGTCTGGTCCAGCGCGGGTGAGAGCCCACGGTGACCTGTCCTCCAAGGGGCGCTGTCCTGGACAGCCAGAGTCCCCCAGCCTTGTTTCAGGTGCAGCGGGGGCCCCGGTGCTGAGCACCCTGTCACCCATCTGGAGTCGGGGGACCCCTCACAGACCTGAGACAGACAGCGGTGTCCACACACATCACACCCCACACCCCCATGCGCATCCCCATGTGGTCCCTCACCCTCCCCTGCTGTGGGCCACAGCCAAGGCTGCCGCCCCCACCCTCCCGGCGTTAGAGGAACCACCGGGGCCAGCAGCTGGGACCAGGCGTCGGCCTGAGCAGGCTGACTCCGCAGCGTACCCCTCCCCCTCCCACGCCCTCGCTGGCCGGGACACCCTTGCAAGCCCCCCGGGGCCCGAGGGGTCCCTTCCTCAGCCAGCACTCTCAGGGCCTGCCCCTCACGGGACACGGGGCCACTCGGCCTCCCCCTGGAGAAGGGCGTCCCCCACCAGCACCTGCCGGCCAGAGATCCAGGCACCCCGCTGGCGCCATGGTGTGAGTGGCCAGAGCAGAGCCGGTGCCCGCAGCCCGGCCCCAGCCCAGCGGGAGAGGAGGCCGAGGATCCCAGGGGGCCAGGAGTGGAGACCTGCCCGAGGGGCCGCTCGGCCAGGCCCGGCAGGCGCGCAGAGGCCTGGGCAGCACCAAGCCATCCTGGAGGACGGGACGCGGAGGCGACGGCACGGCAGGAGGCCGCTCCTGGGGCAGGCGGCACGGGCAGGACAGGAGTCCAGAGCCCTCCCGGGCTGCCACTCACTTGCTGGGTCATCCAGGGGCCCTCGGCGTCGTCTGGGCCTTCCCGTTCCTCGCCTGAGCCCGGGGGCAAGGAGGTGCCGCCATCCTTCAGTGCTCGCCCACTCTCCACGTGGCCCTCCGGCACGGGCGGCGCCTGGGGGCTGCTGTCGGCAGGAGCTGCAGAGGCACAGGACCAGCGGGGGATGGTCACCGGGGAGGGACAGGGTAGGCCCTGCCCAGGAGTGACGCGACGGCCCTCGGGGCACCCTCCAGGCCAGCGTGGGGCGAGGGGCCGGGCCTCAGGTCCCCACACTGGGGTCTGCTCCCAGCCATAGGCACCCCGCGCGGGTCAGCGGGGTCCGGTGGCCTCCAAGGGCCCAGGGGGCTGAGAGAGTGGGTGGTGGAGGGGGTGGCTGGAGCAGGACTAGAGCCCCCAGCCTGGACTGAGTCTAAGCGGCCAGGGCGCCTCCTGCTGAGCGAGCCTGGTGGGGGTTGCAGAAAGCCCCTTGGGAGGCTCCCGGTCCCCACAGCACCGCGTTCCTGGGGCACCACTGGGCCACGGCTGCCTCATGGCCCCTCAGCTCCCGTTAGTCGCCAGATCAGAGCTCAGAGAACAGACACTTTGCTGCCGTGAATTCAGGATCGAGGGAAGAGGCCGGGGTGGGGGAGGGGCTTAGCGCTTCCTGGCCCTGCAGGCGCCTTGACCCCCAAGTCTCCATGGGTTCACCTACCCTGCAGTCTCCACCCCATCCTTTGGGGTGCTGCGAAGCCGCTGTCCCTGTCCTGGTCACTGGGCCCTCTCCCGTGGGGGGTGGTGGAGGTGGGGTCCGCCCGGCCCTGACCGGCAGGCAGCGGTCAGGAAGCCCCAGGCGTGGGGCTGGAGCAGCTCGGGGAGGTGAAACTGCAACAGGGTGGTCCCCAGGAAAGGGGGAGGTTCCCTGCCCCACCCAAGGGAGGGTGGAGCTGAGCAGCAAGAGAAGAAGCTGCAAGAAGAGACTGAGGAAGGAAGGAAGCAGGATGGAGCCAGGAGACCTGGAGAAGGCACATGGAGCCTAGAGACACGTGAAGAAACTGCGCTTGTCTTTTGGTCGTGGACGGGGTGACACAGATGTGGGTGAGACCCGTGGGGAGGGGACCATGGCAGCTTTTATCTGGATGTTGATTTTGCTCTTTTCCTTCCGGGCTTGTCTGGTTATTTCTGACCCTTTGCTGTGGGTCCCCACTGGAAGATGCTTTAGACTTGTGGCAGGCTTTGGGGCCTTGTTCTGGGCCGACCCCATTTGGATGGACTTTTACCCACGAGGGGACGGGTGACTTTGGATGCTTCATTTAGAAACTAGACTCTTTGCCTTACCTGTATTGTTTCCTAGTTTTATTAAAGTTCCTTCCCATTAAAGTCTCCTATGTTTTGTGTTGATGCGGCGGATGGCAGAACCCATTTAGAATAGGCAGGTTTGCGGGGTTTGGGCTGCCCCTCTCCCTGTCCTATAACAAAACCCGGGCCTACAGTCACAGCATCTCCACTCACATTCGTGCCACTGGCGGCCACTCCCACACCGGGCCAGCTCACACCCAGCCTGCCCTCCAGGGAGGGCCCACGAGAGCTGGCCGCTCACCAGCTCACTCCGCCACCCCCACACCAAGGGCCCGGCTGAACCCCAGATCCGCTGTCCCCCGAGGCAGGACTCTGATGACTGACCGACCCACAGCATGCCGGACGCCCACACTCCGCTGGCCTGAAGCCCCGGGCAGCACCCCCAGCCCTTCGCGGCGTCCGGGCTGCTGACCTCCACCCCCATCACAGACGCTGCAAGAAAACGCAGCCGGGGCGGAGAGCACAGAAAGGAACATGCTGCGGGCGCCTCCTCGCCCAGCATCACCTCCCAGCAAGCAGGGTCGTGGTGGGGTGTCTCACCTGCGCCCCCTCCGAGAGTGGACAGCAGCGGGGGCGGGTGCCTGCCTCCTGCGAACATAAGGTGAAGTTTCCTGGGGACCCCTCACCTGGCCTGGGAAGCAAATAACCGTGGACTCAGCCCCACCTTGGATGCAGAAACCTCCTCCCCAAAGGCCGCAGCCTCGTGATAAAAAGACTTAACGAGGGCCGGGCCCCGCCCCTCCGCCCGGCAGACCGGCAAGGAAGAGGTTAGACCGCGACCCTCCTCCAGCGCCCGAAGGCCCCACCCTGGGTCAGAGGAGAGCTGGCCTCTGTCCAGGACCAGCCGGCTCTGCCTTCGGCCACTGCCCCCACCACGGCGGCAGGGACAGCCTGGACCCCTCCACACGCTGCCCCTGCTGGCGCAGAGCGGGGAATCAGGCTGCAGGGGGTGGAGGGGGTTGACACAGGCCTTAACCCAGGAACGGACGCCCTGGGGCAAGGGAGGGGCTACGGAGGCCCCCCCCCCAGATTTAACCCAGCCACACCCCAGAAGAGACATTCAACGATAATCAGGCGGCTGAGCCCGCCCCCCCTCTGGAACAGCGCAGCGACCTCCTCCCTCCGCCTTCCCTGGTGAAGCTGCCCTGGGGCCGACCCCCACCCCCAGCCCCCTGGGCTCTGTGACTGGACGAAACCCTCCCAAGAGGGCAGCCGGGCCAGCCGGGCGCTGCAGAGCTAGCACCGCATCAGGCCACATCTGCCCACAGCGGGCATCCACGCTATCAGCTCAACCCTCACTCCAGGGCGCCACCCACACCCAGGCACCCAGCGCCCGCCTGCCCCCCCCGGCCCCCGCCCCCCCCAGCATGGGTCAGAGATGAGGCCTCCCAGCTGCAGCCCCACCTCACGGTTTCAGTTTCTGTTCCTGGACTCAGAGCCCTGCCTGGGGAGCGGGGCAGGGCAGGGGAGCGGGAGCCAGGAGCCTCCCGCAGACAGCACCCGGCCCCTCCCGCCAGCCAGGAGCACCCTGTTCTGCCTGGGGCCAGCGAGGCCCCGGCCCGCCTGGCCTCCTACACTGGCAGGTGTTCTGCAGGTGGAGCAGGTGCCTGGTCAGCCTCTCCCCCCCTGCAGGAGGCCCGCAGGGGCTCCCCTACCTCCTCCCTGCACAGCCCCTGCCTCACCCCACGTCCCGTCCCTCCAGCCGCCCTCTGTGTGGCCGCGGCCAGGCCCCTAACCTCTGCACCTTGCCCCGGCAGCTGCGAAGAGCCAAGGGGGCTTAGGGTGACCCCCTCCCTTGATGGAAAGACAGCTGATGGCTTTATTTAGTTATTTCATCTCTGGGGCCCCAAAAACCCTCCCTTCCCAAGATCCCCGCCAAGGCAGAGGCTGCGGCCGCCCGTACTGGGGCCCCTAGGCCTGTGTCTGCAGAAGAGAAGTTGGGGCCCTCTGGCTGGGTTGGCCCCGGGAGCCAGACTTCCTCCCCGAGTCAGCAATCGAGAGATAAATAAATCAAACCAGAAGCGCCCCCCATCCCCGGCCTGAAGCTCAGCTGACGCCTGCGCGATGGGAGCACCTGGTGAGACAGCAGCAGGGCGGCGAGGGCGGGCGCTCCCAGCCTGGGAGGCAGGCACACACCTGCGCGCGCACACACACACACCCACTGGCGTGCACGTGTGTGCACACCGGTGGTGCAAATTTAGAGAACACACGGGTCCTGCACACCCTCCTTGATGCCCTCAGCAGTTGTTCGCCCGCACCTGCGGGTGCCAGGCGGTGTCAGGGGCCTGGGGTGAAGCAGTGACCAGGAAGGCAGAAGTCCTCTCTGAAGCCACAGGCTCGTGTGCTCCACCAGCTGGGGAACAGCTGGGAAGTGCAAAGAGGGGGGACAGATGGCAGTTTCCAGTGGGGTGACCAGGGCCTCGCTAAGGAAGGACACAGTTGAGCAAAGTCAGGAAAGAGGAAGCCTCGTTGCCCCCTGAAGTCAGCGATGTGCTGGGAAGCGGGAGCAGGCAGTGCAAAGGCCCTGCGGTCAGAGCGGGACCAGCAGGCCCAGGGGGGGCAGCTAGGGAGGGAAGGGCTTCCCCACAGTCTCAGAAGGCCCCTTGGCCCTGTCCTGAGGGCAGGTGGAGGCAGGGAGAGCACAGGGCCTCACTGTCATCCTGGAGGGAGAGGCGCTGGCCGCCTGGGGGAGTGGTCAGTTCTGGCGCTTCTGTCCGTGTAGCCAGCGGGGTCTTCTGGGAGTTGGATGTGGGGGGTGAAGGGGGAGAGTGAGGTCAGTGCCAGGGTCTGGGCCCATCTGCTGAAAGGACAAGCTGCCCTGGCGAGTGGAGGTGAAAGCAGAGGGCAGGTCCAGGGGGTGCGGGGGCCGCACACCTCTGGCGGGGAGGCACCTGTGGTGGTTGTCAGGGGAGGGACCCAGGACCAAGGGGTCACTGGGAGGTGGCAGACATGGGTGGCATTTAAAACCAAGGAGGGACCTCCCTGGGGGTGCAAGGGGTTGCGTCTTAGCACCATGAAGCTGTCGGCAGCCACTGCGGCCTGAGTTCGATCCCCGGCCAGGGAGGGACCCACAGGGCGCAGCAGCCCTCTCCTGTCTCCTGCTGCCCCCTCAGCAGTGTAGGTCAGTGGATCTGCCTGTTCTGCTCCCCACTCTGTCTCTGGGGAGTCCTCTCATCCCTGCACCTCTGGCCTACACCCCAGTTCTTGTGTGCATAAATAAAATAAATCTTTTTAAAAAATAATAAAAACAAAACCAGGGAGTTGCCGCAGTCGCCGCAGGACAGAAGGCCCCAGCCCGGGGACCCCGCTCAGCTGGGAGGCACCTGACCGGGCTCCTTGCCCGACCCCAAGCTCCTGCACCATGGCACCTGCCCTCGCCAGGAGGGGCTGGTGCAGGCTGGGGGACCCCTCGCCCCAGCACCCTACAGCATCCTCAGAGCCCCTCACAGGCCCCCGGCTCAGCCTGGCACTCCTCATTCCCGAGGAGAAGGGCACCCCAAGTGCTCTCTAAGAAATGAAAGTGGTTCAGGAGGCAGCACTTCCTGCAGGGACGAAAATGCTCTAACCAATGCTTCCTCCAGAGACTTCTTTATCCTGGAGGACCGTCCTCCGGCCCCACCAGGCTGCCGCTGACCCCAGTCTCCGCGCTGGAGAGGGAGGTGCGCCTGACGCACTGTCCACCCACCACAGGGTCCACTTTGCCCCTCGGCTCCCCCCTTGGTTGTACCTGCAGCGGGGCCTGCAGGGAGCAGCTTCTGCCCACAGCTACTGCAGAAATTGGGAGCTTCCTCTTTGGAGACGAACTGGCAGCGGGGACACTGCATGGCTCCCGGGGCCGAGGAGCCGGCCAGCCCCGCAGGTCCGGAAGCTGGAGCCGAGCTGGCCGGTGCGAGCCGCCGTTATATACACAGCACCTGTCATGTGACCACAGAAGCTTCAGTTTCATTTTCTGGGAAAATGAAATAGCGGCTGCAATGAAAGTCCCTATGAAAGGAAACCCTTCTGGGCCACTGCCAGCCCTGCCTCTGCCCAGTGTCCTCCTGCAGCCCCCAGCCGGGAGGCGGGCACCACTGCCCTGGCCAGGCTCAGCCCATGCCCTCGCTCTGCAGTGCAAACCCCCCCACCCCCCGCTGAGCCCGGGGACTGGGGCCTGGGGGGAGGGGGGTGCAGGGGCTCAGGCAGGCAGAGAGACAGTGCCCCCAGGAAGGCACTCAGCCGCTCTGGGCAGGGGTGGGGTGTGCGGGGCACGGTACCTGGCTCTCAGGTGACCTGCGGATCAGCGCTACAAGGATGCCCGCAGCCACTGGTGGAATGGGGTTCCCAGTAACAGGCCCCGTCTTCCCGGGGCCCACTGGCCCTTACATACCCTCAGGGGTGGGGGGCAGACAGCCCAGCCCGCCCAGGGCCTGGTGCGGGGTTATGGGGGGGGGTGTCTGAACAGTGAGGGGTGCGAGAGTCCTGGGTCCTGCTCCTTCCTGGGGCCCCTCGCAGCCCACCCCAGCCCTCGCCTTCAGCGAAAGCTAGTTAAGGGGGGGCCAGGGACCCTCGGTGCCTACAGGCCCCGTTATCATGAAGGTCTCTGTGTTTTCTCTGCACGTCCCTGGACGCCAACCGCAGCACTGACCACTGACCGGAGCCAGCGGCCGGGCCTGCTGGAGGCCAGTGCAGAGCCGGGGCAGCCGCCTGGGGCGGGAGGGCGGCGGGAACTCAGACAAAGAAACTCCCCGGCCTGGAGTAGGAACCGGGCTCCCGCCTGACCTCCCCTCCCCTGCCAAGCCGCCTCCCCCGGCCTGCGCCGCAGGGACCGCCTGACCCGTGCAGGCCGCCGGGCGCAGTAAATCCTCCCTCCCTTGAGAAAGCGGGCCCGGCTCCCCGCTCCTTCTCTTCGGCGCCCCGACCCTTCAGGGGTCTCCGGCCTCAGGGCTCCCGGGCGCACCGGGCTCCGGGGCACCCCGCCTGCCCGCCCCGCTGCTGGCCGCCCGGGTGGCGCGGGGCCTCCTGCCAGCCGGGAGCGCGCGGGGGCGGCCGGGCTCCCTGTCCACGCGCGGGGCGGGACGCGGGGGGTGGCAGCCCGGGGCGGGGCAGCGCAGGGCCGGGCCAGGCGCGGGGTCCGGGCTGGACCCCAGGGCCGGCGGGGGGGGACCCCTGCTGCGGGCGCTCTGGGACCACCTCGGGGCCTCCAAGCTGGGCCCCCCGCTCCCCGCCCCCTCCCTGGCCGGCCGGTGGCGGCGGGGCTCGCAGGGCTGACACCCCCTCCCCGCCGTCCAGGCGCGGACCCCGCCCTTCCCCTGCCCGGCTCCGGGGCGGGGCGGGAAACCGAAACCAGCCGCAGGAAGAGGCGGCGCCGCAGCCCCGGCCCGCCCCGCGCCCGCCCGCGCCCCCCCCCGAGCCCCCCCCGCGGCCCGGGCCCCCCGCCGCAGCCGACGCGCGCGGCACCCACGGCTCTGCGCCCCCGCACGGACCCGGGCCGGCCTCGGGACCCCGCGCCCCCGTCCCTGCCCCGCGGGCCCCCACCCCGGCCGCGCCGCGCGCAGAGACCCGCGCGCGCACCTGCCGCTCCGGCGCCGCCGCCTCCGGCCTCCGGCCTCCAGCCCCCGGCCCCGCGGCCCTCCAGCCCCCGGCCCCGCGGCCCTCCAGCCCCCCGGCCCCGCGGCCCTCCAGCCCCCGGCCCGCGGCCCTCCAGTCCTCCCCCGTGCGCGGCCGCCGCCGGAACTCTCCCTGGGGCGCCCTCCGGCGGGCGGGCGCGGCCAGCTGCTCTCCGGGGTGGCCGGGAGGGTGGGGAGCCCCCAGGTCCCACCCGCCGCCCCCACCTGCCCAGACCGCGCGCCTCCCCGGCCGGGCTGCCCCCCCCGCACTTGGACAGTGTCCAGGGTGGGAGTGACCCCCAGGACACCGGGAGTCGCTCAGCCCGTCACGGCAGGACCCCGACTCCGCCAGGAAACGAAGCCTCACCCGGAGAGGAGGGCAGCTTGTCCGGGCACCCACGTCCCGGCACCCCCGTCCCCGCCCGCCCAGCAGGGCGTCCCCCCGGAGCGGAGCGGGACCCGGCGCGGGCTCACGGGGCCACAGCCGCGCAGACGCCCCCACGAGAGCCGCGTGGCGCAGACGAGTGCTCGCAGTCACAGGCACGCCTTGTTTATTGTCACGGGAGGGCACGGCGAGACGCGTGAGCGGGGTCACGGCAGCGCGAGGGAGGCCCATCAACGGGGGTGGCGCACACGCAGGGGCCGCCCGCCGCCGCACGAGGGCCGGTCACGGGTGGGGGGGGCGTCTCGTTTTCACAACAAGCACTGACGACGTCACAGAACAGCTGGACACACACACACCAACGACACGGAGCTCGACACACACACAGAAGAATCACTTCTCACAGACACGAGGTCACGCGGCCGCCGAGGCCTTCCCCGCCACTGAGGGCCCAACCCAAGTCCCAGGCCCGCGCCCCCCGCCCCACCGGCCGGAACCGGGGGCGCTGCAGCCAGACAGGCGCTGCGTGCAAGGCCCCGCCCGGGCGGGAATCTCCTGCTCCTTCCTTCCGCCCTGCTGGCCTTCTAGAAGGTTCTCTCCCAACCATTACACAGCCGGAGCGTGCCGGGAGCGGGAGGTGATTTTTCAGTCATCCCGGGAGCAGCCCGCGTCCCTGGGGCCCGCCAGGCAGAGCGTCCGTCCACTGGCGCGTCTGGAACCCGCCGCAGGCCTCCAAGCGCCCGGTCAGGCCCGCAGCAGGGCGACCTTGTGCTCCGGGAGGGGCTCCTCGCCGACGCTGTAGGGCTGGGCCCCCGGCTCTTGCTGCAGGAGCTTCTCTGCAGGAAAGACCAGCGTTTCAGACCCCAGGAGAGCGGCCCTCGGGCCACCCTGCTGTCGGGGACTCGCCTGCTCCCACCTGCTTCTTCCAGGCTGGAGAAGTACTGGACGCCCTTCAGGTCAGCGGAGAGCAGGATGCGGAGGACGGGCACCTGCGGGGCAAGGACGTTGATTGGGTCCCCCTGCACTCCGCCAGCAGCGGGGAGAAGGCCTGCCCGGGGTGCCGCAGGGCCAGCACTGCAGAGGCCGAGCCCACAGCTCCCGAGCGAAGACCGGAGTGGATGGAGTCGGGAGCCAGGCCCCCTCCTCGCTGGGTGACCTCAGCGGGCTACCGAGCTGCCCCGGGCCACCGCAGGGGATGCCAACCTGAAGGTTGTTTGGGGGTGCGTGAGCCCCACACTCACAGCCCTGGGCCTGCTGGTGCCCTGTGCCATGAGGACTTCGTAGACACGTCTCCCAAAGGTACGGGACACGCCCCACGTGACCAGGCCTGCACCGTGGCAGGGAGGACACTGGGCCACGATACAGCCTGGGCACCGGCCCCACAGCCCAGCCAGCACTCTGCTGGCCACGGGAGCCCCCACACACCTGGGGGGCCCATGCCCAGGGGGGCACCGCCTCGCACGCACAGGCCCTTCAGCACAAAGGTGGTGACCGGGAGCACTGTGAGAACAGCTCCTGGCGCTCCCGGCGCTGAGAACGTGACTCTAACAACTCTCACGGCGGCTTTTACCCGTCACCCCCATACAGACCCCCCTCCCCGAGACCAGCTGTCCCCGGCCTGGGAAGCCGCCGCCCGCACTGCACTTTCCATGAACACCAGCACTTACCTATCTCTGTGCTCCGGGCCGGGCCAGGGGCGGGCGGAGGGCAGCAGCTGGACTGGGCACCCCAGGGGCAGTCTCCCCCCGCAACAGGCGCGCCCAGCGATCAGGCTCCCTCTCTCAGGGGCACAGCACTGCCTTCGCCCAGGGGCACCCACCTGCAGGCCCACAAAGGCCAGGCTGGCGCCCCGTTTCTGGAGGTCACCCAGGAGCTCCCGGAGCCCCAGCACCACGGTGTAGTCGACGCTGCAGACATGGGCGCAGTCCAGGACCACGTGGCGTGGGGGGAACGCTGGGGAGACAGCATAAGTGGTCATGCCAGTACGGCCGTGAGGCCAGCGACGTGCGAGCAGACCCCCCCAGGGGACAGACAGCCCCCACCCTGCGTACACGTCCCCAAGGAGGAGCGGCTCAGCGCGCACGCAGGCGGTGGCCACCAGGAGGCGCCCAAGAGGGGTGCACAGGGTGGCAGGGAGCAGGGGTGACTGCAGCCCCCCGCCACCGGCCACACACCTTCCAGGGCCCGGCTCAGGATCGCCTCCCGGAGCGTCTCCACGGCGGGGAAGTACAGGCCGCTGGCTGGCTGCAGGACCAGCACTGGCCCCTCGGTCACCTGGGGACGGTGGGAAGCCCGTGAGTCCGGGGGTGAGTCCCATGGGCAGCTGTGCCTGGTGTGGGCATCCAGGGGGGCCCGGTGCTGGGAGGCAGGGGTGGCCGGGCACCAACCCCTCCCCACGTGCCCCTGGAGCATGTAGCTCTCCCAGGAGGGTCAGGGCCGTCGCCGAGGGAAAGGTCACTGGGCAGTGCCACGCCACCTCCTCCCAAGTGCCAGGGGACGCTGCAGAAGCCCCCCGTCCCCCGCGCGGTACCTGTATCCTGGGTCTGGCCGCGGCGTGCAGCAGCAGCAGCACGGACACCAGGGCCCCCGCCAGGATGCCGTACTGCACCTCCCAGAAGCACAGCAGGAAGGTCACGCACAGGGGCAGCAGGTCCAGCCCTGGGGAGGGAGAGGAGAGGCTGCACCAGCGGGGGCACCTCTCAGCCTGGCACCTGGCTGCCCCCGCCCACTGACCGGCAGACCACCAGGGTGAAGGGGCTGCGAACCTCAGCAGCCCCGAGGAACCCCTGTTCTGGAGACTCAGGCCTGGGGCTGTGGACAGCTCGGCCCCTCCGTCCGCCGAGCCAAGGACCCGTCACTCAGGCCAACCCCCACTCTCCAGAACAAAAGCAAACGTGCACCAGCCGTGTTCGAGGAGGAGCCGTGAGGGGTCCTGAGCCTGAGGCTGGTGGGGCGGGGGTCCCCGAAGACTGCGGGTCATCCTGAGTACCCCCTTCTCCCTGCTGCTGAGCTGTGGTTAGGACATGGGGGGCAGCTCCAGAGAACACCCCCGTACATCCGCTCCGCAGCAGCGGACCGTCCGGGCACCCTGGAGGCCTGAGGAAGCCCCTCCCCCTAGCTGGGCCGGCCACCCCGCCAGCCCATGGGGGTCAGGGTGGACACCTGGGTGCTGCAGAGCCCCCCGTCCTCCCGCTCTGCCCAGAACACACGTACTCTTGACGCGCCAGAGTGTCTGGAAGATCTTGGTGTCAAACAGGGGGGCCACGGCCATGATGATGACGGCGGCCAGCGCGGACTTGGGGATGTAGTAGAACAGCGAGGTCAGGTAGCTCAGTGACAGCAGCACCAGCGTGCCTACGGGAGGGGCGGTCACTCGGTGCCACTCCCTGGCAGCACCAGCGCACCTGCGGGCGGGGCGGTCCCTTGGGCCCACCCCGGGGCAGCACCAGTGCTTCTGCTGGGAGGGCGATCACGCACGGCCACCCCCGCGGGCAGCAGTCTCCCCAGGAGCCCCGCCTCAGCCCTGCAGCACGGGGCCCTCTCTCTGCGGCAGACCCGAGGGGAACAGCGTGTGGGGTTCTCACCGGTCACCAGGCCCCCTGCTGGGGTGCACACCCCCGACTGGGCGTTCACCGCCGTCCTGGAAAGCAACACAGACCCATCAGCGTGCAGCCCTAGGAGTGTCCATGGCGGTGGCTCCACTGGGGCTGGGTGCCCGGGGGCAGACCTGGCCCCGCCGACAAGGCTCCACGAGTGGGGGAGGCTCGGGGCCCCTACGGGGCCTTCTCACCAAAAGGGGCCTGGGTTTTCCAAATAAACCGAGGCCCATCAACACATCACCCGGTTTAGAGCTTGTCTTCCCGGTGTCCACTTGGTGTCCACCAGGATTCCAAAAACACACCTCCCGCGGCCTGCGCGTGGGCTGCGCAGTGCATCCGCCTCACAGCAGGGAGCAGAGCGGAGAAGCCCGCGGCCCCAGCAGCGCCACCCGCCCCGCACGCCGGCTAAGGCAACAGAAGCCTCTGCCAGAGAACCAGAGCCCGGGTCCCGGGCGCGCTCGGCCACCAGCAAGACAAGAAACCCCGACTTGGAGCCCGCAGGGACCGTGGTGCCTCCCAGGCACCTCCCAAGCCCCCACAGCCGGAGCCACACACTCTGGGTGCTGCTGGCACCTGGCCCCTTCGCAGGCCCCCCCCGGGTGGCGGGTGGAGGCTGGCAGATTGAGCCTGTGCCCCTGGTGCATGGTGCTTGCCCCCCCTCAACGGGGCTCACAGCCTGGCCAGCAAGCCAGGAGCAGGGGGGTTCCATGGAAGCTGCGCTGGTGCTCCGTCCACAGCACCCACGGCATTCCAGCACCTTCGCCCATGGCCTCAAGCGACGCCACGAGGGAGGCCCCAGCTGATCCCACCACACAGGGCCAGAGGCGGCTGGGTGCCCTGCCCGGGTGGGTGCTCATAGCTGCTGGGGAGTCCCACGGGCACGCAGTGCTGGGCAGACCCAGGCCTCTCGCACCTGCCCTCCCGCCTTCCAGAGGGCGCTCTGCAGCCTGGGTCCACCGGCTCCGCGAGCTGGGGACCCTCGGACATGCGGGGACTCTTCATCTTCCACGCCAGGCCGCACAGGTGCAGGAGAGGCCAGAAGGGCTGTGACAGCGCGAGTCCACCCCCGGGGGCCGCCCTGGGGTGGCCGGACTTCCGCGACCAGCGGCAGAGTAACCGGTGTCAGGGTGAGCAGAGGCCCAGCACGGCCAGCAAGGACCCGGGGGCTGGGAGGTGCCGAGCACAGCAAAGGCCGACTCACCGTCCGAAGCTGCCGGTGACCGGGTAGGCGGACACGAGGGAGCCCAGCAAGTTGGTGAGGCCTGCAGAGAGCAGGGGTGGACAGAGTGACCGGGAAGGAGGGGGCACGAAGCAGAGGGAACACGAGATGGTGAGGGACAGAACCCACAGGGCAGGGGTGGGCCATTACACGGGGTGTCCCGTGCCAGCCACTCCACATCGGGGGGTCGTAGGCAACTCAGCCGAGCCCTTGTGTGAGTGAAACATGCACCCCCCACAACAGGGAGGAGCCCACCGCCCAGAGCGGAGGGCAGCGAGACAGCCAGGTGTACTGGCCAGGGCCTGGGGTTGCGGCGACCTGCCCCGGCCTGGATCCTCCAGCCCCTACTCCCTGCAGTGGCCGGTGAGGCGAGGAGCAGCGGTCACACTGGAAGTCCTGGAGGGCCCCGCCTCCCCCTGCCGGGACCCCAGGGCTGAGACAAGGAGCCCATCTGCCACCAGCATGGCCTCAGACCATGGGTGCCACCCTGTAAACCCCAGAGGGTCACTGGCCTGAGACAGGGTGGGGTGAGAGCTGCTCAGCACCAGCCTGCCAGGGTCACTCGCCCAGCTCGCGCCAAGAGCACAGCCAGACTCAGGGCACAGCGGAGGCCGTGGCCACCCGGGCCTCGTGCTGGCCAGAGATGGGGACCCCTCAGCTGCTGTGTCCACTGAGCGCTGCCTGGCCCCTCCCGTGCCGCGAGCACAGCAGCCCCCGTGGTCAGCGCTCTGCGCCTGCTCCACTAGCCACTGCTGCCTGGACCAGAGTGCGGGTACGGGACACAGGGACATCTACTGTGCCCACGGGAGGCCACAGACGTGCTCTGCCTGGCACCAGTGGGCCCTAGACGCCCACGTCCACCTGTGACGAGGCCCCACCCCGGGGGGCTGCAGAGGCACCCGCGCCGCCAGTGACCCCCAGATGCCAGCCCTGCTGCCAGGGACGCAGCAGCGCAGTCCATGCGGGGCACGACACTCTACGCCCAGATGTGACGGCGCCGTGTGCCAGGACCCGCGTGCTGCAAACCAAACTCCCCTCTACAGAGCGTCAAACACCAGTAACGCAACCAAATGCAGCCACAGCGTGTTCTCAGCGCCAAGTCAGAGAAGGCTGACGGGGACAGATATGTGACCTGTCAGCTGGCAGAGCCCTGGCACACCTGCCCACCTGCGTTCTCCTGGGCCTACCTGGGTCTACCTGACTCTGCCGGAGCCTCACAATCGCACCCACCTTGCCTGGGGGAGGCCCAGGGCGGGGACGAGGCAGCAGGAGTCCCGCCAGGCCGAAGGCCGCACCTGGCCTCACACTGCAGCACCGGCCCCTCCCCCAGGTCAACGGCCAGGGGCCTGGGCCTGGAGCGGGGTGCAGCGCACGGTAGGACCCAGGGCCCACGCCTGCGCCCTACGCCTGATCAAACTGAGCCCTGGAGAGCGAGCGGGCCCCGGGCCGGCACCTGGAGCACCCGCCCAGGCCCGGGACCTCGCGCGTGCCAGCCCCGCGGCGCAGCCTCACCGATGGCCAGCAGCTCCTGGTTGGCGTCCACGCGGTAGTCGTTCTGGGACGCTGCGGAGAAGGGGTGGTGAGGAGGGAGGGCACAGGCCACGGCGCCCTGGCGTGAGACGCAGCGCCGGCCGCCTCTGTGAGCTACGTGTTTCAGCATGTGAGGCGGGGAGCGGCGGGGGAGCAGCGGGGGGCCGCGGCCACGGCTCCCCCGGCCCGCACCCGTGCTCTCCACGACGTTCCCGCAACAGCAACGGCGGCTTCTGCCGCCCAGGGAGCTGCAGACTGAGGCCTCGCCGACTGGCGGCCGTGGGGGCCCGCCCCGGAGACCAGCGGGCAAGGCTGGGGGTGAGGCGGCTCTGAGACGGGCGCAGCCGGGCGCTGGGGGGCAGCTGCGGCCGTGGACGGCGGGAGCGGGGCCCGGCCGTGCTCCAGCACCTGAGCTGTGCGCCCTCTGTGCGCGTCCCCGCACGCTCACTTTCAGGGTTTCGCCCCCAAACGTTTAAAAATGCACGAGGCAACACTGGACGGGCACGGCCGGGGGCTCCCGGCCTCACAAGCCAAGGGGACCGTGCAAGCCGCGGGACCCCGTGAGCCGCGAGCCCCAGGACCCAGGCTCGACCACAAACCGCGTCAGAGAGCCAGAAACTGGGCAGGAGGACGTGGCGGTCACGGCAGGCGCGTGACCTGGAGCAGGCCTGGCGGGAAGGGAGCCCGGCTGGGGGGCTGGGGGGCTCCTGGGGCACGAAGACGGCTCTGCAGGAGGAAGGGACCCGTCCCCCCTGGCCGGGCGGTCGGCGGCCTGCAGCCCTCTGCACACCTGCCGCTCACTGGCTTCAACCTTTGGGGCCACTGACCCCAGGCGCGGGGGGTGTCCCGGCCGCAGGGCGGGTGAGGCGGGCAGGTGGGCCTGGGCGGCCAGGGTCTTACCAAAGGACTTGGCCACCGCGATGCTCTCCAGGATGCCTATCAGGGGCACCACGGCCAGCCCCACGCCCATGTCCTGCAGGAGGAGAGAGGGTCGTGGGGCCCGTGGGCAGGAGCTGGCCCCCCAGACTGGCTCCTGTCCTCCGATGGAGCCCACACGGGCAGCCGCGGGCCGAGAGGCAGCGTCTCCTCCCCAGGGCAAACGACAAGAGGGGAACACAGTCCCGTCTGCAGCGTCCACCAAGGGAGGACACCCCGGGCGTGAGGCAGAAAGCAAACACGGGGCCCCCAAGGATCACCCAGCCTGGGGTCTCTCATGTCCATCTCTGCCCCCGCCCCCCCACCAGGACTCAGCCGGCCGCTGCGCCCTCTCCCATCTCTGAGCAGAGGCCCGGGGGCCCCCCGGCCTGGCGCCCCATCTCTGCCCACCTGTACCATCTCGGTGAAGGAGATCGTCCCGTTGGCGGTCGGCACTGAGAAGGGCGGGACCCGCACGGGCGGGAGCCCCTCGGCCGTCTCCCCGGTCAGCACGAAAGGCTGGTATCCGGTCACCTCGAAGGAGTACGCCACCAGGGCGGCGAAGGAGACCACCAGGGCGTTGCGAGCTGGAGCAGGACAGGGAGGCCCCGGTGAGGCCGGCGCCCGGGGCACAGGGCACCGCAGCTGAGGCAGAGGACCCCCCACCCCAAGTCCAGCCTGGGACCCTGCACGGACACGTGTGTGCACACGACAGGGAGCGCGGGGCGGTGGGCGCGGCGCAGCCGGGAGACCCTGCGGTTGGCATCACAGCTGGGAGACAGGCGGGACCCGACGGCCCCGCTTCAGAGCACAGCGGGGGCCAGAGTGGCTGGCGGCACCTAAGGGCTGGGGAACCACAGGTGACCCCGAGAACCGGGACGTCTGAGATGGAAGAAGCCCACAACCGCCGGGTGCAGGTGGCGCTGCCGAGAGAAGGGCGCAGGCGGCAGACCGCACTGAGAACCACCCAGGTGCCCCCCATAAACACACGGCCCTGAAGACGCGAGAGGCGGGGAAGCGGCGCTGATGGAGTCAAAAGCAAGCCAGAGCAGCGCTGCCCGCGCCAGACACGGCAGCGGGGGTGGGGGGGTGCGGAGGCCCCTCAAGGGCACGTTCCGTGTGCACGCGCGCAGGTACACAGGTACACGCTCCGGGCCCCGTGCCAGTAGCCAAACACAGCCTGACAGCCCCCCGGCACTGGAAGCTGTGTCCTCAACGGTCCTTGGCTCAAAGGGGGAACCACCCTCCACCGCCGGGTGAGCCCCAGTGCGAGGGGACGTCCCAGGGAGACAGAACGGGTGCAGGGGCAGGCGGTGGCGGACCCGCCACGGCGTCCCCAGGGAGGCAGCGGACGGGAGGCGGCGGCTCTGCTGGGCCCAACGAGGACGGGGCAGCCTCCAGAGCAAAGCGGGAGCCGGACACGGCGGGGGCCGCAGGACGGCGCGCGGAGAGCAGAGTGAGAGGCAGGAGCCGGGCCAGCGGGCCATGTGCTCCCAGCTGAGCAGAAGGCAGCGCTGGGTGCGGGGCTGCCCCGCCACGTCCTGTTCCGTCTGTCTGTCTGTCTGACCTCTTCCACTCTCACTTTCTTCGCAGGCAAAAAGGCCGAGATGAGCGAGACCATTACGGACCCTCAGCGACAGCAGCACAAGGCGCCTGGGCAGCTGCCCACTGTCAGGCCACCATGTCCGGACGTGGCGAACGATGCCGCTTCTACGGGCCCCGTCAGCGTGTTACGGGGTCCAGGGACACACAAACCCCTCAACAAGGGTCCTGCAATTTGCTTAACGCTCGCAAGGGAGCTACGGTCCGCCATCCCCCTGCGGCCAGGTCATTGGTCACCTCCCGGTGCTGCCATGTGCTCTGAGGCGTCAGGTGCCCACGCCAGTCTGCCAAGGTGGGACGGGCAGGGGCCCGAGGCCTGCGTTTCCCCCACCGGGGGCTGGCGGCCAGCCGGAGGCCACACTCAGCACCTCCAGGCCTTAGCAAGCAGCCCAAGACCCGTCTCGCGACTTTGCTGACTTAAAGCTCAGATGCTGCGACCCGCGGGCGAGTGGCGGGCAGCGGGGAAGCAGGCACTGCCCTGCACACCCAGCCCACCCCTCACCTCCGCCTCAGCCTGCAGCCTGGGGTCTGGGGAGTGAGGCCAGGAACTGGTGACCACCCACACAGAGGGAGGTGACCCCAGGGCTCCACCGATCCACCCAGGCCTCCACGGCTGGCTGGGTTTCACGCCCCCCGCTGCAGGGCAGGGCGGGGTCAGCTCCAGGGGTCGCTCTCCACACCTGCTTCCTCTCTGGGGCGGGGGCTGGCAGCTCAGCCTCAAGGCTCCTGGGGAGAATGGCCCGTCCCCAGGCCGATGGCCACAGCCCCTCCCACTTGCTGCAGCCCAGCCAGTTCACCCACGTCAGAAACATGCCTGCTCCCGTGGGCGGCCCGGCAGAACAGGACCCATTGGTTCCGGGGATCTGGTTTTTCTGGCCTGAGCCGCAATCTGGCTTTTGCGGGCTGAGGCAGCCTGGCCCCAGAGGGGCGGTGTGCCGTGGGGTGGCCAGCGCATGCCCGTCTCTGCCGAGGGGAGGCCCACGGTAGCCTCCCGCAGTGTCAACCAGGACGTGTCCAAACACCACCAAGAGTGGCCCTGGGGGTCGCCCCTGGCCGAGGCCTTGCTGCCACGTTCCCGGCGTTGCCCAGCAGGACCGCCCAGGGGGCTGACTGTCCCAGAGCCAGTCACGCCAGCAGTCGGG
Organism: Talpa occidentalis; assembly: GCF_014898055.3. NCBI lineage: Eukaryota > Metazoa > Chordata > Mammalia > Eulipotyphla > Talpidae > Talpa > Talpa occidentalis. The sequence goes on along the minus strand of NW_023605083.1, from coordinate 135,330,340 downwards.
TGGCAGGAGGCCGCAGGGGGCGGGCCCAGAGCTCGGGCCTGCAGGGCAGCCATGGAAGAGGCCCCTCACCTGTGGTGGCCGTCCAGACCAGGCTGTGGCTGAGCCGCACCCCGGGGGGCATCTCGGGGTGGACGGGAGGGATGTGGTCCCGCATCAGCTTCAGCACGAGCAGCAGCGCCATGCAGACCAGCCCCAGCACTGTGTCGCCCACCCTGCAGACAGACGGCGCTCAGCGCAGCCCGGCGGCCACGCTCCCGCCTGCGTGGCTGCTCCACCCGCAGGCTCCCCTCGGGCTTTCCCCTAAGAAACCTTCCCCGGCTGCCTCACAACCGCGCCCGGCTTGGCAGACACAGGCCGCACAGGCCGCCACGGCAGGGCTGTCTGGAAGGCCGACCGTCAGTGTCCATTTCTGCTGCGCCCCAGGAGACTGCCCCCCACCGCTGCACCTCCCAGGCTGGGGAACCGCGAGCAGCCATCAGGAGGGAGGAGAGGACCCCGCCCCCAGCACAGCTCCCCCAGACCACCCCCGCCCCCAGCCAGAGAGGTGTCAGGGGGCTTCGCCTAGAGCCCCCGCAAGTGCTGGCTGCAGACACGTGGGGTGGAGGGGCGGGAGAGGGGCCTGGAGGGAGACACACAGCCGGTACCTGGTCTCCCCGACCTTGCGGAAAGTGTGGTACACCTGCAGGAAGAACTCCCTGGGGACGCCCTGCAGGCCCAGGAGGTTCTGCGCAAACAGAGGTTCCGATCAGACCCAGCCAGAAACGTAGGCCCTAGCCCTCCCCGGCCCCTCAGCACCGCCCCTCCTTTCACCCCACAACCCCTGCCCCAGGGCCCCTCCCGGCTCTTCCCCAGACCCCGAAGACACATCCACGGTAACTCCAGGGTGAAAGGCGTTTCACAACGTTTAGGGCTCCCGGAAACCATTGTCACTTGTGAGAAAAATCAGCCTGGGCGCTGCCGAGGCAGGGAGGGTCCTGCGTCCACCCCCACCTCTGGGCGGGCCCTGCGGCCGCGGGCGGCCAGCGCATCTGTCCATCAGAGGCCCCCCACCTCCCCCTCCAGGCCCCGCCAACACTGGCCGGAAGCTGCGTCCGTCACCCACGGTCCCGCCCACCAGCCCTGGCAAGGACAAATCACAGGGCGCAGACGGCTCGGGCGCCAGGGAAGGGGGTGAGGGCGCCGGCCACAGGGGGTCCTTGGGAGGGACGAGGGGCTCTGCTCTGTGCTCAGATCTTTATCCCGCTGGCAACACCGTGGGGCGCGTCAGGGGCAAGTCTAGGCCCAATTCCTGGCCCCAAAACCTGCCAGGGAAGCGGAGGGTGGAAAGGGTGAATTCTGGGGCTGTTTCTGCTGAGCGGGCAGGTCAGGAGGCTGCCCCAGCCCAGCCAGGGGCTCGCGGATGGCGAGGACCTCATCGGGGTGTTGAGGACTTGGGGAGCCCTTGGTGGCCGCGGGCCCAGCCTGGAGACGCCACCCTCTGCGTTGGGACGTGAAGCGCCGTCCCGCATGGCCACTGTGCTCAGAGCAAAGGCCAGACCGTGGCGGGGCAAGCCGTGCCGGCCATGCGCGCTGTCCCGCTGCCCCATCTTCCCTCGGCGATAAACCCCCCTCCGGGGCCGTCAGGAGAACCAAACACAGGGAGACCGTCCCCCTGCCCAGAGGGCAAGACGCCGCCCGGCCCCAGGTCTCCTCGCCCTTCTCCAAGGAGGTCTCGGCCAGCCCGGGGCAGGACCTGGCTGGGCGCCGGCCAGAAGGGCGGGGGAGGACCCCGGGCACCAGGCAGGGCGGGGGCAACCCTGCCCCAGGGCCCAGCTGCAGGAGTGCTGTCCACCCAAAGGAGGCCGAGCTGCCACGGCGGCAAGCTGGGGGACTGGCGCTAGCGCCCCTTGTCCTCACGGACAGTCGAAGCAGCGGGGCGGAAGAGCCCATCTGTGAAAATCCAGAGACCCGAAATCCTCCAGCTAAACCAGCGTGGACGTGAATCGCTCAGGGGTTTTGGGGGTCAGCTTGTGCTATGAATGCCTGTGGGTCGACGGGGAGGGGGCACGGTGGGGCCACCCTGGAGCAGGGCCACCCGCAAGGCGAACCAGCTGGCAGACAGGCTCCCACGAGCTCGGGGTGTCATCACCGGCCCCCAGCGGCCCGCTGCAGAGTCTGGCCACCACCTGCCATCTCCCCCAAGGCCCCCTATCCTAGCAAGGACCCCCGTGAGCACCACGCGCTTCGAGCTTCAGGAAGAACAAGGCAAGAGGTCACCTGGCTACACCCCAGCCTTGGTCCTGCCCCGGCAGGTGCCCACACTCAGCTGGGGCCAAGGGCGGAGCCTACCTTGACCTGCCCAAAGCCTATGGTGATGGCCGCAGCGGAGGTGAAGCCTTTAATGACCGGACAGGAGATGAAGTCCAGCATGAACCCTGTCGCCAAGAGGGAAAGCGAGCTGACCCCGCAGGACACAGTGGACAGGGCGCTGCGGGTGAACTGGGGCTAGGTGCTGCTGGGCAACGCACCCCGTCCGGGGTGGTTTCGGGGAACAGAAGGGGGGGCTAGAGCCTGAGCTGAAGGTGTCTCTGTCCCAGCACCCCCATCACACACATGCACAAAGGAACAGACCCTGCGAGGCGAACAAAGCAAAGTGGGGATGGGGCGCCCCTGGGGGCAGGTGCTTGGGGTCTCCCGGGAGCCGCAAACCCCGGCCCGCCCCAGCAGGGAGGCCCCGGGCTCACCCAGACGCAGGAAGCCCATGGCCAGCTGGATGCAGCCCGTCAGGAAGGCCAGCAGCACGGCGTACGCGGGCTCGCGGAACGTGTAGAAGGAGACCAGGAGGGACATGATGGCCGTGGGGCCCAGGGTCACGTCCCGGGACGTGCCCAGGAAGAAGTACACGAAGCAGCCCATGAAGGCCGAGTAGAGGCCGTACTGCGGGGGCAGGGGCGCCGTGAGGCACTGGCCGGGCTGCCGTCTCCCGCCCGGCTCCTGCGCGCACCTGTCCAGCCAGTGGCGCCCCTGGGGGGCCGCCCCCACCGCCCGCAGCGCCCCACGGAGGCCTGGGAGCCCGTGTGCGGGTCTGTGGCCAGGGCCCATGGGGACCCGGGCCAGCCTGGTGTCCTGGCGGGGGGCGTGACGGGGCGCTGCGGGGTCTGCCCAAGGCAGCACGTGCTGGGGACCGTCCTCGGGGGACCCCTGGGCTCCGGGGTCAAGAGCCGGGGCCGTCTGGAGGGGTCTCTACGGCTCGGGGCTGCGGCCAGGGCGTGACCGCACACCGGGAGGCCGACACCTCACCTGGGGCGGGAGTCCAGCCACCTCGGCGTAGGCCAGCGCCTGGGGGATGACGGTGAGGCCCACGGAGAGCCCGGCGATGAGGTCCATGCGCAGCTGCCGCGCCGAGTAGTCGGGCAGCCAGGCCAGGAGGGGCAGCCGCCTCTGCACAGCCGCGGGGGAGCAGCACCCCTCGGGGGGCGGGCGCCGGGGCGCCCCCAGGGCGCTCACGGAGGAGGGCATGCTGCGGGGGCAGACCAGAGGCGGGGTCAGGGCCCAGGCCCCCCCCCCCCCCCCCCCCCCCCCCCCCGCCGACAGCGACGGGGCGCAGGGCCGCCCCCCACGCAGAGAGGCCGGGGCTGGCTCCCCGGGGCGTCTGAGCCGTTGAATCTCCTGCCCCCAAGGCCGGTCTGAGAAAAAACCAAGCGCGCAGAGGGCTCCCCGCGCCAGCGCCGGCCCCCCCTCCCCCGCATCCCAACCCCCGCGCTCCCGCCCTCCTCTCCCCACAGCACCCCGCATTTCAGCAGGAGGCGCCCAAGCTCCTCAGGCTTGTCCCCGCGGGGGAATCACCCCCCTGTCCCCCCGAACGTGCTGGGAGCAGGCGGGGCAGGCGCTCCCGGGCGGGGGGCGCGGGGGGGGGCGCCCGCGGGGGCCTGCATTGCTCGGAGCGCACCCCACCCGGGCCGGCCGCGCCCCCCCCCGCGCGGACTGCGGGGGGCGGGGTGGGTCTCCCCAGCAGAGACCGCGCCCCACCCCGGCCCCACCTGTGGCTGCGGGTCCCCAACGGGTCCAGCTGCCTCTGGGAAACGTCAGAGGCGCCCCCACTAAACCGGGGCGCGCAGCAGCTTCTGCGCAGAGCAGGTCCCAGCCCCCCACCCGGCCCGACGGGGCCGCTCGCGCAGGACCCGCCCCCGCCGCGAGCCGCGGGGCCCCGGGGCCGGGGGGGACCCCACGCCGCGGGCGCCGGCGGCGGGCGGGGGGGGCGGGGGCCTCGGACCCGCGGCGCCCCGCGTCGGCCGCCCCCGCGCCCCGGCCCCGCGCCCCGGCCCCCCGCGCCGCGCCCCGCCCCCCGCTCACCCGCTCCGCAGCGCCGGGTCCGCAGCGCCGGGTCCGCAGCGCCGGGTCCGGGGCAGGGTGGGCGGCGGGGTCCGCAGCGGGGTCCGCAGCGCCGGGTCCGCAGCGCGGGGTCCGCAGCGGGGTCCGCAGCGGGGCGGGGCGCCGCGGGGGCGGGGCCGGGGTCACGTGACGGGCGGCCGCGGGTCACGTGGGCGGGCGGGCCGGCGGCCGTCGCCATGCGCCGCGCGGGGCCGGGCTGCGGGGCGCTCGGGCTGGCGCTGGCGCTGGGGCTGGCGCTGTGCGGGGCCCCGCGGGCGCGCCCCCGGAACGTGCTGCTGCTCCTCGGTGAGTGCGCCCCGCGCCCCGCGCCCCCCGGAGCGGCCGCCCCCCCGCCGCGGGCAGCCGGCTCCCCGCACCCCGCCGGCCCCCTCGGGCCCCGCGCTCCTGGTGAGCTGCTCCCCGGAGGGGGCGCAGCCTCGCCCGGGTGGGGTCTGCAGGGGCCGGGGCCGGCGTCCCGGGCCAGCCCTGGGCCTGCCTGCGCCCTGCGCAGCCTGCACCCGGTGTCCCCCCAGAACAGCCGGGGGTAACGCCGCGGGCGCCGCTGCAGGCGGGGCTGCTTTCCAGAGGTGGGGCCCCAGGCCCCAGCGAGATGTCAGAGCAGGGGCTGCACCCACGTCTCCAGCGATGTGGGGGTGCGGGCCCTCCCGCCCTCCCAGTGGCGACACCCTCCTGTGGCTGCCGTTCCCCTGTCCAGACCCCAGAGAGCCCTGTCCGAGCACCCCATCTCCTGAGGGACCCAGCCCCCCGCTCCTCACCCCGGCCTCCCCAGAAACCCCTAGTTGCGCCAGCGCCCAGCTGCTCACGGACTTCCTGCCGGGGCGGCGGCTGTCACCAGCGCCCTGATTCCTTCCGGTGAGGTCTGGCCGTCTGCCAGCTTCCCCCTTGCTGAGCTCCAGGCCGGGACCTGCGGCTGACTGCGCGCAAGCAGCCCTTGCTGGACGCCGGCACGGTGGAGAACCCGGGTGGACAACCTGCCCAGCCCGGGAACCTTCCGGCACAGCCCCGGCTCAGGCCCACTTTCCTCGGGCGCAGGCGCCGTCAGAGACCCGAGGGCCGGGCCTAGATGGCACGTTCGCCTCACCCTCTGGGCCTAGAGGCCCAGGGTCAGCGTCCGGTGCTGGGGGGACCCCCTTCCTGGCCCACAGAGGCTCCCTGAGCTCTCACCGGGGAGAGAAAGCGTGATTGTCTCTTTTGTGAGACACGACCCCCTCAGAACGGCCCCACCCGCCCTCGTGACCCCACACAGCCTTGATCAAGACCCGTCCCCAGGGCCTCCCCTGGTGGCGCAGCGGTTGAGCGCTGGGTTGCGAAGCTGCCCGCGGCCTCTGCGGCGCCAGTTCGATCCCCGGCTGCTCCCCAGCCACTGGAGGAGGGTCCCACATGGCGCGCAGACCTCTCCTGCCGCCCGCTGCTCCCCTCAGCAGTGTATTTCCTCAGTCTGCCTGTTGTGCTCCCCGCTCAGGCTCTGGTGAATCCTCTCACCCTCCTGAGCTTCTGACTGTACCCAGTGCTTGTATAAATAATTAAATAAATCTTTAAAAAAAAAAAAAAATAAGACTGGTCCCCAACGCAGCTCCAGGTAGGTCCTCTGGTACCAACTTGCGGGGGCCCCATTTGTGGGGTCCGCAGCCATGTGCCGGGATGCCTGGGTTTGGGGGGGCATAGCTTCCCTCCCCGACCTCACCCAGGAGACCTGGCACTCCTTCTGTCCCCCCAACCTGCTCGGCTGCCCTCAGCCCCCTCGGTTGGCTGCAGAGGTGGAGGATGCTAGCTCAGCAGGGGCCGCCACCCCCTTACGGCCCCTCCCCCATTGCACCTGGGGTCGGGCAGGTGCCGGCCCCATGGCCCTTCTGAGTGCCCCTGACATCTGGGCCTGACGCAGGAGCCGGCAGCCCAGTCTGGCCTCCCGCTGCACCCCCACTCTGCCATGTGGCCTGGGCACTGCCCACACCTCTACCGCCTCACTTGCCTCCCTAAAGGGAAGGGTTGCCCAGCGGGTCATGCCGGTGGCACGTACACCCACGCACGTGCACACACCCACCCCCACGCACACACCTAGCTACGCACACCCACCCACGTTCGGGCCTCACGGCACCCAGCTCATCTCCCCCAGCCGCTGCCTTGGGCGGACACTGGGGTCGCCACTGCCCAGTAGCACTGTGGGCCCGCACTCCGCCACCACCTGCCAGCGCCTGCTGGGCCTCGAGCCTTCCCAGGGGTAGAGCCGCCGGGCCTCATGCCCCGGAGCTGACACGCCTGCCTGAGCACGGAGCCCCCTGGACACCCCACCCACTCCAACAGCGCAGCCTCATGGGCGTCATGCCCCCCGGGCTCACGCCGCCACTGGCACTGCCACCAGGCATCAGACCTGCCCAGCCCAGCCCACGTGCCCTCTGTGTCTTGCCTCCCCAGCGGACGACGGGGGCTTCGAGAGCGGTGTCTACAACAACAGCGCCATCGCCACCCCTCACCTGGATGCCTTGGCGCGCCGCAGCCTGACCTTCCGCCACGCCTTCACCTCTGTCAGCAGCTGCTCGCCCAGCCGGGCCAGCCTCCTCACCGGCCTGCCCCAGGTGAGGCCCAGGCGGGTGGAGGAGGCCGGAGGGCACGCCCCTGCGGGCCTTGGGGAGGCGCTGCCCTCTTCCCGGCCCACTGATGCGCGGGTGTGGCCAGGGCGCTGGCGCCCCTCCTCGAGGTGCTGACCCTGGCCCGTGCGACGCCTGCCCACTGGCCCTGTGGGGTCACAGTGCCTCCCTCGCTGCACTGGCCGGGCCCGAACTTTGTCCGCAAAGCGGGAGGGTGGCGTCTGGCACAGTCTCCCAGCAGGATGCCCCCCCACCCCCCAAGCCGGGGTGGCTGCTCTGCGCTGAGACGCGCGTAGCTAACACTGACCATCTGAACTGCCCAGTCGCCGTGTTCCTGCCTCTGTCTCCAGGGTCCTGTCCCCCGAACTGAAGCTCGCTCCCCATTAAGCCCTCACGCCAGTCCCTCCCTGCCCGGCCCATCCTGCCGTCCACCCCCACGGATCTGAGGCCCCAGGCCCCCTGGGGTGGGCCCCGCGGTGTCCCAGCTTTTGGGGCCATCACGAGGTTGCGGAGTGGGACGTCCTTTGGGGCTGAGTAATTCTCCGTGGGGTGCAGACACCCCCCCTTAAGGACTCTGGTTGTCCACGTCCCAGACCCGGGCAGCACGTCCAGCGAGCGAGCGCGCCCTCTGGCGGCCCCGGCGAGGACGGCACCGAGGACTAGCCTCCCGGGCTGCCGTCCTGCCTTGTGCCGCAGCTCGTGCTGACACTGGCCTCCAGCTCTGGCCACCGGGTGGAGGCGCTGGAGCCCGGGTGCTCCGCGGCGGCGGTGGGCGAGAGGCGTGCACTGGCGGGGGCGGGGGCCCCTGGGGGAGGCACCCAGACATCCAGGGCCGGTGGCGGCTGCTGTGCTCCCCGCTGGGCTGCAGACCCCGGGGCCCCCGTCCTTAGCCCCGTGAGCAGGCGCGGCGGTGTCTCTTTCCCTGTAAAAGCTGGTCGGCGAGATGGGCCCCGCTGTATTTTCACTCCGGCGAGTCTCCGTGGCAGGGACTGGGAGGGCCTCCCAGTGGAGGGAAGGAAGCCGAGCCCCCTTTGGGGTGTGCCCCTTGTCTGCTGCATGGGCCAGGCGGGCGAGTGGGGGGGGGTGGCAGGAGAGCCCCACGGGTGCTGCCTGCCCAACGAGGCGGCTGCTGAGCGGCGGGACCCCGAGCGTGCGCACCCGCAGCGTGGTCTCCCGCAGCACCAGAATGGGATGTACGGGCTGCACCAGGGCGAGCACCACTTCAACTCCTTTGACCGGGTGCAGAGCCTGCCGCTGCTGCTGCGCCAGGCCGGCGTGCGCACAGGTTGGGGGGCGCCCCAGAGGGGGAGGCGCGGGGTGGGGGACGCCGAGGTGGGGGGCCACTTCCCGAGGGCAAGGCTGGTCCTGAGCCACCCCCACCCACCCTCCTGCCCTCCCGGGTACTCATCCCCACGACCGGGCCTCCCGGTGGCTCCATGAGAAGCAGGGCGGCCCGGCAGAGGCAGCTGGGGCCTGGGGCCGAGGAGGGAGACCAGGGGCCTCCTGCCTGCAGGCATCATCGGGAAGAAGCATGTGGGGCCCGAGGCCGTGTACCCCTTCGACTTCGCCTACACGGAGGAGAACGGCTCGGTCCTGCAGGTCGGGCGGAACATCACCAGGATCAAGCTGCTGGTCCGGAAGTTTCTGCAGACCCAGGACGCCAGGTACCCACGGCCGCCCCCGCTCCCGCGTGCCGGACTGGACGGTGGAGCCTGACACGCAGCAGCCCTGGGGCGGGGGCTCCTGGGCTGGCGGGGGCAGGTTCCAGCAACGACTTGGGTTACGGGGGAAGAGCACCTGGGGCGCTGAGGCTGTGGGCATCGCGGAGAGATATCCAGCTGCAGGGGAGCAGGCAGAGCCAAGCGGGCTCCCTCCTGAGCAGAGGCTCCCCGGGGGGGCTCTGGAGCCCGTGGCCTCACACCCGCTCCCCGCACTCAGGCCCTTTTTCCTCTACGTGGCCTTCCACGACCCCCATCGCTGTGGGCACTCGCAGCCCCAGTACGGGCCCTTCTGCGAGAAGTTCGGCAACGGGCAGAGTGGCATGGGGCACATCCCAGACTGGACGCCCCAGACCTACGACCCGCAGGACGTCCTGGTAGGGACCCCGCCCTGCGGCCCATGAGCCGCCCGCCCTTCCGCCACCCCAGAAATCCAGTGGTCCGCGCGCCCCATGGCTGCCCCAGGCCCCAGGTGTGGGCAGGGAAAGAAGCGTAGAGACGCCCCCGGAAGCTCCGGTGTCCCGTCCTGGCCTCCTGGGGGGCAGCCGCCGGGGCGGGGGGGGCAGGGGGTCAGATCACCCGCCGCCCGCCCTGTCCGCGTGTATTCTAACAGGACCTTCTGCCCACCACCTGCCCCAGGTGCCTTACTTCGTCCCTGATACCCCGGCTGCCCGGGCCGACCTCGCTGCCCAGTACACCACCATCGGCCGCATGGACCAAGGTGGGCTTGGGGCGGGTGGGGGGCTGGGCCCCGGCTGGGCCCCTGCGCTGGGCCAGGGTCTGACATCCTGCTGCGGGTGCCGCGTTCCCTCTGGGGCCTGGGAGAATCTTTCCTGCCCTTCCCGCTTCTGGGGTCCCCGTGGCCGTGCCTTGGTGTGTTCTCCTCTTAGGAGGGGGTGTCCATGGATTTAGGCCCACCTGGGGGCCCAGGTGCCCCAGCCTTGGGACCCGCTTTCCGAGTAAGGCCATGTCGCAGGTCCTGCATGGACGTGTCTTTTGTGGGAGCCCCATTTGCCCCACACAGGAGGTGGGGGCCTCTATCGCTTTCTCTTGGTGCTGCCAGCCCACGGTGACAGGAAGGGGTGCAGAGTGGCCACACCCCTGCCCGGGGCTCCATGGAGCAGACACGAGACTACGGGAACCCCAGAGATAGGGAGACAGGGAGCAGGGCTGGCCCTGGGGACGGCGCGGCCTGAGGCCTGGGCGGGGAAGGCGGCTGTTGTGCGTGTATCTCCCCTCGCCCCCCCTGAGCTTTGCCCCCCCCCCGCCCCCAGGCATCGGACTCGTGCTGCAGGAGCTGCGAGGGGCGGGTGTCCTGAACGACACCCTGGTCATCTTCACGTCCGACAATGGGGTGCCCTTCCCCAGCGGCAGGACCAACCTATACTGGCCGGGCACCGCGGAGCCCTTGCTGGTGTCGTCCCCAGAGCACCGGAAGCGCTGGGGCCAGGTCAGCGAGGCCTACGTGAGCCTCCTGGGTAAGGCCCTGCCTCGCGTGTGGGGCGGGGGGCAGCTCCAGGGGCTGCTGCACACCCGCTCCTTGCGGTGTCCCCACCTCTCAGGAGGGAGGGACACCCCATGCTCCAGAGGTGAAAATGGGGTCAGAGAGCGAGTGGCCCTGTGCAGGTGTCCCCCCAGGGCGAGCAGCACAGGTCTGGGGGCCGGACCTGCATTCCTGGCCAGTTCCCGGGGGTCTGGGGACCCTGCTTTGGGGGGTCGGGGCAGCGTGCACTGGGGCCCCTGCGGCTCGGGACCAGCACCTCCTATTGGTCCCAAAGAACGATGGGGCACGCAGTGGCCATGGCACAGGACATGAGCCTGAGCCCCCACGAGGGCCCCCACGGTTCCGGAGACTCTTGAAGGGCCAGGGGCCGCCACTGGGGCTCATGCGGTCAGGGCTGTGCTGGCTCAGCAGCGGCCGGGGCAGCCGGCGGCTCTCCAAGCAGCTGGGCTCCTGGGCTGGGCCTGTGGGGTGGGGGGGCTCCTGGGGGGCACCCCGCCCCTGAGACGCCACTTCTCTCCAGATCTCACGCCCACCATCCTGGACTGGTTCTCCATCCCCTACCCCAGCTACACCATCTTTGGCACGAAGCCCGTGCGCCTGACCGGCCGGTCGCTGCTGCCAGCGCTGGAGGCGGAGCCGCCCTGGAGCACCGTCTTCGGCAGCCAGAGCCTGCACGAGGTCACCATGGCCTACCCCATGCGCTCCGTGCAGCGGCGGGGCCTGCGGCTCGTGCACAACCTGCTCTTCCAGGCGCCCTTCCCCATCGACCAGGACCTGTACGTCTCGCCCACCTTCCAGGACCTGCTGAACCGCACTGCGGCCGGCCGGCCCACCGGCTGGTACAAGACCCTCGGCCGCTACTACTACCGGGCGCGCTGGGAGCTGTACGACCACGCCTGCGACCCCCACGAGACCCAGAACCTGGCGGCCGACCCGCGCTACGCCCAGGCGCTGGCGCTGCTGCGGGACCAGCTGGCCAAGTGGCAGTGGGACACACAGGACCCCTGGGTGTGCGCGCCCGGCGGGGTGCTAGAGGACAGGCCCACCCCGCAGTGCCGGCCGCTGCACAACGGGCTGTGAGCCGCCCGCCCCTGCCCGGGCCAGCCCGTGTCCGAGCCGGCTCCTGGCACAGGATCCAGGGTCCCCGGCCGCAGCAGCGTCCCCCGCCCGCTACAGCCACCTGCCTGGGCTCGGGGACACGCAGGTGGAAGAGCTGGAACTCTTCGTACTTTGCACCCACACACCCCAGGTCTCGGGGCCTGCACACCTGAGGACTGTGGCTGCTCCCTCGGCTGCATCCAGTCAGGTCCTTGCCCCAGGTCGGGTTCCCCTGACCCATGAGTCAGCAGCCCCCACTGAGGACCCCCGCCGTGGTCTCCATGGGGGAGCGCACCTCCATTGCGACTTTCCAAGGGGGACGGCAGCCACCCCCAGGCGTGCGGGGTGGGGGGGGAAGGGAGCGCAGGCCAGGGTGCCGCGAGAGCCTTTTATCTCAGTAAAACACAAGGCCGTTCTCTGGCCTCCTAGTGAAGTCGCTCACCCGAATTGTTGAGCTGCTGGATCTGGGCCAGGTGTCAGCTGACCCTGTGCTGTGCGGGGGTGGGGGCGTGGGGGGGCGGCCGGGCTGGCTGGGCGGACCCTGGGGTGGTGAGGCTGTCCCAGGGGCCATCTGGGCTCAAGCGCAGCCCGGCCGTGGCACCCAGGCACAGGCCACCAGGGAGACCATGCGGAGGTGCAGGCGCCAGTCCGCAGTCAGGAGGCACCACTGCCATCGGCCGAGGTCGGCCACTTGGGCCTGTGCTCTGGGCAGGAGTGACCATGACCTCGGGGGGCACTTGCATCTCAGGAATGCCAATTGTGGCCTGCACATGGTGGGGTTCACAGCCAGGCCCCAGCGAGGCGGGGGAGTCAGTGCCCTCAGGCCCGGGCTCAGAGGACAGGCGTACGCTCACCGGCGCCAAGGTCCCTGCAGCCCGGGGAGGGACTCGAAGTCAGCGGGGGCTCTGCTCTGCCCACACAACCTTCTTCTGCTCATCCGCGACGGCCAGGCGGACACAGCTGAGCAGGGTGTCCTGGTCGCCCCAGCCGTCGGGCGCCAGGCTGCAGTACAGACAGGGCGCCTTGTCCAGCTTGCCCTCCTCCTGCCTGCCGGCCTCCAGGAGCTGCTCCTCCGAGGAGCCGAGCCGCTGCAGGGCCTTCCTACGGGGTGAAGAGGCGCAGGCTGGGGAGAGGCCTCGGCTCGGCTTCGAGGGCCCTGCCTAATGGGCAGGCGACAGCACCAAGTGAAGGAGGCCCGGGTGAAGGTGGCCCCTCTAACAGCGTCAAGGGCCTGTGCCCCAGATGACACCGCCCCAGTGGGGTCTCCCTTAGAGTCTAAGGAAGGCAGCAGGACGTCCAGGCTGGTCCCCTGCCTTGAGGTCAGTGCTGGCGTCCGTGTCCTCAGCTGACCGCACAGGCTGGCGGGTCCCCCCAACCTGTGGCCTGAGTCGAGATGGTCCCGGCCCTCCCCCTTGAGCCCAGAGGCGTGGGTTGCCCCGCGGCCCTCCCAACTGCTGGCGCCGGGACGCGTGCTACGGCCCCCCAGATCGCGGGCCCCTTCCAGCCGCCCAGCCCGAGGGAGCGCCCACCTGAGTCTCCTGGCCGCCTTCTCGTTGACGGCGACGTGGACGATGATGGGGAAGATCTCCATCCCGTGCAGGGCGCGCACGCTGTCCAGCCCTGCGTCCAGGAGGGCGTGGGTGTCCTGGGCGGGAGGGAGGCGAGTCGGGGCGCGCCGGGAGGAAGCCGGGGGCGGGAAGCCGGGGTCGGGGGTGGCTCAGGGACGCCCTGCCTGCCAGGGCTCACGCGCTTGGGGAGCTTCACCTGGGAAATCTAGACGCCGCCGGCCCTGGAGACCGAGGGGCGTGTGAGGCCCGAGGAGCCAGAGGCCCCGTCAGTCCTTCCCGCCTGCTTCGGCCCCTCATCGGGGAGAAGGAGCCCCCGAGCCCCTGCAGCCCCGCGCCTCTTACCTTTTCCATGAGGGCCTCAACAGCCCGGCGGGTCAGCCAGCGGCGGCCCCCCGCAGCCCCCTGCTCCTGCACGACGTCCCCCCGCTGGCTCAAGGCGGCGTACTCCTCCTGGCTCAGGTGCTCTGCGGGGGGCGGCAGGCGGGCGTCACAGCCGCGTGGGGCCTGAGGGACCCTGTGCTGACCCCCACCCTGGGGCCCCCCAGCTCTGGAGGAAGCTCCCCACACACCCCCATGGCCTCTACAAACCCGGCTTGCCCTGCACAGCTGGCCTGGGGCATCCTCGGGGTGATGCCAGGGAGAGGCAGGGGAGCAGGCGTGGGTGGACAGACATGAGGACACACAAGCTCTGCCGTCGCCTGACGAGCCCCGCCCTGGCCCGCGCCGAGGCTCCGGCGTTCCTCTCTGGCCTCCCAGAACCTGCCTCACGTCTGTGGTGAGGGGAAGGGCCTGAGAGGCTCTTGGACCCCAAATCTCCATCTCCCCACCAGAACCTGCCGCCCAGCAGGGTCTCGCTGGCCGCGCTGCACCCCAAAGTCCCACCTGCCTGGACCCCCTATCCACCCTGCGTGTCCCCGAGCCCGGGAGGCAGGCCTGGACCCGAGCTCGGGCCTCAGTAGAGGAGCGTGGAGGCGCGGGGAAGGGATGGCGGGGCGGGGTGGCTGCCGTCACAGCGAGGGACCCGCCCCAGAACCAGGAGGGCAAGGAGGGGGCCTGCTCCACCCGTCTGCCTGCAGGGAGCCGCCGCGCACCTGCCGGGCACTTGCTGAAGCCGTGGAGGAGGCCCAGCTTCTCGCTCAGGACCCGCCCCACCAGCCTGGGCACGAAGAGCACAGGCCGCGGCCGGCTGGGCCTGTGGGGGTGCACCAGGGTGTAGGGCGCCAGGGTGAAGCAGCTCTCTGCCCAGAAGCGCGTGCTGGAGTCTGCGGGAGGGAGCGGGGTGTGGGCGGGGACAGGGCGCCCGCAGGAGCCGCCTCTGCCCACAGGGGTCCACCATCCCCACCCCACCCCCTATCCGCAGGGCCCTCTTCACCCCCCAGCAGGGCCGTGTTTGCCCCCGCTGTGCCCCGGCACCTGCCGTCATCTGGGGCACAGCCAACTAACCCCCTTCCTTCCCACAACCTGCGCCCCCGTCTGTCCTCCCTCCCTCTGCTCTCCCCACTGCGACACCCCCTTTGGGCCCCCGACTCGGTGCCCACCGAGGGGCCCGCTGCCCCAGCGAGGCAGGTGCTGGTGGTTCTCAAGCTCCCCCCCCCCGCCCCCGGGACTGCCTGTGCTGGCCCGGCCACGGCCTGGACCGCCTCCCGGCCACCGCAGGCCGGCCAGGACGTGGGCCATGTCCCGGGAGGGCAGGCCAGCGGCCATCCTCAGACAGGCGTTGGCCTCGCTGACCAGCCGCAGCCCCCCAAAGGCCCACCTGCCTGGCGCCCGCAGCCCCTCCCAGGACTCACCTTCCACCCTGCTGGGGTCCGGCCGGGCACGCTCGAGGGGCGAGCACAGAGGGCCGGTCTGGGCTTTGTCCGCGCTGACAATACGGACCAGCTTCTGGGGCCCCCCGGAGGACGGCTGGGGAGGGGGAGGAAGGGTCACCCAAGACGCACCCACTCCTGGGCCTTCGGGCTGGGCCCCCCGGGGGACAGGAGCGGGCCCCAGGCAGAGCCCGACCAGGCAGGAGCCTGCAGGGCCGGGATGCGCAAGGCAGCGGGGAGCCGGGACCCCGTGGCCGAGGCCGTCCCGGGGCAGGGAGTGCTGCCTGCAGAGCACAAAGGCGCCCACCCCAGGGCAGGGGCGTGAAGACGACAGCAGGCGCGCGCCCCAGGATTTGCACACACGGCCTGCGGGCTGGGCGGACGCCAGGGCTTGGTGAGGTCCACGGGAGACACGCCTGGTCACCCCCTCGGAGCGGGGCCCTCCCCAGGTGAGGCCGGGCCCTCAGGCGGGAGGGGCGGCCAGGCGAGGGGCGGGCGGCCGCGAGCAGGCTGCGCACCTTGCGGGCGCTGGGGGTCTGCTGGGCCAGGTCCTGGAGGAGGGCGACGAGCAGCCGCTGGGCCCTGCGCGGAGAGGACAGCTGGCGCGCCTGCCCGGCGTCCCTCTCCCCGGGCCTCCCCCAACACCCCAGAGGCTGCCCCCGCGCGCCTGGGGGACCCAGGTGCTGGGGCGACCCCCCGTGGGCCATCCACTTGCACACAGGGTGCCCGGGCACCTCCTCGCCCCCCCCTCCACCCACCCAGGCGGGGCCTCTCCGAGCAGGGGGCGGTGGGGGCGCGCGCAGCTCACTGTGAGTAGGTGGGGATGGTGCCCTGCTCGGCGCCCGCGGTGCTGTAGGGGCCCAGGCGGCGGGCATGCCAGCAGCTGCCGCCCTGAAAGACGGTGTCTGTGACGTGCATCACGTCCCCGCAGCGCACCTGCAGCGCGCCCTCCGCCCGCCCCTCCACGGCCAGGTTTGCCCGGATGTAGAACGAGTCCCCCGAGGTCACCACTTTGGCCTCCAGGTCCTGGACCAGCTTCCTGTAGCCTGGGGGAGGGGACATGGTGGAGAGCCGGCCCCGCGTGGGGGGCCCCGGAACGCCAAAGCCTTGGGCAGCCATGACCCCGCCAGACACCGAGGGGCCCTGGGGGCCTCTGCAGACTTGGGGCCCAGCCTGGAGGGGGCCCCGGGGTGGGGCTGGCCTCCATGGCCAGGGCCCAGGGCCCGGGAGACACGGGGCAGCTGAGCGAGCCAGGGGCGGCCTGGGGCGGGCGGGGCCGTGCAGACCTTCCATGTTCATCTTCACGGACAAGCAGCAGAAGCCGCTCACCCTGCGGAGAAGCGCCAGGGCCTGCTCCAGGGTCGTGTCCTCCAGCACCGCCTTGAACAGGGGCTCTGTGGCCTCGCAGTCCACCTGAGGGCAAGTCGCCGGTCAGCCCCTATGCCACCACGCCACCCACCTGGACTGCAGCCCCGGCCAGCCCTGCAGGCCACACACACCCGCCCTGACAGGGTCCACCAAAGAAGTGTCCGCTCTTGAAAACAGGCCTTCGCTCTGGAACATTCTAGATGGGACTCCAGACATCTGGGCGGATGACAGCGCTGCGCTGGGGGCCGTCCCTCTCGGGCACGGTGCTCGGCAGAGCCCTGAGCTCTGCCCACTGAGGGCCCGGCCCGGCCCCAGCCCCTCCCCACCCACACAGGTGCACCCCGTCCTGTTCCTTCCATCCGGGCTGGACACCAAGGGGGCATGTGTTTGTACCGTGGGGGAAAAGCCAAGTTTTAATGCTGAGTTGGCCCCGTTCAGAGTCAGGGTTGGCCCCGAGACGTTGAGGGCTGGGCTACGGGCTGGTGACTGAGACTCAGAGGCTAGTTGGGCCAGCGGGACGGGTGGTCACCTCAGGTGCCTTCATTCCAGACCTACAAGGCCTCTCCTTGGCCGCCGGGACCAGGGGCCAGGGGGTTCTCAGGCTCCTGCCTCGGGGCACAGCCCCTCCTCCCTTCTGCAGCAGGGCGTGGTCCAGTTCCAGGGTCAGCCCGGGCTCATGCAGGGTACCGGAATATCAGGGGTAGGGGAGGGTCCCCGACACTCGAGACGAGGGGCGTGCTGCACGCCCGCCCAAGGAGGGGGCGTCGGCTCATCTGCGAGCGCTCCCCAGGCCGCGGAGCCCCCCCCACTCACCATCACGATCTGGGTGCCCGGCCGCAAGGCCATCTGATCCGCCGCCGAGCCCGGGGTGACCCGGTGAATGAAGATGCCCGTGAGGTTCCCCCCAATGACATGTATCTGCTCCAGCAGCGCGCACCCCTGGAAGGCCAGCACCGTGACGGGGCTCGAGACCTTGCGGGCTGGCCTGCGCCGCACCGGGGCGCTGCTGCGGGCGGGAGGTGACACACTCGTGTGGCGCCCAGGAGGGGCCCCAGCACATTGGGGTCGTCCCCCGTGAGCCCCCACCAGAAAGGCCGAACCCTGCCCTGCCACAGTGGTAGGACACCCGCCTCACCTGCCCTGCCGGCCCAGCCCTGCCCTGGCGCCCGGGCTCCGATGGCCCTGCCCCCGCCGGCCTCACCCCCGCACAGCACAGGGGGTGCCCCTGGCTCACCTGGCTGAGACCGCCGGGCCCCCGGACAATGGCTGCAGGCTGCTGTCCACAGACTCAGGAAGGTCTAGGCGGAAACCGAGAGCTCGGACCCCGGGCAGGGCCGGCCCTCCCGTCCCCCAGCTCCTGACCAGCTCAGCTCCAGCCCCAGCCTCAGGCCCCCGCCCACTGCTTAGCCCCTGCCGAGGCGCCGAGACAGGCGTGGCGAGAGGCCCGCACCGTGTCCTCCGGCCTTTGAATGAGCCGCCGACACTTTACAGGGCAGGGATCCAGAACCCGGGCTGGAATTTCTGCAGGGACCCACCTGTCCGCAGGGCCCACCCTTCTGCCCGGCCTGCCCTCCCAGCGCAGCAGGCACCAGCACGGGCCATGGTGGCCTCCTGCCGGCAGGCCGGCTGTGCCCAGGGCAGGTAGGACCAGATGCACCCAGCCCCCCATGTGCTAACACGCGGCTTGTGAAGGGGGAAGTGGGGGGCCCATGCTCAGTCCCCCTGAAGGGGGAAGTCGGGTGGCAGCTCACGGGCTGAGCCCAGCGAGTCACGGCCTGACCGCTGAGCCCGGGACGCCGAGGTGCGTGGCTCGCTTCCACCAGAAGGGCACGGATCCGGGGAGTGGGCGGTGCCCCGGCAGAAGGAAGATGTGGGGGCTCCTGCGTCCCTGTCCCGAGCTTGCGGTCAGCACACACAGCAGCTCCCCGGGGACTCTGGCGCCCTGACTCGCCCCAGCGCGGGCCGCGCGCCCCCTGGTGGCTGTGGGGTGAATTCCAGCCAGGGCGCCCATCCCGGGAGAGACCCACCTTCTCCCTGCACACCCCACCCTCCCCTCCCTCAGCTCTGGGGCCCAGTCCAGGGGGTCGGGCAGCTGCAGGGGAGCGGGGTGGACTCACCCGCCCTGTCCACGATCTCGAAATCCAGGTCTACATCGCCTGCCGTTGCCCCCAGGGAGGCGCCCAGGTCCACCTCCAGGGCCTCCGAGGAGCCGCTGCCAAGCAGAAGGAGAAGCCAGCTCAGCCCCAGAGCCCCAGCACCGCCAGCCGAGGCCCAGACCGGTGTCCCGGGAGCTGCCAGCGGGACCCTACCTGGAGGCCCAGGGCCCCTCCCAGAGCTCGGCCGTGGCCCGCCTGCACAGCGACTGCTGGCTGGGCGGCAGGGGGCTGCTGGAGCGGAAGCTGTCCCCCAGCTCGCGGCTGGACGTGGCGCTCAGGTCGCACCAGAGCTGAGCCTGGAGGAGGACGGGGCTCAGCGTGGCTGCCTCGGGGGCCCCGACACCGCCCCACCCTGCACTGTGTAAGGAGAGGGCGGGAATCAGCAGCAACTGCGCTGTCAGGGCAGAGGCGGTGGGAGGGGCCACGGGGAACGTGGGAGGCCCCGTCGCTGAGCCCCACTCTGCGCAGGCCCCGTTGGCTGCTCCCCGTGTTTCCCGAGGCTCAGTTTTCACGCTAAACCTGTGTGGCGGGCCGTATGTCCCATTCCCCAGACAAAGCAACTGAAGCCCAGAGAGGCCAGGGCCAGAGAGGCCAGGGCCAGTGAGGCGGGCACCCATGGGTGCTCCCGCGTGACTGGAGGATGCCTGCTGCTCTGTGGCTCTGTAGGCAGACCCCCCGCCAGGACTTCTCTGTTCTGATAGTGGGGGGGCAGCCGGGCTCTCCCGGGATGTGGGGGGCGTACCTCCAAGGCGCCGGGGCAGCTGCTGTCCTCGGGCGGGCAGAGAGCAAACATGCGCACCAGCCGCTGCTTCCCCTTCGGGCAGGGCTCCCGGGGCCCTGCCTCCGGCTCGGGCTGCCCAGGAGACGGCGGGTCCACTCAGGAGAGGCTCTCGGGGCCCGGCCGAGCCACCCCACCCCTTCCGGAGGCTTCCTCCATCAGCCTCCAGGGGAAGCAATCGCATTCCCTGCTCCCGGCCCAGGCCCCGCACGCAGGAGCTGACCGCCGAGGCCGTGCAGAGCCGGGCCGTGGTGCGGACACCTCAGGGGCATGCTGTCCACTGTGCAGGCGGCTGCGGACGGCTTCGCTGCTGTCTGTCCTCACACGATACTCACCTTGCAGGTCCCGAGCTCCTCTCGGCCCCCCTCCCATGACCGGCCTCCTACGAGGCGCCGCAGCAGCGGCCTGAGCATGCCCCGCTCTGCATCCTCAGGGTTCCGCATGGGAGCCGCGTGGGAGGCGGCGCGGGTCGGAGCAGGGAAACCCCACACCCCAGTGGCCGTGAGTGGCCGGCGTGCCCCCACCACGCACAGCTGGTCCGGGGCCCTGCGCCCCGCCTCCGTCTCCCACCAGGCCGCAGCTCACCGCGCGCGCTGCCGCGATCCGCAGGCCGTGGAGCTGCTGGCGGAGCTCGCAGAGCTCGTGGGTCAGCCCGAACACCTTCCTGCGGAGCGCGTCCTTCTCCGTGAGGTGCTGCGAAATCTCCATCTGGGCTCCGTCTCGCGCCGAGTAGGCCTGTGGGCGCAGAGGCCCCTGTCTCTGGTGCGCCTCGATCCCGGCCCCGCCCGGGGGCTCCCGACTCGTGCTTGCTCCGAGACACGTGGCGTGTCGCTGGTTTACAGTTCACTAATCGCGGGGGCCTTACTGCAGGCCAGTATGGGGGTACTTAAAACACAGCTGCTCTTTTTCAGGCATCCTGTGCCAGGAGTAAAAGGAGGGAGGATGCTACCCGCAAGCACGTTGGGGTGGGGGAGGTCAGACTCCTGGTGTGCACCCAGGAGACCCTGATTCTGGAGCCAGCTGCCTCTGAGGGCGGCGTGAGCTGCGCGCACCCAGACCCGGCGGCATCGTCTGAGCGCCCACCGCGGGCCGGGCCGCTCCCGCTCACCTGGTCCCGCTCCTTCTGCAGCTCCGCCACCTGGCCCTGCAGGGCGCTCATCTTCTCCCTGAAGATCTCACAGTCCACCCGCGCCCTCTGCAGCTGCAGCAGGGTCTGCTCCTTCTCCTCCCAGTACTGGACAGAGGGGACGAGTGGCCTGGTCAGCCCAGGCAGGTCGGGCTGCGGTCAGGGTGGGGTGGGGTGGGGGGGCCTCAGAGAGAGAGAGAGAGGGTTGGTTCTAGGGGTGAATTCAGGTGAATTTGAGGCCAGACTGACCATTTCCTGGGCGAGGCAAGACCTGTCTTACTTTTCCCGGAGACCTGCTTTCACAGACACAGCAGAGCCTGGCCCTTGTCTGGCTGATGCGAGCTGAGCGCGTGCAGGCCGAGGGCTGCCGACGGAGCACGGCAGAGCCGGGGCCCGCCCAGAGGTGAGGCGCCGTCAGCGGCGCCAGGTACAGAACTCCAGTCACACGGAGAAAAGCCTCGTCGGGCTTCCCCACGCGGGAACGGCCCCGTGGCTGGCGGCGACCTTCAGCCAAGTCCACGATTCTTTGCCCCGACCACCCTTGAACCAATAAAATGTCACTGCTTCGTTCTCCACCCCACTCCCCCAAGTCAGGACAGCCCCCTCTTCACGGGGTGGGGAGTACACCAGCGCCTGCCTCCTGCGTCGCGCCAGGGCACCGGCACGTCTCTTCTCTTCTCGAAACCTGGTGCCGTGCTCGGCAGCGTCTCGGCGCGCGGGGCAGTGGCCGCTGCTGGGCAGCAGATGCGCCGGCTGGTTTCGGGAGCGTGGGCGGCCGGGCGGCTGCAGCCCCCGTGCTGGCTGCTCTCCCAAGCAGGCGCGGCTGCTGCCGGGACACTTGTGTTCCTTATTCCGTGACCCGAGTACGCTGCCTCATCCTGCTCCGTGGCTTCTTGTTTTTTTTTGTAGCAACCAAACCAGCCCCAGCTCTCCCCTTGGCCCCCGCACCTGAAACCCCTGCGCTCTCGTCCCTCACCTGCGCCCGGGCCCCTCGGCCTCACGCTCAGGTTGTACCGCCGCAGACAAGTGTCCAGGCCTGCTGTGGACGGGACCCCGTCTCGCCTGAGCTGTGCCCTGACTGGCTGGGATGGGGGCAGGGGAGGCCGGCACATTGGCGGGCCCAGCTGGCCTCAACACAGGCAGGCGCCGCCCGCGGTCCCCAGCGCAGCCGCGCGGCCTCGACGGTCACCTGCTTCCGCTGCCTCTCGGCGTGCGCGGCCCGCTCCCGCAGCGAGTGGATGCGGTCCACCAGCTCCTGCTTGCTCTCCAGAGCCTCGTCCAGGTTCTGCTCCAGAATGTCCTTCTCTGCCTGGTGCAGAGAGAGAGTCAGCACGAGGGCCCAGTCGCCCCAAAGGCCTGCCCTGGCGAGGCTCCCCAGCACCAGCACCCCAGCAAGCGCAGGTGTGGGCCGGGGGCGCCGCCCTGATGTATGTCACGGGACGCACATGCTTGGGTTGTCCTTAGCGAGGCCAGGAGGCAGAGTCAAGGACACAGGGGGCCTCTCAGGACAGCAGCCCCCCAGGAAGAGCTCCAGGCTGCTCCTTTAACAAAGCTCTGCACGGAGGGAAAACCCGGGCGGCTCGCCCCTCTCACGCGCAGCGAACAAAGCAGAGCCCGGCCTGCGTGAGCCCCGTGGGCGCCTGTAGAGTGACGTCTCCGCAGAGACATCGGCTGACTGAAAGGCATCGCGGGGAGAAACAACACGTTTGTGCAGTTCCAGGGTTGGGGTCACTCAGTCTCTGTTTCCCATAGTCCCTCTGTCCCCGCGTGAGCCTGGGCTGGACGGGACAACACTCCGCGGGCAGGAGAGCCCCCAGGGCCGACCCCATCAGTCATGAGTGGGGCAGCCCGGCCAGCTGAGCCGCGTCCCAGTGTGTGTCGGGGCTGTGACCCCAGCTGTTGTCGGGGACTGGGGAGCAGCGGGGCGGAGAGAGTCGGGAGGAAGCAGGCCTGTCCCCCACGTGTGCGTGTCCCCACCGCTCAGGGCAGAGGCGGCCCTGCGGGACGGGCCTACCAGGCTGAACGTCAGGGACCGCAGCCGCTGGTTCTCCGTCTTCAGGCGGGCCAGCTCCGCGCCGCCCGGCTCCAGGCTGCCGGCTGTCAGCAGGGACCGCTCCCGGAACTCCCGCTCACAGGAGGACGACAGCTGCTCCCTCTGCAGCTCCTGCTTCACCAGGTACAGCTGTGGGCGGCAGGCGGGCGAGGCCTCAGGAGCGTCCACGCCCCAGGCGTCCCCCCCAGAGGCGCGGGGGGAGGTGGGACCCCGAAGCCGCGGGGGTCTTCCGAAGCCCAGGCCACCCCACCAGTGTCCCACCTGAGGGCAGCCCGGCCCCCTGGGGCAGAGAGAGCGCTCAGCTTGGTTTCATTGGGGAGGCAGAGAGACGCCCCCCTGGACAGTGGTCCCCAGGGCAGGACAGGGGCCCTGGAGGCCAAATCTTTGACTGTTCCTGCAAACCTCAGGGGCGCCAGCAGCCAGCCACGCAAGGCCAGAGAGTGAGTGCCCGCCGGCGTGCTCCCTGGCTCCTACCCCTCACGTTCTGCTCACTGCACTGGATCAAGGGGGTTGGGGTTGGGGAAACCAGTAAGTAAAAAGGAAGACCCAGATCGGGTCTGAGGGCAGGGCCTTGGACAGCGCACGCTGGACATGGTGTGTGGACACTGCCTCTGCCCGGGGCGCCTTCCAGACACGACCAGGCCAGGCCCTGCTGGCCCGTCCTGCTGGCTAGTGGGCCCAGAGGAGCTTGGACCTCAGTGAGCGGCCTGGCCTCTCCCCTCAGGGCATGGTGTCTGGGGAGAGGGCCTTTCCCAGCTTGCACCGGGGCTGAGGTCCAGCAGAGAAGGAGGGACACTTCTGCTTGACGTCCCCTCCTGACACTGGCGCCTGCAGCCCTGAGCCTGCCGCTGGGCCAGGTGCCTCGTCTTCCACACGTTCAAAAGCGAAAGTTAGATCACGGAGATCTGGTAGGGGGACCGAGCTGGAAGTAACTGGGGACAAATGAACCCGATTCTATTGCAAGCACGCCCCAGAGCCACCGGGGAGGAGGCAGAGGGGCAGGAGGTGAAGCTGAGGTGGGGGCTGCGGGAGCTGGGGAGGCAGAGGTAGCCGTAGCCCTCGGCCTCAGGCGGGTGGGCGGTGTAGACACAGGCAAGGTGGCCCTCACAGGCCAGTCCATGGGCAAGCACAGGGCAGGCCCTTGGGCTATGGAGGCTGGCGGAGCTGGCAGAGGCTGGCGGAGGCAGGGGCCGGCTTCCCACGGGGGCAGATTCCCAGCCGGGTGGGCTGGCGGTGTGGGGGGGCGCCCCCGTTCCCCCCCCCGCCCCACCACCCACCTCCTCCTGCAGGCCGCGGCAGCGCGAGGTGGCCAGCTCCTTCTCCTGCAGCGCGTTGCTGTAGCGCAGCGACAGGCTGAGCATCTCGTCCTTGAGCTTGAGCGCCTCGTGGAAGTGGGCGCTGACCTCGCGCTTCATGCGGCCGTGGTCAGCCTCCAGCTGGCTCAGCCCCTCGGCGCGGGCCTCGGCCAGGCCCAGGCGCTCCTGTAGCCGCCGGCACTGCTGCAGCAGCGCCTCCTTCTGCCCCTTCTCCTGGCTCAGCTCCTCCTGCAGGCTGCCGATGGCCCCCGCCAGGCAGGCGGTCAGCTTGGACGTCTCCATGAGGCCTGCAGGCCGGGCGGGAGGCAGGGCAGCGCTCCTTAGCCTCCTGCGGACTCGAGTCAACCCCTGGCTCTCAGCAGGGGCCGTCTGCCAGGTCCTGACCAGTGGCCCCAACTGGACTCGCTATTCTGGCTGAACACACAGCGGGACTGACGGTTTGGCTGCAAGGACTGGCTGCTTGCAGCTCCCCGGGGGACCCTCTGTCAGACCCAGCCCCCGTCAGCCGAGACCTGCTCAGTCCAGCTCATGTAATGCCACCCCCAAGGCCGAGCAAGGCGAGTGCCCGCCTGAACCCACTCCCGGATGGACACGCTCCTGGCCCATCTCCCTCCCTCCCTCCCCACCTCCCTCCCAGACCCTGGGGAAAGAGGCTCACGCTTTTCTGGGGTAGGGCCGGCCCCCCTTTGCCTGCACCCTGAGGGTTAGGGACACACCTTTCCTTAGAGCCCAAGGCGGGTCCTTCCCCGCCCCCCCAGCCCCTGCCACGCCATGGTGGCGGGCTCTCCTGACCCCTGGGGTGCTGGGCCTAGGGGCAGGCGCTGTGCCTGCCGGGAGGGAAGCAGGGAGGCTGCCTGGCACTGCCAGTGGGGGAGGCAGGACCCCAAGACCATGGGGGTCCTCCAAAGCCCAGGCCACCCCCCGAACGAGGATCGCGCAGTCACCGCTGAAGCTGCTGAGGTCCAGGTCGGGCTGCAGCCCGGTGACCAGCGTGTACACGTCCGGGTTGTGGAACTTCAGGCTCTCCAGGAAGGCGACCGCCCCGTTCTTGCCTCGGGCCCGCAGCAGGTCCAGCAGGTGCCCTTGAGAGAGACCGCGCAGCTGCAGCACTGGGGGTGGGCGGTCCCCGGGGGGGCCTGGCATGTCGGGGCGGGGGCAGCTCTGCAGAACTGGGGTGCTGCTCTTTAGCTCCTCTCATGCCAGCCCTGGACTTCACTTATCTCACATGCTGAGCAATCTATTTAACGCGCACACGCATACGGTCTCCGGTGTGGTGGTCAGTCTCAGCTGCCCGGCAAGGGCTGGGGATAAAGGAGTGAGGAAGGTGGCCTTGGCTCTCGAGACCTTCCAGTGTCTTGGTGGGCAAAACACAGGGGGCCAAGCAGCTGCCCCGGCAGGAGACCCCCCCCGGCCCCACCCTGCTGGGCCCGGGGCGGGTGGGCCCACTGCTGCCACGGGCGGGGCCTCCAATGACAGTCACAGCGCCCCTTCTCTGGTGACCTCATGCTGTGCCCTCTCAGGCCCTCTTTGAGACGAGCCGCTAAGCCAACCGCTTCGGGCGCCAGACGTGAGCTTAGCTGTTTCAGGACAGACCAACCCAGCTGGTCCGTCTGATTCGATTCCAAAGCCGTCCCGGTGGGTGGGTTGCAGCCCCCAAGCACGAGCACCGGGCCCAGCGGTGTTTGGCCCCGTGTTTGGAAACTGTCTTTGCAGGTGTCACTAAATGAGGGACCTTGAGATCAGCTCATCCTGTGCATCTGGGGGGGGCAGGGAGTAAATCCAGTGACAAATATCCTGGCAGGGGGCAGAGGTGGAGGGAACCCCGGGCCCAGGGGCTGGAGGAGGCAGGAAGGAGCCCCCCGAGAGCCTTGGGGAGCACAGCCTGGATGCTCGGACAGCCGCTTCGGGCCCGGACCGAGAGCACGTTTCTGCTACTTTAGCCTCCCAGCTGTGGTCACTGGTCAGGCCACCCGGGGTGACGAGGTGCCCCTCGCCGAGCCCAGGCCCCTGCTGGGACAGTCCTCCCTCGGGCCCGCCCTCCCCGGGGCCCCGCGGCCCGGCGGGCGCCTCACCCACACGCATGGCAGAGTTGGTGAGCCGGGGGCTGTGCAGCACCTCTTCCTCGTCCAGCTGGCCCAGCACCTTGGCCTGGCGCAGGTAGGGGGTGAGGCGGCTGGGGCAGACGCTGCGCACGATGCGGTGGCGGTGGCCGTCCATCATGTCCCACAGCTCCTCCTCGCCCAGCGCCGTCAGGGAGGACTCCGTGCGGCACAGCTCCCCCATGGCGGCGGCCTGACGAGAGGGGGCCGGGGGCGTCAGCCGCGGCCTTTCCGCTCATGCCCTGGCCCCGTGTCACTGCGGAGGAGCTGACCCATCTGGACAGAACCGTCCCTCCCCTGCCGGCCCGGGCCCGGGGGTGCAAGGGGTGGGGGTCGTCCATCCACACTGTTGGAGGCCAGTCGAGTCCTTCACCCCCAAGAGGCAGGACTTGCCTTTCAAACGGAGGGAGCGCCGGGGGCCTGGAACAGACTGAGCAGGTGAGGGTGGCGCTAGGACGAGATGGGTCTAGAGAGGCCTGCTCCACGGTGGTGCAACCCCAGAGGGCCCACGCTGGCTTGTGAGCAAACAGCCTGACCCGTCTGCACTTGGAGCATAGGTGTGGGGAGCACAGGCGTGGGGAGCAAAGCCCACCTGTGATGGCAGCACTGCAGGGAGGGTCTACAGGGCTCCTCAGGGCTACGGTGACAGAAGGGTAAAGAAACACCACCTGAGAGGCAGCGCGAGGGTTTGGAGGGTGACCGGGCAGCCCAGGTGGCGTCCACGCTCTCCAGTGAGGGGCCAGGTGGCTGTCAGCTGGCGCCCAGAAAACACTCTGCTTTCGCTTTGCCACACCTGGCGAGGATGCCCCTTTCGGAGGCGCTGTGGGCCCTACTTTCTGGTCAGTGGCTGGAGTGGGCAGACATTCCCTCTCTGTTCCTGGCAGCAGGGATGCCAAGCTCCTGCCTAGGTGAGCGTGCCTGCCCAGGTAGGAGCGCCTGCCCAGGTGAGCATGGCTGCCTAGAGCCAGAATCCCGACTGCGGGGCAGGAGGGGAAGGCTCAGGGCGCGGGACGCAGAGGCCAGGCCACACCGCACGGACTCTTACTACAGGAAGCTTCGCAGGCGATGGGGGAGCCGGAGGGACAGCGGAGGCCCACACAGGCTCTCCTTAGCGCCCGCCATTGAGAACAGCTTGTGGCTTCTGTCACAGCCAGCGTCCCCAGAGCCGCCGCCTTAAGCCAGGCCTCAGTGCAGCGTGGGGTCGTGCCCTGGGGCCCAGTCTCGTTTCCTTTACAAACTTTACATATTTGTTAAACTTTTTAAAATTCTCAGCCCCACACCTATCTGACCTCATTCCATTTTTAACTGGGGAGGCAGATTTGAGTTTCTCTCCTACCTCCTGGCACGCCGATTGGCAATAAAGCTTGTTTCTTTTCCTGAACCGGACGTCGTGTTTGGCGTCTGCCCGGTGGGTGGTGAGCCCGTTGCTCAGTCACCACCCCAGATTCGAGACTCAGATGGTGACTACGTCGGGAATGGGGTCTTGGCTGATTAGGGTGGCCCCAGATGGAATCCTGGGGTCCGTGGGGGAGAGGACACAGCACACGCGGGGAAGGAGGACGTGATGGCGGGACGGTGACCAGAGGGACCAGCTACAAGCCCGGCGTGCCACGGGCAGTGGTGCCTGGGGAAGTGCGAGGCCTCGCCCCAGACCTGCAGAGGACCGCACTGCCGTGGGGCTCGCGGGCTGTAGCGGCCGAGCTGCCAGCAGGTGTCCGGGTCTCTGGGGACTGAGCCAGGTGGCCCGAGCAGCCCTGGGCTCCGGTGAAAGGAAAGGCCCCGGGAAGGAGGGCCTCAGGGGCCACCTGCCCGTCTCCTACCCATGGAACGCGGCCTGAGGCCCGGCCCTGCGGGGCTGCCTCTGAGGTTGTCCCACCTCAGCCTCCCTCCTCCCTCTAGCCCTGAACCAGGGCTGAGCTCACGAGCCCATGGAGCTGACTCTAAGATGTCCTCCAACTGCGGCCATTTCACGCGTCTCCAAAGCGTCCTGCAAATGATGGCGCCAAGACCACGCAGACTCAACCTGTCTTAGCACCTGTGCCTCAAGATTCCTCTGCAAGCAGGTGCATCCTTAGCGCCCCACTTGGCCTTGCAGCCTCCCCCCCTGCCCAGCAGGGAGGCCAGCACGCGCCTGTGTGCGCACCTGCCCCCGCGCACGCGCCTCCGTGCGCACCTGCCCTGCGCACGCACCTGCTGCAGGGTGCCAACGTCAGCAGTAGTTATGGACACAACGCCTCCGCAACAGTGTCCGGCGGGCCATCTCCACCCTCAGCGGGCCCGGTCACAGGCCCCCCACTGGACGTCCTGTTCTGTCTCGAGTCGCCTGGGCTCAGGGAGGTCAGCACAACGGGGTTTCTACTTTTTCTCCATCACCCTAGAGCTGCAACGAGCGGAGCGGGCACCTCTGGGCACAGCGGGAGCCCAGCTCACCCCTCAAGCGCCCTTCATCTCATTCTCTCCGTGGGGGTGATAAGCAGGACTGGGTGGAGTCCAGGGCCTCTTGAAGAGGTCTGTGTGCTGGAATGTTTGCAAACCAGAGCAAACCAGCCCTTGGGGTCTAAGGAAAGCGGGCAGTGGTGCCCGGAGGCCCTGTCTCCAAGGGCAGCCCCTCACCCACCGGGGAGCTGCGTTCAGTGCGTGCTCGTGGAGACAGGGTTCACTGCAGGAACCCCCACGGGCTGGGTCTGTGCCCCGCCCCCCACGATCCGTTGGCCCACACACTGGGCACAAGGCCCTGGCTGAGGCCTGCAGGAGCGTCCCTGGAGCGTGACCTTCTGAACGAGGCGACACGGGGCCGCACAAAACGGAAACAGTGTGGCAGGTTAAAGGACGACTCGGAGTTCCGAGACAGACGGGAGCGCCCTGAGCCACGGGTGCCTTGGCCGGCCCTGCCCTGTGGCACCCGGGGCTCCAGCCCAGTGTCTAGCACCTGAACTTCCAGCTCCACCAAGAGATTCTTTGGCAACAACGTTGCCCTCCATGTGGTTCTCCTGATGCTTCTCAGCACCCTGGCTGGGGGCTTGTCCCGTCTGGGAGCCCTGCTGGGGAGGGCCCGAGGGGACCCGCCGGCTCCCTGGCTGCTGGCTGGTGGCCCAGAGCCGGCTGGGGGCTCAGCCTCTGGCCTCCGCTGTGGAGGACTCTAACTGGGCCGAGGGCAGCACCTATGTCAGGGCGAGCTGTGGTTTGGTTTGCCTGCCCCTGCCGGGCCTTCTGGGAAAGGCAGGCGTAAGGAGTAGAGTCAGTCTGCCCCGTGCCCGGCCCTGTGCCAGGCCCGAGCGAGGGGCTTGTCCAGGACCAGGCCATGTGGGCCTAGCGCCCCACCCCTCCCGGCGGGAGCCGCAGAGGGGAGGCCTGGCACCCCGCTCCACTGCAGGCCCGCTGAGCCCCACCCCCGACTCAGGTATCCAGCTCCAGGGGCTGGGTCAAGTTCAACGTAGAAACCAGCCTTGATGGAAGGAATAATTCTTGTCGTCCAGAAGCATTTATGCTGCATCTGAGGATTCCATCCTTATTTTTTTAGATCATTTAAGTCTAAATAAGATTAAAATTTTACTTAACGTAGAACTTGATCCTTTTTATAAAGTGGCATCAGCATCTCTCTTCAACCTAGTCACCTACCCCCACCTGCCTCCGTCATCCAGCGTCTGTGCACACACAGGAGGGGGGGGAAAGGAAGTTTCTAGAACGCGGCTCTAATGCTGACACCTGTATCTGTGGTGTCATTTTACAAAGTCTGTTGCTTTCTTCTCCTTTGGGTATTAAATAAGCTTTTTAGAATGCATAAGCATGGCTCAAAAAAACCCATAAAGTCAGAAAATGATACAATTTGCTCCATTGATGGATGGAGGAGGAGGACATGGGGCTGACAGTCCCCACGGCCCCTCGGGGTCCCCACGCCCCTCGGGGTCACGGGCAGAGGCGGCTCCTCTGCTGGTCTCCCTGGATCTGCCTGAAGGACAGCTGGGCCCATGAGAGGGTGGGAGCAGGCCCAAGGTGATGGGTGCTGCTTAAGGGAGGAAATTTCCAGGAAAGTGGGGTGGGGGAGGACCTGTTCTTCAGAGACCCCCTCCCATCAAAGTGGACCCAAAAAGCAGGGGACAGCTAAAGCTGAGAGCTGCCTTGCCAGGCCAGCCATGGCCACTGGCTTGCTCCTGGCCCCCCAAGTCACCCTGGGGTTGGGTCTTGGGGTGCAGCCTGATGGCCTCGCTCCGGTCTTGCTCCCTGTGTGGTCGCTCACAACAGGTCCCTGCACGGTGATTAAAACATGTGGGAGAGTCTTGGCAGCTCAGCCCCATATTCAACAGGGGCCAGGCCTGGCAGCCGGCCCAGACCCAGGACTGGCAGCTGCCACCGGCGGCAGCTTTGGGGGGCCAGGTCCCCGAGCCCCAGCATCGCGGTCCTCCCAGCGACCCGCCCGGCCCGGCCTCCCCTCAGCACGGAGGGCAGAGGCTGGCCCTGCGCCCTCAGCGAGTCCGGCCCCAAGTACATTTAAAATGTCCCGCCCCGCAGGCACGGGTCGGACTCACGCGGAGCCCGGCCTCGCCCGCCCGCAGCAGACGCAGAGGCGCGGGGCACCGCGGAGGCTCCCCGACTCCGCCAGGCCTGGGTGGGGCTCGCGGCTGGGCCGTCCGGAAACTTGCCCCAGCAAGGCAGACGCCGCTCTGCTCCTGTCCACACACCCCACCCTCCACTCGCACCGCAGGGCCGGCCCCCCGGCCCCCAGGGCCCCGGCCCGCTCCCGGAGCCCGGCCTCCGCGCTGACCTGCTGTCCGGGCAGCTGCGCCGGCCGCCTCCTCCGTGAGAGTGAGGCCGCACTGGGGCGGGACGGCCGCGGACCAGCAGGTCGGACGGGCCAGGCGTGTGGGCCCTGCCCACGGCAGCGCCTCGCGGGCCTCCACGTGTCCCGGGGCTCCGGGGCGGCCCCGAGCCTGTGACGTGAGCAGAGAGCAAGCACGGGCCTCCGCGGCAGCGCCGGGGCCTGGGAGCCGCCGGGCGGCCGGTCCACCGCCAGCAGGTGGCCACGGCGCAGGTCACAGTCCCCGTGGGCGGGCCCGACCCCCATCTGCGAGGCCAGTGCAGCTCCCCGGAGACACCCCAGGAAAGGCCCAGGCCGGCGGCCGAGCTCTGGAGCCTTTGCTTCCGGCCGCTCCCTGTGGGCCGTGTGGAGACGATCCCGCGAGCCATCCCAGGCCACTTGACGACTCCCGAATGTTTCCGCTCGGGCGGGAAGCTGAGTTCCTCCACCGCAGGCGCATTCAGAGTCTGACCCCCGCTTGCTGTGCCCCGCCGCCCGCTGCCGGGGCCTCCGCAAACGCCTTCCAGCCTGCCCCAGGCCCGCCGGCAGCAGCAGGCAGGGACAGCGCGCCAGACGCGAGGCCGGCCACGCGTCCCCGGTGGTCTACGGGTCCTCGAGCCCCCTCACCCCGAGGCGCTGCTGACTGAGCACGGCCGGCGCCACCTCTGCCCACCTGCGCCAGGGACACAGCTCTCCTCGCCGGTTCCGGGCATGCGCCCACCCAGGGCCTTGGCACCTGCAGCTCACGCCCCCGGGACTCTTCTGTCCCCTGCAGCACTTTGCTCGAGGGGCACCTTCCCGAGAGGCCGTTCCAGGTGGGTCTGTTCAAAATCACAGACTCCCACCCCGGACTCCCTCGCCCTCCCGTTTCATGTTCCTCTGCTGGGCTCACGGCCCCTGGCATAGAGCGCGTTCTAAGGACTTGCTGCTTGCCTGCCTGCCTCCCCACCCCCCGGTGCCAAGAATTCTTGTCTTTCTCGTTCTTCGCTATGTCCCCATCCCAGCAAGGAGGCACCGGGCTCGCCGGTGGGTGCATGAATCATGCGGGTTGGGCATCTGCTTCCCACAGAGGCAGGCGCTGGCCGCGGGAGTCCACAGCTCCGTGGCCTGTCTGAGGGACTGTCCTCTGAAGCCCGGGGGTGAGGCCTGCCCTTCTCACTTTGCCTGGGACACAGAGAGTTCCTAGCTAGTCACGAAACCTTAAGGAAATGCTGCCATGCTAAGTCAAAGAGGGTGCCCGCAGGCTGTGCTGAAGGCGGGGGGCCCCCTGAGCCTCTGCTCTGAGCAATAGACAGAGGAGCCGGGGGAGTCCATCCCCAGGGCCTGACCACTTCCTGAGGGCAAACCTGTCGCTTGGCCACCACAGTGTCCTCGTCCTTGGGACAACCCCACAGACACTTGCTCGGCGACACCCAGGACCAGCTGCACACCCCTCAGGGCTGGGCTTTCTGGGGAGCTGGCCGGGGTACAAGAGCATCTCCTGGAGGAACCCTGGGCCAGGGGTGGGGGTCATTGAGGGGGAAGCTGGTAGCAGGCCAGCACCACCTGTGGCCACTCCCAAGGCCATGAGCTGGACCCAGGCGGCCATGGAGCCCCTCTGTGCCCCACCATTCACCCGTGAAATTTAGGGAGGGGGCAGGTGGGTGCTTGGCTCTGAAGTGGAGCATTGGCATGGGGATGGCACAGGAGCCAGGTAAGAGGAAGGCCTGTGAGAATAGTCAGCCTCTGCTGGGAAACTCGAGAACAGCTCAGGAAGGGCCGTTGCCCAGGACCCTGCTCAGGACCAGGGTCTTCACTTCAGTTCATGCCTGGGAGGATTCCAGAACTTCTAGCACATTCTAAACAGGCTCTGGACCACCCAGCTGGAGAACTGAGTGAGCGTTTCCGGGCGGGGCTGGGCGGGGCTCCTCCGCAGCCTGGGGTGGACCCCACACCCACCTCTGGCTTGAGGAGCGGGGAGTGGGCAGGGGTGGCAGAAAGTGGCTATTTCCATGGGAGCCGGTCAGACTGGTCAGTCCCTGCTGCCTTTCGCAGCCTCGTGTGTAACTGCTGTGGACCACGCCACTTGATGTCAGGCATCCGCACTCAACCCAGCGAGGTCAGATCTGCTCCTTAAAGATGCGTCTTGATCAAGGTGAAGGTCACACAACTGATGTCCAGCCCTGCCGCCACGCAGTCCGTACACCTGGCACATGCGCTGCCCGGTTCCCGCACACCCGTCCCTGCAGAAAGCAGCCCAGGCACCCCACCCCAGCAGCCCAGGGCTCCCCTGGCCCCCACGAGCCTGCTCTGTTCCATGGACCTTGCAGGAGGCCGCAGGGCAAGTCCGTTGTCCTCAGCGTGACAGACATGCCATGTTGCTCAGCCATTCACAGTTTTTGGGTCTGTTGGTTTTGCTGTCTGTCCTCCAAGATGCTGCTGCCCCGAGGCCACCCCATGCTCACACCAGGAGCCCAGAAGTTGACCTCTGCACTCTCCCACCCTAGCAGCCTGTCCATCCTGTCCAACGGCCGGTCCTACGTCCCTCCTGTCACCACCTGCACCGTGAGCTTTGGCAGCCACACCATCCCAGCGACCTCTCTGCAGCCAGGTGCCATTTCTAAACGCATTATCAGAAGGCATTCCTCTCCCGCCGGAGGCCACATGGAAGTGGCTCCCATAGCGACCTACACTTAAACTCCATTTCTTACTCGTTGAGGCCTTTCATGACCTGACCTTGCTCATCTCTTCTCCCATTCCTGGCCCTGCTTTCATTCTAGGTGCCACAACCACCCTGGCTTTCTGTCCCTTGACCTCGTCAGTGCCCTTCTCATCAGGGGTCTCTGCACCCACTGTCCCTTCTACTGGGAACACTTCTCCCTGGTTGTGACCTGGCCATTGACCTGACTCAGGCGGCATCTTCCTCCAGCCACCTGGTAAGTCAGCAATCCAGTCTCCTCCACTTTACTCACTTTATTTTCAAGGCCTGTGGTTACCGGGCTTTGTGGTGTGCTGGGCTAGCGAGCTCTGCGAGGGCGGTCTGTCCTGCTCATGGCCCGTCCAGTGCCTGGGCACTTCTGGAGCTGAAGGCCAGATGCCAGCAGTGAGGGCTCCAGGGCCCCGGCCAAGGGTTCAGGCACCTGTTCCGGCGTCCCGCCCTGCTGGGTGGGGTAGAGAGGACCACATCCAGAAAGAAATGGCCTCCCCTTTAATACCAGGTGATGCACAGAGGCCTCCAACTGGAAGACCCTCTGCGGGGACAGCCCCATGCGTCCAGGACACCAGCTCTGACCGTGATGACTCACGGGACACAGCCACATCATGCCCCGGCCCCTCCCGCACCACGACCAGGCGGGCCACCCTACCGTCGTCTCTACCCCAAGTCCAAGCCGGGACAGAGAGGCCGGCTCCTGGGCTGCCTGTTAATTTTGGGTTTATCACCCTGTCTCTGGCACCCCTCTTCCCAGGCTGTGCTGGGGGGGCACCCCACCTGATGAGACTAGTCTCAAGCGGGGGCTAAGACCTAGTCGGCTTGGTCCCGGAGAGCGTGGGCCACCCCGCAACCCACCCGCAGCGCTGCCCACCTTCCCCCGCCCGGGGTGGAACTAAAAGAACAGGCCTCCCCGCCACGAGGCCAGGCGGTGAGGGGGCAGCGAGGGGGCACTCCAGGAAAGCGGCATCGCGCGCCACGGTGCCAAGGCCCAGGGCCGGGTAGCGGGCATCTGCAGCGGGAACATCTGAACACACGCACAGGAGGCAGGAGGCAAAGGCGCCGGCCTCTGCCCGCAGGGGGCACCGGAGGGGAGGCCCCATGCCCCCCTGCCAGGCTGTCCACGCGGGCAGTGCCCACCTCAGCGCGCAGCAGCGGCATCCCACGGGATTGGAGCCTCTGCCCGCCCCGGTCTTTTTCAATAGCTCAATCCTTTTTAATAGTTCCGAATTGGCATTTTTAAAAAAGATTTATTTATTTTTACACGGGAGCGGGGGTCCCGCCCGGGGGTGCGGGGTGGGCGGGTCCCCGAGACAGGGCGGGAGGGGACAGGCCGCCTGGCCGCAGCCCCCGCGCAGGGGCCCGGGAGCCCGCCGCGCCCTGGGGGTAGCCCGCGCCGGGCCGGCCCCCGCGGCAGGGGCTGCGGACGCCCCCCAGCGCGGGGGGGGGGCGGGGGGCCGGGGAGCCGCCCCGCAAACGCGCGGCCGCGGCCCTCCCCTGCCCCTGGGCCCGCGCCCGCCAGCGGCAGCGACGCCCGTGTGAACTCACGGAGCAGGCGGGGCGCGTTGCAGCGGGACGGGGGCCGACGGGCCTGGGCCCCGGCTCGGCTTCCCCGCCGCGGCGAGACCCCGGGCGCCCGGCCCGGCCCGGCCCGGCCCGCAGCTCCCGAGGGCCTGGCTCCGGCCCGCGCCGCCGCCGCGGCGCCCCATTTATACGGGTGGGCGGGCCCCGCCCCTCGCGAGACCCCGCGGGAGTTCCGGTGCGCGAGCCGGAGCCCCTCCCCGGGGCCTCTCGCGGAGCCTCCCGACGCAAGCACGCACGCACGCACGCACGCACGCACGCACGCAGGCGCGGCGACGTCAGTTCCCGTGGCGGCGCCGGCCTGCTTCCGCCTTCTGCCGCGGCGCGCGCTCTGCTCGCAGCCGAGTCGGGAACATGGCGGCCACGGCCACGATGGCGGCCTCGGGGCCGGCGCGGAAGCGGCTGCTCAAGGAGGAAGACATGACCAAGGTGGAGTTCGAGACCAGCGAGGAGGTGGACGTGACCCCCACCTTCGACACCATGGGCCTGCGGGAGGACCTGCTGCGCGGCATCTACGCCTACGGTCCGCGGCCGGGGCTCCGGCGGGGCGGCGGGCGGGCCTGGGCGCGGGCCTCGCGGGCCGGGCCTGGCGCGGGGGGGCGGGTCTGGCGGGCGCCGCCCCCCGCAGCCGCCCCCCGCGCCTGGCCGTCCCGGCAGCGTTTTGCGCCCAGCGGCGGCGGGCGGCGCGCCGCCCCGGCCCGGGGGCTCGCGGGGCCCCACGGCGCGCCCCGAGGCGTCAGCCCCCGCGGGGGGAGCGCGGGCAGCCTGGGCTGCCGGCGGGGTCGGGCTGGCGCCTGTGGCGGGGAAGGGGGTGGAGAGCAGAGCGGCCGCGGGGTCCCGGGAAGGGCCTCCCGGGCGCTGCGCCTCGCTGGAGGAGCCGGTGGGAGGCTGCTGGGCAGGGGGAGCCGCAGGCGCCGGCCCGCGCTTGGGGGCCGAGAAGTCGGTTTGGCTGTGAGAGCAGCGGAGCGTGGGGAGGTGTCGGCAGGGAGGGGCCGCGCCGGGCTCGCCGTGATGGAGGTTTTCCTGGGTGTCTGGGGTCCCGGGGCCCGTGAGGCGGGAGGAAGCAGGGGCTGCCTTGGGAGGGCTGGCCGGGGCGGGGAGACAGTGGGCGAGGCTGCCTTGGCTTAGGAGGGAGGCCTGGGGGAGCTGCTGTGGGCTGGAGAGCCCTGTGGCCTCCAGGTGGAGGTGTCGGGGAGGCAGGTGGGAGCCCTGGAAGAGATGGGGTGGGGGTGCAGATACGTGTCTGGGGCCTGGCGGCCTTTATCCTCAGGTTCCCGCAGAGGTGGGGGAGTGAGAGGCACCTGCCTCAGGCTGGCAGCCCCGCCTGCCCTCTTGGCCCCAGGGTGCGCTTCCTGCAATGCACAGCGTGGTTTCCCATCCACACGCTTGATGGTGGGGGTTTCACACCCCTGTTAAGATTGCTTTTGTGTAACATGGGACTAGTTTTAAAGACTGCAACAGGCTGAAGTATTTGTACTTGGAAACTACCTCTGCTCCTTCTGTGCGTTGGCTGGGGGCTGCCTCCGGGTGGGAGGGAGGGCAGCACTGGAGTCCCGCAGGGCAGCCCAAGCCTTGTGTCAGTAGGCTGGGCAGCGGCGGCAGTGCTTCTGGACCTGTTTGTGACGCGGGCCCACAGGGTGGAAGGGCACAGCGTAACGGGGGGCCGCCACCCCATTCCGTGCTCCAGATCTTGTACACGCAGATTTTTCAGAACACCCGGGGCCTCTATCCCGCCCTCGAAGTCCTTCACAGAGATTTTCTCTGTGTAAACGAGGGCCGGGAGCCGGCATTCCCTTCTGCCCAGCTCACTCGCCGTCACCCGAGAGCCAGCAGGGCGCCGGGTCTTCGCAGAGGGGTGGCCCCGCCACTCGCAAGCCCCTGCCGTGGTGTCTGCCGGTGTCCTGCGGGTTAGCGCTCATTTTTTCTGTTTTGATCTACAGGTTTTGAGAAGCCGTCGGCCATCCAGCAGCGGGCCATCAAGCAGATCATCAAGGGGAGAGATGTCATCGCACAGTGAGTCACTGCTTGGGGGGGGGTGCGGGCGCCGGGGGCGCTGCCTAGGCTCTCCTGACATGTCGCTTGGGCAGGCTGATGGCACCGTTTTTATTTTTGCGTCCACGTCTTGAGCACTTTCGCCTCTTGGTCAGCACTACCTGGCAATCAGCTGTGGAGTTGCGCAGAATGCTCCTGACGGCCCCATGTTGAAAAGACTCAAACGTGCAAAAGTATAAACACGTGTATACGCGTGTGTACGCACACGTGCGTGCTTGTGCACGTGTATGTAAATGCGCGTCCACTTGGAGGGTGGTTGAGTTCAGCGTCTCAGAAGGGGAGTCCCTTCTACCTGGGAGAGCTGTGGGGATACCTGGCTACACGCCATCAGCCCCCGAAGCTCAAGGCACATCTGCTGTCGTCACCTGTGCCCTCCACGTCCCCACAGTTAGGATGTCCGGGTGGGGCTGCCTCTGGAGCCCTGGCGTGATGGGGTGGGCTGTGCCCTGAACCCCGCATCTGTGGTTGTCACTAGGTCTCAGTCTGGCACCGGGAAAACAGCCACCTTCAGCATCTCCGTGCTGCAGTGTCTGGACATTCAGGTGAGCGGCTTGGGGGCCGGGCCTCCCCCCCTGGGCCCACCTTCTGCGCCGTGCGGTGCTGTGAAGTGCATTTCTCACGTCCCTCTGGTCGTCCTGACGCAGCGCTCTTCTGAGACTCTTATGTGTGCTGTCGGGTGCTGGTCTCCACACAGCTGAGTTAGCAGTGCCCCACCACGGGGGCTTTTGTTTCGGAGATTTTTTTTGTAACTAGTGGAAAATCTTGTCTGCAAGAATCCTGATCTGTGCACACACACACATTGCAGCGCCGCCCCCGCCCCCCCCCCCCCCCCCCGGATTTGGTGTTGAAGCCCTACTCATTGTTGCTTAAGTCTCTTGAAAGTAGCGTGCTGCTGGTGCGACGAGAAACCAGCCAAGCCAGCTTCACTCTGGGGGGTGGGGGGGGGGCTCCAGTTCGTCCACAGCGCTGTGAGACGAGGTGGTTAACGTAGGTCCGGCCTGCAGTAGCACGGCTGGCTGTGATGTGCTGGGGGGTTTGTTTCTGACCAATTATCTCTCTAGGTTCGGGAAACCCAGGCTTTGATCTTGGCCCCCACGCGGGAGCTGGCCGTGCAGATCCAGAAGGTGAGACGCTGGGGGCCGTGTCGGGTGTGCACGTCGTGTGTTGACGTTGGGCCGTGACTGGCTGGCCAGGTCCACCTGCCCCTGCTCCCTGTGCTCGGTGTCCAGCGTCGTGCCTGAGGCCGCCGTGCTGCAGGAGTTCCACTTTCAGTGTAGCCTGTGGCCCCCGAGAGTTTCTTAGTCTTAAAATTGTAATTTTTCCCTAGAAAATACAGTATTTTTAAGGAGACCGTTACGGGTATTTTATATTTAAATATCAGAAGTTTTGGAGGAACACGTGTTAAGGGGTCACTAGCGCCCCTGAGAGACTAGGTTGTGAAATTTCGTTCTCACTGATCCGGGGTGGCCTCTGCTCTGGAGGGCTGCGGTGCGTCTCACTTGACGTGGGCCCTGGCCTTGACGCTGCTTTCCCACGCAGGGCCTGCTGGCTCTGGGCGACTACATGAACGTGCAGTGTCACGCCTGCATCGGGGGCACCAACGTGGGCGAGGACATCCGGAAGCTGGACTACGGCCAGCACGTCGTGGCCGGCACGCCCGGCCGTGTCTTTGGTGAGCTTGCGCTGAGGACCCGGGGGGCGGCCAGCTGCGGGCAGCCAGGCCTGCCCTCGGTGTGCGTGGGGGGCCACGGGGCGCGTCACGCTGACTGCGGGGATCTCTGTAGACATGATCCGTCGCAGGAGCTTGAGGACGCGCGCCATCAAGATGCTGGTTTTGGACGAGGCCGACGAGATGCTGAACAAAGGTGTGAGTCGGCGAGGACTTTCTTCTCCATCTTAAAAATTGCCTAAGTGCCACGCCAGTGCAGGTGTTCTGAGGGGAGCCGGTTGCGAGGCGGCTCCCGTTCTCACCACGACTCTTCTGGGGGCCTGGGGCTGGTCGCCAGAGCTGCAGCAGCAGCCTGCCCCCGCTCAGGCCTGGGGACAAAGCGCTTCTGGCACAGCTGGCCTGTCCAAGACGCGGGCACGGGGCCGCGGTGCGCCGAAATTCCAAAAAAGAATTTGGGTGATGTAGGAGCGCTCCCCGCTGAAGGCAGAGTAGCCGAGGTCCTGCGTGGCCAGGGTGGCGTGAGCGTCACCAGGGTAGGGGCGTGTTCCAGGGGCGCGGGGGCCAAGGACCAGAGCGGCTGCCCCTGGGCTGGGTGTCCGTTGCAGCAGCTGCTGGCGCTCAGGACCCGGCCTGGGGCGGGGAGTCTGGTCCCGTGCACTCCCGGTCCGGCCTCTGAGGGTGGGGCGTGGACAGGCGACGCCGGCCCCGTGTGTGGGGCTCACGGTCTCCCCGTGTCCTCTCCGCACCCCAGGTTTCAAAGAGCAGATTTACGACGTGTACAGGTATCTGCCGCCGGCCACGCAGGTGGTCCTCATCAGCGCCACGCTGCCGCACGAGATCCTGGAGATGACCAACAAGTTCATGACCGACCCCATCCGCATCCTGGTGAAGCGGTGAGTGCCCGCGGCCGGCTCCTGCGTGGCCATGTGGGGCCAAGATGCCGACGCCCCGCGCTGGCTTTTGCAGGACGCTCCCTCGGCCTGGCCTGGTGGTCCTGAACAGGGCGTTGGCTGATGGTGCCGTGGGGCTGGGTTTGGGCGAACCGTGTTGCGCTGAGCCATCTGCTGTCTGGCTGGACGCTGGGGGAACAGTGGGGCCCAGGAAGCACCTGCGCCCGTTGTTGGGAGGCGCCGTGGTCACGGTGCGTCTGTGTCCCCAGTGATGAGTTGACCCTAGAGGGCATCAAGCAGTTTTTCGTGGCGGTGGAGAGAGAGGAGTGGAAGTTCGACACCCTGTGCGACCTCTACGACACGCTGACCATCACGCAGGCGGTCATCTTCTGCAACACCAAGAGGAAGGTGGGCGGCCCTCCTGCCGGCTCCTCGGGCGCAGGGCTCGGGAGAGCCGGGGTCCAGGCTCCTGGGCAGGTCGGTGGGATAGGCCCACCTGCGGGCTCTACCTTGGGCACAGAGGCCGCCCTGGCCACCTGTGAGCAGTAGGAGGCGCGTCCAGGAGCAGTTCTGGGCCCCAGGGTGCTGGGCTGCATGCAGAGCTGAGGCCTCACGTACTTCCTGGACCGAGGCGGAATTGGACGCCATCCTATATGGCCCGTGTGACAGCCACATGAGGGTTGCTGGCGGCAGCAGGGACCTTAGAGCGCTTGCCCCGGAGCGTCCAGGCTGCTGCCGCGCGTGCTCAGGTCACTCGCCGGGCGCGGCCTGTTCGGTCTGCAGGCTGACGGGCGTCGTGTGTCGTCCAGGTCGACTGGTTGACGGAGAAGATGCGAGAAGCCAACTTCACCGTCTCGTCCATGCACGGGGACATGCCGCAGAAGGAGCGCGAGTCCATCATGAAGGAGTTCCGCTCGGGCGCCAGGTGGGCGCCGCCTTCCTCCTCGTCTGCCCGCGGGGGCTGAGCGCCAGGGCCTGCCCCGCTGTGCCCGTGGGCTGCGGTCACTCCTGGGGCGGTGCTCCTCGACACCTGTGGCCTCTGTTCTCTTCAGAGGGCCAGAGGTCGGTGTGGGGTGTAGGGGCACATCCTCTGAGCACCCCTCGCCCGTGCTCCGCGCCGAGGCTGCGGCAGAGGGGCCGGCTAAGGGCGCGGCGTGGCTGGCCTCCGGCCCGAGACCGGCCGTCCGGGTGGCGTGGCGGGCTCCTTTGTGCTCCCTTCAGCGTGGTGGCGGCCACCGGGCCGGGCGGCGGGTCCGGTTGGCTGGGGCTGGGGTGTCGCTTCCTTCTCTTCGTTTGGATCAGAGAAGCGGAGCCCTTCCTCCCTACGGGGGTGCTGGCTGTGCGGGCGCTGCGTCTCCCTGTGCCGTTCCCCGCGGCCGCGCCTCCACCTTGGCCGGCGCTTGCCGCCTCGTTCCTCTTGCTCGGGGCCGGGCCCGCTGCCCGGGACGGCGTCTGTCTGAGTCGGTCTGCAGTTGCCACCTGCGTTGTCCGGGAGGAGCGTTGGCCGAGGCGGGCCCCCCGGGCCTGGGGAGCCGTCGCTGTCCCATCGCTGCCCTTCTGAAAGCCGTGTCTCGGCGGGGCTGTCACGCGGGCCCCCTCGTGCCCTCGCCCTTCACGCCGCAGCGGCCCCGCCTCGCTCTCCCGCCCCTCGGGCCAGTTACCTGCGAGGCATCTTGGGGCTGCTTTCTCCTGCTCGCGGCAAACCCCACTCGACCTGGGGCGTTCATGCGAGCGTAGCTCACGGGTGTCTTCATGAAAGCAGTCAGCGTGTGGTTTGGTTTTGTTGCCTGACCCCTTGCGCCCTCTGACCCCCGCACCCCCCCCCCCCCAGCAGC
Source organism: Talpa occidentalis (assembly GCF_014898055.3). Lineage (NCBI taxonomy): Eukaryota > Metazoa > Chordata > Mammalia > Eulipotyphla > Talpidae > Talpa > Talpa occidentalis. The sequence continues at coordinate 135,289,281 of NW_023605083.1, read as the reverse complement.
CTGTATTAGCGGCCGCTGGTTTTTACGCGTGTCCGACTCTGGAGCCACCGGCCACGTGAGCGTCCAGCATCGGCCTCTGTCCCCACCCACTTTGCTCACGCCGTCCCCTGGGCTCCTCCCTGGCTGTCAGCGCGGCCTCTGTCCTTCCTTTCGGCCGAGCCACGTCCCGCGGTGTGGACAGCCAGTCCCCGACCCCGTCCTCCAGCCGCACACGGAGACCCCGCGTCCCGGGCTGTGACCGCCGCGGTGGGCGTGGAGGTGGCTCCGGGCTGCGCGGAGCAGGTGCTGGCTCACAGGTGTTTCCGTTCCCCTCCTGGCGCCGGTCGGGCTCCAGTGCTGGAGGTTGGGGTGCATCTCCCACGCGCTTCGGGCCGGCGCCTGCAGTCGGACTTGGGGAGGGCCAGGTGGCTGGGGACGCGGGTGAGGCAGGGCCGAGCGCCCTCGGCGCAGGCCCCGCTACCTCCTGCCCTGGGCGCCTCACCCGCTGCTCTCCCGCAGCCGGGTGCTCATCTCCACCGACGTCTGGGCCCGGGGGCTGGACGTCCCTCAGGTGTCCCTCATCATCAACTACGACCTGCCCAACAACCGGGAGCTGTACATCCACAGGTAGGCGCCGCGCCCCTGCCCGCCGCGTCCCCCCACTGCGTCCTGGCCGCTCACCGACACCCTCCGCCCCCCAAGGATCGGGCGGTCAGGCCGCTACGGGCGCAAGGGCGTGGCCATCAACTTTGTGAAGAACGACGACATCCGCATCCTCCGGGACATCGAGCAGTACTACTCCACGCAGATCGACGAGATGCCCATGAACGGTGAGCCCACCGCCCGCCCCGCCCCCCGCCCCCGCCCCGGGCGCCCCGCCCGCTCCCTCAGCACCACCCTCCTCTCTCTGCAGTTGCCGACCTGATCTGACCCCGATCGGACCCTGCCGTGCCGGACGAGCCTCCCAGTGCCCCGGCCCGCCTCCTGTAAATAGTGCCCTGTGCTCGCTCTTTTCCATTAAACGCCGACTGTTTGCTAGGGCGCCTCCCGCTCTCCTGGGGCCCACCTGGGGGCCTCCTCTTGGGTGTGGCCACGCGCCAGCGCCTCGCCCCAGGCTGCGAACTGTGCAGCCTGAGCTGCAGATTGCGGGGAGCGCAGGGGGGTCTTTGAAGTGAGTCAGAGGATCCGGACTCGAGGCCCGTGAAGCCGTGGGTCTGCGCAAGGAACTTCCCGTCCAGCTGTCGCAGGGCCTTGTTCCTCGGGGGTGGCTGGTGGGCCGGCGGCCTGGGGTCGGGATGGGGCTGTGAAGGCCCCAGGTGATGGCAGAGCAGTCAGTCTGGGCGCCCTGGTGAGGCCGAGCTGCCGGGTGTGCGGACGGCAGGGACCGCCTGGGCCTCACGGGGCAGCGCTGGGCCTGGACCTGGAGGACAGTGGCTGTGGGCGTCCGCTCAGCAGCTGGGGCTTCTCTTGCTGGCAGAAAGGTTTTTTAGTTAGAGCTGAAGGGAAAACGAGGGAGGAAGCTGGTGTCAGGCGACGTCCGTCTACACCAGTAGCGAGCACAGGCCTGGTGCCCGCGGGAGGGGCAGCTTCCACGGCTGCGGGTTTGTCAGGTGCAGGGGCCGGACACGTGCCCCTTGAGGCAGAAGCTTCTACGCGGACAGACACTCCCCCCAGGCGGGTCCTCTCCGGCTGCCCTCGCAGAGGTGGCCCGGCCGGGGCTCCCCTGGACGGCCCTGGCACGCACAGCACCCTCAGGCCCCACGCCCTCCAGGGGGCTCTGCTGGCAGGGCCTTCGTTCCCGGTGCTTGGCGCAGCCGGCAGCCCCGGCGCGAGCAGAGGGTGGCCGGTGATGGATGCTGCTGTTTCTTGCTTTTCAAAACAATTCGCCTTTGGGCGTACGCTGTCGTAGGAGAAGCAACGCAGGGAGGTTTCAAGAGCGCAGAACCGCCTCTGCGCAGGCACAGCTCTCCCGTGTGCGGGCGCTGCCCCTGCCCCTGCCCCTGCCTTCCGCAGAGATTCAGCTGCCGCTGGCAGCGGTGGGCCCAGCCTGAGCAGGCGCTCGGTGCGCGGGAGCGGTACCCGCACAGCTCGGGCGCCTGGAGGCCTGGGGTCGGGGGGCGTCCTGCCACATCCTTACCTGCCCTGCAGCGGCCGCTGTGACGGGCGGGTGGATGCAGCCTGTCGCAGGCGCGCGAGCGCTCCGGGGGGGACACCGACTCGCTGGACGTGAACCCTAAAAAGCCAAATGCCTGTTACCAAAGCAAAGGCATCACAGGACCAGTGTGTGCCACGCGCATGAGCGGGGCACCCCCCGCCAGACAGGCCCGGCCGTGGGGGGACACACACACCCGAGAGCACCCAGGCCTGTTGCTGCGGCTCCCTCAGCAGGTGAGAGGAGGCACTGGGTCACCCGCCACCTGCCAGCCAGGCGCACCTCAGCCTGGCGAGCAGCATCTGGGGGCACCCAGCTCACAGCTGCTTAAGGTGGGTGGCGCCCCCCCCCCCAAGGTAGGGGTGAGGGATGGGGATGGCCACGGCCCCTCGGCCTTCAGCTTCGTCCCAGAGCAGCCGGCCAGGGAGGCCAGGACGGCGTCGGGGTGGAGATGCAGGGGCGGGCCTCGCGGAGACGTCCACGCGGCAGGTCGGGTCGGCGCGTGGTGAGGAGGGTGGCGGCCTCTGCCCCTTGACCAGCACCCCGCGGGAAGCTGACTCCGCCCGATTGCATGGCGAGCTGCGCGCAGGAGCCCACGTTTTGAGAAGAGCGATACCTGCTTCCCGAGAGCCCCGGGGCCGGGCGTGGGGGAGACATCCGGGTCCCTGCCCATCTGTGCGGTGTGGGTGGTGACGAGGGGGGCCGGGGCCCTGCCCGCGAGGTGGTTCAGGGGCTCCTGACCCAGCCACTGTACGCAGGAGCTGGGCAGGAAAGCCCGCGGCCTCGCTGAGCCCACGGTGTGCCCGCGTCGCCGCCCGCTGCCTGGGAAGAGACGCTGCGTCCAGAGGCCGCGGGCAGGAGCGGGCGCGCTGACCCGCTGAGGGGCGCCCAGACGGCAAAGCCTCGGCAGAGCAGCCGGGCGCCCGGGGGCTGGGGTGGGCGTGGGAGCGGCTGCCAATAGGCACGGGGTCTCTTGCGGGGAGAAGGTGCCCTGGGGTTAGCGCGATGGCACCGAGCACCACGGCGTGTAAAGGCGCATGTGGCGTGAGCTGAAGCCTCAGTGCCGGCGACGCAACACGGGTCTCTGACGTCACGCTTACAAAGGACACGGAGAGAGGACATGGCCGGGCCGCCTAAGCCGAGCGTGTCAGGCTGATCACGGGCACCGCAGGCGCTGACGGGGAGCGAAGGCCCTACTCGGGGACAGACGAGGACGCGCTGGCCGGGCCCCGGCTGCGTGAGCCACAGGTGAGGGCGTGCGGGCCGGTCAGTGGTTTGGCAGCGAGGGGGGTACTCCTGGGAAGAGGCTGGACTTTGGGGTCCCCCGGGATGCGCGCATCACAATCACCAGCATGACTGATACAAGCGCCCTGGCAAGGGGCCCCGCTGGGGGCGTGACCCTGTCCGGCACTCCCGGAGGCGCTCGCCCACCGCGGCGCTGCCCACAGCAGTGGGAACACGTCCGTCCAAAGAGCTGACCGCCATGGCGCCCGCGGCTCCTCACCGCACCTGACGCCCCAGACCTCCCGCTGCTGCTGAAGGTGGGTGAGCGGCGGCCACCCACAGGGGGAAGCCAGCGGCAGGAAGGCACGAGGGGGACGCAGCGGGGTGACCTCAAGGTGATTAAATTGGCCAGTGGGCACAAAGCACGCGCTGGGAGCGTCCAGCTGCACAACGTCCTAGAAGATGAACGTGGGCCTCTCGGCCAGGGACTGCCTGTCGGCCGCTGGGGCCGGGGCAGCGCCATCCACACGGCCCTGGGGGGGTGTCCCCCCCGCCATGGTCCTCTCACACCAGGCCCAGCTGGACACCAGTCACCACAGTCACGGGCTGTGAGATGACGCAGGGGTGAGGTGGGGTGAGGGGCTGTTTGATGGGCGGAGCTGTCAGGTGTGAGCTGCTGGGATCCGAGATGTGGGGGTGGGGGGAGCAGAGGGGATGTGGGGGCTCAGGTGATGGGGTACAAGGTGAGTTTTGCACCACTGAAGACATCAGGCCACGAGAGGCTTGGGGTGAGCGGCGCGCCGGGGGCGAGGGGCTGTTCGGAGTGCACAGCCTGGGGACGTCCAGACACAGGGTGGGGCGGCCACGTCCGCGGCTGGACGAGTCCTCCCTGCCCTGAACGCTGAAGGACCAGATGCTTCGTTGCAAATGCCCTTTTATTATTAAAACCATTGCACTTGGGATTAAGTGCCCCAGCTCCCGCCAACTCCCCTGAGATCAAGCCGCTCGTGGACGGGCCACACCTCGCCTGGCAGGCCCGGGCGGCGTTTGCAGCGGCTGCTGGCTCTGTCCCTCCCACGGGCCAGGGCAGCAGGGGCCTCGAGGTCGTGGCCTTGGTGCGGGCACCCTGTCCACGTGCGGCTCTAGTAGCAGCATGACCATCGCCACCCCCGACTGAGGCCGGTGGGGGCCGGCCCCGCTGTGGGGTCCGGGGGCCCCCTGGACCAGGAGGTAGACACGTCAGCAGATGTGGGTGTTGGGGGAGGTCGTGGCGCTGACCCTGAGCCCACAGGCCGAGCACAGGGCCCTGGGCCGCTGGTCAGGACCAGCTGAGGAGAAACCGCACACCCACGGTCAGCGAGACAGGGACGTCCAGGGTCTGGAGATGAGAAGAGTCAACCAGCGAAGCCCGGCCGGCAGGGGCAGGAGCCGGACGCAGTGGGGGTGGACGCTGGTGGGGGGCTGGGCGCGCTCAGCCCTGGGACACGGTGCTGTCCAGACGCGGCCCACGAGCCAACGTGGCGGAGGAAGTGGTGGGGGAGGGGGGCAGACTCCCCTGCTCCTGCCAGGCCCCGGGCAGTGTGCCCCCCCACGGCACCCCCAAGCCTCGCCCACCCGGGTCCAGCCCCGGGCCCTTGCCTTGTTCTCGGGGCTGTAGGTGAAGGACACGGGGACGCCGTCGGACAGAACCTGCCGGGGGCCGCGGCCACCCCCAGGACGGTCACCCTCCTCAGCTGCAGGCCCGCCCCCTCGCTGGCCACGTGCACCAGCTCGCTCCTGACGGTGTTCTGTCCACAGAGGGGCCGCGTGAGCGGCAGCGGCGCCGGGCAGGTCCACACCACACCCCTGCACCCCGGGGCGCCTGGAGAAGGCCAGGACACACCTCCTGGCCGCCGTACAGTCTCCCCAGCCCGGCAGGCCAGGACTGCCGTCTCTGCGCTTGCCCACCCCCCACCCCCGGCCCAGGACTCACGTTCCCGGCCAGGAAGACCACGTGCGTGTAGGCCCCTCGCTCCAGCACGTCCAGGCTCTCCCCGTCGTCCCAGAACAGCTCCCCGCGGGCCTCCCCGCTCGCGGTCAGGGCCACGACCAGGGCCATGGGCTGCCCGCGGGTCTCGGTGGTGGTAAGGCCGGGGCCCTGCAGGAGGGCGCGCGGGTCGTGTCCCAAGCCCGGCCTCCAGGTCCAGGACTGCTGGACAGCCCAGCTGCGAGAGGCCGGACGGCCCAGAGCCGAGCAGCCTGGATGCTGAGGTGGCCCCGGCCAGGGGGGCCAGTCCCTCCCGCTTCCAGGGCGGGCCCCGGCCACACACAGACCAGCTGCGCCCGAGGCTTCTGCATCCCTGCCTTGAAGGCCGCCCCAGGGTCCCCCACCCCCAGGGGTCTCTCCTCAGCCCTCCGTCCACACCCCACGCGGCGCTGGGCGGACCCCGCGGGACAGAGGGCCTGCGGGTGTTGGTAGCCGGAAAGATGACGCGGTGCCCCTCCCGCCGCGTCCAGACTGTCCTCCACCCGCAGGCACTGTCCGCTCTGCTGGGGAACCTGGGGGGCCCCAACTTAGTGATGGGCGTGGGCCCCAGTACCTGCACGGGGAGGAGGTGCCCGGCCCGCAGATGGAGGTTGATGGTGTCCAGGGGCGCCGGCAGCGTCACCCACTGCCCCTTGCTGCGGATGGCAGGCTCGCGGGGGGCGCGGGACGGAAGCGGGAGGCTGCCGAGGGCCTCCATGGGCACCTGGAGGGGGCGTCCTGTCACATGGGGGCCGCCGCCTCAGCACACGGACTTGGGGCTCGGAGCAGGGACCCGGCCACTGAGTGGGGACCCCAGGTCCAGGGCAGGGGCAGGACTTGGACGTGGAGCACAGAGACCCCACTCAGCTCTGCGGGGCCCTGGCCCGCCACCCCTCGGCCTCCCGTCCGGAACAGGGGCCGTCCAGGCCCTGGGCCCGCACCGGGGGGCGCCGGCTGCTTGCAGCCAGGACGTAGCAGACCTGATCCCGCTCCCCCAGGCCCACACACAGGCCGCCCCGCGGCCCCGCCCGGCACTCACCGTCTGCAGGTCGTACCACGTGCCGGCAGGGAAGTAGCCGGTCACCTCGGCCTGGCCGGCCTCCAGCACCGGGGTGATGAGCAGGGCCTCGCCCCACAGCAGCTGGCGGTCCACGGTCCAGGTGCGGGGGTCCTCAGGGAACCTGCGGGGGGCCCAGGTCAGCGGGCAGGGCCGAGGAGGCCCAGGAGGGGCAGACGCTGCTCCCTGGGGCTCCACTGAGCGGGCGGCACCGGGGCCAGCTGGCGCGCCGGACGGCACAGGGCCCAGGCCCGAGGCTGCTCCTGCCGCCCCACTGGGCACGAACACTGGTCCTGGGGGCGCTTCACACCCCAGGGAGACTGAGCCCTTCGGCCGGGCGTCCCCTTGAATCCTTCGCCGCTCCGGCCCGGACGCTGCCGCTTCCGCGTGTTTGTGGAAGGGCCGCCTTCTCCCCCCAGCCCAACCCGCCCTTGGCATCACGCTGCCCCGGGCCTGGCGGGCGCGGCACTGTCCCGTGGAACTTCCTAAGTGTCACTGGTGACACCGGACGCCGCTCTGGATCGTGTGTCTGCGCCGTGCAAGCGGCCAGCCGCCCGCTGGCTCGCCCTTCCCGGCGCCATTTTATCCAGGGAACCCCGAGGCGTCCTCGGCCCTGCGCCCTCCAGACCAGGCGAGTCTGACCACAGCAGAACAGCCCCCTCGGGGTCCCCCTCTGTGTGCTTCACCCGGGTCCTTCCGTACTCTGACTGCCCCATCCTGAGCTGGAAAGTAAGGGGTGGGAACCGGGGGTGCAGGGGCACCCCAGCACAGAGGGCCCAGGCCCTGACCCACTCAGCAGCGACATGCTCCCTGCTCAACTCCTGGCCGGGTGCCCTGCCCCTGTGGTGAGAGCCTCCCTCCCCTGGGTGCTCACTCCAGGAAGAGGGGCCGGGCCACGGTCTCCCCGGCGACGTGGGCGCGGTGGAACAGCGTGTAGAGGTGGGGCAGCAGGGCGTAGCGCAGCCCGAAGGCCCTCCTCATGGCAGCCTGCGCCGAATCGCTGAACCGGTACGGCTCCTGCGGCTGGGCCAGGAGAGGGATGGAGGGCTGGGCTCTGGGCCCCCACCCTGTGGGCCCAGCCGGAGAGCCAGCTTCCTGGCCGGCCAGCCTGTGCCTGGCGCATGGGCAGGAGACCACCAGGGAGGAGCCTTCCGGCCTGCCCGCCGCGCCCGAGGGCTGGTGAGGCCCTCCAGGCTGCCCGCCCCCTCCAGGCTGCCCGCCCCCCCCAGGCTGCCCGCCCCCCTCCAGGCGCCCGCCCCCTCAAGGCTGCCCGCCCTACCAGGCTGCTGAGGTCGTTGTGGTTCCGCATGAAGGGGTAGAAGGCCCCCAGCTGCGTCCAGCGCACGCACAGTTCTTCCGACGTGTTGCCCAGGAAACCGCAGATGTCGGCCCCCACCAGGGGCACCCCCAGCAGGTTGAAGAGCAAGACATCTGGGAGAGCGGAGGAAGACTAAGTCCCGGGCTGCCCAGCTGGACCCGCTTGTGGCCAAGGAGCCCACAGACCAGTCCGCTCCCCCTGGGAGGTGAACTGGGGTGGGGGGTGGGGGGCGGGCTGTGGGCCTGAGCCACGGTCTCCCCGGCGCGGGGCGAGGGCACGAGGAGAAGGGGTCTGCAGGCAGCGGCCATCGTCTCCTCGCAGAGACACCGGAGAGAACTGCGCGGACGACGGCCGCACCGGCGCTCCAGGCAAACCCCGCAGGCCGCGCCTCCCGCCCGGCTCTCACCTGGCACGGAGTCCGAGAGCTGCTCCCAGCTGCTCCACACATCCCCGGTCCAGTGGCCGCCGTAGCGGCCGTGGCCGGCGAAGGTCGAGCGAGAGATCACGAAGGGGCGAGTCCCCCGGGCCTTCACCAGGGCCCTGGAGGGGAGGCGCGGAGGGCCAGTCACCACGTGGCAGCACCTCCTCCTGCCCGGGGTGCAGCGGGGCTGGGCTGGGGCCACCACCTGGGCTGGGGGTCCTGTCTGGCCGCCTGACCGCCATGGTGTCACGGAGGGGAGCCCTTAGCCTCGGCCACCCCACTCCCTGTCTAGCCACCCCGGGGCCAGCATGGGTGCGGGCTGGAGTGCCTGGGCTTCGTCCCGCACCCTCGACGTCCCAAGCTGGCCCTCACCGGTGGGAGGCAAAGGCTTCTGTGAGGCCGTAGAGGTTGTGCAGGTTGTAGTGCGTGGAGAGGAACTGGCGGCTGGAGGCACAGATGGTGGCCGCCCGGAGGGTCCCGCCGACCACCCCTGGAGGAGAGAGCGGGGCCTCATGTTCAGGGTGCCACCTTGGAGGGCTGGTGTCCCCCCTCTGCCCCAGCCACCCTCTTCTCAGGAACAAGAGCTTGGAGCCCCCCAAACCAGAGAAGAAAAACCACCGATGGAGATACTAGACCCCCGCGGGTGGGCGGGCGGCGCACCGGGCACATAGGGTGGGCTCTCCAGGTCGTTGTCGGGGCAGCCGTCCACTGAGCCCTTCACGAAGTTGGACGGCTCGTTCATGTCCTGCAAGAGGGGCCCGTGGTGGGTGCCCAGCTGGGCAGGGTGGGGGGTGCCGCCCGTGGCCCAGGGGGCCCCCCACTCACAATCCACATGCCGTCGAAGGGCACCTGGGTGTGGAACTCGACCACCATGTCCTGCCACCAGTCCAGGGCCTCGGGGTTGGTGAAGTCAGGGAAGGCGCAGGGGCCCGGCCACACCTGGAAGAGAGGCCTGAGAGAGAGCCCCCCAGCCTGTACCAGGCCCCAAGAGTCCCAGCCTGGGGGGGTGGGTACAGCATTGGTGACAGGACCATGGGAAAAACTCCCCTCTGGTCCCACTTGCAGACTTAGGCCCGGGACCCTGGAATCTGCCCTCCAGGGGCGTCCCCTGAGCTGAGCACCTTGCACTGGTTCTGGGCAAGCCCCGGATCAGGAGGGCAGAAACTCGGTGGGGTGCCCACAGGGAGCCTGGGGCTCTCAGGAATCCCCAGGGGCCCCAAGCTCTGGTCAAGGGTGCAGAGCTGCCCAGGCCGGGCCCGCTGCCCAGGAGCCGGGGGCTCTGGCGGAAGCACCCGAGGAGGTGACTCGAGGCCCCGGCGGCCCGCCCCACCATCCCAGGGCACCAGCGCCTCACCCCACAGCGGCCCCGCCCGCGCTACCTTCCCGATGAGCGGCTGCCCCGTGGCGTTGGTGATGAAGACGCCCCTCCGCAGCCCCTCGTCGTAGGGCCTGTAGCTCCCCGGGGGGCCCGCGCTGCTGATGGCGGGGTCCTGCGGAGGACACTGTCGGGAGGCGCAGGCCGCGCGTGGGCAGCCCCGAGTCTCGCTTGTCCTTCGAGCTCCCCGGCCGTTCCGGGGTGTCTCTCCCCAGCGAGAGACAGAGAAGCCCGGCACCTGCCCTCGGGGCGGCCGTCGACTGCGGCTCTCCTCTGGGCCAGGCCGCCCCCCGAGGGCTGCTGCGATCGCGCTTCCCGGGGCGCCCACCCCTGCCCCCCGCGGCCCGGACACGCACCACGAGCACCACGTAGCGCCGGCCGCCGCGGTGCAGCGCGCGCACTAGGCCCGGGAGGTCGCCGAAGCCGCCCGCGCCGAAGGTGAAGTCGCGGCGCGCGTCCATGTAGTCCAGGTCGTTCCACTGCGCGTCCTGGAGGACGGACGCCCCGCGGTGACCGCCCTGCGGGCCCCGCCGCCCTGCGGGCACCCCCACCCTGCGGACACCCCCCACCCTGCGGGCACCCCCGCCCTGCGGGCACCACCGCCCTGCGGGCACCCACCACCCTGCGGGCACCACCGCCCTGAGGGCACCCACCACCCTGTGGGCCCCGCCGCCCTGCGGGCACCCCCACCCTGCGGACACCCACCACCCTGCGGGCACCCCCACCCTGCGGGCACCCACCACCCTGCGGGCACCCCCGCCCTGCGGGAACCCACCACCCTGCGGGCACCGCCGCCCTGCGGGCACCGCCACCCTGCGGGCACCCCCGCCCTGCGGGCACCCACCACCCTGCGGGCACCACCGCCCTGCGGGCACCCACCACCCTGCGGGCACCCCCGCCCTGCGGGCACCCACCACCCTGCGGGCACCACCGCCCTGCGGGCACCCCCGCCCCGCGGGCACCCACCGCCCCGCGGGCACCCACCGCCCCGCGGGCACCACCGCCCCGCGGGCACCCACCGCCCCGCGGGCACCCCCGCCCCGCGGGCACCCACCACCCTGCGGGCACCCCCGCCCTGCGGGCACCCCCGCCCTGCGGGCACCCACCACCCTGCGGGCACCACCGCCCTGCGGGCACCCACCACCCTGCGGGCACCCCCGCCCTGCGGGCACCCACCACCCTGCGGGCACCCCCGCCCTGCGGGCACCCCCGCCCCGCGGGCACCCACCGCCCCGCGGGCACCCACCGCCCCGCGGGCACCACCGCCCCGCGGGCACCCACCGCCCCGCGGGCACCCCCGCCCTGCGGGCACCCACCACCCTGCGGGCACCCCCGCCCTGCGGGCACCCCCGCCCTGCGGGCACCCCCGCCCCGCGGGCACCCCCGCCCCGCGGGCACCCACCACCCTGCGGGCACCCACCACCCTGCGGGCACCACCAACCTGCGGGCACCCCCCCCCTGCGGGCACCCACCACCCTGCGGGCCCCGCCGCCCGCGCCCGCCGCCCGCGCTCACCAGGGGGAAGGCGGCGCGGGTCATGTTGTCCGCGGCCTGGCGCGTGAGGGCGGCGGAGGAGTAGCCCCAGCGGCTCAGGTGGAAGCCCAGGCCCCAGTAAGGCGGCATGGACGGGCGGCCTGCGGCGGGCGGGGGGGCGGGGCGCGGTGGGCGGGGCCGGCCGGAGGCGGGGCGAGGGCAGGGCTTGCGGCGGGCGGGCCGGGACTGGGCGGGGCAGAAGGCGCGGCAAGGACGGGGGCGGGACAGGAGGCGGGGCGAGGGCAGGGCAGAAGGCGTGGCGGGACCGGGGGCGGGGCGAGGGCAGGGGCGGGGCGGAAGGCGCGGCCGGGACAGAGGGCGGGGCGGGGCGGGGCGGGGCGGGGCCAGGCCGGGGCGCGGCGGAGGGCTGGGGGCGGAGGTGCGGGGCAGGGCGGAGCGTACCCACGACGTCCAGGTACTGCCGCACCACACTCTTGGGCTCCGGGCCCAGGAAGACATACACGTCCAGGATCCCTCCTGTCGTCCGCCAGCTGAGGGCCGGGCTGGGCTGCAGGACCACATCTGGTGGGAGTGGCCAGGCTCAGGGACGGACACCCCATCCCAGGGACCGCCGGCGCCGGCGGGTCCTCCCTGATGGGGGTGGGGGCGCAGTGACCCTGAGCTGAGAGGCTGGGGCCCTGGAGCAGGATGGGGAGAGCAGCTGGACCCCGGAAGCCCCCCATCTGGCCTCTCTCGCCGAGTGGGGGTCCTGGAGATGCTGCTTGAGATGCCCCGGCACAGCTGGCAGAGGAAGAAGCCACTGGGCTTATCCTCGGGGTAGCGATCTAGGGACACCTTCAGCCTGTGGGGGCAGCTCAAGAGCCCCACACTCTGCCCATGAAGGATGGGGCTGGGGCTGTACCCAGAGGAGCCCCGGGCGGGGCCTGCGGCTGCTGCTCACCCATGGCGTTGCTGTTGAGCAGGAAGACCCCGTGCGCCGACCCGCCGTCCTCCAGCGCCAGGTAGAAAGGGTGAGAGCCGTACAGGTTCGCGTCGTGCTGGGACCCGGGACAGGCTGGTAGGGCACTCTCGCTCCCCTGCGCCGTCCCCCACTCCTTCCCCCCAAGCCCCCACCCTCCGTACCGCAGGGGCCATGTCCCGGTTCCAGAGGGTGACCCTGGTCCAGTCGGTGCTGAGCATCAGGGACCCCAGGCGCTCCGCGAGGCCGGTGATGTGCCGGGTGGGCAGGGAGGTGGACAGCTGCAGGAACTGGTCGGCGAAGAACAGGGGGGCCACCGTGGTGTTCAGCCTGAGGGGCACAGACCAGGCCTCACACCTGGGGCAGCTGATGCCCGAGGTGGACCCTCCCAGAGCCCGCGAGTCAGGGCCTGGTGCCCTCTAAGGAGGGTGGGAGGGGCCTGGCCAGCTCCGGGACGTACTGACCTGGACAGAAGCAGCCAGCCAGGTCCCCCCGCGCGGGCATGGGGAGCATGGAGCATATTTGGAGGAGGGGCTGGCGGCACCCACATTGGCCATGGTGGGCAGGGGACCGGAGTGCCCCACCAGCCCTGCCTGAGAGCTGGGGCCGGGCAAGGCCGCCCGAGAAGGCCTAGGAGTCGAGGCCCCTGCCCCCCACCTCCCCGGCAGGCCCAAGCTGCCCAGCCCAGAGCCACGGCATGCCCGAGGTCACACGGGGTCAAGGGCAAGGCTAACACCACAGGGCCAGCCTCGTCGGAGCACACCCACTGCAAGTGCTGGCCGCCGGGCAGGCTCCTGCTGTTCAGCAGAGAGCACCGCCCTGGCTCGGCTCTCCGCCGAAGGGCCACTCCTGAGGCCTCTTCTAGCCCTGCCCTCCACAGCTACCGCCTGTTTCTAGAACCTTCTAGCCACACGGCTCCCAACACTGCTTTTACGGACTGGCTCATGCCTGGCTGCTAGCCCAGAGCAGGGGGTAACCCGGCCCACACGTGAGGGGGTACACTGCCTTCCAGACGGTGCCTTCTCTGCGGATGGGGGCGGCTTCGAGCGGCCCTGCTCCCGAGCGTGAGGCTGAGCTCCGGGGTGGAGCGGGGCTGGCCAGCTCCGAGCGATGCGCACAGGGAACCACGTGTCACGACACGCGGCCCCCGCAGAGACCTCACGCGCGGCGGGCAGAGCTGCTGTGCGGCGGGCGGGGCCCTCCGATGGCCGGGCGGGGAGGGGGCGCCGCGGCCATTCAGCCAGGAGGGGGCCGTGGGGGACACTCGAGGTGCAGCCACACGCTGGGGACCCAGGTTGGAGGGCCAGGCTGCCCGGGCGCCTCGGAGCTGCTCCCGCTCCTGCAGGGTCAGGCGCTCTGGGCAGGGAGGCGGGCGGGGGAGAGGCTCCTGCCCCGCGGGGGCGCAGCAGAGAACCAAGCAGCCTGGCGCTGAGGAGGGCCCCGGCACGGCGCTGCCAGCATGGCTTGGCGGGGCCCCCGCCCTTCCCTGTAAAGTGGGGCAGTCACAGACCCACCCCCGGCTGCCCCCGGAGCGACACGCAGCAAGAGCGCGTTGGAAGGACAAATAAATAGGACGACACTGCCTGGTTTTCAGCAGGCGCCGCTGGCCTTTGGGCTGGCTCACTGTGATGTGGGGCGTCCAGCACCCCCCCCCCCGGTGCTGAGCAGTCGCGGGACGCCGGCAGCCCCTGCCCACTGTGGCAACCGCGTCTCCAGCTGCTGTGGCGTGTCCCCGGGGCAGCCACCCCCGCTGGGCCCCGCCGGGCGGCCGGGCCCTCCCAGGGCCGAGGGGAAGCCGCCAGGGGACACTCACAACACCCGACCGTCCAGCCTCCGGCGCACGACCAGCCCGAAGGGCTCCCGCGAGAACTCCACGCTGTAGAGCGGGGCCCGGGCCCGGCGGCGGGCGCGCGGGGTCCGCAGCGGCACCTCGTAGCGCCTGTTGGCGGGGTCTTTGATCTAGGAGGAGCGCGGAGGCCGTCAGGCTGCGCAGGGGCCGGGCAGCCCTCCCCCACCTGCTGTGGCCCGGAGAACCCCTCCGGGGGCCGGGGCTCGACCAAGCTTCGGATAAACGCTTCCCAGCGAGCGCCCACCCCGCGCGGCTCGCGCCGCCTAGCCACCAGCTCCTCCGGGTTCTCCGGGACCCAAACGGACTGCGCCCTGCGTTTGTATTTGCTGGCGCTGGCGAGGCTCTGCCCCCAGGACCCCCGTCATGGCGTGAGGTGGCAAGGGGCACCCGGCTCCGTGGGGCACGCAGCAGTCCGGGGGGGCCAGACGACCCGGCCCGTGTGTGCTGGGAAGCCCAGAGGCCAGGGGCTGGGAGACCGCTGGGCTGACTGAGGCCTTGCCCTGGAGTGGGGGACCCCACACCGGGCAGGCGAGCCCGGCCGCCCTCTGCCCCTCTTCCCTGCAGGTACCCGCAGGACTCCGGCCCCCGTGGGTGAGGCTGACCGCCCTGCTCCCGAGCCCGCCGCGGCACGCTCCAGGACCTCTGGCCACCGTCTCTGCCCTACCACTCCCGGGGCGCAGGCACTGCACAGGCCCACGCTGGCCTCCCAGGGAGACGGGGACCCTGGCCGCCCCAAGCACAGTCCCCCCACCCCCCTCCGGCCCGGCCCACGCGCCCCGCCCACCGTGACGCGCAGCCGGCTCTCCGTCTCCATCAGCACGTCCAGCCGCAAGGTCAGGACATCCTTGGGGAAGAAGGTGGGGGTGGCGCGGGTCAGCGTGGCCGTGTAGCCCGTGTCTGTGCTGCTCAGGTTCCCCAGCACGTAGCTCGGGTAGCTGGGGGGGAAGAAGCACCAGGGCTGCCCCATCCTGGGGGCCTGGCGCTGCCCAGCAGGCGCGTAGCAGCAGCCCCGGGCCTCGCACTGCTCCCGGGTGATGCCCTTATCAGGGGCACAGTCGAAGCGGCTGTTGGGGGGCACGTCGCACTGCGTGGGTGTGGTGCCGGGGTGGCCATGGTCCTCTGGGGCAGGCAGGCGCCCAGGGCGGTTCTCCCCCGAGACCCGGGAGAAGCCACGCCACTCCCGGGGGGCCGCCTCGGTGTGCTGGAGCAGGGTGCACCCCAGGAAGGCGGCCGTGGCAAAGGACAGAAGGGCGCAGACCACCAGCAGTGGGCCGGAGCAGGGGGGCTTCCGGGCGCCCATGACGGGGTGCGGCTGCGGGTCCTGGAGGCCTGCAGAGAGGAGAGCAGGACTCAGCCGGGGCGGCGGGAGGCAGGGGGCGTCCTCCAGCTTGCTGGCCCGGTGCACCCAGGGCGAGGCCCCCGGGCACCGAGGAGGGGCGCACAGTCGGCCTCCTGGGGGCGGTCACGGTAACCTCCGCGGTCTGCACCCCGCGCACCCCAGCAAGCCCTCTGCACGGCTCTTCGCCTGGCCTGAAGCCGGCGTCCCCTGCGCAGGCCCACCCGGGCTTCTTCTCAGCAGCGAGTTATTCCACAACGGAACGACCGTCTACTCGGGGAGCAAACAGCGGCCCCTGCGGGCACCCTGGTCCTACAGCGGGCACGTCACCGAGGGGGCCGGGTGTGCTTGAGCGAATCCGCCCTGCCCCGCCCCGCTTCTCTGGCCCAGCGAGCTGTGCATTTGGCACCAGAGCACCCACTTTCCCGCCGCCCCTCACACCGCAGGCGTCTCCCGCGGCTCTCACACCTAGGCCGGGAGACGGGCTGCCGGCGCAGATGGGGGCAGAGAAGGAGCAAGGACAGAGCGCCCTGGACGTGGGGCACACAGGGCCACTGTGACTCCTCAAAAAGCCACAGAGGAATCCAGCGTCGAGGCGCCAACAATGAGCAACGGCGCCCAGGGCCGGGCGCTCCACGGGCGGCGGAGCAGGCACAGTCCCAGAGCCCGAGCACGGAGTGGCCGGTGGGTGGTGGCGCCCACGGGGCCTGTCGCTGTCCCTCTGTGCCTTCCCGCCTGCCGGACACAGGCACACCAACGCCTGGGGTGCACGCGGGGCACAGGAGGCCTGCCCCGGCCTGCCGCTGCGGGCACCTCTGCCAACGGTCAGGGGCTGGGGGACGCTCGGTCACTGACACGGCCACCAGGCCAAGAGCCTGCTGCCGGAGGCACGTGGGTGCGTTGGCCGGATTCCCCGGGGCGAGATTACTGAAGCCTGGCATGCTCTTCTTTCAGCCCAGCTACTTGCTCTAAGCACTCTGCCAGGAACAGCAGCGGCCTGGTCTCTCCAAGGAGCCGCGCACGCCGACCGGGCGGAGAGGAAGGTCCCCAGGGTGCGGGGCTGCCCTGCAGGCTAAGGAGGCGGCAGTGAGGCAGGGCTGAAGCCCTGGAGCCAAAGCTGGTCCCTGGAGGCTGGGGCTCCCGGGGGGCTCCCTGGCTGCCCCCCACCTGTCAGCCGTCCCCACTCCAGGCACAGCTGAGCGTGCCGGCCCTGTCCCGCTCCTCTGACCCACGGGCTATCAGTTCCGGGGCTCACCCCAGCCCCTCGGGTCAGTCACTGGCCGGAACAGCAACAGAGCCAGGAAAGTGTCCTCCTGCGATGTGTCCACTGGAAAGGACCCTCTGGGGGCAGCGGGGCGGGGGGGGGGCTTCCTTGCCCTCGGGGATGCCCCCAGCACCAGGACGCTCACCAGGCAGCAGCTCTCTGCAGGGCCTCCTCCGGGGCGGGGGACACTGGGTCCTGCCCTGCCTTCAGGCACCCGCATGCGTCTCCCGCCACAACTCCCAGGCCCGGAGTCACGACTCGGGCGGTGCTCAGTGCTCTCCTCACATGAACATGCTGGCGTGGGGGGCCCTCGCAGGCCGCCAGGATGGGCTCCCCACTGACTGTCCAGCAGACCACCCAACCACCAGGAGGCCCTCTGGCCTCCACACTGTCCAGGGTGCAGTTCTTTGGGGGCTGCCCCCTCCCTCAGCTCTCTGGGGCACCTACCGGGCAGAGAGACTTTCTCATCACCCCAAATCTGGAGGGGGCCTGAGCTGCGCCAGGCGCGGGGACAAAGGTCAGACACTTGTCTGTCCACACCAGCGAGCCCCGCCTGCCGGGTGGACGCGCCTGCCCGCTGACTCAGGAGCCGGGGCCTGGGGGCAGGCCAGGCGGGCTCGTGGGAGTGCGGCCCAGGGGCACCCCCGGGGGTCCCCGCTCAGGCAGGGGCGGTCCGCAGAGAGGGCCTGGGGGGGCGGGGCGGGGGTGTCCTGGGGGGTCGCGCTGGCCTTCAGGAAGCGGCCCGGAGCCGGGGTCGCAGGCGGTCGCGGCCACGGCGGGGAAGCCCCGCGCTAACCTGCGGGCGCCTCGCTCTCGCCTGTAAACTGGGGGGCAGCGCCCTGCGGCGCGTCGGGGCCCTGAAGTCACGGGTCACCGCCTTCACCGCCGCCTCCCGGCCGGGCCCGGGCCCGCCGCCCTCCCGGAGGCCAGCCGCGGGGGACCCCGGCGCCTCCGCAGCGCCCGAGCCGGGGCGCCCCGCACCCCGGCCGCGGCCCCCAGGGCTCACCTCGCGCGCCTCAGCTCCGCGCGCGTCCCCGCCGGCGGCCGCGGGGTCGAGCTCGGGCGCGCGCGGGGCGGGGCCGCGGCGGGTCACCTGACAGCGCGTCTGCGCAGGCGCCGGGGCGAGGGCGCCTTCCTGCGGCGGGCGCCCCCTGGCGGGGGCTCGGCCGGGCGCGCGGGGGGGCGGGGCCTGGCCCCGGGGCCGAGGAGCACGGGCGGGGGGGGTGGGGGGGGTGGGGGGGGTCTGGCCCGGGGCGCGCGGGGGCGGGGGGGGGCCTGGCCCCGGGGCCGGAGCGCGCGGGGGGTGGGTGGGGGGTTCTGGCCCCGGGGCCGGGGCGCGTCCTCGCTGGGGCCGGCGCGCCGGGGCCCCTCACCGGCCGCCCTGGATGCGCGGCGACCTCGCGGCCCTCGAGCCCGGCGCCCCCGGGCTGCGGAGTCGCTGGGAGGGGCGCGGGGCACGAGCCGCCCCAGGGGTGCCGCGGCCGCCTCCCCCTCGGGCCGGGCCTTGGTCCAGCCCCGCCTGCCCGCCCGAGGGCAAGATCTGGAGGGAGGTTAAGCTCCCCGTGCAGGACACTGTCCCCCCAACCCCCGGGGCGCGGGAGGGGCCTTTGCTGACTCCCCGCCTGAAAGCAGCTGCACAGGGAGCAGCCCCCACGCGGGGCCTGGGGACCCAGAGCCCCTCCTCGCGGGGGCCGGTTCTGAAGTGTCCGAGTAAGCTGGCCCTTCTCGCACTCAGAGGAGCCTCTTTATTTTTCTGCTGAAGTGTGAGTGGGGGGTTCTTTATTAGGCCTTTTTCCTTTTAAGCTGCAGAGAAGCCTGGGGTGACTGGGGGGCCAGGAGTCAGCGGCGGGTCCTGGGGACACTCGCCCCACCCGCTCCAGCGAGCCGGGCAGCGACGGGTGGAGAGGCAGAAGCGCGCGGCTCTCCTGGGGAGGGTGGGGACCCCGTGGGGGCTCAGGGGGCTGTGGGTGACTTTAGGGGGTGCCTGGCCAAGCCCACCCATGCCTCTGCTTCCAGCGGGCCGTGTTCTCTGTACTCACCCCAGGTGGGAATCGGCACCTGCGCTGGTTGGGGGAGACCTGGAGCCCCACCCCCACCTGGAGACATGGCACCTCCCCAGGCCCGGTCACTTGGCCGTGAGCCAGTGCTCGACCCACGGCATTTGCAGGTGGTGGACGCCGCGGAAGGCAGCCCGGAGCGCTGGCATCTGCCCAGGTCTGCCTGGGTGGAGACGGCCCCCCCGCAGTGTGACCCGGGTCTTTCTCCTCAGGGGGATGTCCTCTGGGGGCAGACATGGCCTTCAGGGACACAGGGGGCGGCTGGGGTGCAGGCTGCCTGCTAGGAGGGCCCGGGCGCCTCCAGCTTGCTGGCGACGGCCTGGCTGACCCTGAGCAGGGCCTCCTGGAACTGGGGGTACTCCTCTTTCACATGGTCCAGGATGGTGCCCAGCGCGGCCAGCCGGTCGTCCAGGCGCTTCTGCTCCACCTTCAGCGCCTGCTTGGAGCGGAAGAGAAGCGTGTAGCGCCCTTCCTTCACGGCCTGGAGGTGCTTCAGGCGCGTCTGCAGGGCCACCAGCTCCAACAGGTTCTTGGGTGACAAGAGGCTCATGTCAGCCAGCGCAGACCACGTGAGGACACTGACCGTCTCCCGCCCAGACCCGAGGGCTAGCAGGGATCGGGCTGCAGTGAGGAGGCCGGGTCACCAGGTCCAGGCGGACACGTGCTGGGGTGGGGCTTCTCCTTCACCCCTAAGAGACCTGGGGCTGCCGGGGCCAGGCCTAGTGCCGGCGCCTTCCCTTAGCTACCTCCACCGGCTCACGCCACCCCTGCTGGCACCATGGCCAGTCTAGCTGGCACCATGGCCGGTCTCGGGGGACCCTGAGGCCACGGAGCCAGGGCGATACCCCTGCTCAGCCCGACGGGACCCTCCCTGGCTCCGCTGCTGCCTCCACTGCTGCCCAGCCCACTGCTGGCCAACTCCCCCCTCCAGCCCGACCGGCCGCCCACCCTGTGCCTCCTCGGCCGTCTCCCCAGGCGCCGTCTCCACGCCTGCATCCCTTATATCATCTGTCTCCCCACAAAGGCGGCCCTGAGGGCAGAGGCCCAGGCCCAGCCCTGCCAGGAAGGGCGTGCCTGGCCCCCCGGATGGGGCAGGGGGCCAGGCCTGCCCACCTGCCGCTTGAGGGCCACGAGCTGCTTCACGCTGGTGTCCAGCTCGTCCGTGTCGGCCTGCATCTTGGACAGCGCCTCCTGCTTCTCCACGAGGGCGTCGCTCACGAGCTTCTGTGTTTCTTCCAGCTCAGAGATGGTCCTGGAGCACTCCTCGGTGGCCTGGGGGACAGAGTACCACCCTGCGGCGCGGCTCCTGGCTGGCGAGGGCGCGCGGCCTAGGTGGACGGCGGCCCGCGTCTGGGGAACCGGGTGCTGAGGCCCAGCGGCCAGCAGGTGTGGGGGGCCAGGCTGAGACACCTGCCGCAGGCGGGTGTGGGGGCAGGGCTGGGTAGCTCGTCCAGGGGCGTGGGGACCCCGGGGGCAGAGCGTGGGCTGGGGTGGTGGGGGGGAGGGACAGGCAGTAGTCACGGGGGGACACGGGCTCCGGAGGGTCTGCGGAGACGGACGACGAGGCTGGACCTCACCACCGTGGGGTGGGAGTGGCTCTCAGGGCAGCAGAGCCATCGAGAAAGAGAAAACTCTGGAAGCACTGGCGGCTGGAGGGTCTGGGGGGTGACTCCAACGGGAGGAGCGCCGAGAGCGACTGTCAGGGACGTGGCCGGTGTGCGGGGCTGGCGGGTGGGGGCGGGTTTGTGCACAGGGACCTGGGCTGCGGGGTGCGCAGGGCAGAGGACACAGGCACCACTGTCCTGTTATTGGGAGTGGGGGTGCTGGGGAGACCCTCTGTCAGGAAGAGCAGACATTGGGGCCGGGGAGAGGAGTGGACCTCAGGAGTGGCCGCGTCCTGAGGAGGCTGGAAACAGGACCCAACAGGGCTGCTCTGCAGCTCGGCCGCCCCCAGCAACCACTTGGGTCCATGCTTAGCCAGGAGGAACCCGGGGGGCCATTCCTGCCACTGTGCTGAGCTCACCCCCATGACTCCTCTGGGCGAGTGCCCATCGCAGGTTGGGAAGTTGAGGCACACAGGTCTGGCCATGTGCCCAAGCCATGCCCGCGTGGAGCTGACCAAGGCTGGGTTCTGTCCACCCTGGAGGGGCCACGGCACAGAGGCCCACCTGGCCTCGAGGCCGCCATGCCTGGACAGGCTGCCAAGGCCACACGTGGGCCCGGGAAGCCCGAGCCCCGGCCTGGCCATTCCCAGGGCTTCTCCCACGCCACGTGCTCCATGGCCTGGAGCACTCCTGGGGGTGCCCCCAGCACCATTCAGGGCCAGTGACGAGGGGCTTACACCCGTCATCCACACTCCACGCTTGGTCTGCCTCTGCAGTCCCCTCACACTTGACCCCCCCATGCCGCACTCCCCTGTGCGGTCTCTGGAGAACCCAGGACACAGAGGAAAGGCCCAGAACACAGAGCTCCTGGCAGCACCTCCCGACCCCAAGGGCACCCACAGCCCGCGTGGCACCCAAAGCAGCATATGGGCACCCATCTAGGGCCCAGGGGATGAGAAAGCCGGCTTTCTGGGTCAAGGCAGGGCTCCCCCATGGCGTCATCCACCCCCAGGGGCACTCCCCCAGCATCACCCCCTCACCCCCCAGGATCACCCCTCACCCGTGTCACCCCCTCCCATGTCCCCCTCCCCCCAATATTACCCCTCCCCCAGCATCCACCCCTCCCCCTCCAGAGTCACCCCTCTGACAAAGCAGCTGCACCCCCCAGGACACGGGCAGGACAGGGGGACACCTACGGGGCAGGAGGTGGGGGATGCTCTGGCCGTGTGCACAGGATGGAGGGGGAAGCCGGCAGTGCCCGCGCCCCACCTTGTGTGTGTCCCGGATCCTGCGCCGCAGCTCCGCCTGCCTGTGGTGGAAGTCCGTCCGTGTGAGCAGCCTCCGGTCCCCCCTGCGCTGGCCCTCGGCCTGCGTGGAGATGGTCTCCCTGCGCGCCACCGCCAGCTCCATGTCGTGGATCAGCTTCTCCTGCTGCTGCAGCAGCTGCTTGTGCCTGGCCTGGGGGTGCAGGGCAGAGGCTGGTGGGGCCGTGCGACGGATGTGGGCCCACACCTCGCCCCAATGGCGCTGAGCAGCCAGGACTCTGGGCCTCGGCTGGGCTGGAGATGGTCGGTTCCAGAGGACGTGCACTCGCATCGGGCTGAGCCGGGCAGGGGAGGAAGCCCACTGTGTGGGGTGAGCCGCTGGGTGGGGCCCGGTGGCCATGCAAGGTGGCCACGCAGGGGGCAGGGCCGTGGGGGTGGGGTGGGGGCAGCGCAGCGGGAGACGGACCACAAGGGGCAGGAGGGAACTTTCTGGAAGGCCAAGCGTGAGGGGTGTGACGGGGGCGGGTGTGGCGTCAAGGGCCAGCGGTGTTTTACACTAATCTGAGTCAGGGCCCCTCGGCCTCATGCCGCCCGCCACCATCAACAGGCGGGAACCTGCGAGGTAAGCCGAGGGGAGCGGAGACGGCCGCCCGGGGTCAGAGCCGACCACAGAGTGACCGCGGCCGCCGCGGCGTGAGGCTGGCGCTCGGGCTGCAGGCGGACAGCCCCAGCGAGAGGAGCAGGCTGGGGGCCGGGGCAGCCGGGAGGAAGCGGAGATGGAAGCCGACGCCACAGCCGGCCCAGGCAGATGCCAGGTGGACCCGAGATGAAATAGCGCCGCGGTGGAGACAAGACCTTGGGGTGCACTGGTGTGGCCTCAGCAGGGGCGCGGGGCCCCCTGAGCTTCCCAGCAGGCAGAGTCATAAGACGGCGTTGAATACGAGGCTGGACGCCCAGGCCGCTGCGTGGGGAACGCGCCGCCATCGAGAATGTACGGGGAGCGGTCGGGTGATGCCGCCGACAGGCCTTGAAGGCGGAGCCGGTCACCCCAGTGTGGAAAGACCCCCAGAAGGTGTTAGGGAATACGGAACTGGCCCGCGAAGAAATCGAGGCAACACAAAGGCGAAGATGCTCACGCACGCGGGCCCATGGGGCATGCGGGGGGACACGGGAGATGGGGGGAGGTGGGGGCATGCGGGGCCCGCGCCAAGGTGCCCGGAAGCCGGCGCCAGGCCCGCCCAGATGCTGCAAACACCCACGCAGCCGTGTTTAGCAAAATCGCAGAAACAAGGCGACTCGCAGTCAGCGGCGTCTGGGTGGCAACAGCGCCCTCGCCAGCCCCGGGGAGGCCGGCCGGCGGGGAGCCAGAGAGACGGGCCCGGTCGGCCTTGGCACACTCGGAAAGCGGCGCCGAAGGACAGACAGGGCCGCCAGACTCACCCCAACCCTCAGGCAAGCCAGACTGGACAGGCCCCCTGTGCTTCCGCCCTTCACGGGACGCTCTGGAAAAGCCTGAGCTGGGGGTCTGGCGTGACAGGTGACCAGAGCCTGGGGCGGGAGGGCGGGCCGCAGGCACCGGGAGTCTGAGGAGGTGCAGTCACCCCTGCAGGTCTGTGTGGGCGAAGGGGCGGCTGGACTGGACACTCAGCCCCGAGCGGAGGCTGGGGGCGTGCGGCGTCCTGGGGCAGTGCCGCGGAGCTGCGGTCCCCGGCCGGCGCCGCTCCCGGGCCCAGCCTGGGCGCAGAACAGAGCTGCTAAGGGAGGGGCGGCCCTGGGCCCGCAGAGCGCGGCCGCCCACCATGAGCAGGAACCCCCGGCCTGCGGGTCGTGGCACAGCCCGCGGAGGGCCCCGCGGCTTGGGGAGGACGGCCAGGCGCTGCCGGCCGTGGGGGGCCCGTGGGGGCGGGGGCTTGGGAAGCCAGCCGCGGAGAACTCCACAGACGCGTCTGTGCAGCTGCGCCTGGCCCCGGCCTCCGCAGGCGGGTTTATTTATACCGGCCGCTCTCGTGGGTGGCTGACGGGGCTGCAGGGCAGCGTGTGGCCTCGCGCCAGCCCTCAGACAAGTGATGAGACCCACGGGGGTGGCTCAGGGGTCAAGCGGGGGGGCTCTGAGAGAGGGTACCCCTCGCTAATGGGGTGCCCCCTGCCCTCCCCACCCCCCACCTTCATGCGGTGGATCTCGGCCCTCATGGCCCGGATCTCCATCTGGCCGGTCTCCGAGTCCACCGAGGCGCGCATCTCCTTGGCCAGTTGGATTTTTTTCTCCCAGATCATGATCTGGTGTCTGCCGGGGAGAGGGGGCGGCGTGAGGGCGGGGTACAGTGGGGCCAGGCCTGTGTCTGTGGGGGGAGGGACCCCTCCGGGACGCCGCGGCCACCGTCCCCAGGCTGGTGACCGGCTCGCAGTTACGCGGAAATAAATATCCCCCTCCTGGGCCCAGGGGGAGCTTGGCCCCACGGCCCCCATCCTCCATCTTTCCTCCAGCGCCTGCCGACCCTGCTGGCCCAGGACAAGGGGTCCCGCCCGGGTCTCCAAGGTCGCCCGGGCCATGGGGTCCTGTGGGGAAGCGCAGCCGGGGGGCGGGGGGCAGGCGGGAGCCCCCCTCCCACTCTGCACACGTTTTAGCCGAGAACGCTGAGAGCTGGTGTGGGTCCCTCCCTCGCCGTGTAGCTGAGTTCACCCCAAAGTCTGCGCCCCACTTCCAGTGCCGGCTTGGTGAGGGGCCGCCCGAGGACGGGCCCGCAGGGCACTCACTCCGCCTCCACCAGGCTGTTGAGGATGGCGGCCTTCTCCTCGTCCAGCTGGCTCAGCTTCTCCTGCATCTCCAGTGTCTCCCTCTCGGAGGCCTGCGGGAGGGGTGGAGAGCGGCGCTGGACGCCTGCCCGGGGACAAGCGCCCCCTGCGCCCCGCCCCGCGCCGCCCCCTCCCCCAGCCCCCGCTCCCCGCGCCGGGCCCACCTTGAGTGCGCGCAGGAGCTCGCCCTCGGCCAGGCGGGCGCCCTGCTGCAGCTGCTGCGCGCTGCTCCGCTGCCGGCTCATCAGCACGTTCAGCTTCTTGAGGTCGCCGTCCAGGCCCCGCGCGTGCCGCTCGATCTCCTTGTGCTCCCGCTTCTCCAGCTCGATCTTGCCTGGGCCCGGAAGCACCGTGGTCGGGCCCCTGTGCGGGCGGCCTGCCCAGAGGGCCACAGGGCCCGGCTGAAGGCCCGCTACCCCCGCCCCCGCTGTCCCGGGCACCCCCGCGAGCCCCAGCCCTGCTGGACCGGAGGAGAGGAGGGCCCTTCCCCGTCGGGGGCCTCAAGGGGCTTCCTGGACCAGCAGGGTGGGGTGGCCGGGACTGCGGAGGTGAGCCCGTCCTGCGGGGCGGGCAGCTCGGCCCCCTCCGTGCTGACCCAGCTCAGGGCAGGAGGCAGGCCACAGACCTGAGGGCGGGAAGGAGGGCGGGATGTCTGGGGGGCTGGTGTCCAGGCTGAGCAGGCCCTGGCGGGGGGAGGCCGAGGCGCACCAGGACGCCTGGGGGGCGGGGCCGGCTGGGGCCTGGGGACTCACTCTCGATGCGCAGCTTCTTCTGCTCCAGGATGTGCAGCTCCTTCCGGAACATGAGCAGCGAGCTCAGCTGCTCCTCCCGCTCCTGCGTGGCGGCCACCATGTCCTGCTGCAGCCGCAGCCACATCACCTGGGCCTGGACCACGCTGCCTTCATGCTCTTCAATCAGCTTCGTCAGCCTCTTGATTTCCAGCTCCAGGGGCCCCACCTCTTCCCCCTGGAGGCCACAGCGGGCACCGAGCTAGAGGAGCCTTCCTCCCCATCATGGAGGCGCCCGGGACCATGGGCATTTATGGGGGTGCGGCTGGGGACCCCCCCTGGGAGTGGCGGCAGTGGCCCTGCCTCCCTCTGGGTGGGCCGCCACTGCCCAGTGGGTGCAGGCAGGGCCTCGGTCCCCACTGCTGCCTGTGACCGCAGCCACGAGAAGGCCTCTGCCCCCTCAGGAGCCAGCGGCTCAGGCCTCCGGGGTTGGCACCTGGCTGAGGGCGCCCCTACCTACTCCAGGGCTGGGGCTGTGGTGCAACCTACAGCTACCGGGTTCCCTGGAGGACTTCACGCCTTGGGGTCAAGGGCCCCTCTGTGCGGAGCAGTGGCGAGTGGGTCCTACCTGTGTCTGCATGGCCCGCGGCCAGGGGAACATGGGGGGGCCCACAGGGTGCAGACGCCCCGGGGTCAGACTCCAGGGTCCCTAAGACCACATTACTGGACACTTGCGTGGGGAGAGGTGGACACAGACACTGCGGCCCTCAGTGCAGGCATGGCGGCCGACCCCACCCAGGGAGACACACCCGGCACACGCAAACACGTGCACGGGCACACACATGTGCACAGGTGCACACACAGGCACACACACACGTGCACAGGCACGTACACAGGCGCACGCTCACACGGGGCCTGGTCCGTGGGCGGGGGCGCGGCGGGGGTGTCTGGGCAGCCCCCCGCCGGGCTCACCCCCAGCTCCGACAGCATCTGCTCCAGCTGCTTGTTGAGGAGGTTGATGAGGCCCTGCTTCCTCTCGATGAGGATGGCGCGCCGCGCGATCTCGTTCTCGCTGTTGGTGATGAGGTCGTTCACTTTCTTCACCTCCTTGTCCAGCTCCGCCAGCACCTTCCGGTGCGCGTCCAGCCGGCAGCTGGTGTTGGTGATGTCCAGGGTGCCCTGGGCGATCTCGCCGTCGATTCTGGAAAGATGCGTCACCTGGGTGGGCAAAGGAGAGCCATTGAATGTCCCGTCGAGCCCCACGCTGGCGGTCAGCGCCCCTCCTGGACGGCCGGGCACGGCCAGGGTCTGAGCACCAGCCCAGGAGGCCGCCAGAGGACCGCCCCTTGGGCCTTCCCTCCCTTCCAGGGGCCTCCCCTCTCCCTGCCCTTGGGGTCTCCCCTCTCCCACTGCAGGGGCCTCCCCTGCCCCCATGGACGCAGCTGTGTAAGCTGCTCTGTCCTGGGGGAGTCTGGCCCTGATCTCCTGTGGCCTCTCTGCCAGCGGCCCTGCTGCCTCATTGTGACACTGTGACTCCCCTCCCGGTGGCCGGGGCCGCCGTGGCGTGGGAAAGAACAGGCCCAGCCGGTGGCCGGGGCCGCAGCCGCCTTCCTGACCCTGATGGCAGTGCCAGCACGACCCAGCGCTCCGGGTGCTCGTGGGACCAGAGTCCTCATGCTCATGGGGACCGGCTGGGGGCTTGTGGCCGGGGCGCTCGCCCACCTTGGGCTCTGGGGGACATCAGCGATACCCGAGCTGGCCAGGATGCCCCCAGGAAACCCAGCTGTGCACGGCCGGCCAGAGGTCCGCCCGCCTTCCTCTCCCCTGCCACGAGCAGGTCGGGAGCGAACAGCCCTCCTGGGGTCTGGGCACCCGGTACTCAGCGCTCCCTGGGGCAGGCTGGCCCCCCGGTGGGGCGGCGGGTCACTCAGCCCAGCTGGGCATCCTGGCCAGGACCCGCGTGACGGGACAAGGGCTGATGCTGAGAGCCCCGCCACTGGCCCCCCAGGCGCCGCTCAGTGTACCCAGGTGGTTAGTCCCTGAGACCTGCGAGGGGTGGCCCAGGTCAGAGGGTGAAGGCCAAGGGGCGGGGCCCCTCGTCATCCACCTGGCTGGAGCCGCTCAGGCGGCACCTTCTGTGGCCTGGCAGGCATGTGGCTGCTGCTGCAGGAAGGGGAAGCCGGGGCACTGCCTCCCAGGCTGAGAACGGGGGACACCGTGGGGCAGCCCCTTCACAGGGGTGCGCCTGGCTGGGTGCAGGCTGTGGAAGCCTCCATGGGGTCCCCTGAGGGAGCCGGCCAAGGCGTAACTGTGAGTGAGTGTTCACGTGATAGTGCCGGCTTGCACGGTTGGCTCTTGTGTGCACAGGGGCTGTTTGCACGTGAGTGTGAGTGTGTGTTTCAAGGCATTTCCACGAGGAAACGCGCCAGAACGCGGGAGGCGGGGCCCTGGCTGGCGGCTCCGAGGCCCATCGCCCAGCCCTGCCGCCCAGCCCGGGTTCTCTGCAGTCAGAGGCTTTGCTGCTGCCTCTAGAAAGGATGGGCAGGGCGGCCTCCCGCGGACGCCCCGGGCCCGCGCCCACTCACCAGGTTGGTCTTCTCCTTCTGCAGCTTCAGGATGAGCTGGCGGAAGTACTTGGTCATCTTGTTGGAGGTCATGTGCTCCTGCAGCTTCTCCGCCATCGAGGCGTCCATCTTCCTCCGCAGCTCCAGCTCGCTCTGGATGCCCTGGCGGAGGGTCTGCAGTTCGCTGAAGGTCACCGTGTGCTCCTGCGGGGGAGAGGGGGAGGCGCCGTGAGGGAGGGCCTGGGCCCGGCCCGTGTTGTCAGGGGTAGCGTTGGGGGCAGCGTCGGGGCCAGCGTCCTGGGCAGCGTCGGGGGCAGCGCGTGGGGTGGCTGCGGGCGGCGGGCCTACCACTCGGGCCTTCTCCAGCGTGTCCTCCGTCTCCTGCAGGGCCAGCTGGTAGGTGTTGAACTCATTCCTCAGCGCCTCCTGCTTGGCCCGGCACTGCGCCGTGAGCTTCTGCAGCAGGCTGGCCGCCGTCTCCGTGCGGTGGAGGACACTGGCCAGCTTCTCGTTCCTCTCTTCCTCCTTGACGATCGACTTCTTGTAGGCCTCCAGCTCCCCCTGCGCGGACCTGACCTGATGCTGGCACTCCCTGCCGAGGCGGGACGGTGGCGGGCATCAGCTCCTCTTGCTGTGGCCGGGAAGCTCTCCAGGCCAGAGCGGCCCCAGCGCATGCCCACGGGCAGGAGGGAGGCCCCGGGCTGCTGTGCCCACGTCCCCCCATCCCATCAACTCCTCAGGGAGGAAACCCGGGGAGGGCGCTGGTGACACAGGAGGGCCTGTGACAGATATGCTCAACCACCCACCACGTTATCTGTTCAGGGGGTCGACAGGTGTCGCCGGGGACACGAGGGACAGTCGGAGGGACAGTCGGTTGAGGTGGGGAGGGGGCAGGGGCAGCGCTGGACACCGGGCAGGGGTGCCCGTGCTGCGGGACTCTCTGGGGCAGCAAGGCCTTGAGAACCTCCACCTTGACCTTGCTCAAGGTCAGCATGGAGCACAAGGAGAAGCTGCCCGCACAAGGCCCGGCTGGTGCTCTCTAGACCAGGCCCTCGCGGCCCCATGTTTGTAGCACGCGGGCCCTGGCCGTCCCGCCCCCGTCCTCTTGGCCCCGGTGCCCACACCTGCATCTTCCTTAACCAGGACTCGCCGGGCAGCCTGGTGTCACTATATTGTGGACTCCGAACAGGGTTTTAACCAGACATTATTCATGTACAACGTCTCACTTTAACGCCATCGTGTAGGCCTCATTTTGGGGGTCACAGGACAGGGAGCAGCTCTCTCCTGCCGTGCAGGACCAGAGGCCATGCCCCCTCACTCTTGGCGTCCCTCGGGGCCCCTGCAGGGCCCTGGGCTGGAGCAGAGGTGCAGAGACAGCCGGGAGGCCTCCTGGGTGGCAGTGAGCCCCACGCCAGCGAGAGGTGATGGCCCCTGGGCCCCCCCAGCGAGCCAGGGTCACGGGTGGGGCCTTCCACACCAGCCTGGGGCAGCCCACCCAGCTGGAGGCCTCGGGGCAGGGGCTCACCCCTCCCTGCTCTGGGAGATGAAAGCAGAGGCTCGGTTGGAACACGGCCCTGGCAGGACGGTCGGGACGGATGGCGTTTCCAGCACAGGTGGTGAAACAGCAAATCAAAGGGCCACCTTTACCTCCACGCTCAGCGCCCCTTTCTCTTTCTCTCCCTCACGGTTCCCCCTTAATCCCCCCGGGAAATCTGAGCATGAAAGCTTTGCGGGAAGTCTGAGAGGATTTAAGAGATGTCGAAATCTTGGTGAACAATAAGGGGCTTTCAGGCCGGAAGCGGGGCTGCAGGTGCACCCCTTTGTCCTGCGGCCCGGCGGGAGGGGTGCCGCGCACCTGGGAGCAGGTGGGGACCTCGAGGCCCTCCCGCACCTCTGGCTCTCAGCACTGGCTGCCCTGAGGGCTCCCCCCGCCCCCCCAGCCAAGTCTTGGCCAGTCCCGGAAAGTGCCCCCCACAACCTGAGCGCCTCCTGGACGGTCCTGTGGGCCTCGTCGCGGTTCCGCATGCCCACCAGGCTGGCAGCCCACTGCTGCAGGATGTGCTTCTTCTCCACGTTGATGGCATCGATCTCCGTGCAGGCCTGCGGGGGGCCGGGGGACGACGCGGGGTCTGACTTATTTCACTCCACGCAAAGCCCAAGAGCGTGCCTAAGCCCAGCTTGCCTAAGGTCGCCTCCCCATCAGGCGCAGCAAAGGGTGGACGTGGGACCCAGGCTCAGGCCTACTCAGGGGCCCGCCGGGACATAGAGGGGGAGCAGGAGGGGGAGGGGTGCCTGGAGGACACTGCCTGGCAGACCCCCAGGCCAGACCCCACACTCAGGTGGCGGGACCAGAGACTCTCCGGAGAACTCTTGCCCGTGGGCTGGGGTTGGGTCACCCAGGAGGGGCATGGTGCCCACCCACCCGTCCGGTGCAGGTGGCAGGGGTGCCTCTGGAATGAGCAGGTGGCCCATGTGAGTGGGTGCGGGCAGGAGGGGCTGGAGGGGCGGCAGGGTGGACAGTGTGTGTGGGGTTGGGAGGGCTCCGAGGCGGGGCAGCAGGGGGATGCTGGCCCACGGAGGAGGGCTCTGACCCCAGGCAGAGGGCGCAGGCATCTACTCCAAGGGCCAGCGGGGCTCGTCTGGGGTCAGCGGCCCGGGGCTGCTCCCGGGGACAACAGCCGCTGCGTGCGGGAGCCGCCTGGGCCCAGGAGCCGGCCGAGGCAGCCGGAACCGAGACCTGCCAGCTCTGCGTGGGGGTGCGACCAGAGGGGGTGCCTCCGAGGGCCCCGGGCTGCTGGACAGGGCTTGCTGCTGAGGTGTGAGCTGAGAAGCAAGCTGAACCCAACCTCTAATGTTTTAAATGCTGCTCAATTAAAAAAACAAAACAAGCCTTCGATCCCTGTAACCCAGAATGAGAATAAGCAGACGAAGCCCCGATCTCTGCCCCCGGAGCTCGCCATTTTGGGGCCTCGAGCCTCCTCCTGGGCGTGCGTGCGTGTGCGTGTGTGGGCGCTGCTGTTCTGTCCACCACGGGGCTGTTCTGTCCAGTGCTGGGGGCGGCTGCAGCTCCTCTCTGCTCGCCACGCGCTCTGCACCCCCTCTTCATGCCTGCGCGGCGTCTGTGTCCAGGGCTCTGCCTGAGCTCATCTGCAGTAGTTTTCTTGGAGTGAGGCACAAGTGGGGATATTCTGGGGGGTACGGGGACTTGGGGGTGGCAGAGACGCTCCTTTCCCGATCCATCCTGCAAGAGGGCCCTGGGGTGACGCGCTCCCTGGAGGCCGGGGGCGGGGGGGGGTCGGGAGCACTCCGAGGCGGGGGCACTGCTCAGCCTCGGCTTGTCTCTGCCCACTGGGTAGACGCCCCCATCTGTCCCCTCCCCACCGTCATGGTGCCTCATTCGCTCATTCAGCCAATGCCCGGGGGTCCTGAGCGTGGTCCCCGTCCTGCAGGGAGGGGTGGAAGGACAAGGGGGGAGGGGCGACGGCCCCTCGTCATCCCCCTACAGCAGGGAGCCTGCCGGGGCCTTCTGATCCGCTCTCAGAATCCCCCAGGCCCTGGTGAGTGCCAGAGCCATCCTGCTGGGGCTTGGGCCAGGTACACCCCCAGTGTTTGGTGCTGGGTTTCTGGTTTGGGCACAGAGGTCCCCCCAACACAGGGTTTCATGCACATTCTTTTTCTTCAGATACATTTTCCCATTGAAAGACTTGATCCCATCTGGAATGTGTCTTAGTGTGTGGTACGAGGAAAAGATTTAATCTCTTTTCCCCAAATGTTTAACCAGATGCCCCAACACCATTGGGCCTGTGCCCCCTGCCCCCCGATATCCTCCCCGCGCCTTGGCTGCTCCTGGCTTGGTCACCAGCTCTGGAGGCGACACCCCCTGCCTCTGGCTTCAGAGCTCCTGCTGAGGTCCCAGCTCCCCAGACTTCACACGGGGGTCCCACATCTCAGGCAGCCCCTCAGCTTGGGGCAGCTGGGATGCCCCTACCCCTCTAGCCAAGACTTGGTCAGTCCCAGGAAGTGACCTTTCTGGTGAACGTGAGGCCTCTCTGGGCCGCAGGCTGGCGAGCTCTAGGCCAGCATGTTCACGGGCAGAGGGGCCGGGCAGCTTCCCATGTGGCCCGAGTGTGCTTGGCTTGGCCCTCCCCCCACAGGGGAGAGCTCGGCTCCCCTCGTGTCCCTGCAGGCTGGACGCAGACCACAGCGCGGAGAAAAGGAAGCCACGGACCCCGGCCTCGGGCTGTCCCCGCTGCTCCCTCGCTCCCCCCGAGCCCACAGTTCCTGAGGAACTGGGTGCCCATCATGCTGTGCTGCCCGACAGGGCCCAGTGCCCATCATGGACACAGGCACTCGAGATGCTGGGGGGCTGGCTGCCTGCTGGGGCACGCCCGCCCCCTGCCCGCGGCGGCGCTTACCTCGCTCACTGCCTTCCGGAGCGCACGGGTGTCCTCGGCCTGGGCGCAGTGCTGGGCCTCCAGCAGCGCACTCTGCTCCTCCAGCTGCTTGGCCTGGCTGGTGAGGTGGTCCACGTACAGGTCCTGGAGGAGACAGGACGCTCGGTGGGCACATGGGCGCCTGGGGGACAAGCTCTGCTGCCCTGACCCCATGGGGCTGCCCGACGCATCCGCCTCTCCCCCGGGGGCCCCGGCCATGAAGCAAGGGGCCGTGGGAGTCCCCAATTCTGGGCGCACCTGCTTCTTCTTGTCCATCTCCGCTCGGGAGCGCTGGGCCTCCGCCTTCCTCACCACCTGCTTCATCACCAGGATGTCGTCACGCACGTCTTGGTCCACGTTCTGCATGTAGAAGAGCTGCAGGGACAGGCCCTCCAGCTCAGCCTGCAGGGAGGCCACTGGGGGCCGGGCAGCATCAGCATGGGCAGCATCAGCCTCCAGCTCGGCCGCGCAGTCTGGCCGGACAGACCAGCCTGCGGAATGGCCGCCCACGCTTCCCGAGCCAGGGTGGGTGGACGCAGTGTCCCTGGAAGCCGCCGCCATGGGCTTCAGACCCGTCCCCCCGGAGGCCAGGCCCTCCGGGCAGGACGCCAACCTTGAGGCGGCTTAGGGACACGTGGGAGAGATGAGGCCACCGCTGGCCGCGGGAACACAACCAGCAGAGGCTGAAAGGGACAGCTGCAGGAGGAAGCCGGCCGCCTCCCACGGGCACCTGCGGCCTCTTCCCGTCTGCACCATAGCCACCCCCGGCTGCCCCACTCAGGGGTCGCGGCCCCTAGACCGAGCTCAAGCCCTGGCCAGGGGGGGCCTCACCCACGTGTTGCAGGTGCCTCTTCCCTGACAGCTGCCAGGGGCTCTGCAGCCTGCGCCCCCTCTGTGACACGGGACACCCGACTGCTCTGGCTTTGGTGTTTGCTGTTTTGCCCCTGAGGTGCCTTGAGGAGGCTCCTGAGGAGGACCCTCCCAAGACACAAACACTCTCGCTCTGGGCGTCCACGGGAGAATCACGTGGAGAATCACGCTTGGGGACACCAGCAGGGATGGGGTGGCCAGGGGGCTCCGGGGGCAAGTGGGCATGGGGGGTGGGGGGAGGTTGCCCAGGGCTGCAGGTGGGGGGTGGGCCCTCAAGCCCCCGGGGGGCCGCCTTACGCTTCTTGCGTTCCTCGTTGGCTGCCTGGAAGATGCGGGTGTAGCGCA
This sequence comes from Talpa occidentalis, assembly GCF_014898055.3. NCBI lineage: Eukaryota > Metazoa > Chordata > Mammalia > Eulipotyphla > Talpidae > Talpa > Talpa occidentalis. Next base: position 135,256,190 of record NW_023605083.1, on the reverse strand, counting down.
GGCGCACGCCCTGCAGCTCCTCCTCCCGCCGCCGCCGGGTGCACGCGGCCACCGCGTGGCGGTCGTGGCTCTTCTCCAGCTGCATCTGCAGGCGGGCCAGGTGTTGCTGTGCCCCGTAGAGCTCCACACCCAGCTCCTGCCGCTGCAGGCGGCTCTGCTTGGTGGCCGAGGTCTGCGCCAGAGAGAGCAGCCGGGTCACGGGACGCGGGGACCGGGAAGCAGGCGCGACGCCGGCAGATACGCACCAGCTCTTGCAGCTCCAGCTTCAGCTTTTCTGTCTGTCGGCTGAGGTAGGTTTTCAAGGCAGCCTGGAATCTTATCATCAGGGGCTGAAGCAACAAAGACGCAGACAGGTCATGGCCTGTCCCACCTGTCGCCACCCCTGCAGGCCTCAGCAGGGGGGACGTGACTTCCACCCGGGTGGCCCCACTTCTTCCTGGAATTCTGGAGCTGGAAGCCACGCGTGAAAGGCACAGGTCGTGGCTCCAAGGCGCCACGACCCGCGAGCCTGCTTTGCCGTGGACAGTGAATGGGGTGGCAGCCCCGGGGCCGGGGCAGGGCTGAGCCCGTGAAGGGATGCCAGTGCCTGGCGAGTGCCCAGGGCAGCCTCCAGCCTTGCTGCAGCCAGAGGGGGCTCCGTGGCTCCCCGCGCGGGTCCACCTGACCAGACTTGCCTTCTGCGTCTGCCAGGTGGGTGGAGATGGCGTTCATGCCCCTGCTGTGTGCAGAGGGCAGCGACCTGCCCCGCCCACACTTGGCCAAGACCAGAGGTCTTTTGGCTGTTAGAGTTATTTGGGATAAGGATGGGGAGAAGCCGGGGGTGCTGCCCGATGGCCAGCGGTGCGCAGGGCGCCCCACACTTGCGTGGTGCTGGTGGGAATGCCGCCTTGGGGCGCTGAACCTACGAGCGTGGTGCTGGTCCCACGGGCAGGCCACACCGTGCAAGACGGGTGTGGGGTCTGGGGCCCGGCCAGGCCAGGCCAGGCCCGCGAGGGGTATCTCTGCGGTTCTCTGTCTGCGTGGGGCAGTGGCAGGACCGGGGAGTGTTCTTACGTGGTCTGGGTCCAGAACCACCAGCTGGGACCCCTCCTCCGCCTCGTCGCTGCCCTCAGACTCCGGCCTCTCCGCCCGGGCCTCCTCCGGGCTCAGCTGCTGCAGCCGGCCCAGGAATGTGGCAGACATGGAGCCGCCCCAGGTGAGGGCATCTGCCTCCCCTGGGGAGACACCAAGCGGTGCCAGAGTTGGCAGGGACGAGCCTCCGCCAGCGCTCCCGCCCAGGGGAAGGCAAGGGCGTGGCCACGGGTTGGGGGGGGGGGCACCCAGGGTCTCTGACACGGAGCCCGCTGCGGGGTGGCAGCGAGATGGGCGAGGACAGAGCCAGCGCCCACCCGCATGGGCTTAGGCCGCCAGCGCCCGGAGCGAGGCCGCGGGGGGACGCCGAGGCCTGCCGGTGTACCTGGCTCCCGCGAGGAGGGCTCGTCGTCTGCGTTGAGGAGGCTGCCCTCTGCCCCAGAGGAGGTGCTGCTCGACAGGCTCAGGCGGAGGTGGTGCCGAGCCCCGAGGAGGGGCGCCTCGCCCTGGGCTTTTGTCTAGAGCAAGAACAAGCAGCCCCCATCAGGGGGCCCGGTCAGGAGGGGGGGGGCGGGGTGCGCTCTGCTTTGATTCGTTACAGCCTCAGAATTCAGCGCAACCCTTAAAGCAATAGGAAACCGCGTGGAAAGGAAGATTGTTTGGCTGCTGCCTGTGGTTAAAATAGAAAGCACCATTCCCTCCCCCAGGCGGGACGCAGACCCTGGGCCAAGGGCAGGACTGGTGGGGTGGGGGTAGGGTGCCTGAGCCTGAGGGTTATTTGGGAACATCGCAAAGCCACCACCTGGTTTGCTAACGGCAGGAGGCTGTTTGTGGGGAGCACTCATGGAAGCTTCGGGAACAGTGGTGCGTCAGATCAAAGCTCACACTTGAGTGCTTGAACGAAAAAACCTCCTCATTACACTTGCATTTTTTTTTTGCAAGCCTGTGATTGTTTAAAAATAAAAACCAAGACTGCTGTCCTCACGCATCGCTGGGGCGGGCGTCCAGTGTGGCACAGACACCCAGATTCACTGAAATCTTCATCTTTAAAAGGGACAGGTCGGCCTCTCCGCCTCCCAGGCCACAGTTCATGAGCTCTGTGGCCACGACCCAGTGGTGTCTGCGGGCAGGGAAGCAGCACCCCCTCCAGGGAAGCCCCTTGGGTGGCCCTGAGCCTCAGGCTACATCCTGGACACCACCGACCTGGGCTTGGGGACTGGGAGGGCGGGGCCGGGCCCCTTGGTTTCCACATGGACCCAGAGTCCTGCCTGGCTCAGCTCCTTCCCAGGGAACTGCAGCGTGTCCTGAGTCCCTGGCGGGGGCACGGGCAAGGATGGGCCAGGCCAAGGCTGGGGCTACTCACCAGCTTGCCAGCCCCGGGTGCTGGGGCTTCCAGGCCCGGGGGCTCGGGTAGCCCTGGCGCCTGCGGTGGGGACTCCGTGGCTGTGACCACCTCTTCCCATTCTGACGGCTGGATCTGCCGCCTGTCCGTGAGGCCCGCGTCGCCCAGGGCCGGCTCTTCTGCGAGCAGGGCCTCGGGGCTGGCATCCGAGTAACTCAAGTTTGTCGAACTCATCTTCCTTTCCGGGGACAAGGTGTCCATAACGGATTCAAATTCTCCTTCCCATTTGAATTCCTCTTCCATTTCGAAGCCGCCTTCCGATCCGAATTCCCCACTGGTTGCCATCTCCCCTTCGGAATGTTCTGGAGCACCGAGAGCTTCTTCGTGGATTGGGTCCAGGCTCTGCGCAGGGGGCAGGCCCTACAGTGCATGGGGGGACCAGGAGACAAAGTGTGACAGGCCTGGGGGGGGCCCTCGCTTCACTCGCCCACGCTGGGGGGATGGCCTCACGCTCGGGCCTCAGTGAGGAGCTGTCTCATGCGTTCATGTAGCTGTCGTGTGCGTGCGTGTGTGTGTGTGTGTCTTCCTTCATTATAGGAAGTGAATTATGAAAAGTTCAGGCATGTGCCCTGGGCCGTGGGGTGCTCCGGGGCCGCCCCAGCGCCTGGGAAGGGCGGGACGTCTCTGCGGGGACCGTGCGCCCCAGTGCAGGTGACGGATCTTCGCCCAACACGAGTTCCTCGTGGCTACGCCCAGAAAGGCCCCGGGAGGTTACCCTGTCGCCTTCCTGCTCCGGCTCCAGCTCCAGGTCCTGGTCTGGCTCTGGCTCCTGGTCCTGGTCCAGCTCCTGGTCCTGGTCTGGCTCTAGCTCCTGGTCCTGGTCTGGCTCCACCTCCTGGTCCTGGTCTGGCTCCAGTTCCTGGTCCTGGTCCAGCTCCTGGTCCTGGTCTGGCTCCAGCTCCAGCTCCTGGTCCTGGTCCTGCTCTGGCACCTGGTCCGGCTCCTCCACCTCCTCCTCCTGGTCCCTCTCCGGGGGGGCGTCATCTTCCAGCTGAGACCTGGTTGCAGAGGACGCGGCCCACAGGCCCAAGTCACGCTGCTTTTCTCGGCATTTCTCAGCTGCAGGGCCCCATCTCCCCATGAGCTACCTGTGCCCCTCTAGGCTGTGGGCCTCACCTGGCACCACCCCCACGATGGACCACCGCATCGGGGCGCCCCAGAGGTGGAAGAGGAAACTGTGGTCCCTGGACCCTTGGGGCAGTGCGGACGCCGCGAGACCCGCCCGAGTCTGGGGCAGACCAGACTGGGAAACCAACGCGGAGGGAAGGGGCCGCGGAAGGACAGACCGGGCACCGCCAGCTTCGCCCTGAGCTGGGTGCCCAAGAACAGCCTGGTTTACCCGCTTCACTTGGGTCTTCTTTTATTTTTTTCTAATTAGAAATACAGGCTTGGGCCTCCCTGGGGGCGCAAGGGGTTAAGCACCGCACTAGGAGGCAATCCGCAGCCTCTGCAGCACGAGTTCCATCCCTGGCCGGCCAGAGAGCAACCCACATGGCGGAGACCTCTCCTGCCGTGCCCATGCTCCCCTCAGCAGTGCACGTCGGCCAGTCTGCCTGTTGTGTTCCCCGCTGTTTCTGGTGAGTCCTCTCACGCCCTGCCCCTCTCGCCTGCACCCCGGTTCTTACATAAATAAATAAATCTTTAAGAAAAAAAAAGAAATACAAGCTCATTTCTTTAAGCAAACGGGTGCAGACGTGTGTGGTCAGGCGGTGAAACGCCCAGGGGCTCCCCCTTCTCAAGACAACCAGGGGACGCTGAGATTTAGGGGACGTCCTTTCAAGTCTTTCCAAGCATTTCCACACACACCCCCCAGTTGCAGTCAGCTCCCATTGACTGCAGGCCCCGCCCCCGTCCGCACAGGCCCCGCCCCCTGTCCGCACAGGCCCTGCCTCTCGGTCAGCACAGGCCCCGCCTCCCGGCCAGCACGGCCCCGCCCCCTGTCAGCACAGGCCCCGCCTCCCGGTCAGCACGGCCCCGCCCCTGTCAGCACAGGCCCCGCCTCCCGGCCAGCACGGCCCCGCCCCCTGTCCGCACAGGGCCCGCCCCCGGCCGGCACAGGCCCCGCCCCCCGGCCGGCACAGGCCCCACAAGCTTTTTTAAAAACCAAGCGGGGTCAGAGGTAAAGGGTCACGTCCCCTCCCGGCGCCTCACCCCTTCCGCAGCACGAGCCCGCAGGGGGTGAGCCCGGCTGCCCGCTGGGTCCCGGGGTCCGGGGGCCACGGCGGGGCTGCGGGGCCGGACCGGGGCGCCCAGCCCGGCCGGACCGGCCGCCCTTCGGGACGCGGGGGCTGCCCCGCCCCCCCCCCCCCCCGTCGAGCCGCCTCTGCGGGAGACCGCGCGGGCGGCGGGTGGTCGCCATGGTTACCAGCGCCGGAGCCCGAGCCGGGGTTTTGGGGAGCCAGCGCCTCCAGGGGGGCCGGGGAGGCGCCACAAGGGGGCGGGGGAGCCGGGGAGGGGTGGGGGTCGGGGCGGGGGGGCCTGGCGGGGAGGGGCGCGCGGGCCGTGGGCAGGGGAGACGCGGGGAGACGCGGGGAGACGCGGGGAGACGCGGGGTGCTGGGCCCCGCCGCCCCGGCCCCTCACCTGCGGGCGCGGCCGCCCGGCCCCGCCATCCCGGGTCGCTGGGCGACGCGTCAACATCCGGGGGGGCCGCGCGGGGCGGGCGGGGCGGGGCGGGGGCGGGACCCCGCGGCTCGGGCGGGGCCCCCCGCGTGCGAGCGCGCTCGGGCGTCACGGGCGCCGCCACGGCCGGGGGGGGGGGGGGCCCGCCCCCGCCCCGCCCCCGCCCCCCGCGTCGCCACAGCAGCGGCCGGTCCGCGGGGGCGGGGGCGCCGCGCAGCCACCTGCGGTGCCCCCACCCCCCCCCTCCCCGGCCTTGGGGGGCTCGGCACCCCCTCCCCGGGGACCCCGCGAAGATTCGTTGGTGGAGGAGGGGTGCCCAGGAGGGGTCGCCCCTTCCTAGGCAGACGCGAAATACATGCTCGGGCGACGTGTTTCGGGGGGCCGAGCGCGCGCGCACTCGGGGAGACCCGGCTCCGGCCTTCGCTCCGGGGTGCGGGGCGCGGGCCGGGCGCGGGCGGGCGGGGCGGGGCGCGGGGCGGGCGGGGCGCGGGGCGGGCTCGGCGCTGTCCCCGCCCCGGCCTCCGGGCTGCAGCGGCGCGGAGCTGGGGCGCGCGGAGCTGGGGCGCGCGTCCGGCCCGGCTGCGGACCCGGGTGGGTATCGGGCCGGGCGGGGCGCGGGGCGCGGGGCGGGGGCGCGCGGGCGCGAGGGCCGCAGCCGGGCGGAGGCCCGGGCGCTGCTCCGGAGGGGCGGGCGCGGCGCGGGGGCTCCTCAGGCCCCGGGCCCCCTCCGGCCCCCTCCGCGGGGCGGGGTCCCGGGCGGGGGCGGCCTCGCCGGGGAGGCCGGGGCTCGCCGGTCGGGAGCCGCGGGCCGAGAACTCGCGGTCTTTGTCTGGCTGCTGCGCGGAGCACGCGGATGAGGACTCGCGGGGGGTCGCGCGGGCCAGCGTGGGCCCCCCAAGTGCGCTCTGCACCCCAGCAGCCGCACCCTCTGCGCGCCCGGCCTGGGGGGGCCGGCTGGTAGAGCCGCGGGCCCCCCAACTCACTTCCTCTAGGCCCGGCCGCTCCCCTGGCTCTTTACTTTAAAAAAAAGAAAAAACCAGAAAGAGAAAAAGGCGACTTACGCTTCTAAATATAACCCGAGGAGCCGCCCCCCTGAATCTTGAAACCCTGTCACCCCGCCCCGCCGGGCCGGGTCAGGGGCCACCATCTAGCCCCGATCCTGCCTGGTGTCGCCGCTGCCGGCCACGTGGGCCCTTCCCTGGCCGAGGGGGCGAGGGGGGCCCTTCTGGAGAGTGGCGGATGGCGCTTGTGCCCCCCAGGTGGGGCTGTGGGGGGCACCGATTGATCAGGGATCGTGAAAGCATCTGCGTGTGCCTTCTGGAAGCTCCCCGCTGGGGACGTCGGCGTGGAAATTGGTCAGTGAAGGTGAGACCCTCTGAACCCGAGACTTTGGGGAGAAACACGGTGAGGCGGGCAGCGCCCGTTAGTCTGGCTGTCCAGCCCAGAACAGCTGCTGGGGCTGTGTCCTGCTGGACGCGGCGGTGCTGGTGCCGGTGCTCCGGGCCGGGGGTCTCGCACACCCTGAGGTCCTCGCGGGTGTGCCCGTAACGCTGCCCCAGCGCGGTTGTGTAAATACGTGTGCTGATCCGCCGGCACGCAGCCCGGGCGGACTGTGTCCATTTCACAGACGTGAACTCGGAGAAGGGGTTGCCCGAGCACACGCAGTGGGGGGTCAGGTCCTGCTGGTCCAGCCCTGGAAAGCCGCTGTGCCACCTGCCTCCCCTGCACTGGCCCCCCACTCACATGCACCCCCTCCCCCCCACCGGCTGTCGTCCCGTGCACTAGCACGGCCGGGTCCGCAGAGCCGCCCGCGCTCGCCCAGCCCCGCTGGCCACGGTATGGCTCACTCCCCCTGCCTCGGTTTCCCCGCCTGTAAGAAGGAGCCACCCGCCCCCTCGCTGCGCAGGTTGTCAGAAGCAGCTGGTGCCCGGCACACCCTCGGCTCTTGTCACTTTTCCTAATTACGAATAAAATAAAAGCCTTTGGAATTTCTGCACGTAGCTAGATTGGTGAAAACGCGCTGGGTCGGTTTTCGCTTCCAGGCGTGTGGCTGGCCAGGTGGGCGCCGCCCCGGTGAACGTGCCGCCAGGTGTGTTTGCACTTTTGTCTTGGTGACTTTGGGTCCCTGCCTGCCGTTCCAGGGACACCACCCCGTTGCCTGGCAGCACAGATCTCCAGTAGAGAGATGAGCAGGTCCACCCCTTCCGGCGGAGGGACCCTGAGTTTTTCACTGACCTGACTCCCCGCTGGAAAGACCGGTTGGTTGGATTTGCGGGCCGTGCGCTGTTGCACCACAGGCGTCCGTTGTGCTGTACCGCAGGTGCCGCGTTGTGTTGTAGCGTGGGCCTGCGTCGTGTCGTGGGCCTCGGGGGTACATTGTATTATTCTGATGGTGCTGGTGAGGCCAAGGCGGAGACCACTGAACCCAATGTGCACCCCTCCCCGCTGGGGAATACAGGGCATCCCCCCAGTCTGCCCATGCGCACGCGCGCCAGCCCTGGGCCGGGTGGTGCTGTTGGGCCTGTGCGTCCCCATGGCTGCCCGTCAGGGTCACAGCTCGGAGCCGAGAGCATGTCCTTCCCTCCCGAGCTCACGGGGGTCCCCAAGCGGGAAGACAGCCTCTGCAGTCTCGGTGGCCGCAGCGCCAGGGAAGGGCCCTGAAAGGCACCCCCGTCTGGCTAGCCTGGGTGGCGAGTCCTCCGGGCCTGTGTGGGGTGGCGCGCGAACCGCGGGCACCGTGGTCTTTGGGACCCGGCTGCAGTCAAAGCCCACAGGGCGCGGGCGCAAGCTGCTGTTACCATCCTTTTCACCGCAAAGTCGGGGTTTCCGTGAAGACCAGGTGGGCGTTGGGTTCCGGGCAGGTGGAGGGAACTGTGCTTCCCGGTGCTGCAGCAGGTGTCTGCGGTCTGGCTGGTGTCCTATGTGGCATCGCCGTGCCCACTCGATTTTGTTCATCGGGCCGAGGGCAAAGCCGATGGACTGGGGTTTGCCAGCCGCACACGGCAGCTCAGGCGGGGGTTGCCCCCGTGGGCTGCGTCCCGTCCGGCAGCGCCCCTGCGGAGGCAGCTGTCACGTGAACGTGGCCTGCAGGCCCGGGAGGTCTGTCCTGCCAATGCCTGGGGCAGGGCTCCATGGGACACCAAGTGGGTGACCCCAAAGCTGTCAGGGAGGGGCGCAGGTGGAGGGAGAGGGCAGGCTCAGGAGCTGCGAGCCCGCAGGGAGCAGCCCACCCACCCGCAGGGCCGGGCTGGTGGAGGGAACGCAAGCCCTGGCAGGGCCACAGGGACCCTCTCGCTCCAGCCGGTGGGCCTCGCACCCTCCGGGAGCTGCCCGCTGTCACCTGTGGCCATGACTGCCCCCGCCCCCAGCCAGTCCCAGGGACCCTGCCGGACAGGAGGGGCCTTGGAGCACGGAGCAGTCCCGGATGAGCCAGGCCGACGCCATACCTGGGCCCCAGAGCCCCAGAGCCGGCCGGGGTCCTGCAGGGTGGGCAAAGATGTGGGCCACTTGCTGCCACCGGCGGGCGCGGTCCTGGTCACCCCGCGGCAGGCACCGCCCTGCGGCCCCGCGTGACCCTGCGGGCTGAATGCGGGTGGTGAACAGGGGCAGGGAATGCGGGGTGACCCTGTTGGCCTGGGGTGCCTTGAAGCCCTGGATTTGGGGGTGTCTGTGGCAGGTGGGCTATGCCCCGCCCTCCCCATGGGAGGTGGCCTTGCCGGGTGCCTCGTCCGCCCCTTCCTCTCCTGACGGGCCGAGGGGCGGGGGGTCAACTCAGGTGCATGCTCCGCAGCTGGAGGACCGGCAGGACAGCCAGGGGAGGGCGCTGCCAGCCCGGGAGACGGAGGCTGCATTCACCACGATGAGGGTCCCCAGCCTTCCCCACTGGGGGGCACCATGGGACATGGGGTGAGGGGGCGGGACTCTCACAGCGGGGCCGGGCCTGGGGAGCAGGCCCCCGGGCCCACACACAGGGCCAGGAGCTTGATGGGCCCACAGGTAGAGTGGACAGGAGGCTGTGGGGTCCTGGCTGGGAGGGGGTGAGCCCCTGGACCACGGGCCTCGCCTCTCGATAAACAGAAGCCAAGCAGACATGGTGGGGAGGGAGGCGGCTGAGGGACTGGGGGTCCCGTCCCTGTGGCCCTAATGTGGGAGCCTGGACCTGCTGGGTCTCAGGAGGGCAGGTGGCTGGACACTGTCCCCCATCCAGCGGCTGGCTGCTGGATGTGGCGCGTGAGCCGCGTTATCCATGGCGCTGCAGCCTCTCGGAGGCCTGCGTGTGGCGGGAGTGAGGACGCGCTTACCACACGTCCGTCACGCGTGCAGTGCGGGGACTGAGAGCCCGGGCCAGGCAAGTCTTGGGGTCCCAGCTGAGGGCTCCCCTCTTTAATCTTCCCAAAAGGCACCCCAGCTATAGTTGGGGTCCCTGTTCACATCAGACAAACAACTGAGCACGCCGTAGAGACCAGGAGTCGACGCCGTGGGGACCTAGAACAGAGAGGCCGCCAGTGCCCGGCTTTGTCCTGGGGATGGGCGTGTGAAGTGTAGAGGAAGTAAGAGGAAGCCAGGAAGGAAGGTCACGGCCAGTTTGCACAGAAGTTTAAAATGTTTGTTCTTCAAGATAATAAATGAAAAGACAAACACAGGTTCGGGAAAACACACGCAGTGGTGACGTCCGGACCATGATCTGGGCTCTGGAACGGGCGCTTCCGTGCTGGTTAGATTCCCGACGTCCAGCTCGCAGCCCTGCAGAGCGCGGCGCCTGGGCTAGCGCGGACGCCGGGTCCGGGCTGGACAACCTGAGCCGCGGCTTGGTCATTGGAAACCGGTTTCAGCTTCCAAACTGGCAGCGAGTCAAGCCCCCGGGCATGCCGGTGCCCTTGGGGCCCACTGGACGGCGGGCCAGGGTCTGAGTGCTCCTCCCCAGGAAGCGGACAAGGGTCCCGGAAGTCATCCTGGGGCGGTGAGGACAGACGGAGAGATGTGCGGAAACAGAGTTTATGGTTTAAATGGCCTCCGTGTCCTTGGGGTCTGCTGGCGGCGGTGGCTGACTTTCTTACGGGGCAACCCCGAGGGGCTGGTGGTGAGTCCTCACCTTCAGAAGCAGAGCAAGACCCCGAACCACACACGCAAAAGGGGCTTATTTGCATAGGGGGTGAGGAAGAGAGGGCGAGAGAAAAAAATGTGTTGGCCGGCACGTGGCCTGGTGTGAGCCGCCCGGCCCAGGTGTCTGCTGAGCAGAGCCCGGGCCTTTCGGGGGCGCCTGTGGCACAGGGTGGGGGTGTCGCCTTGCTCCCTGTCTTTCAGGTCCCCTGGCGGCTCCGCTCCGCCCCTGGCTCCCAGCAGCCCCGGCTCAGGAAGGGAGGGGAGTGTCACCTGCCGGCCGAGGGTGGGCCTCTGGAGACCCGGTTGGCGTCCTGTACCCACAGGTTGCGCCCACAGCTGTTAAGACACGGTCGGCGCAGCGGAGCTGAGAATTTGTTAGTAGCAAAACCTGTGGGTCTCCCAAGGCGGCCACGGCGAAGGCCCCGCACTGGGGTTTGAGCCGCAGACGCCGGTGGGTCTTGGTTCCGGAAGGTGAAGTCCGGGGAGCAGGGCTGCTTCCTTGTAGGCCGCGGAGGGGTCCCTGTCCCGGCCCCGCTTGCGGCAGGCGGCCCCACGTCCCGATGTTCCGGCTTCAACGGACCTGTGTGGGGACCGCCTTTTTGTAAAGGGCGCCGGCTGCCGGCTTAGCCCCCCGTGTCTGACTCGTCACCACGTGAGACTGTCAGGTGAGCTCGCGTTCTGACACACGGGGTGAGCGTTTCAACGCAGCAATTTGGGAGGACGAGATTCCGCCCCTAGCCCCGAGGAGACGGCATCTGTGGGGCCCTGTGGGTGGTGTCGGGCAGACTGGAGTCGGAGGAGGAGCACACGCCTTGAGTCGAGTCACCCGAGGCCGGGCAGTCTCTGCTCTTCTCAGCGTGCCTCATAGTTCAACATTAAAAAAGCTTGGAAAGGGGTCCCGGCCCCCACTTTAGTTTGGCAGAGCCCAGAGGTCGGGAGGGCTTGACTTAGGAGACGGGGGTCACAGAGGGACAAGCACCTAATACAGGAGCATCGCCTGAGAAGAGTAAATGTCTTTTACGTTTACCCAGACAAAGCCTCATTGTCATCTGGGAACAACTGTGGGGGGGCAGGTGGAGCCACATGGGACTTCCCGCTGGCCGGGGGTTGGGCTGGGGCTGGAGCCGGAACTCTGCCCCGGGAGCAAAGGTCTCCAGTTCTGGCCTTGCTGGGTGGCTGCTCCCTGTGGCTCCTCCCTTGTGGTTCCTCCCCCATGGCTCCTCCCCATGGCTCCTCCCCCATGGCTCCTCCCCATGGCTCCTCCCCCATGGCTGCTCCCTGTGGCTCCTCCCCATGGCTCCTCCCCATGGCTCCTCCCCCATGGCTCCTCCCTGTGGCACCTCCCCCGTGGCTCCTCCCTGTGGCTTCTCCACTGTGGCTCCTCCCTGAGGGCTTTGCTGCCCTGGACCTGTTCTGCCCCTGCAAGTTGAGCCTCTGGGTTGCACCCCCCCCACCCCCGACCTGCTGCGAGCTGCAGTTGGACCCCTGCAGTCTCCCAGCCCACTCCCTCGAATGCTCAGCCGGCCCAGCCCTGGGGTGTTTGGAATCCGGGGAGGGGTGCTGGCAGGGGGGCCTGGACAGTGGAACTGTGGAAGCGGGGGGGGGGGCAGGGAGGAGGGCAGCGCCCTCTGGGAGGTGCCTTGGCCCTGGTGCACCCCGGCTTTGGAGCCCTAAGTTTGCCCCCCTGGCTGCAAACGCTGCCCCACGGGGTTCGTGCTGCCGTGGCTCTGGGGGTGCAGGGGCAGGTTGATGTCCCACATGGAGGCGAACCTGCTCCTTCTGAACCTTATAACCGGACTCTGGGAAGCGTGCAGGCGCCGGGCCGGTGTTTCTCCCGGCAGCGCGGGTCCCAGCTCCTCCTCCCGGGGACCAGCAGTGTGGAGTTCTGACTCCAGGCTCACGGCTGGAAGAACTTCCTAGGTGCGGCCGCAGTGACTGCCGCCTCCTCCATGCAGGTGACAGCGGCCGTGTGTCCAGGGCTCTGGGGGAGTCCCCGTGAGAGTGTCCGGGGCGTGGCGAAGAATCCTGAGAGCGGTCGCAGCCCCCCAGGCGTCCCCCATTCTGTAAGCGCGTGAGCCGAGAATGGCTTTTGCGTTTTTGGAAAGCAGCTGGAAGGGGGTTTTGGTGACGTGGAAGCCTCGCGCAGGCTGAGTGCCAGGAGCGAAGCCTCTCTGAGCAGGCCGCCCCGTGGAGGTCGAGGGCCCCGGCAGCCTCGGGCGGGCTGGGCTGAGGCGCCCGTGAGGCTGGCTGGGGCCCGGTGGAGGCTTGGAGCCCTGTGGGCAGTGGTGCTGGGTTGCTCTGGGCCTGGGACGAAGCGCACAGAGGAGCGAACAGCCACGGAGGCAACTGGACATAGGCTGATGGCACGGGTAGGGCACCCCGAGACCGGGTGGGGGTCGCCAGCCCATCTTGGGCCCCCTGGTCTGGGCACAGCAAGGGACACTGAGGTCACCCTCCCTGCCGGGGACCAGGCGGTGCTGCTGAGTCAGCCGAGTCCCCGCCCCAGAGCCTGTCCAGGCGCCGCAGGTGAAGAGCCTGATTCAGGGAACCTCCCCCGTCAGCTCGGGATTTAGGGGGAAGCATGAGAGGTGCAGAGAGCTCGAGAACATTATGACATGCCCCGAGGCCTTCCGTCAACTGGCGATGGAGGGAATGTGGTGGTGACATGCAGGTGACTCAATTTACCACTTTAAACACTTGTCTCCGTGGCTCAGTGCGCCCCCGAGGCTGTGCGGGCGCCTCCCCCGAGTCTCCCGAGCTCTGCGGCCTCCACAGGAGGCCCTGTCCCCATGGGCCCCCAGGCCCTCTGGGGCCCCCGGCTCTTCTGGGGCTCCCCATGCCCTCCTGGGGCCACCCAGCCCCTCTGGGGCCCTCCCAGGAGTGGGGTCACCGTGCCCCTCCGTGACCGGCCCGAGGGCGGCATCCCCAGCGCCGCGCGTCGGGATCCCGCCCCGTGTCCTGGGCCCGCGTGCTGTCTGGGACGTTCCGGCTGCTGCTCCGTTCTCACGGGGCCACCCGGTACGTTGACTTCAAGTGTTTTTTTCCTTTCAGAGAGATGAGGTTGAAGTTCCTCTGGGGTCACCCAGTACCCCCAGCTCCCCATGACCTGGGGGCCCAGCCTGGCCCCAAGCGCCTCCATAGTCTGTGTCTGGGAAATGACCCCGCTCCCGTCACCCTTGTCCCATCGCACCCAGGGTCCTTGCTGCTCAGCAGACGGTGGGCCTGCCGCGCCCCGACCAGGTGGTCAGCAGGGATGGACAGCCGGGACGGTCGGCCGGGATGGTCAGCCGGGATGGCCAGCGGGGCGGTCAGCCGGGATGGTCAGCCAGGATGGTCAACAGGGTGGTCAGCCGGGATGGTCAGCAGGGCGGTCAGCAGGGTGGTCAGCAGAGCGGTCAGCCGGGATGGTCAGCCGCTGTCCGCTGTCATGTTTTCCAGTTCAGTCCGTGCAGGCGGCTCCTCCCACTGGGCTGTCCGGCTTCCAGGGGCCTCTGCCCGCCCCCCTCCCTGTGCCCTGAGGCACTCCCCGCACCCCAGTTGCAGGGCGTTTGCTGAGCTGGGGTCTGGCAGTGGGTGCCGTGGATGGGCACCCTGTCCTGCATGGAGCACCCCGCGAGGGAGCCGGGCGCCCCGAGTGCCCTTTCCCTGCGCTGCCCTTCCCCGCCGCTCCCACTAGCGTCCTGGAACCGCGTCGTTAGGCGTTTGCCCCTGAGACCTGGAGCCCCTTTCCATGCTTAGCAGGCCCAGGGCTCCGTTCTCTGGGGCGCTCCTGGGCCACAGCTCCTTTTGGGGTGAGTCTGAAGAAGTGCCGGTATATTCTGGGGGCCGGCGCTTTTGTCTCTAGTTATTCGGAACGAGTTGTGGGTGACTTCAGGCCCGTCGAGCGTTCCTGGGGACGCCCCTTCCAGCGGAGAGGCCCCGAGAGTGTGGCGACATCGGGGTGGGCATTCGGGTGACAAGGACACTTGGGGGGGCAGGGGACTTGGGAAGCACAGCAGAGCGGCGGGGAGGGTTGGGAGGGGGCGAGAGCGGGCAGAGCGGCCCCCCATGCCAGGTGCTCCCCGGGGGAGTTGGTGGTATCCGGACACGCGGCGGTGGTGCTGGGAAGGGGGTGCTGTGGCAGCGAGTGGGCGGCGGCCAGGGACATGCAAGCTGGACGCCCCGAGCACGACCTGGGCAGTGCCTGGGCAGGGAGCCTGGCCTGGCCTGGACGTGCCTGGTGCTGGCAGCCCCGCCCGGCGCTGGGGGCCGGTGCGGGGTGCAGGACCCGGCGCGGCGGGGGCAGGACCCGGGCGCAGCCGCATCACGCTTGGGCCCGGGTGCAGCTCCCTCTCTTCCTCCCGGCCAGGTCTGGACGCCCCGCCTGGGCCCTCGCCGCGGAGGATGGAAACACCCTCCTGGAGATGTCTCTGGGCCGCCTCCTCCGCCGGGCCTCCTCCAAAGCCTCGGACCTCCTGACCCTCGCCCCGGGTGGCGGCGGGCCCCCCTCCGTCCTGGACGGGGAGATCATCTACTCCAAGAACAATGTGTGCGTGCACCCGCCGGAGGGGCTGCAGGGGCTGGGGGAGCACCACCCAGGTGAGCCCTCGGAGGCACAAAGGGGGCGGGGGGCCGGGCCCCAGGCCTGGGGGGCAGGGACCCTGGTTGGGGCAGGGGCCCCCAGGTGTGGGAGGGGGAGAGGCAGCTGCCCTGGGCTAGAGCCGCCCGGCTCTAAGTGCGGGAAGAAACTCTCAGCTGCCCTGCAGGGTCGGGGCCAGAGCAGCTTCCTCTTCTGGGGTACCCTGTGTGCTGCGCGCTGAGGGGCCAGGCCCCCAGAATG
This sequence comes from Talpa occidentalis, assembly GCF_014898055.3. Taxonomy (NCBI): domain Eukaryota; kingdom Metazoa; phylum Chordata; class Mammalia; order Eulipotyphla; family Talpidae; genus Talpa; species Talpa occidentalis. The sequence continues at coordinate 135,241,174 of NW_023605083.1, read as the reverse complement.
CCGTGGGCGCCTGCTTCCCCTTCCAGCGCGGGTCGCTGACCGGCTATCCTCGGGCTGGACACAGAGGCCAGCCCCCGGGCCAGCGGGGAGCCCCAGCCCCCGGCAGGAACAGGGATGGTTGTGACACCCCCGGCCTGTGTGTCCTTTGTCACTTGTGTCAGTGACTCGCAGCGGATCCACGTAGTGTTTGATGGGATCTGCACGGTGACCTCACCAGCGTGGCCTGAGCCCCGGCAGCAGGAGGCAGCGCCTGGGGGCGGCTCCCCACAAGGCCAGCAGGGGAAGGGGGTGGCCCTGCTCTCCCATCTTCGCGTAGCCCCCGGTGCCCCAGTGGCGGCTGCCGGGACATGCTAAGTCGGGAATCAGCGCCCGCCCGGGGCCACTCGCTGTGCGCGGACGCCGTGTCAGGCCGAGCCGGGGCCGTGGCCAGGGGAGCACAGCTCACCTCCAGCCCGGCCTCCCGCCTCCCAGCTGTGCCCCACGGCCGCTCCTGCAGGCCCCGCAGCCGCAGAACCCCGGCCCTGGCTCCTGCCTGGGCCTTCCAGAGCAAAGACAGGCACCCCGGGCATCGGGACCCCAAATAGTCAGGTCCTGCGGTAGGAGAGGCCCGGAGAGGCCGGCACAAAGGGGGCCCTGTCCTCAGGAGGGGCCGTGCTGCCCTGGAGGCCAGTCCCTCGCCCTTCGGGGAGGTGGAAGCCTGGCGCCAGCCTTTGTCCCTCCTGACAGCTCAGCAGGGCCGCCACATCCCACTGCCCCCGGCCTGGGCTCCCCAGACGAGGAGGGAAAACTCTGAGGCCCCCACACAGTGTGGCAACAGGGTGAGGCTCTAAACTTGGGGAGCTCCTGTACTAGGAGAAGTGCCGAGGGCCCCTGCCCTGACCTGCTAGGCCTGTGGGCACAGGACACGCCCGCCTCCCCTTGCCCCGGCCCAGCTGTGCCCGCGGTGTGTCCACTGGAGGGCGGCTGTGTCTGTAGCCACGGCCAGCCCGGCCACATGGGCGGCCCCACGTCCCTCTGCACGGGTCGGGCCCTCACCCCCCGCCTTCCATCCCCCCCAGGCTACCTGTGCGTGTACATGGAGAAGGATGAGCTGCTGGGGGCCACCCTCATCCTCGCCTGGGTCCCCAACTCACGCATCCAGAGGCAGGACGAGGAGGCGCTGCGGTACATCACCCCCGAGAGCTCCCCGGTGCGCAAGGTGCCCCGACCGCGGGGCCGGCGTGCGCAGAGCTCGGGGGACCCACGCCAGCCCTCCCCCACGGAGCTGAGGCCCGCCCCGGGCCCCGGGGACGAGGACATCCTGGCGGTGGCCCAGAGCGCCGGGGACGCCGGGCGCGCGAGCCCCTCCCTGCACGCCGGGGAGAAGCCGGCCCAGGGCCTGGGTGCGGACTGCGGCCTCCCGGCCTCTCAGCCGGCACACGGCGACCCGGGCGTCCCGTCCGCGGTCAGCCCCCAGGACGGGCCGGAGGAGGGGCGGGAGCCAAGGCCCGAGGCGGGCGAGGAGCACGGCTCCCTGGGGCTGTCGGCCGAGGGCGCCAGCAGGGACAGCTCCTTCGACTCGGACTCGGACGCCTTCTCGTCGCCCCTGTGCCTCTCGCCCATCAGCGCGGCGCTGGCGGAGAGCAGCGGCTCCGTGTTCCTGGAGGGCGAGAGCGGGTGAGTCCGGCCCCGTCCCAGCGCCGCGGCGGGGTCCCCGAGCCTGAGCCGGCCGAGTGGGCAGTGGAGGAGACGCAGCGGGCCCTGCCCCTCCTTCCTCTCCCCCGTGGGAGGCGCCCAGACCGAACCCCGCGAGCCACGTCCCCAGTGGGCCCGGGACTGCCCCTGTCCCACGGCCCCAGCACCCTCCAGGGGCCCCGGGAGGCCTCTGGCCCAAGGGGCAGGCCTGGTCCCCCGAGCCTCTGAGGCGGGCCCTGCTCCCAAGCCCGCAGGCCACCCAACCTCATCACCTTGCACCCTTAGCTGCAGGGCTGGGGCATGGCCCAGGGGCTTGCACCCTGCGTTCTGGGGGCCCCAGGGAGCCCCCGCAGCAGAGGCCGGAGGCGGGAACTGCAGGGGAGGTGGCGGCAGCTTCCATGGGGCCGTGAAGCCTCGCAGAGATGGGCGTGCTCGTGCCAGGCCGCAGGGGCCCCTCGGAGCCCTGGTCCTTGCTCCTTGTGGTGTCCGGTGGACAGCAGGGCTGGGAGTAAGCGCCGTCGGGGCCAGGCACGGCATGGAGCTGCTGAGCCCGGCGAGCGCCGTGGGGGCAGCTGAGATTGGCCGGGCGCCACGGGCCACCTGTTCTCGTGCTGCGCCCTCCGGTCAGCCCGCCGGGCAGCTCTGGTCCCTGTGTGCGGAGGGGACACAAGGTTCGGGGAGGGTCAGGAGCTTGCCCGCGACACTCGGCCAGTGCGCCAGCTGAGCCGGTCACCCCATCTGGGTCTGCACCAGGCCTCGGGCAGGGGAGGCCACATGGGCTGACCGAGGCCAGGGCCAGCGGGCAGCTGTGTCCGTGAGCTGGCCTCAGTGGGAAGGAATTGGAGATGAACTCTCCCCGGGGTGTCCTGCGACTCGGGGCTGGCCCTTAAGCCCAGGCTGAACTGACAACACTTGTCTCAAGGCGGCTGTGGCCGGTGGCGCCAGGGACCACCGGGCTCCTGGGCTGAGTGACCTCAAGTGCCAGCACGGGCTTGTCAGAGCTCCCCCTGCTGGTGCCACCCGCCAGCGCAGCCAGATCCGGGCTAGCACCCGGTCAGGGGGGAGGGCGGGTGCCCGGCACCCCCGGCAGGCAGAGGGCGTCCGTGGACAGGCGTCAGCACCCCGTCTTCACTCTGCCCTCCCCAGGCCAGGGCTGTGGCAGAAGCAGGGCCAGCACCTGCTCCCCCTGTCCAGCCGCCCTCTCGTGAAGGCGCCTGGTGTTCAGGACTTAGGAGACCTGGTTGGCGTGAGCCTGGGGCACCTCCGTTTCCTCGTTTGTAAGTTGGGGACGGCAATGTCCCCTTTGTGGGGTCCCCCTGAGAACCCCCTGGTGGCCCCTCTTCCTCTCCTCGGTTGGCTGCCCTCCAACCTGGGCCCGAGACCTCAGGGGACGGTTGATGAAGCCCAGCGCCCAGGCAGCTCCAGGCCTTCTTGCCCCAGGGGGTTCCGGCCCGGGGACGCTCGGCGAGGTCGGGGGCGTTTCTGTCACCGCTGAGGGTGGGTGTGAGTGGCGTCTGGTGGGTGGAGACTGAGAACCCTCCTAGAGGCCCCGATGGCCTCGGCCAGGCGCCGGCCTAAGCAGCGGAGCCGTTGAAATGCTCCTGACGCCCACACACTGTCCCCGCCGCCCCGCGCCCGGCTCGGGGGGCCCCGCCACCGCCGCCCGGCTCACAGCTCAGGCCTCTGCGCGTTCACGTCATGCTCCCACCACCGCCACCATCTGTGCCGAGACTTTTCCATCGCCCCAAAGACACCTGTCCCGTGAGCAGTGGCCCCCGCCGGCCCCGCCCCGCCGACCCGCTCCCTGTCCAAGGACGTCAACTGTGGGCGCCCGGTGTGTGGGCCCGGGGACCCCCTGGCGTCGCCTCCCAAGGCCCAGCTGCCCTCGGGGCTCAGCTCCTGTACGAGTGACTAGACCCCCTCACACACCCTGCCGGGACGTGGACTGGGTGCGCGTTTGCATCCACGTGGGCCTTTCCACCTCCCGAGTGCGCGCCCCACCTGCCGCTAGTTCGGGGTCACCCAAGGGCCTGGTGGCTGAGGATCCTGGTCTGTGGTCTCCCCAACCCGTGCGCCCCACACCGTGCAGCTCTAGTTCTCCCCCGTGAGCCCTGCACCCCGCAGCTCCAGGTCCCCCCCAGCCCCGCACCCCGCAGCTCCGGGGCTTCCGGGCCCCCTGGGAGCGAGGCAGGGCGGGCGTGGGCTTGGCAGGCGGCTGGTCCCTGAGTTGTTTGCCGGCGGCTTTGCTGCCAGGGCACCGCGGTCCCTGCCTCTCCCAGCCCCGGTCCCGGCACAGGCAGGGCCGCTCCCCGCCGTCCCGCCCCAGCGCAGGAGAGGCCAGAAGTCCTGCGTGCAGTTCTGGACGCCGCAGAACAGTTGTTCCCCGTCCAGCGGCCCAGGAGGGCATCCCGGGCAGCTTTGACAAGTCCAGCGGCCCAGCGCCCCGAGACACATTACCCCGGGTCACTGTAGGGGCTGGGCCTGGCCAGGGTGACCCTCTGGGGCTGAGACCGCTGCGTGGGCCTCGTGCCTCGGGCAGAGAGGGCCTCTGTGCCCAGGCGCCCCGGGCACCCTGGCTGGACCAGGAGCCTCGCAGGGTGGCCTGGCTCTGAGGCCCTGCCGCCCTGCAGCTGCCTGGGGGCCCCCGGTTCTGAATGTGCCCGGGAGCTGCCCCCCGGGGCGGAGGCAGGCTGGCTCACGGGGCCCCTCTAGCGGCAGACCCGGGGAACTGCACACGGAGGCTGCGCACCGGGCCTGGGAGGGGGAGGGGCCCGCCCCAGCCCCCAGCACCGGCGGCCCGGTGGTCCCAAGGGCTGGCTGGTCAGAACCTGACCGTGTCCATGTGTGCGCTGCCCTGGGGTCTGGCTAGGCCAGTTGCCATCTCAGCGCCCAGCCCTTGCCCCAGCACAGCCGCGGCCAGCAAGCCTTGACCGCGTGAGCCTTTAACGACCGCTGGGGAAGGTGGGCAGAGGCCCGCTGCTGACTGGCCGCCGCTGACTGGCCGCTGCTGACTGGCCGCTGCTGACTGGCCGCCGCTGACGGGCCGCCGCTGACGGGCCGCCGTGGACCCGCTTCCGCCCCAAGAGTCTGAGTTCACGTGCAGGGCTGGGGTCTGTGGCTCTTCATCCTGAGCCTTCCACAGTGCCAGGAATCGAGGCTGTGTTTGGGGTGGAGATGAGTGACGGCCAGGCCCGGCCCTGGGGATCCCGTCCCTGGTTTCTGTCCCAAAGGTACGGCCAGTGTGAAGGGCGAGCAGGCGAGGGGTCACGTGACAGGCCCCGCAGCAGGCCACCCTCGGGCCGAGCGCCGGCCACATGAGGGAAGAGCTGCCCCCACCCCGAACATCCCCTTGGAACGTGTCCTGAGGAATCATCTGAATCACCTGGGAAAGCCGTGCGCAGAGGCGTCCGCCAAGGGGGCCTTTTTGGCAGGGGGTGGGGCGGCAGAGAGCCCCCCGGAAACAGGAGGGGATGGAGTCTGTGGCGGGGTCGTATAGACGAGGGTGCACTCGGCTCTTCCCTGGTTTCCTGCTCCCTGGTGGGGAGGGCTGGGGTGGGCACTGGGGGGCTGGCAGGTAGAGGCAGCCCCCGGAAACACCCTAGCAGTCGGGAGGGGGCGCAGGGAGGGAGGGGTCCCAGCTGGGAGCAGCCAGGTGAGGTCCCAGGGCCTGGGGTCTTGCCGGGGCCATCCCAGTGCAGCTCCAGTGGTGGCGGTGGGGGTGGAGTGGGGGTGCTGGGGCTGCCGCCACCCAGGAGAGTAGGGGCTGGGGGCCGTGAGCGGAGCTGCTGAGACCCGAGTGGCCTGGTGGGACCAGGGTGGCCGGAAATTGTCGGAGGGGGTGGAGGGAGCTAGGTGGGGGCCTCCGCGCCCCTCCGTACTTCAGGAAGATCCCCAAGCCGGGTCCTGGGCCAGCGGGTGCCCAGACACCCCGGATGCCCCGGGAGCCCCCGCCTCGCCCTGCCTGGGCCCCCAGCGGAGCCTGGCAGTCGGGAAGCTGGCAGCTTCCAAAGATCTGTTGTTTGGGTTTGTTTGTGCTTCTGTAACCGGGAGCTGAGATTTATTTCTTTAAAACACCCCGTCTCCCGACGCCCTGCAATCTGTTCCTGTCCGCCAAGGCTTGTCTGGTCTCCTTGCAGCACCCGGCGGGCTCTGCAGAGGCTTCTCCCCCGTGCCCCCACCTGCGTCAGGGTGATGGGCACCAGCTGCTCCCTGCGCCTGGTGCCTGAGACCCAGGGTCAGTGGGAAGCTCCGGGGATGGGCAGCCGGCAGACCTGAGCCCCGTGGGCTGGTCTCAGCCTCAGGGCGACTGGATATGGCAGGACACTGCTCTGCCCGGGCCTCGGTGCCAGGCGGTGCCCGGGAGGCAGCCCCCTGCCTGCCCCAGCTCCGGGGTCCACCAGCAGGCTGCCGGCTCCAGGAGCTCAGAGGGGCTGCCGGGGAAGGCAGGCCTGGTCCCCACAGGCCCGGCCCTTGGCAGGGGCGCCTGTTTAGTGTTCTCTGGCCAGCCCTTTCCTTTGTCCTGATAGTTGGGGGCTTCTCGGAGGAGATCCGGAGAGCTCCTGATGTAGGGGTCCGGCAGCCAGGACCCCTCGCTGGCTGGAGCAGGGGTTCTGAAAGTCACCTGCCAGGTGTCCCCCACGGAGGCCAGATTGCCCCCACAGGCCTGGCCGGGCGGGTGGCCCTGAACTAATGCTGCTATTGCTGACCCAAAGGGCTGGCCTCGGCCTGTGAAAGCGGCCAAGATGGGGAGGACAACATGCCCTGACCTCCTAGAAAGCGAAGAGAGGCGGCTGGGGCCAGGGAGAGGCAGGGCGCCCGCTGCAGGAGGGCTCTGGCCTCTCCGCTTGCCAAGCTCCGCAGCCCCCCGGGGCCGTGATGCAACCCGAGCTGCGGTTGCAGGGTGTCTAGGGAGGCCCTGGGGGCGTGTGGCACCAGCAACCCGGGGCTGCCCTGGGGAGCAGGCGCTTGAGGCCGCCCACTCTTGCATCAGCAGCCCTGGCGGGCCCTGCAGACCCAGGCCCACGCAGCTGCAGAAGCCGTGCCGAGGTCAGCAGGGGTGGCGCCTCCCACACGGGGTACGCCCAGCGGACACCTGGCTGCCGCAATGTCACCCAGCACCTGATGAAATCCCCCAGGCGGGGCAGGGACTGTCCGTCGGGGCAGCGTCCCTGTCCTCTGCCTGCTCTGTCTCCCAACCGTTCTTCCCAGAGTCAGCAGAAAAGGCGTTTCACCAAAGGCCGCCTGACACCTGTGGAGGGCGCGGTCAGAGGCTCCGGGCGGCCCCACCTGCACGCAGGAGGCGGCTTCCCAGCGTCAAGGGCAGCGTGGGCCCCCAGCCCTGGGCCAGGCCACCTGTGAGCTCTGGTGGGCGTGGCCTGGCCTGGGGTCAGCTGGCCGCGTAGCAGGCCTGGCCTCCCCGGCAGCAGGCATGGCAGACGGCTCTGGGTCCCGAGCCCTGGGTCACAGCCCAGCTCGCACGGCCTCGTGCCCCCAAAGGCTCTCCCTGGTTGTCCTGCCCCTTCGGGTGGTGGGGAAGTGACCGCAGGGGCCCAGGGATTGTCTTGGTTGGCCTGGCATCGCTGGGTCCCCAGAAGAGGAGGGACTGGCCCCCCATGGGGCGGCACACCCACCTCTGTCACATGGTGTTGGGTGGCTCTCCCATGGGTGTGGCCCCTCTGGAGAGGATGGACCATTCCTGGGGGCTTCGGAGCCAGAAAGGGGTGCTGGGGGGTACCTGCCCCTGTCGGGGTACCCTGGGCGCTGCCTGGGGGTCACTGGAGGGGTAGGGGCCAAGAGACCCGGTGCCCAGCAAGGGGGTGTCTGGACCCCGCTCTCCGGGCCCCGGCGGCGGCGGGCAGAGCCGGGATGGCAGAGGCATGGGGGAGCCGTCTCGCCTCTGTAAATATTTAAACGCCGGGAGGATTATTTTTGGAGCCGCGCTCTCCCCGAGCCTGGCCGGCTGCCGCGGAGAGTGTCGAGTGACCGCAGGCCCCGGGCCCCCCGTGCTGCTCGACGGCTCTGCTTCATTGGGGTCGCGCCCCCCTGTGAGCACTTGGACAGCCGGCTCCTGACTTTCACTTTTGGGGTCGGCCGTGTGGCCCTTGTGTCTGGGAAGCTTTCCTCAAGGTCGTTAAAGTGACGGTTTCGAGCTCGCAAACCGCAAGCCATGAAGTGAGGGGCCAGAGCTCGGCCAGGTGCCGGGGCCGCCCCGCCCGGCCCGCCTGGGGTGAAAGGCGCATTGTGCGCCCGAGCCCGGGGGCCCCCAGAGAGGCGTCTGTGTGGGCCACTGGCGGACTGCGGCCGAGCGGGCTTCCCGGCCAGTGGCAGCAAGGGGCACCAAGTCCATTCGAGCCAGCCCCGAGAGCAGGCCCAGCGGGGGCCTGGCGTCCTGGCCCCCCAGGCGGAGGGGGACACAGACCTGCCCTTTGGAGCTCGGCGTCCCAAGAAGTGGCCCTGGGCTGGGGCGCCGCGTGCCCCACAGACAGCAGGCTTCCCCCGGGTCAGCTTCCCCTGCAGCAGCCTGCCCCACGGGGCGCTCCTCCGCGTCCACAAAGGGCAGAAGACCCCGCGGTCCTGGCCCGACTGCCCCACTCCCACACCCCCAGCTGATGGGCGCACCCTCCCTGGCCCGGGCGTGGCTGGCCGCCCTCACTGGCCACCGAGTCCCGGGGCTGGCCTGTGCTGGGTGCTGAGTCAGCCCCAGCAGGCCCTCGGCACTGGGCCCCCCACCGGGTGTCCTGCCTCCCTTCTCAGCTGGCCTCCACTCCCACTGACCTCGTCTCCTTTCTGGGTGTCCGGAGGGTGGAGATGGTTGTCAGGAGATCCCCCTCCCGCGTGGGGCCCAGCAGGCCTCCCCAAAACCAGACAGCCTCTAAGCCGGCCTGGCTTCTGGGCCCAGTGCAGGGACTTACTGAGGTCACCCCCGGGGGTGGGCTGGGCCAGCGGACACGGCCTGCCCCCCTGTCCTCGCGCCCGGGCTGACACGCTCGCCTCCAGCACAGCCCAAGGTGCCAAGGGTAGCTTTGTCTGGAATCCACTTCTCTGGGCCCTGCTTTAAAATCGTACGTGATTGTCACACAGACAACGCGTGGTCAGTGCAGGAGGCCAGAAATAACCCCCCCCAGGGGCTGGCCAGGGACTGAGACCAGGCAGACAGTCACCCGTCCACAGTGACCCCAAAGCAGGGGCGCCTCCTGCGTCCGCGGGCAGGTGGAGAAACAGAATGTGGAAGAGATTTCGGCCTCAGCAAGGAGAGCCCCCAGAGGCTGCGGTGTGACGGCGCCGAGGCCCTTATCCTGGGTCAACCGCCGGTCCAGACACGCAGTCCCCGGCCCTGCTCCACAGGGACCCAGAGGGACGGCCCGTGGCGGGGCCGGAGTGGGGCTCTGTGGACAGGGTCCTGGGGGTGGGGGCATGGGAGCACCGCAGGCGGGGCAGGCGGGACACGGCACCACGCAGCGCGCCCCGAAGCTGGCAGAAGTGGCCAGTTCTGCGTGGATGTGTTCTACCAGAGCAGAGATGGGGAAGGGGGGAGCGGCTGGGGGTGCCGTCGGGGCCTTTGAGGACCAGCTCTTTGGGTCTAGTCCAGTAGCCTGTGTAGCCCGTCTCCCCAGCAAGGGTCCGAGCTTCAAGGGTCCCCGCCCACAGGCCCGCTGGTGCCACCTACCCCACACCAGGGCTGGTGCCGCCCGCCCTGCAATCCCCAGGCAGCCGAGCCCAGAGGCCCCGGGCTGAGAGGGGCCTCCGTGGCTATTTCACGGGCTTTGCGCTGATTACCAATGAAAGGACCAACCTCCATGCACAGAACTTTCCGGAAAACCTCTGTTCACCCCAAGGTTGAGGAGCTGGGACTGGTTTGCTATCTTGCTGGTGTTGCTGACGGCGTTCTTGGGGTCTGCCAGGAGCCCCCAGCCCAGCAGGAGGGTGGCCAGTCTGGCCTCCAGCTGCTGCCCGCTGGCCTGCCCTTGGGGACACACGTGTTCCCGCGCCCTGCAGGCGGCTCTCAGCAGTCAGCAAGGGGAAGCGATGGCTGCATGCAGGTGGCCCCAGCGGGAGCACAGCCCAGGGCGGCCGCTCTGTGGCTTTGGGAGAATGTCAGAGCCTGGCAGTGTCCACGTGCCGAGGAGCCCAGGGCCGGTGGCCTGACTGACTCCGCCCTGGGGACTGAGGGGAACAGCCCTTCCCCTGGCGCGCGACACCTTCCCGTTTCCTAACCCCGGCCCGGCGGGACCCCAGGGGTATGTCCTCTCTGACCCAGGGTTCAAAGTGCAGCTTGGCCTGAGAGGGAGCTGGGTCCTGGCTGCAGGCACGCACACATGTGCACATACAATACACAGGGCACATGTGGCAGTGCACATGTGGCAGTGCACATGTGTCCTCACGCACACACGGAACCCTGTGGCACATGGAACACACGTACATGAAGCGCACATGTGTACCACAGAGCACACGTCCTCACACATACATGGAACACACGTGGCACATGCCTACATGGAGTACACACGTATGGAGCACATGTGCGCACACTTGTATGTTTGCGCTCACACACGTACCTGCAAAGCACATGCACACTCAAGGTGTGCAGAGCACACACATGCGTACACAGAATACACATGCAAGGCACTTTGCACACCTGCACCCACCTTCACAACACGCATGACCGTGCACAGACACCGTGCGGGGGAGCGGAAGGCGATCGGACTGGGGTACTCGGCGTCCTCTCGCCCCGCCTGTCTTGTTCTCCCTTCTCTGCGTGTTTTTTTAAGCCGCGTTCAGAATTACCGGGTGGCCTGGCTTCCTGCGCCCTCCTCCTGGCCCCGGCCTGGGCCACTCGCGTCTGCCCTGCAGCCAGCTCCGGGAGGGACTGTGCCTCTCCCCCCTGGGAGCCCGCCGCCGTGGGGGGTGCCCCAGCGGCTCGGAAGCCCCCCTCTCAGAGAAATGCCAGTGGCTGTGCCCGGGGTTCCACGGGAGGGAGGACACTCTGGAGTGGGGGCCACCCTGCCCTGCCCCAGTCTCCCACCCCCCAAACATTGGGCCCTGTTCCCTGGGCACCACCCACCGTTCACCCCGTTCCATGATCACCACTCTTGCCCCCCCACCCCCCGACAGGCTCTGCAATTCCTCTGTGGGTTGGGGCAGGGACCGTGGCCCAGAGAGTTGCTCCGGGCGCTTGCCTGGCTGGCCAGCCTTGCCTTGAGCAGTGATGCTGGCCACAACCGTATCCACCCAGCCCTTGCCCTCCCCAGAGGTGCCGGGGCCCCTCCGTGCCAACAACATAGGTACCAGATGGCCTTGCTGCTGCTGGGCACGCAGGAGGCCACAGGACGGAGCGTCCCATGGGCCTTGAGTCCAGTGCCCCTGCCAGATGCCCCCCTCCCTCTGCCCGCCTTCCACCTACCTAGTGGCCGCCTCTCCTGGTGGGCGCAGGACGCAGCCTGGACCCTGGGGTCAGAGCAGACTTCTCATGCCCGAGGGGCTCACCCTTTCATGAGAGGCCCGAAATCGGGCATCGTGGGCGCCCGGCCACCCACCCGAGCCGGGAGTCTGGCCTCAGCAGGAGGCGGCCAAGCCCACACAGGCTCCCCTGCGGGTGCCCCTCTGGGGCCACGCCGTGGGCGCTCTGCAGGCGGGCCCAGACCCGGCGGGTGGGGTGACCGCCCGGTGACCTGAGCCGGCAGGGCTGAGGGCTGAGCTCCAGCCCGGCCTCAAGTCCTGCCTTTGTGTCCGCCAGGCAGCAGTGCGCGCGGCTCCGCTCCGCGACCGGCGGCCGCCGTGGGGCCTGCAAGGCGCCTGGGGTCCGGCCGCAGCCTGAGCCGCTGCTGAGTCGCTGCGGCCGCCCAGGGCCGAGACCTGCCCCGGCCCCAGCAGTGATTTATGCAAACCTCACGCGGAGCTTTTATTTTCTGATTATCTCCGCGTCTGATGGATGGCGGATGCCGGCGCAGTCAACGTGTAAACAGACCCGCGAGGATGTCTCGGAGAGCAGGGGCCGCGCCCGCCGCCGGGGAGGTGCGGCTCGGGGAGGGGTCTCCGCGAACCTCCCGCTTTCGGTTTAAATCAAGTGTCGCCGGCCGGGTTGGCAGCCGCGCGGGGCTCCTAATTTGGTCCCCCTTGACCTCTGCAGCTTGATTGGCAGGTTTCTGGGGGGGGCAGCCTGGCTGGAGGAGCCGCCCTGGGACAGCTCTGCGTCCCCAGAGCCCCCTGGGGCGCGTGCAATTAGAGAGGCCTTCCTGCGGAAAGTTAATTAGCTACTAAATAGCATTTAGCACCATTTACGAGGGGACCGGTGGCCCTGGAAAGCGAAGGGAGATCAATGAAAAATGGCTGTCACGGGCGGGCGGCTGCGTCCCCCGCATCCCCCCACTCAGCGCTGGCCGCGGGCCGTGTCCCGTGTCCCGAGCTGGGGTGACATGGCCCACGAGACGGCCACCCCACGCCCCCAGAGGCTGTCCCTGCAGGGTGCCGGGAGTGGGTGGGCGGGAGGCCAGGCCTGAGCACCTGCCGGCCCCGACCGCGCCGCCTCCCGACATAAACACGCCCGCTCAGGTGCCGGGACCCGTGTCTGCAGGGACCGCGTGAGCCCCCGACTGTGTCCACCCAGGCTCTGCAGGTAGAACAGAGGCTGAGGCTCAGGTGAGATGAAGCCACATGAGGGCGGACCCCGGGCCCTCCTAAGAGACAGGAGACCCTGGAAGATGGCGGCAGAGACAGGGGGATGTGGCCACGAGCCCGGGGACCCCAAGGAAGTCCGGGGACTCCATGAGCTGGAAGAGAAGGGAGGACCCTCCCCAGGAGCCCTTGGAGGGGGCACACCCCGCGGGCACCCGGATCCAGGACTCCAGGCTCCAGAACCGGGAGAGCCCGTGCCCGTGGTTGGAGGCACCGGTGTGTGCGCAGCGGCCCGGGGAGCTCCTGGAGATGCGGCTGGGGGCGGGAGGCCCTGCCTGGGCGCTCTTGTCTGAAGCCCAGAGTGGGGTGTGGTCAGGGCCAGAGCCAGAAGGGCCCAGGGGTGGGGACCCGTCCCGGTCGGTCACCTGACCCACTCGCCTGCAGCCTCCGGGCGGGGCCCCTGCGCTGGCGGCAGGCGGCTCTTGTCCTGTGGACGCGGGTTCCTGCTCTGCCCGGGCTTGGCCTCGGGTGTTTGTCAGGACCCGGAGCTTCTGGTTTCCCACTTGAAAGTCTTGGCCACGGCCGGACGCTCCAGGACGCGTGACGCTGGGACGCGGGGGCCCTAGCACACGCGTGCTGACCGTGCACGCTGGTCTGTGCGTGGACAGGCATGCATGCCGACGCCCACGCCCTGCGCGCTCGCGCTGGAGCTCAGCCTGATGCTTGTTTGGCAAAAAAAAAAAAAGAAAGAAAAACATTTGTTTCAGCGAATGCCGGAGCCTGCAGCAGCCTGGGGGGAGCCCGGCGCAGGGGCGGCTGGAGCGGGGGGCGGGGGGGGGGGGCTCCGCAGCGCGACCTTCCAGGCTGGCGCCTGCGTGTGCAATGGGGTGGACCGCCCTCTCCCCCGAGGGTCCTGCGGCCACCGCGGCGGCTTCCAGCCTGGGCTGGGGCCGGGAGGGAACGGGGAGCTCGCAGCTTTGCTGTGCAGGCGCCGGCCCGGTCTGTGCCTGCCTGTCCTGGCTACGGGAGCGCTGACGAGAGTGGAGCTGCAGCTGGGCCTTGCTGGGGCCAGAGCAGCCGCTGCCCGGGTAGCCCCCAGTGGTTCCCCCAGCCAGGAAACACTTCTTGCTGATAGGAGGGGGTGGAAAATAGATGCTCCTTTGCAATCTGCACAACTGACGCTTTGATGACGCTTTGTGTATCTCCTCACTTTGCTCCTGCTCGCGTGAAGTGTGGGTCATGGGCCCACACCCCCGGGTATCTGTGATTTTCATGGGAGAGTGCATCAAAGGGGGGTGCCCAGGGTGGCTGCTGACCCAAGCGGTGCTTTGGGGCTCTGTATCAGGCTGCCGGGGTGGGGGTGCCCCCCACCACCACTCAGCCTGCCTAGCCCACCCTCGCTGGGCTGGTGAAGCGCCAATGGCCGCGGCCTGAGCCAAGCTGGCTGGACTCCAGCCAGAAGCTGCCCTTGGTCAGCCTGGCGCCGGCTGGTACAGGACAAGCAAAGTGGCACGGGACACACTGCAGCACCCCCGTTCCGAGCTCACTGCGGATGGGCCGATGTGGGGCTCGGGGTGATGCCGGGTTGGGAGGAGACGGGCGGCCTGCCAGCCCGCGGTCAGGTGTCACCGCCGTCGTCTGCCTCTGGGGTGGGCGGTGCTGGGCGGCAGCAGCCAGGGCCGGCTTTGGGCACCCGTGGGCACTGCAGTCCCAGGCAGAGCACAAACTGGGGGTGTGGGCCCCACACTGAGCCTCCTGGGGGGCAGGCGGGGAAGAACCCCGGGGCGTCTGCCCCGGCGCTCCGGCTCGGCTCGCGGGAGCCAGGCTGGCACAGGTGGGCAGATCACGTGGGGCGGCCCCAAGACCTGGACTGTTCTGGCCTCTGCCCAGTCCTTCCTCCCTTCGGCCTTTCTCAGCTGCCGGGAGGCTCCCTGCGACCTGCATCCTCGTCAGGACACCAGCGACGGCCTGCCGGTCCCCGCTCCTTCCCTGGAGGAGCCCTTCTCCGTTCAGGCAGCGCCCACAGCCCCCGCCCGTCCCCGCGAGGCCCTCCTCGGGGAAGCCCCAGCCTGACAGCGCGCCCCGCCCACGGGATGGTCAAGAAGCCCTTGCGGTGGAGCTGGGAGAGGAGCGGATTTGGGCTGAAAGCCTGAAAAAGAGCTCATGAAATTTAATCAGATGCCTGAGGGGCCACCTAAATTTAGTTGAATTATTATTAGTATTCGTGCCAATCTTAAACCGCCTAGAGCAACGTTGCTGAGAAACTGGGGACCCACTGGCCGGGTGGGGGTGCTTCTGTGGAGCAGGGGCCGCAGGCTGCAGGTGCCCTGGTGCCCCCACACCACTGGGCCCCTCAGCGGGAGCTGTGGGCCTCTGTGTGTGGCCAGGCCCGTAAGGGACACACCAAGGCCGCACAGGCCCTGCCAGCGGGGCCGCCACCCACAAGAGGCGCCTCCTCGGGCACCACTGCCCGAACTGGGGGGTTCCAGGGCCCTTCTGGCCACAAATGGGGCTTAGGGAGCAGCAGAGCCGCCGCCACAGGCAGGACGGACCCACGCTGCACCCCTCCCCTGCCCCGCCTCCCCCCATCTTTCTCGTGCCTCCTGCTGGGCTGGGGGTCCAGCTGCATTTCCACAGGGGCTGGCGGGCATGGGCCGATGATGGCCTGGATCCGGGCGCCCCGGCTGGGTGCTGGGGGGGGGGGTGCGCACAGGGGCGGCTCCCGTGGGCACTGGGTGGGAGGAGCGCGCCTCAACACCGTGGGTGCCCCCAGTCTGGGAGCTGAGCTTGGCTCTCGTTCTTCCTGAGCCGGAAGGAGGGGTCGCTGGCTGCTGTCAGCCGGGGGGCTGGTGGGGAGGAAGTCACCGGGGCCAGGCAGAGCAGCTGGCTCTCAAAAGCCTAGTTGGGGAGCCACGAGGAGCGCCTCCAGGCTGCTCGGCTATTAATTATTTTGCGTTATTTATTAGCTGTATACCCAGCGTCCCTCAGCCTCCACACGCGCATCTGCGAATGCCTTAAGGGAACAAGAAAAACAGATGATTCCTGCCTCCGGCCTCCGGCCCTAATGGATAATCGTAGATGTTAAGCGGAGGAGCCTGCCGCCCTTCCGGCCGGGTGGCGGGTGAAGACCCTGGTGAGGACAGAGCCGGCCCCGCAGCCCTGGTGGCTCAGCGGCATTTTTCTTCATTTTACGTAGATGTCAGGTGATGTCATCCTGCTTGACGAGGGAAAATGAAGAGGGACATTCTTGGCCGGTGTGCTCGCCCTGGCGGGCACGCACGGGCAGCGCCCGGTCACCGTCCCCTAAGCTGCTGTGGTGAGCCTGGGCGAGGGCGCGCCGGCCGCCCGTGACTGACGCCCTCCGTCATCAGCCGGCTCTGGGCCCGGCCCGGCCCTGCTGTCTCCGTCCCCAGGTGCTCCCGTCCCTCCGGCCGGGAGAGCTGGGTCTGTCCCTGCTGGCCACCTGGGCTCAGGGGCTGGAGCCGCAGAACCAGGCCTGGCTCCACCCCTGAAGGCAGAGAGGGTGCAACCCCCAAGGACGTGTCCCGGGGGGCGCTGCCCCCCCAGGCTTCCAAAATTCCAACAGCCCCTCTGTGGCCGCCCCAAGGCGATACCATTGACCGCACGGCAGCCCCCGCGGTCAGCGCCAGGCAGTGTCCCGCCCCGGGGAACCGCTCCAGCGCTGTGGGGGTGGCGGCCGCTGTGCCCTGCCCGGAGCCTCCGCTTAGTGGACGCATCCCAGCCTGCCGGGCCCGGTGGGCCTCGGAGATCAGTCCCTGTGTCCCCGGTGCGCGCCGGGCCCTGCGGGGTGACGCCCGCCCTGCTAGGGGTGCCGCCCCAGGGACAGGGCTGGAGGGCGGGGAGCAGGGGGACCGCAGCAGAGTCAGACGGGCCGACCCCTCCCCGTCTTGCATCCCGCGGCCCGGACGGGGACCCAGGATGGGCGGTCCCCCCTGAAGTCCCCTCTCGGAGGCCTGGCGGGAGCCAGGAGGAAGCGAGGACAGAGGAGGGCGGGGTCATGTCTTTCCCCCGCGTGTAAAATGTCGCCTTCGTTTGCTCACCGCGGCCTGAGGGTCCGTCACGGCCTGGACACGGTCCCCGTGCCTCTCCCGCTCCGGCTCGTGCTTGTCGTTCCCGGCAGCGGAGCCTTTTCATTTCGAGGACGTCGCTTGCGTGCTTGGGGGGGGGGGGTGTGCCTGGCGGGGCCCCGGGCGCGTGTTCTGGGCGCCGCCTCTGCTGGCGTGGGTGGTGACGGGAGTGTTTTCTCAGGCGCTGACTCGGTTTACGACTTCTTGAAGGTCCACTTCGAAGAAGGGCGTTTTCAATTTTCCCATTTGTT
Source organism: Talpa occidentalis (assembly GCF_014898055.3). Taxonomy (NCBI): domain Eukaryota; kingdom Metazoa; phylum Chordata; class Mammalia; order Eulipotyphla; family Talpidae; genus Talpa; species Talpa occidentalis. Next base: position 135,224,553 of record NW_023605083.1, on the reverse strand, counting down.
TATTGCAGTTTGTGTTTTAAGAAACCTCGGTCTATCCCAAGGCAGCAAGGCTTTCTCTACGATGCTTCTGGGAGCTTCCTGGTGCCAGGCTTCACCAACAGGCCCATGATCTGCTTTGAGTGAATTTTGCGTGTGACGGGGAAAGGCTCTTTCCTCGCGGGGGTGGACGAGCTGCGTGTGGGAGGCTGACCCTCCCCTGAGCCGCCGCTGCCTCGCGGCCGATGACCAGTCCATCTTGTTTGTCTTCCTGGACTCTCCGCTCTGTCCCACTAATCTGAGTCTGCCTTTTCTTTTCTTTTTTTTAAAAGATTTATTTATTTATGCACACAAGAGCTGGGGTACAGGCCAGAGAGGCGGGGGGTGAGAGGACTCCCCAGAGACAGAGTGGGGAGCAGAACAGGCAGACCGACGAAGTCCACGGCTGAGGGGGCCGCGGGGAGGCAGGAGAGTCAGCCGCGCCCCGTGGGCAGCTCCCTGGCCGGGGATCAAACTCGCGCAGCAGAGGCTGCGGTGAGCTTCCTAGGTTGCGTCTTAACCCCCTGCACCGCCCGGGAGGCCCCCGAGTCAGCCTTTTCACGAGTCACCGACTGCCCCGGTTGCTGGAGGTTTATAATAAGTCTCCAAATCGGGCAAGTTCCCAGCCTTCCTTTTTTTTTTTTTATAATTGCTTTGATGGTTCGAGATGTTCCTCTTTCCACATGAACTTTAGAGTCCGCTTGTCAATATCCACCAAAAAAGAAACCGTGCTGAGTTTCGACGGGGTTGTGTCGAATCTGTGAGTGAACGAGGCAAGGTCGCCGCCCTGGTGACCCCGCTTCCGGCCGCGGCCCTGCCCCCACCCCTCAGTCCTGTTCATTTCTCGGAGCGGGGAGCGGGGTGTGGGTGTGTGCGGGCGGCTGTGGGGCTCCCGAGTGGCGTTCACAGGCTTGTTCCTTAGTATTTTTGTATTATTTTTTCTATAATGGAACTTTCCACACCCCGCAGCGGTGGTCCCGGGGTCATCCTCTGTGACAGGCCCTGAGGACAGAGACCTGAGGCTCCACCGACCCTGACCAGGGGGACCGTGGACCCCAGCTGGGGGCCCAGCATGGTGTCCAGAATTAGTCAATCAGCTAATGAATGCAGATAGCGTCCCCCAAGGAGCTGTACAGGGCTGCAGCAGGCCTGGGGTGGGGGGGCTAGGGGAGGTTTGCAGACCCTCCGTCCAGGGGCCCAGGCCTCAGGCCATGGCAGGGCAGGGGCCTCAGCCTGCACCCCAAATCTGGCCTCTGGAAACCTCGGTCTGCCTGGGATGGGGGACCCGCAGGGGCAGCAGGGTGGCAGCCTGCGTAGGTGGGGGGGCGTCATGTCATTTGCCAGTGGAGGGGTGGGGGAGGGGCTGGAAAGAATGCCAGCTTTTGGGGGCCCTGTGCACTGATCCCGGGGGAGCCTGGGTGGTGGCCCTCCACGCGCTCTCCGCTGCCTGGCCTCATTGTTCTATAAGCAGATTATGAGTCGTGCATAAAGGGCGAGGTGGGGGCCAGGTGGGGGCTGCCCTCAGGCCTGCCCTGGCCATCTTGCAGACACGGATGGCGCGGCCTGGCCAGGGTCCATCGGAGACGGCCTCCCCTCGGCCTGTTTGTGTCCATTTGCCGTGTGGCCCCTGTGGGCCAGTTTATCAGCCGCCTCCCCCCAGCATCCTGGGGCTGCAGACCCGGCTGGACCTGGCCTGGCCACCACCTCCGGTGGGGGAGCTCCCGCACGGCCCGCACCGCCCGGCGTGCGCGCGGCAGCAGTAAAGGCGCCACGGCAGCCAGTCCTCCCCAGGGAGGTGCCCTGTGTTGGGAGCCCCTGCAAACCACCCACCCAGGGTTGTTTTTTTTTTTGCCATTTGAGGAAGGGCCTTGGGCTTAACGCATTCACTTGATGTTACTGTTAAACCTCCAGAGGCAGGCCCTCCCCGGGGTGGCTGAATCCATGGGATGAAATGTTTTGCGACTCGGGAGATAGACAAATTCTTGGAATTTTAAAAAGCCCTAATGATCAGGGTTGTGTCGATGAGCGTCCGCCTAGAGGCAGTGAGACACACTGGTGGGCATGTGTGCCGCGGAGCTGGGGTGCAGTGCCAGCTGCCACCCACCGCGGCGGGTGACCCTGACCTCTCTGGACTGCGGTTCCTCTCCCATGCCCTGGGGGTGGCGACCCTCCTTATTTCATGGGATTATCATGAGGATTATATCACCAGAGGAGCTTAGCGGAGGGCCAGGCCCGTGCTACGTGCTGAACGAGTGTTCGCTGTTGTTGTTAATGTGTTGCTGGCACGGGTGCTGCGGCCGAACGGCTCTTCTTTGAGAACAGTCAAACAATTTGAACCCAACAGAAACCCCACACCCCCTGAAGTGGCCACAGACACTTCTCCTAGTGAAGGCCGAGGGCCAGGGTGCCCAGTACTGGACACCCCAAGCCCAGACATCACCACTTTGCAGACGTGCCAAGGCTCAGAGACGCCTGGGACCTTGCTCCCGTCACACAGCGGCGGGGCGCTCAGCGGTCAGCCAGGCCGAAGCCGGCCTCTGCTGAAGTGGACGGGAGCTGGGTCGTGACGATGCTGCCCTACCCCATGAAAAGGGAATGGGGTGCGGCGGCGGGACCCGTTCATCCCCGCGCGCTCGTCCCTGGGTGTGCGCACCGGCCTTAGCGCGGCCGCGTTGGCGCGTGTAAACCTCCCCACGCCCTTGTCCTCCCCGCTGCTCCCGCAGAGACACGTGTGGCCACCACATCAGCTGCCCCGGCAGCTCACCCGCCGGCGCGGACGCCAACCTGCCCTTCCCCGATGGCCCTGGCCTCCTGCAGGGCCGGCGCTGGGACGAGCAGCAGCGCGCGTGGGCCCTGGAGCAGATCTGCGGCGTGTTCCGTGTGGACCTGGGGCAGATGCGCTCCCTCCGCCTGTTCTTCAGGTGAGCGGAGCTTCCGGGGGGCGGCCCCGCGCACGTGACTCGGGGGCCCGGGGGACCGAGGCCAGCAGCCCCAAGGTCCGTGTCCTCCATCTCCCAGCTCTTCGGCGGTGGCACTTCGCGACCGGTGGGGCGGGGCGGCCACCGACTCTTCATCTGCCTTCTGGGCGGTCGGACCCCTGACTTGGGAGCAGATGCCCGCCCAGCCCGCGCCGTGGCCGCCGTGACGCCACGGCAACGTGGTTCCCCCACAGGCGGGGCTTTCTCAAGGGAGCCCCTTTCTCTCCTGGCAGGCAGAAGGTCCTTACTCGCGACCCACCTGATAGCTACACTCACCCTCTTCCCAGAGGGCAGGGTGCCCAGCCCCAAGGAAGCACCCACCCTAGACCTGCCAGAGCAGGGGTAACCCGGGCACAGACCCGGGTCCTAGCTCCCCCTCCGGGGAAGGGCCACCAGGCTGGGCGGGTGCACCTGGGGCGAGCCGTGAGTTTCATGGGCAATGCCCAGCTTGGTGCTTACCCCCGGCATTCAAAATCTGGTCCTCCCAGTGGCACCCGCCGGTGCCTGTTGGAGAGGAGACGCGGGGCCAGGCCAGGTGGGGCGGACGTTGCTGGGCAAGTCTCTGGGAGCGAGGCGCGCCCCGTCCCTGGGCCGCCCGCCGGAGGGAGCGGCTTCGGTTTCTCCAGCAAAGGGGGTGATGGTGTCTGTCATCCGTCCCCTCCCGCCGGCAGCCGGGCTGCACAGGGCCCTCCTGGCTCCCGCCCCAGAGGCCAGTGACAGCGGCCGCTGCTGCCTTAGAAGCCCTTGCGCGCACACCCACGGCTCTCTCCCCCCCGCCGCCAGCGACGAGGCCTGCACCAGCGGCCAGCTGGTGGTCGCCAGCAGGGAGAGCCAGTACAAGGTGCTGCACTTCCACCACGGCGGCCTGGACAAGCTCTCGGACGTGTTCCAGCAGTGGAAGTACTGCGCGGAGACGCACCGCAAAGACCAGGTAGCCGGGGCCGCCGCCCGCCTGGCCTGGCCCTCCCGGGCGGCCCGGGCCCCGCGCGCCTCCCTGCCCCCCTCCCGCGGGGCGCGACCGGGACCCCGTGGCCGACGGCACCCGGCTCTGGCTCTGAAGCCCGCACCCGGGCTCTGGGTAAAGTCAGTGTTCTGCACTTGAAAACTCATGTTTTGACAAGGCTTCCTGCCATATTTTGCTCGATCTACATACAAACGTAATACAAGCTCTTTAATTATCTGTTTAAGATACTGTATGTGCTTATTAGGAGCGGGGCCGCCTGTAACGTTCCCTTCCTACCCACAGAGCGTCCCGCGGCTTCCCTTATTACAGTAGCGTGCCTTTCCCCCTGCATCGAGCAACCTTTGATTTTTGAATTAAATGTCAGCTGTAGTTTTGCCCTGGATTCGTGACTGCCCGCGGAGACGGCCTGGCGGGCAGGCACTGAACAGCGGTCCTTTGTATGTGGCCAATCACACGTAATTTATTGCAGGCCTCCCGGCAGCGGGAAGTTGGGCCGAACAACGCATTAATTCCGTTTCTTTGCGGCAGGGCTGGGGAGCGCGCGGGGGCGGCCGCAGTGGCCGAGAGGGGGCCGGCGGCGGGAGTGGGCCCGGGAGGGGGAGCGGCCGGGAAACCACGTTAAGATGGAGGCATTTTCATTTTAATTGCCTCTAATTACACTTGCCATTTAGGGGCTTGTGTGCAAGGGAGAGCCCCCCCTGCTCCTTTCAGGGGGCAGGGAGGGAGGGAGGGAGGGAGGCTTTTCAGTCCCGTGAAGGGCGCCGCTGGGTTCCAGGCCCCGCTCCCTGCGGGCGCACGCCCAGCTCCCCGCTGTCCAGCAGGTCTCGGACGAGAGGACGCGCATGCAGTTCTCCATCCGCCGCCCCAAGCTCCCGTCCTCGGAGACGCACCCCGAGGAGAGCATGTACCGCAGGCTGGACGTGTCGGCCTGGCTGCGCCACCTCAACGGGCAGGGCCAGGTGGAGGAGGAGTACAAGCTGCGCAAGGTGAGGCGGCGCCGCGGGGGGGACGCCCCTCGGCCCGGCAAGCTCGCCCCGCGGAGCCGTCAAACCACGCGAGCTTGGGGGACCCTGAGCCGGCCTGGGTGGAGGCACACGGGGAAACACCGCGGGAAACACCGCGTTTCCCAACCCTGGGATTAGGCCATGACGTGGGAATGACACGTTAATCTGCGCGCGCCCCGGGGGAGCATTGACATTGAAATGAGCCTGGCCCGCCTGCATGGGAATGGAGGCCCGAGGTTCCCGGCACACATGTGCAAATCGCCGCCTCTGAATAGTGTCAGCTGTCAGGGCCGTCCGGGGCCACTGAAACACAAGCCCCCGGGGATCTGGGGTGCTTGGAGCGCCCTGTCTCGGGCCCTCCCCAACCCTGGCCGCTTCCTCCAGGCCATTTTCTTTGGCGGCGTTGATGTGTCCATCCGGGGGGAGGTGTGGCCCTTCCTGCTGCGTTATTACAGCCCCGAGTCCACGTCGGAGGAGCGGGAGGCGCTGCGGCTGCGGAAGCGGAAGGAGTACGCCGACATCCAGCAGAAGAGGTACCCGGGCCGGCCGCAGGCCTGCTGGAGTGGCCCCGAGGGCAGCCGGCCTCAGTCCTGCGGCCACAGCCTCGGTCCCCTGAAGTGGGTCTCCCAGAAAGCGATGGGGCTGGGTCAGTGCACCCTTGTCCACAGTGGCCCTCAGCCCGCCTGTGGGGTGAGAATTCCTTCTTGACCACCTGGACCTGGTGTGACGTCCAGCGCCGGGCACCGGGTGGCTGAGGCGCCTGCAGCGGGCGATGGGACTGCTGCAGTCCATTTGGGCCTCCCTCACCGAGGGCTGCGGTCAGCTCCTTGCTGGGCCCCAGGAGGCCAGTCCATGTTGGAAAGCCTTGGGTCCACAGCAGCCCCCAAGGCCGTGGGGAGCTGGGGGTTGCCGGCGGGAGCCGTGACCCGGGCCCCCACCCAGGGAGCAGAGGTTGGGGTTGGCCCTAGCCGGCTGACGGGCGGCCTGTGCCCCCAGGCTCTGCATGACCCCTGAGGAGCAGCGGGCCTTCTGGCGCAGCGTGCAGTTCACCGTGGACAAGGACGTGGTGCGCACGGACCGGAGCAACCAGTTCTTCCGGGGCGAAGGCAACCCCAACGTGGAGAGCATGAGGTGTCCGTCCCCGTGGCCCCCCAGCCCCACTGCCCCAGTGGGCCCGCCAGGCACCAGGAGTCTCCCCTCCACCCTTGCGGGCCAGTGCCCAGATGCTAAGGCTTGCTCCCTCGTGTAGGCAGGCCCACCCCATCCTGGGCACGGCGTCCAGGGGAGCCCGGTTGTCCCTCCCAAGGGTGCCAGCAAGCCCCGCCCCCGGAGCCCCCCAGTCCTTGCCTAGTCACGTGACCGGGGCCAAGCTGCCCATGTCTGCCAGTGCGTGTCCTCTGGGTGCTCAGTGCTCACGTGCTTGGAGCCTGGTGCTGCTGGCTCTGACTTTCTGCTGCGCCGGGCAAGTGATGGCACAGAACGGGTGCCCGTGGAAATGCCTCTGCCAGCCCAAACTCCCGGGCGGCGGGAGCTGCCAAAATCAGACCCACGTCCCCCTGCCCCCGCGGCTGGGCTGAGGGGCGGCGGGGCGGGCGGCAGGGCGGGCAGGCGGGCAGGCAGGGGGGCCGCGCTCACCGCCCGCTCCGTGCGCAGGCGGATCCTGCTGAACTACGCTGTGTACAACCCGGCCGCCGGCTACTCCCAGGGCATGTCGGACCTGGTGGCGCCCATCCTGGCCGAGGTCCTGGACGAGGCCGACACCTTCTGGTGCTTTGTGGGTCTGATGCAGAACACCATCTTTGTCAGCTCCCCGCGGGACGAGGACATGGAGAAGCAGCTGGTGAGGCCGGGCGGGCGCGCGGCAGGGCGGGGCATGGGCACCGAACATGCTTGGCCAGCGCCTCCCTGTTGCCCGCGGGCGAGGTTGTCGGGTCATGGCAGTGGAAGAGCCATATAGACATTGCCAGTGGAGTCTGGGGCGCAGAGCCCAGGGGGCACGCCGAAGGCCGGGCCTTGAAGGGCCCGCCTCTGGGACCCCTACTTCCCTACACGGGACACCCCAGGCTGCGGGCAGGGAGGGGCAGGCCACACCACTGCCAGGCAGGGCCCAGAGCATCCTGTTCACTCAAGCCGGGCTGTGGACCCCGGGCGCCTGCTAGGGACCGGGGCCGACAGTGCAATGTTGTCTCGGCACCCCAGTCGGGGACAGCGCGGCTGATGGTGGATGGTGGGTGTTGGGGGGGCAGGAAGTCCTGGAGACAGATAGGAAGGAAGACGGGACTGGCCCGACTCCAGGGGGCATGAGGTGGCCTTGGGCCTGGCCATGACCCGGCTGAGCTGGGCATGCCAGGCAGTGACATGGGATGGCCCCTGTTGTGTCGGTAGAGCTGAGTGGAGGGTCCCAGTGCCAGGGCCAAGGACGGTCCCCTGGAGTGACTGTTAGGGGGCCACCCGGTGGGGCAGAGCACAGCAGAGGACTCGAGGACAGGGCGTGGAGCAGACGGCGTGGATTAGAGCGCGAGGGGCTTCTGGGTCCGATGGGGTGTCGGGGGTGGGGCCGGGCACGGGTGGAGGAACAGGCCGATCCGGAAGGTCCCCACCGTCGGTTCCTGCAGGGGCCCGGCTGCAGGCGTGTGGGGCGGGAACAAAGGGCCGTTTGTGGGGAAGGGGCCTGGGAGTTGCTGAGCCCCTGTCCTGGGCGGCTGCCCCCGGCCTGCCCGTCCCTCAGGGCACTGCCCAGTGACGTCGGGTCCCCAGTGCCTGGGGAGCTTTGGTGGGCCCTGCGCCCTCGCCCCGCCGGCCACAGAACAGGCCCCGTGACACCCCAACTGCCGGCGGTGGATGTGCTGGGGTGCGGCCAGCAATAGCTTTGCTGGTGTCCCGCCCAGGAGTCACGGGTGGGGCTCAGACTCTGCCGTCCGCTCTGAGTCGGCTCTGGAGGTGGTGGGTGGGGGGACCCACTCACCTTCCCAGAAAGGAGGGGCATCCGAAACAGCCCCCACACGACGGAGGCCGAGAGTCGGCCCCGTGGGGCTCCCCACGCACAGCCGGGCGCCCGGCCCCCAGAGCAGCCAGCAGGCCAGGACAGGCCTAGCGGGAGGAGCGGCCCGGGAGGCGGGGGCGGCGGGCGGGAGGGACGCCCTCGGCTGACTGTTGCCCCCCACAGCTGTACCTGCGGGAGCTGCTGCGGCTGACGCACCCGCACTTCTACCAGCACCTGGTGTCCCTGGGCGAGGACGGCCTGCACATGCTCTTCTGCCACCGCTGGCTGCTGCTGTGCTTCAAGCGGGAGTTCCCCGAGGCTGAGGCCCTGCGCATCTGGGAGGCCTGCTGGGCCCACTACCAGGTGGGTACCGGCGCCCCCGCCCGGCGCTGAGCCCGCGCCCCGTCCCGACTGCTCGTTTCCACGTGCTGTGCTGGACGCGCGCCTTGGCCCACGCGGGAGCACGTCGCGGGCGGAGCCGGCCGCCCAGGCAGGGGCTGCGGGCGAGCGGGGATGCGGCTCCTAACCCGGGAGAGAGGGGTGCGCATGCCGGGCCCCCCCCCCTGCGCCGGCTGTTGCCGCCACGGCCGTCCCCCTGGCGAGCGCCCCAGCCAGCCGCACCCGAGCGTGAGAGGACAGAGCAGCCGTGGCGGGAGGGACCCTGCTGGCTGCGGCTTCCTTGGAAGCCCACAAACAAGGGCACATCCTCTGCAGCCGTGGCTAAATTTAGCCGCATTGACCCCACCCCTTGATCAAGCGAGCAGCTCGGGGAGGGGGGCGGTGCAGGATGTGGGGGGGTCGCCTGGGACTGCGCGGCCCTGCCTGGCCCGTGGGCTGGATTAGTCCTGGCCTGTGGTCCAGCCCTGTTTACAGCGAGCTGCCTTCTCCTCCCACGCTCCCCTCCAGGAGAAGCTGGCACCCCTTCCTGGAGCCCCTGCCACCCCAGCGGTCCACAGAGTCGCCGAGGCTCCTTCTGGGCCCAGATAGGGCTGTCCGGGTTCTCTGGGGCTGGGGCTGGGGCTGGCAGTGCGGGGTCCAGGGGCCTGGACGGTCTCTGCAGAGCGAGCTTGGGGCCTTCACCAGCCGCTACTGCTGCGTCCTTGCGTCCTTGTGGGCCCCACCCGGCCCAGCTGGAAGACGTGGCTCCGCTTCGGGGTCTAAACACGGGCCTCCCGGGGCTCGTGTTCTTCCTCTGCCCTGCAGTGGGCGTGACTCCGAGGCGGTGCCCGGCAGCATCCGGGCAGGCGAGGACACTCCCGCCGGGCCCAGGGCCAGCTTCACAGCCGGCCGGGCAGGCTGGGCAGGCAGGGGCTCTGCACGGGCAGCTGAAGAGGTGGTGGCTTCGTTGAGCCTGGGGGCCCAGGGAGCTGACGGTGCACCCTCCTGCCTGAGCAGACTCCAGAGCTGCACGGTCAGCCTGGAGGCAGGCCACTGGCCGAAGGTCACTGCCGGGAGGGCCTCCCTCCTCGACCTGGGATGTGTCGGGGCCCCACCCCTGCGCTCCGGTCTTGAGGCCTTGGTGAAGGAGCTCAGGCTCCAGGGGCAGCTGCCGGAGAAGTCGTGTTCCCTATACCCGCCGTGACGGGGAGCCAGGGTCCCCAAAAGAGCAGCGGCAGGGGGACAGCCAGCCCCAGCACTGCCCCCGTGCCTTGGCAGGCGGGTCCTGACACGGGCACACTTGAGTGGGGACACGGAGGACAGCAGGGCCTGAGGGACTCGCCTCCCCTGGGGACCGGTCTGGGCGGCCCGCCTGACCCCTCCCCTCTCCGCAGACGGACTACTTCCACCTCTTCGTGTGCGTGGCCATCGTGGCCATCTACGGGGACGACGTGGTGGAGCAGCAGCTGGCCACAGACCAGATGCTCCTGCACTTTGGGAACCTGGCCATGCACATGAACGGGGAGCTCGTGCTCAGGAAGGTGAGCCCCCCCACCAACAGGCCCCTTCACCAGCCACGCTGGGGCCCCCGCCCCACCCATGGGCCCGCCTGGAGCTCCCCACCCAAACCTGGGCCGGCACCTCCAGCAGGGGCTGGGGCTGGGCTGTCTGGCTCCTCAGGGGCCGCCCCCCTTCGGGCACCTCACTCACAGCCAGAGCCAGGGAAGCGGGGAAGCAGGCTGGGGGGGGCGGGCGGGGGGCCCCCCTCTCACCTACGGCTAGTGGACCAAACACTAAAAGGGGACCATGGCCGTTGCTGTCCCCCACCTTCCCGGCTCCTGCCTGCGAGATGTGAGGCTGCTGCCGCGGCCCTTGCTCTCCGGGCGTCCCCGGCCGACCGCCGCCCTCTCTCCGCAGGCACGGAGTCTGCTGTACCAGTTCCGCCTCCTGCCCCGCATCCCCTGTGGCCTGCACGACCTGTGCCGCCGGTGCGGGCCGGGCATGTGGGACAGCGGCTCCATCCCCGCGGTGGAGTGCACGGGCCACCACCCCGGGGCCCAGGGCTGCCCCTACGGGGGTGCGGCGGAGCTGCCCTCGCCCAAGCCCCCCAGAGAAGGCAAGAAGGGCCCAAGGACGCCTCGAGAAGGTTTCGGGTTCCGCAGATAGGCTGGGCCCCCAGCTGGTCGGTGGGGGGGGGCCTTGCCGGGGTGGGGGGGCCTGGGAATGGGGGGGCGGGGGGACGTGGAGGGGACGGGAGGGTTGAAAGTAAGAGAAATGCCTTTGGGCAGCGCGAAGGGAACCTTTTCATAGTAACAACAAAAGCAGAGCCCCCACCTGTCCAGAGACAAGCCAGCCCCCGAAATAGTGGGGTTAGAGCATACGGCCCCCCGAAGCCAGGCTGGCGGCTCCCTGGTCAGCCTTCAATGGAGTGAGACATGTCCCAGGGACTCCGCGGGCTCCGTTGGCTGTGAACAGGGAGAAGCAGAGACTGGGGTCTCCCTCGCTCACCCGCGCTGGGGGACACAACAGAAGGAGCCTGTCCAGCCTGGAGGCCTCCTTGCCAGCCGGACACCCCTGCTCGGGCCTGCCTCTGAGGGCGCCAAGTCCGTGCCCACCACCGACAGCCACACTGCAGGGCTGACGTGGACACACCTCCGGGGACAGGAGGGCCGTGATGTCAGGACAGGCATGTGCCAGCGTTGGGGGGGGGGGGCGAGTCCCTGCTGCCCGTCCGCGGGGGACCCTCCTGGGAGCTGGGGCTGCCGCTGGTGAGACATGGGCCATCCCCATCGCGGGGCGGACAGGAGGTTCCTTGGCCTGTGTAAGGCCACCTCACCCGACACGCAGCCCGCGGGCCTGGACGGGGGTGGGGCCATGCCGTGGGGTGCCTTCACCACCCACCTGTCGGCTGGGCTCGTGCAGTGCTCCCGCCTGCCATCCTGCGAGACGTCCCAGGGAGGCGGCGGTGGGCGAGGCACTGACTGGGACGAAACCCCTGCAGGACAGCCAGGGTTCTTCCTCTGGGGCCCGCAGCCGCTGTGAGCGGTTCCCCCACATGAGCTGTCGGGTGGCCGGACGCCAGTGGCCGCAGCGAAGCAGCCAGTGCTCGGCTCCCAAGGTGCTTGCCTTGGGCATCTGCTGCCCCCACAGACCTGGGGCCAGCAGCCGGCGTGGGCGGCCGTCTCCTCGGAGGCCACTCTGGCCCTGGTGGGCTGGGAAGCCCGAGCGTTTCCTGGACTCCTCCGGCACCACCTCCTGCAGCGACACATCCTCGATGTGCGGGGCGTGGCCGCGGAGACCCAGGCCAGCCAGGCCCGCCGCCTCCCGCCTCCCGCCCTTCTCACCGGGCCGGAGCAGGGAGCACCTCTCCTCGAGGCCCGCGCCCGACACAAGGTGGCTGAGACGGGTGTTTCCAAGACCCGACCCCTCTGTCAGGGGCCCTGTGGGGACACAGCCGTCGTGGAGCCCCAGCAGCGGCAGGCCTGGCACCAGCGGCAGCCAACCACAGGGTGCAAGCTGCGTGGGGTGGAGGCTCCTGGCTCGGCTTCCGGTCTCTGGTCTGGCTTCTGCTCCATTAGGGAAGCAGCTGGGGCTGCCCAGGCAGTGGCTGACCCTCTAGAAACCGTGTGCCCAGGACAGGGCTCCCGGGATCCTTGCCGCTGTGATGCCGCGTAGCAGATAAGCCCAAACGAGGTGGCCTCGGACAGCTGGTCACGCGGTCCCCGGGGGTGCCCGCCCGGCACCCCCTGCGGCTGATCCCGGCCAAGGGACAGCACAGAAGCAAGTGTGCCAGCGAACGATCTCAGGTGTGACCCCCACCCCGCACTGGCCCCCTGAGCCTCCGGGGGTGGGGAGAGGGACCCTCTCCTTTAGTGAGAGGAGCCTCTTGGGAGGTTCAGGGAGGGGCAAGGAACCTGCCGTGGTACCATCCACACCCTCGGTCCAGATAACCTTGTCCTGGGAATGTCCCCTTCGGGGTCGTGACACCCCCACCCTGGTAGGGGCCGGGGGCCTCCCACGCTCTGCAGCAGAGCTCTCCCGGGCATTTTACCAGGCCGCCCGTGCCTTTGGGCCCCTGGGAGGTGGGGGCAGGGCTCCCCTTACTTTGAATGGTCCAGGATTCGTTCTGAGTCTCCCAGCCCCCCGCCCCCCCACCCCCTTCCCCCGGGCGGGGCTGGTCTCGGAATCCGAGGACCTGGCTGTCCTGCTGGGGCCCCGCTGTGCGTGGGCTGGAGGGCTGCCCCGCACGGCTCCTTAATCTGGATGCAATTAGGGGCGGCCAGCCAGGACCTGCTGCAGCTGCCGCCCGGTTGCTCCAGCAGCGAGGGCATTAGGGTGATAATTCAGCCATTAGACGTCCAGCTTTCCTGCGCCGGGACGCGCAGACGCGGTGGTCAGCGCGGTCTTCCTGGGCAGCGCTGCTTAGTTAACCCATTTTTTAAAATGACACTTAATGCGATTGGCTGGTGTGCGTGCGCGGACATCCGCCACCAACGCCCTCGCCGACGGCACACGTCGTGGAGGTGGGGGCACAGCTGGGAACCGTCGGGGGGGACGGTCAGCGCTCAGTAGCCTGGGCTAGGCGGCGGGGCGCCTGGTGTTCTCATCCCAGCCACAGTGGTGGGGGGGGGGGCAGTGTGCCATTCCAGAAGGTTGTCTCTGGTCCAGCCAGGAAGGCCTGGACCTCACGGTCACGGGAGTGGGGGTCCTCGAGCCGGAGCAGAGTGGACGGCCCAGCCCCTGCAGGCAGGGAGTGCTGAGTCCAGAGGGGCCGGGTCTGAGCTGTGTCAGAAACCGAATGGAGGTCCGGACACCCGTGCAGGCAGGAGGGGCCTGGGACTGGCCCTTTCTGTAGGGGCCCCGCTGGCGCGGCAGCTGGATAAAGACGGGTCCCCAAGTGTGGGCGTCCGAGGCGCAGTGGCAGGGGCCGGCAGAGGTGACCCGCCCTGACCGTTGACAGGTGGCCACTGGGCCTGGGTTGGTCACAGGGAAGGGGGTCCATGCTGTGACCTCGGGGGGCGCTGCAGCTCCCCCTTGGGTAGCCCTTGGGGTGGGGGAAGGAGGAAGGCCCGGACACCCCCCACTGGCTGGCTTGCCCTGAGCCAGCGGTGGCCTCAGTAAAGGGAGGGAGTCTGCAGGTCCAGCTGAGGCCGGGGTGCTCGGCCGAGACTCCAGAAGCCGGTCTACCCGGGGTCCCAAGCCTGGCTGCCGGGTGTGCTTGGAGTGAGCCCTGTGGAGCGGCCCCCGACCTGTGCAGGGGCCCGAGCTGCCTCATCAGGCCCCCCCTGTTGACACCCAAGGGCAGTGCTCCCCAGAGCCAAGTGGGGTGGGGCGGACCTGCGCCTCCCGCCCGTGCAGGTGCCTGCCTTCTGCGCCCTGGATGGTGCAGATGCCATGCTGCCTGGCGAGAGCTGCGGGCATGGTTTGCCAAGTGCCAGGGCCTCGCCTGCCACTCAGGGAAGAGACCTTGACCTCCGCCTTCACCTGGGCCTTCAGACCCCGAGCCCCTGCCCGGAGGGAGGCAGCGGCCCCAGACTCCAGCGCTTTCCCTGTCTGGGGAGTCGGCGACCTGCTCCTCCACCTTTCTGTGTCCCCTGGCCCAGGCCCTCTCAGTGCCTCCCCAGTATTGTTCACCCCGCTTCCGGCTCCTGCAGCAAAGCAGCTCAACCATGAAGCTACCCCGGTGGCCTGCGTGTCCACACTCCCCGCCAGGCACGGCAAGGACTTGAGCCTCCCGGGCTCTGGACGCAGCAGGGACGCCAGGGCTTCCTTCCTGGGTGGCGGTGCACACGGCCTGCGGTCAGCTCCTGGAACACCCCCTGACGTCCCAGGCTCAGCGAGACGGCGGGTCCGGGTCGCCCGCCATCCTGCGCCCTTGCCATGGAGAGGTGGGGGCGAGGGTGGGTGATGAGGGAAGGTTGATGGTGACCATCACCAAGAGGTCACGAGATGCGTTCTCCGTGGTTTGTTTTTTTAATACAATAGTCAGTCGGGCCCTGCCCGGGCAGGGACTGGACGCCGTGACCCTGCCAGCCATGCCCAGCTTGCGGATTCCCGAAAAGTAAATAAAGTCGCAGTGACCACAGCTGTACGCTCAGTGCCGCCAGGAGAGGGTCCGGTGGGGCAGTGAGGGCGCGGCTGGTGCTGGGCAGAGGCCGTGGCGCGCAGGGGCCCCGCGGCTCCTGGGTGTTCCGTGCTGGGAGGGAGCCTGCCGGCTGCCCTCGAGGGAACAGGTGCTGGCCTGCGGGGGAGGCAGGAGGACCCCCAGGCCTTCAGGCCAGAGAGGTGGGCGGGACAGTGAATGGGGCACTGGAAAAGGACCTGTGAACCCCAGAAAGCAGGACCTGAGACGGCCCCGGGCCTGGAAACAGCATCTTGTTGGGCCTGAGCCACGGGCGGGCTTCGGGGGACGGGAGTCTCAAGGGAGCCGGCAAGGTGAGCGTGACCTTGTCAGGGTGGGGCAGAAGGGAGAGTTCGGGCCTCGGCCCCGCTGACCCCTAGAGCTGAGTCACGGGGCGGGGGGGCAGGGGAGAGGAGCGTCAGAGGGGAGCCCGGTGGACACAGCTGCGGGGAGCAAGAGGTGCTGTGGGTCCTCCCTTCTGGAGCCGGCGGGCGGCAGGCCTAACCCTGGTGCCTTTCGGGCTGCTTGGCTGGCGGCTGCTTCCCATGTTCTGTGCCTCCTCTCCTCTTACCTGGGGGGCGGGACACAGTGCCCCCCCCCGGGGCCCGGGCTCGGCTCCTGCCCAGTATCCCCCACCCCGCAGAGGACAAAGTCCCTCCGTGGAGCCGCCAGCCACCAGCCAAGCTGATGGGTCTCTGTGCCCTCCCAGTCGGGGGCTCCTTGCGTGAGGAGGGGTCTCCCACAGACGCCTCCACAAAGCCCAGGCGGGCGGTGACAGATCCTCAGGACATGCAGCCCAGCCCTCCCTGGGGGCCGGAGCCACGGTGGCCAGTGAGGCCAGGGCGGGGCCTGGGGACCGGCCGATCGGGGCCGGGGCTTCAGAGGGTACGGCTCTGCTGGGCAAGCCCCACGCTGACCCCCGCCGGGTGTCGCCCGTCCCACCCCGCACCACCGGGTGCCGTCTCTGCTCTGCGCTGGACGGTGAGTGACCACCACGGCCACTGGGCTGTGCCAGCCAGACTCTGCCGGGGCCTGCGTGGTCTGGCCTGGAGAGGGCTTGTCCGGCCCGGTCCAGACAGGCGTCCACACGCTTGGCCCACAGCGCTGGTTCCGTCCAATGGTTCATTTAGACAGGAGTCCCCTGTTCCTGGTCTTGTGCTCAACGGGCCCCACGTCGCCTGGATGCTGGGGGTCGGGGGCTCAGCGGTGGGGGTGGCACAGCGTGAAGCCCCCGGGTTGTGTCGGGGAGGGAGAGGCAGGTGGAGGTACCTGCTGCCCACAGGCCACTGGGGCTCCCTGCCGGGGCCAGAGCGAAGGGTCTGAGTCTGTGGGCAGCCGGACCCCTAGGCCTCAAAAATCCCCTGGGCGCTAATTCAGCAGCGGTGGCTGCCCGCTCAGGCCCCGCCCACTGTCTGCGGAGGGCTTGGCTGCCTCTGGGGTCCACAGGCACTGTCCCCCCACCTCTGGGCCCTGCCCTGCCCGCACGCGCCCTCGCCCTGGAGCCGCGCGGGCCGCAGCACAGGAGAGGGGTGGCCCCCCCCATCCCTCCTGGGCCCTCTGCTCTAATCATGTCAGGTGTGCTCCAGATAAATATTAATAACCTCACGACAGGGAATTTGGGAGAATCTAATTAAAAGGACCGAGCAAGCTGGCAGCTTCGCCAGGGACTCCCGGGGTGGGGCAGAGGCGGAGGGAAAGCACGTGAGTCTTGGGAGGGCCCTAAAAGGATGAACCCCCAGGGCTGCCCCCTGCTGCAGCACTCTACAGCGCCCGTTGCTGCCCCCGCCCTGCCAGGGCCAGCAGGCCCGCTTGGCTCCCCGCCCGCCCCGGGCCCTCCCCACCCCACCCCCACCCCACCCCACCCCCACCCTTCCTGGCCCGTTCCTCCCAAGCACGGCGCCTGGGGGCCCAGCTGAGGCTCAGGCACCTGCCACACCCTCAGGCCGTGGGCCTCAACCCTGGCTCGGACTCCACGAGCCCGCCCCGCCAGTGCCAGCCTGACACTTTTTAGGAAACCTGGGTTCGCAGTGCTCCCCACCTCCTCCAGAGGCAAAGGAGAGGGCGGGGCACCGGGCATGCGGCGCTCCCGGGGCCCTGGTCTCCCCATCCATGCCAGCCCGCGTGCCGCCCCCAGCAGGGCAGGGCCACCGCCAGCGCAGCGCACGCGGCCTGACCAGTCCCACCCGCCTGGACTCAGGGGCCCAGTCCTGCCGGCTCACAGGCGCCTCCCTGGAGGGCCCCTGGCCGTGGGGCTTGCAGGCGCACAGGGACCTTTGCTCCTTTGGCCCTGGCTCGCCTGCCTGGGCCCGCTGGGCAGCAGGAGCTGGACACGGGAGGCTCGGTGAGGACGAGAGGCCTGACGGCAGCCTGGGTACCCTGCCCAGCCCGTCCTTGGGGGGCGGCCCACGCGCAGGCCAGCAGCAGCCCGGCTGTCCTGTCTTTAGGGAAATACACCCTCTGGCAGCCCCCACAGCCCCCTGAAGGAGGCCCGGGAGGAGTGGGAGGGGCTCCTGGGGAGGCGCAGGGGGCGGGCGGAGGACTCCAGGTCAGCGAGTGCCCTCCGGGCGGGAGCTCCAGGCAGGTGCTGTCATCTGGGGACCCCCCTGACGGAGAGCTCAGCGTCTGACATGAGCTGGGGTTCAGAGGGGCCCTCGCTCGGGGCCTCTGTGCAGACTGAGCAGGCCCGAGGGTGGGGGGTCACCCCGGGGGCGCGGGGACCTGTGTCTCCGGGCCCTGGCAGCCATCAGGCTCTGGACGTTCACAGGAGCCAGGTGGGGGCGGTGCTGGTTTTACCAAATCCACAGGGAGGAACAGCGGTGACGCCGTGGCCCAAGGTCCCCAGGGGAAGCCCCCCCAGCTCTGGCAGCCCCCAGCCCGGGCTGGGCCTCCTTCTCCCGGGCCTTGTCCAGCTGGCACCCTGGACCCGGGCTCCCAAACCCTGACCCCAGCACCCAGCATCCTCCTTCCCCCGCCTGGGGCTGAGGGGCAGGGCTTGTGGGTTGGACTGGCTGAGGGCCCCGGGCATGATGCCCCTCCAGGGACCGTTTCTGGGGCAGGAGGACAGAGCCTGTCCCCTCCTGGATCCCCACAGGGACTCCCACACTCAGCAGGGGGGCGCCAAGGGCCCCTGGGGGGCCCACACCAGGACTCGACAGCATCTCCTGCCCATGGAAGAGCAGGACAAAGGGACAGGGCGGGGCCATGTCCCCAGGGCCCAGCAGACCTGGGCAGGGAGCAGGTCAGTGTGGAGGAGGAAGGCCTGGGGCTGCAGCCCCTACCCCTGCCTCGGGGCTGTTGGGGAGGCCCCAGGCTGCTCCCCGGGGCCGCCCTGCTATATCACAGCCTTGAACTTTCTTTTCTGTGTTGCAATCAGTCCGCAAAGCAGCCTTTCTAGACGCCTCCTTATCTGCAGACACAACAATGGCTGGTTGTGTCCTCTCCCGGGTGCGGCTGGCTTCCTGGACCCCCGCCCCGGCACACACACCTTTTTGGGGAACTATACTGATTCCATTGTGATTGGCCTGTTCAGGTGCCGAGTGGCCTGGATGCGGGCGCGTGAATGGCAGGGGCGAGGAGAGAGGGGTCCGTGCAGGGCAGGGGCGAGGAGAGAGGCCCCAGGGAAGCCCTGAGTGGCGAGGGGGCTGGCGGCCTGGGCACCTGCAGGCGTGGCTGGTGGCTGCCCTTGGAAAGATGGAGCCGTTTGCCAGGACACCGGTGGGTTTTCCAGTTACTCAGGATCAAGCAGAGCTGTCATTTCTGCCCCTCCTCGGGACTTGGCTACTTGGGGGGTTGAGCCAGCTGGGGGGTTGAGCTGACCGTCAGGCAGCCGGAGCCCCAGGCCTGCACCGACGGGGTGAGTCAGCGGCCAGTCCCGGCCCGGCCCCGGCAGGCCTGGCTCTGTGCCCGGGCGCCGGCTCTCCAGGGCTTAAGGTCTGTAAATAGGGCGGGAGGGGCACTCCGCCTGCCAGGGGAGCCCTCGCCACCTGCGGGTGCCAGCACCCAGGAGGGGCCCGCGGCTGGGCCCCTCATTCCTGCTCCGGCTCACCAGCCCGCCCCGAGGATGTCCCCGCCCAGGGATCTGGGCGCACCTGCTCCGCCGTCCCTCCGCCGTCCCCTCACCCAGGGGACTTCCTGCCCTGCCCCGGCTCCCAGAAAACCCCAGGACGCATTTCTTAGAATGTCCGGCAGTTGCTGCGCATGCAGAGGAGCTTGGCAGGGCCCCAGCAGCCGGAACAGGGAAGCAGGTCGGGCCTGGAGGCCGGGCGCCTGGGGGGCTGGGCAGACGGGTTGGACTGCGACCTGCTGCATGTGGGGGGCCTCAGCCCCCCTGCAGAGTGGCTCCTCCCACCTCCCTGTCCTCGCTGGCTGCTCGGGGAAGTGAGGACATAAGCTGGCGCTTGGCGGGGCGCCCGGGGCCGCAGCGGCTCTTGCGGGGTCGCTGTTAAGGAGATGCCCTGGAAGGCAGGGCCAGGTGGTCTCCCGGCACCTCCCTCTCGGCCGCCCCCTCCAGGAGGAGGTGCTCGCTTAAGGCGGGTCCCTGGCCAGGGTCCGGCCAGTTCGCTGGGGGCTGTGCCCAGGTGTCCGGCTGGCTCCGGGGTCTGCGGTCCACGGCCGAGGCTTGATTTCTGCTCCGAGACGCTTCTTCCTCTGGGACAGAGGCTCCCCGAGGCCGGCAGGACGAAACTGGGAGAGATCTGCCCCAGCGTCAACTTCCGAGCGGCCGGGAGGCCCTGCGCAGTCCAGGGGTTTGGATTCCTGACAGACATGGCCTCGGAGGGCAAGAGGGGAAGCCAGGCCGGGAGGGCCTGGTGGGGGACGCCCGGGCCCGGGGAGCCGGAGCAGTCCCCACGTCGCGGTCCGGCACCGGGAGCGGACGGCCTTCCTTGCAGGACAATCCAGAAGCCCCTGGAGGCCATGGGGTGCTTCCAAGAAAGAACTTCCAGGTCCGGGTGGATGGGGGAGGACCCAAGCCGGGTCACTGTATGGTGTAGTGCGGCCTGCGGGGGCCGCCACGGAGAGGGCTGCGGCTGTACCAGGTGCCCTCTGCAGCCTGGCAGAGAGGCGGGGTTCTGAGAACCCAGCTCAGCCCTGGGGCACAGTGGGCTCTGCAAGGGAGGGCCAGCCCTGGGGGAGCGGCCAGGGACTGAGAAGCATCCGGGCTGACGGGGTGGGCGGCCTGCCAGCGTGCCGAGGACGGAGCCATGGGCACAGCCCGGCGTGCTCAGGCCTTGGCGGCGGGACAGAGACCCCACACGGGTGTCCCCAGGGCCCCTCGCTGTGGCTCCCAGCCGAGTGCAGGCTGAGCCCCCTTCGCTGGGGAGGCCAGGCTGATGGGAGGGGCCCTCAGAGCCAGCGGGGCCAGCCGGGAAGGCTTCCTGAGGGAGGTGGCTCTCGGGCTGGGTCCTCTCCACGCGGGCCGCCCAGGGCTGGGGGCCTCCACCCCGGGCCAAACAGGTGGCCGGAAACCCTGAGCTGTTTATTTTCTTTTAATAATTGATTGAAGTGAAGTTCACCTAACATGATGTTGGCCATTTTACAGCGGACAGCTCGGTGGCTTCTGGAATAGCCGCGGTGTAGGCAGCAGCCGCCCTGTCCAGCGGTAGCATAGTCTCCTGCCCCGCAGGGAAGCCTGTCCCCAGGGAGCAGCCCCCCTGCCGACTCTGCCCTCTCACCGCGGCCTTGCTGTCCTGGGCATGTCCTGCCCTAGGCTATTTTTTTTTTTAAGTAAACAGGGAGTTGGGGCGGTGCCCCCGCCTGCGTGTGTCCACTGGGGCTCGAGCCCAGCACGCGTGCTCCTGACTCAGTCCCCTCATCTGTGAAGGGCGGAGCAGCCCCACAGCAGAGCCGCCGTGGGCATCGGGTGCCCGGACGAGGCAGCGGGGGCGTGGTGGGCAGAGCCAGGGGTCAGGAGGAGCCTTCTGCCCCAGCAGGGAGGCAGAGGGGCCAGGGAGGCCCGGGGGGCGATGCGGGCAGCGCCCGAGGCCCAGGGCTGAGGAGGCTGGGGCCCGGGAGGCTGGACGGGCCGCCCTTGGCGGAACCCCTTTGTGGCGGAGCTTCTGAACAAGTGGCAGGATGCGCCTGGCCGGCTCCCCTTCCCGGCGATCCATCAGCCGGGCTGTTACTGTCCGCGCCGGCGAGTGGCCGCCCGCGCACCCGGCCACCCCCCCACGCCCCCCCCACGCCACCCCCCCGCCGCGGATGTATGTTGTAAGAGCGCCGTGGGCGGCTCCGACACGCCGCTAATGACAGGCATCGCGAGGCAATAACAGTGATGGGCCGGGGCCGGCCCGGCTCCCCGGCGGTGGCGGCGGGAGCGCTGGGAGAATTGATTAGTCTTGGACGTGCTGACCTTTTTGTTCTTGAAAAATTGCTTTTGAGCAGCTGAGGCAATAAAAGTAAATTGATTCAGAGAGAACGAGGATGAAATTTGCGTTAGGCGGGGAGGGGCTGATAAACGCCCCGGGACGTGGTGTCAGCACCCCCAAGCCCACCCCCTGGGCAGCAGGGCCAGGCGGTGGAGGGCGAACAGGTGGGCAGCGGCTCTACCCCACACCGGGGCAGAGAAACGAAACCGAGAGTGAAAACGGAGGTGCTGGGAGGAAACGGACGCGGTGGGTGTGGGAGGCAGGGGAGGAACGCCGGCGGGGAGAAGGGGGGCTGCGCTGCCCAGCTGCGGGGGGACCCAGCCCCGGCCTCCTGCGGTCTCCGTGCGCACCCCCAGGCGCGGACCCCACGCTCTCCCCTGGGGAAATGCCATGGTGTGAAAGCGAGGGCTGTGTTTGCAGGTCCTGAGACCCCCGTGGAGCTGGAACCCCACGAGGCCGGGGAGAGGCTCCCCCCCAGCTCCACCCCTGCAGCCGCCAGCCCCCCCAGTCCGGGCCGGGCTCTCCAGGTTCATGGCCGCGCTCCTGGATGGGTCTGGGGCTCTGAGCTGACTTTTTGGCAGGAATGTGGCCTCAAGAGGTGACGAAATACCAGCCAGGTCATGCAGGAAGTGGCTGATGTCACCCTAAGGTGCCCACACCCCAAGTGGAAAAACACCCTGCCCAACCTCTGTGGGTGGTCCCTGGGGACTCACAGGGCACCCAGGGGCCACCTCTGAGCTGGAGGTCAGCTAGACACCCTGGAGGCCCCAGGCTCCCCGTGGGCCTTTCCTCCCACTCGGGGCCCCCCCAGCCTCCGCCTCCTCTGGGGAAGGTGGAGACTCGCTGCCTCCCTCTGGCTGCAGGGAAGGGGCTCCCCTGGGGCCCGGTGAGCCTCTCTAGCCAAGGGCACAGGGTCTGGAGTCGGGGTTCCCCTGTGCCCTCTGCGCCCCCAACCCACAGCAGGAGTGGCTGGTACCACGGGCACCCCTCCCCCTCCCCCTGGGGGGGGTGCCCAAGGGCGGCATACAGGTTGCCCGGAGACGCTCGGTTGCCAGTGGAGATGCTCACGTGCCACCCTCACCCCCATCCTCCCAATCCCATACCCCCAAATCCCACGGGCAAATCCAGGTGGGCATCTGGGCTGGCAGGGCAGAGGCCCAGGGCTCCTGCCGGGGACGAGGGCAGAGGGGGGCCTCTTACTCCCACCCACAGTGGGGGTGCCGAGGAGGATGGGCACCACTGCGCCCCCACCCACCGCAGACCGAGCCAACGAGAAGGCAGCGCGCCCCCACCCCACCCCCGAGCTCCCACCCTACCCCCATCTGCCGGCTGGGGTCCCAGGAGAGGAAAAGGGCGTTTTTCAGGGGAGCTGTTCCTCAAGCTTCCCACGCGTCCCCACAGCTGGACCAGGGACCCGCAGACCAGGCTGCACGGCCCGCGCTCGCTCCCTGCCGACCTGGCCGGTGACCCTGGGCCTGCCCGCCCTCTCCGCTGCCCTTCGCCGGCCCTAGCACCGGGCGGCGCTGGCCCCGGGGGTGCCCCGTGTGGTGTCCAGCAGGGGCAAGTGGGGAAGCCACTGCTTGGCGCCTCCTCCCTGGAGAGGCCCTGGCTGGGCAGGGTGTGTGGCGGCCAGCCCGGAGGACACGCCCGCAGCTCTGGGCGCTGCTGCCAGGCCCAGCGCGGGGGCGCCGGGGCCCCACTGTTCTGCTTCCTCTGGAGCAGGGGCAGCTGGGGGGCAGCCATGTGCCTGGCTCAGGACCGTGGGCTCTGGCACCGGGGGACCCCCCAGGTAAGCTGGCACAGGCAGCTGTGGCAGCCCCTCCCCATGTGGGCTGGTCTCGCCTGCGGTGTGCAGTGCCAGGAGGGCACGGGGCAGGTTCTCTGTGGATCTGGGCAGGCGGGTAAAGGAGGGTCCTGGAGCCCTCGGTGGCTTTTTCAGGCTTTTAATCATCTTCCTGCACCCTCTGTGGTGAGGCGGCCGGGTGCAGGGCAGGCAGGGGACCGGGGGGCCGGGGGGCTGACCCCTCTCAGCCCCAGGGAGTCTTCACTGTTGGGCTCTCTCGCAGTCACTCTGCTGCCTGGCCCTCTGCCGCCTCCCCAGGGTCTCTGTGCCGCCGCCCTCACATGCTCGGTCTCCCGGCTCAGGCGCACCCACTCATGCGCCCGCACCACTGCAGGTGCCGCCCCCGGGCCCGCGTGTAAGCCCACAGGTGTCGACCATAGATGTTAATGGCGGGAGGGCAACGCCCGTTCCCTGCAGGGGCCCCAGCCTCAGGAGACCTGGCGTAGACTGTCCTGCCCCCTCCAGGGCTCCTGCCCCCGCCTGGGCGAGGGCCCGCCACGGGTCTAGCTGGTGATTATTCACTCGTCAAACGACCAGGCAGCGATGTGCAGGTGTGTGGAGCTGCTGGGGTCCAGGCCAGCGCCTCTGAGATGGGAGGGGTCGGCGCTGAGCGCCCAAAGGGTGGGCAGGCTCGTGTCTCTCTGTGGCTTCAAAAAGGGTCCCCCCCCACGGGGAAAGCAGGTCCCTTTAATCTCAATAATGTGCCCCCCAAGGATGCCAAAAAGGAGCACTCCTCGTGGGGTGGCCGGGGTCCATCCCCGTGGCGGCCCCTGAGTCCGCGTGGGCTGGTCCCGCGCCATGGCGCGTGGGGGATGGGCGGGAGGGAGCGGCTGTGCCGCGGGCAGGGGTAGGGGTGCGGGCACCCGGGCTTAGGAGACGCGTCCCCACGGCCCAGGCACTCGGCTCACGGAGGCTCTGCCGCACAGGTGGGAGCCACAGGCTTTCCCAGGAAGGCAGCAGGTCCTGGCTTCACCTGCCCCACCCTCCATGCGTATCTCACACACACACACACACACACACACGTACGCGCACGCACGTGGGGTGACTTGGCGGATGCCCCTCCAAGGCGGGCTGGGGACTCATTTTGCAAGGGGAAGGACATCCCAGGGGCCCTGAGTGGTGTCCAGCAGAGACACGGAATCCCTAGGGCCACAACAGCCCCCCATCTGCAGGAGGAAGCGACACAGAGCCCAAAGGTCCCGGCTGCTGTCCCCCCAAAGCAGGGGGGTGCTTGAGGCAACCCACAGCCAAACAGATCCAGGCCCTGGGCACGCACGGATACGGGGCTTCAAAAACACAAAGGCCCTGGAGACCTGGGTGTGGTGGGTCTGCGTGCTCGGGAGCAGCAGGCGGGCGCGGGCGGGCGTGGGAGGTCGCGGCTGCCTGGTGCTTTCGAGGTGCTGCGATGTCCTGCGCTTAGATTACAGTGATGGCTGCACCCCGCTGTCTGCACCACCCTGCAGACTAATCCATCGAGTCTTGTACTTTCAATGGGGGTTTTTGGCGTGTTAATTAGAACCCAATAAAGCTGTTAAAGATTTGAAGTCTCGAGGGGAAAAGTGCTCCGTGGTATTAACCACGGGCTCGACTGCCTTCATCTTTGCTAAAGAAATAGGTGCCCGCGGGTGACGTGGTGAGACCCACGGACACCCGGGAGCGTCAGCCACGGCTCCGGGTAAAGACACGGCGCTGCCCAGCCGCCGTGACTCACCGCGGGGCCTCCGGCTCCCCGGGCCGGGCAGGGTGGCGGCAGCTGACAAGCACGCTCTGGCCGGCGCTTTGGCTGGTTCCCCTCAAAGCAAACGGGCGGGAGAGGCCGGGCGGGCGGCCAGCAGTAGCCACCAGGCGGGCAGGCGAGCCGGCGCCCTCCTCCATCCCCGGGAAGGAGGCCCCGGGCTCAGAGCCGCCAGGGCCGCGGTGACCCCCAGGACGGGTCAGGCAGGGGCTGGGCGCGGAGAGTGACTCCGGGGGCTGGCATCAGCCCTGACCCTCGCTCCATACGCCCAGCGGGTCCTCAGCCTCCGAGCCGCCGTCCGCGCGGGCGGCCCAGGGCTCTGCGAGGGGCTGGCTGGATCATGAAGCCAGATGGAGCGGGCGGGGGTCCTGCCTGTCCGCTCCGGGGAGGCAGAGGCGGGCGCCTTGTAAGGGAAAGAGCGGGCGCCGGCCAGGCGGCCTGAGTCACCCGGTTATTCCTGGCCGGGGAGGACAGTGCCACGGGGCTGCGCGCGGCGCGAGAGCGGAGGCCCCATCCCAGGCCAGCCCCGGAGCAGGAGCAGCGGGGCTATCGGGCCCCAGAGGGCAGTTTCCAGAAGGAGCCGGCGGCAGGGGTGAGGGGCGGGCAGCCTCCTGGACCGGGCGCAGGACCGAGGCTGGGCACCGGCAGCTCCGGGAGCTCCGCGGAGACGCCGTCCGAGCCCTGCTACCAGGGACGTGGAAGCCGGCGCGGGGGTCTGCTCAGTGCTGTCAGCTGGTCCCCGAGCCGCTCCTCAGGCCCCAGCCGGCTCAGGGGACAGGGATGTGACCGTGAATAAGAAGCCACAATTAGCTGTCCCCTCCCATTACCTCATGCCGGCCTGGCTGGCAGGCGGGAAGCAACGCAGCGCAGCTCCCAGGCTGTCTGCACGGCCCAGCAGGCCCCCAGGGCCGCAGCCCAGTGCAGCCGCCCCCGCGCCAGGAGGGCCCCGAGAGTCGGGGGCTCCTACCCCTCTCCGCCGCCTTGCGACTGTGTGGCCTGGGGCGCTGAGGTGTGAACATGCTGCAGGGCTGCAGGGCTCCACGGGGATGGCTGCTGTGACCCCCTCGATGCCCCCCACACCCGTGGCAGCAGCCTCGTGGGCCTGGTCCTAACGCCTCCCGCCCCAGGGAGCCCTGTCCGGGCCGCCCGCCACCAGCCGCCTCCTCCAGGTCCAGGCTCTTAAATCCGGCGAGACGGGACCGTTCAAGCCACTTCTTGTGGATCACAAAGATTTGCCCCCAAATCCTTACCAACTTTGCAAACCCCTGTGCACCCCTCCCCCTCATCCGGCCGTGCCCTCCGGCTCCGGTGGCCCCAGAAGGCTTTCACAGAGCCTGGCAGCTGGCACCGTCCAGGGCGGGGCGCAGGACTGGGGCTGGAGGGGAGGGAGGGGGCTCAGGCTCTGTCCCGGGGTCTCCTGCCCCCCTCAAGGCCTCTCGGCCGCGGGGGCTGGGGGCTCGGCAGAGGCTGAGCACGGGCGGCCCCGGGAAGTTGGCCCATCAGTCTTCCATCGGTCCAGAGGCCGAGCTGCAGTGCCGGGGCGTCACCCGGGGCTGCCGCCATGTCCGGGAATCCTGTCCTTGGGAACTGACCCAGGCAGGGACACTCAGGGACCCCCAGGCCGGGAGGAGGACCCCGTATGGGTGGGAGCAGGGAGAGCCAGACCTCTGGAGTCAGACGGGCCAGCCTGAGCCCAGATGGGGCTGGGGGATCCCCCTGGTAAAATGGGCACACCACCCCTGTCGGCTGAGGGTTCAAGGCGAGTGTGGCAGGGGCCAGGGTGGGCGTGGCCAGGCCAGAGGTCAGCACGCTGAGTTGCTGAGTCAGGGAGCTACAAGAACCAAGGGTGGCCCCGGGGCGAGCGGCAGCCCCCGAGGCCTCCTGCGCAGCCACGCTGATTTCTTTGCAGAGACCGCCCAGCCTCGGGGGGGCCCCGCAGGGGAAGGCCGTCTCTGCCAGGGCACGTCCCTCCTGGGCAGCACGGTGAGTGACCAGGGAGGAGGGCCCGCAGGCGCGCGCCCCAGCCTGCACCATCCTGAGGGTCAGCTCGGGCACCAGGGCTGGCGGGGCGGCCTCACGCCTTCCGCCCCTTCCTCAGGTGAGATCCCGGAACCACTCCACCTGTGGCCTCCAGTCTCCCCCCCCCCGGCTTCCCGGGACCCTCCCCAGGCTCCCAGGCAAGTCTGCAGCTGAGTCACCGGGGACCCCTCAGTCCTGAGAGCCAGTGCAGCCTGCCTCAGTTTCCCCGACATAATCCACCTCAAGGAGCCTGTGATGGGAAGAAGCGCATCCCCCACATTCATGTCCGCGCGGAGCCGCGGGAGAGCAGGAGGCACGGCCCTTCCTCCGGTGAATGGGAGAGCCGGGCCCAGAGCCCCGGGAAGCCGGTGAGGACCTGCGCAGGCCCAGGAGCAGGGGCCGCGGCGGTGGCTGGGGGCCTCCCAGGCGCCCCCCAGGAGGACAGACCTCCGCGCTGCCCGAAACCCCGGGTGGGGTTTCCTTAATCTTCATGAGAATCACATTTTTAAAAGTAAAAACAGCAACGAGCTATGTGCCCGTCCCGTTGGCAAAGGTAAAAACCGACGGTGCCAGCTGCGGGGCAGGCGCGCGAGCTCGGGTGTCGGGGAAGAGGCCGGTCATGTGTCCACGTCTCTGAGGAGATGCGATCTTGCCGTGAACCTGCTTGGAGACGGGGGGGGCGCGGGGCGAGGCGGGAGGGGAGGGGTGGAGGCGGCGAGCAGATGCATTTCCCTTTACTGGATGCTCTTTCCGCGTCCACCGTGTCAAGCTGCGTTTCGTCCGGAGTGTGAGCGGCCTCCAAGACCTCGCGTCCCTTGAAAAAGCCCGTTGGCCGCGTTTCCGTGACAGGGGTGTGGGGTGCAAGGCGCCCCTGGGGGCCCGGGGCTGTGCCCCAGCTCGGCAGGCCTGGCCCGGCTCATCGCCCTGCTCCACCACTGCCACGTCCCTAGCTTGGCACCTGTGCCTGGTAATGAACCCAGGGGTCACAGTGTGGGATGGGGTGCGCCGGGGGCGGGGTGGACAGCGGCACCCGCAGCGCCCGTCTCCAGTGGAAACCCACTGCACCTGCAGGAGCAGATGTGAAGCAAGAGTCGTGTCCCTTCAGGGGTTCCCCAGGCGGGTCGGGGGTCCCCACGCAGCCACATGCGGGTCAAGCCGCGCTGCCCCTTGCAGCACGCATGCTGGGAGTCACGCTAATCACGTACATGTTTAACTTTTCTCTCTGCAGCGTGGCATTGAGTAGGAAATCACAAGGAGAGAGGAAGTCAGGAGGGAGGGAGGTTGGGGCCAAGCTGATCTCCGGCCCGCCTAGGGGGTGGCGACGCCTGAGCAGCAGAGGCCGCGCGGGCTGTGGCAGGCGGGTGACCAGGGCTGAGGGGCCAGCCAGGCTGCAGTGGGTGTCGCGCTGCCCTCTGGGCGCCCCCGTTCCCCGAGCTGAAGGACTGTGTGCGAGGAGGTGGGGCTGACAGAGGCGCCCTCACAGAACCTGCTTCCTGACACCGAAGGGGCGACAGAGCCCCCGGGGACAAGTAATGTGGCCACAGCCCTCCTGTGGGCAGCGGGTCAGCTTGGCAGGGGGTGCTGAGCAGGGCTTTAAGGGTGGACAAGGTGGGCCTCCCCGGTGGCGCAGCGGTTGAGCGCTGGGTTGCGAAGCTGCCCGCAGCCTCTGCGGCGCCGGTTCTATCCCCGGCTGCTCCCCGGCCACCAGAGGAGGGTCCCGCATGGCGCGCAGACCTCTCCTGCCGCCCGCTGCTCCCCTCAGCAGTGTCCTTCGGTCCTTCTGCCTGCTCTGCTCCCCGCTCTGGCTCGGTGAATTCTCTCACCCTCCCGTGCTTCTGACTGTGCCCAGTGCTTGTATAGACAAACAAACAAGCAAACAAATAAATAAATAAATAAAAATACATGCCTCTTTAAAAAAACAAAAAACAAAAAAAGGGTGGACAAGGTCACGGGCAGCCAGTTGTGTGACTTGCAGCGGCCGAGGGAGTCTAGTGGGTGGGAGTCCCGGCCCATGAGCAGCCTCAGACCCGACGCCCACCGACTCGGGAGCGTCTAGGCCCATTCCCGTGGCCAGTGCGCACGGCAGTGACCTCCGCGCCTCCCCAAAAGGACTGACGGTCACCCCTTTCTGAAGGGGACTGTCCCCATCTTGTCCGAGGTGACACTGACCTGGGGACACAAAGAGCTTTCACCGCCCGGCCCCCGGGGAACATGGGCACGCAGGGATGGGCATAAGCGTGGTGCCGGCGGCGCTGGGCTCCCTCGGGCTGGCCCCCTGGCCGCGCTGTCCACCCACAGCTGAGGTCGGGCACCCTTTGCCCTGGGACCAGCCGCCCAGTCACCTGCCCCTGCTGGGCGCCCCCAGGGGGAGGCTGAAGTGGGGTCAATGGTCTCCCCCAAAGGTAAGCCTGTGCGCAAGCCCCAGGAAGCAGCACTGACCTGAGCCGGAGTCCCTGCAGACGTGACTACGTCAGGCTCCCAGGGGCGTTGTCTGGGTTACCAGCTGGTAATCACTGGGTGGCCTTTAAGACTCAGGCGAGGACAGATGCAGAGGAGGCCACATGGCCGTGGGGGAGCCCCGAGGGAGGCGGCCACAGCCAAGGAACTAAGGGGCGCTCCCTGGGCGCCCCGGAAGCCAGGAGAGGCTGGAAGCCCCAGTGCAGGCTCAGAGGGCGCCCGGCCCAACACCGCAATGGGGACTTGTGGCCTCCAGAACCGCTGAGAACGGCTTGCTCGTGTTGGGGGGGCCCCCGTGGGGGGTGGTCTCTCGAAGCAGCATGGGGGCTTTTGGAGGACCGGGCGGGACTGGAGCAGGTTTCTGGAGGGCTGAACTTGGACCTGCTGCCTGAAGCGGATGCCAGCGTCTCCGGGGAGGCTCCAGGGAGACTGCCCCCGCCCTTCCACAGCGGAGCCCTTCCTGAGCACTGCCGCTGGGAGCACTCCTCCTCGGGGTACACTCAATCCCTGGCAGCCCACCCCCAGGGGCTGGGATGGGGGCACGGGCCTCAGGCTCCATGGGCTGCTCCCCTCCAGAACTCCGGGGTGGGCAGAGGCTGCTCCCCCAGTGGCATCTCAGCCCAGCTTTGCCCACTGCCCCATACCGTCCTCCCTGAGATGCTCTCCTCAGCGTCCTCCCTGAGGTGCTCCAGGAAGCCCACTGCACCCAGGTCCTAGCACCCCGAGTCTGGTTCCCGCAAAGCGGGGGACGATAGGGCGCTCTCAGCCGCTGGGGAGGGGGTTTCTTTCATAAGCGTGTCAGGGTGACCCGGTGCCCTCCGGAGAGAAGCCTGCTCTGGAGCGTGTGCCCAGCACCAAAGAAACCGCAGACTTCCAGGCCGGAGCCCCGGAGCTCCCCGGGAAGCAGAGCGGCGTGCCCGGGTGTTTCTGCATTTTACCCCAAACCAGACACCGTGAGCGCGAAGACGGATCCTCCTGATCACAACGAAGAGTTTCAACTCTTCAGAGCAAAACCCTCCACAGCCAAAGTCGGAAAACAGGAGACACGGGATATTTGCAATTCCCCCCAAAGGGTAATTTTCTTTCAAAATACAGAATTACAAATCAATTTTTTAAAAATCAATACCTCCCCAGAAGGCTGGCCCGCGCAGCCGCGCTCGGAGAGACCCTGCGGCTCCCGGCCCCGGCGACCCCACCTGCCTGGGGGCGTCCACCTCCCAGCGCCCGGGCCTGAGCGCACCCCGCCCGGCCCTGCACCCCCTCGGCCTCCCCCAGGGCAGCCCTCCTGAGCGGCCTCCCCGCCCCCAGCCCCGCCACCACCCATTGATTTGCTGTCTCTCTGGATTTATCTGTTCTGGACATTTCGTGAAGATCGAATCCCGGGAAGCGGCTCTCTCTGGCTTCCGTCGCTGAGCGCGCTGCCCGCCGGCGACCCCTCTCCGCACCAGAGACCGCCGGGGCCTGGGCCCCGCTCTGCTGGCCCGTCCACCCACGGGTGCGCGGTTGGGGCCCTGGGGCTGCCGCAGGGAGGTGGGGAGAGAGCTGGGGGCATCGCCGGAGGGAACGGGGCTCCTCAGCCCCACTGTGCACAGACAGGAGCCCCAAGGAAGCCTGGAGTGCTCGCCCCCAGCCTAGGAAAGCCTCCCCCCGGCCCCCATTCTCGGGTCTCGAGAACTGATGTGACCTGCCAGGCCCTCCCTATGGGTGAGACATGCAGGGGTACAGCTCACGCTCTGGGGGCCCTCCGCACCCCTCCCTTCTTGCACTCCTGCCCTCCGCACCCCTCCCTTTTTGCACCCCGGGACCGTGCCTGGCATGCAGCTGGACACGTGCAGGAACAGACGGAACTATACCACGAGGAGCCACAGCCCCGAGGAGGCCACTTCTGGGAAGGGCGGGGAGTCTTCCCTGCCAGCCTCTGCGCCTGCGAGGTCGGTGGGTCCATGTCTTTCCTCTTAAAGTTTAGTCTCAAAAGCAAACAAATAAATAGGTTTGGCCTATGCCTTCCCCTTTCAAGGAACGCTCTGCCTGGACTCGTTAATTACCTTCCCACAAAAGAAGCTCCGGGCCCCGACGGCTTCATGGGTGAGCTCTACCTAGGACTAAAAGAAGAGATAAAACCAGCTGTACACAAGCTTCTCCAAAAAATTGAGAGAACAGGTTCCTCCCTGGTGGCACAAGGGGCTAAGACAGAGCAACGTGAAGCTGTCCGCAACCGCTGCAGCCCGAGTTCGAGCCCTGGCCAGCGAGGGTCCCACAGGGCGCAGCAGACCCCTCCTGTCTCCCGCTGCTCCCCTCAGCAGTGGATTTCAGTCCGTCTGCCTGTTCTGCTCCCCACTGTCTCTGGTGAATCCTCTCACCCGCCCCCGGACACACACCTCTGGCCTGCACCCTAGTTTTTGTATGCATAAATGAATAAGTCTTAAAAAAAAAAAACCGAAAGAAGAGAACATCCGCTCACTCATTCCATGGGGTCTGCATTACTCTGATAGAACAAACAAAGACGTTGCAAAGAAGCCACAGAGCAACAGCCTCATGAGCACAGGTGCGAATGTTCCAGAGATTCTACACACGCCCCCAGCGCCGCCCCGAGGGGCGACACAGCGTGGCCGGCGGGGTCTCGCATGGGAGCGAGGGCGGGTTGAACACGAGGGAAACAAGTGAGAGTCTCACATCACTCGTGAACGGGAAGCCCTTGGTCCTTTCAAAACAGGGACAGAAAAGGCAATATTTAAAAAAATTAAAAAACAACTCTCGGCAGCCCAGGAAAGAAGGGAACGGCCTCGCGCCGAGGAGGGCGTGCAGGAGAAACCCTCGCCGCGTCCAAGTGAAGAACAGCCGCGGCTTCCCCGAGGCCGGGAGCGAGACCAGCGCCCCTCCTCGCCCCGCTCTCGGGCTGCCAGGCGGCGGCGGGCACGGGAAGGAAGCTCCTAGGCCGGAAGGGAAAAGCGACACTCTAGTGCGCAGACCCCCGTCTGTGCAGAAGACCTGACGGAACCCACCAAAACACTGCCGGGAGGTACGACTCGAGCAAGATTCCAAGAGACACATCCGCAGCGGACGGCCGCGCTCTCTGCGGGCAGCGCGCGGTCAGGGGCTCACACTTAGGGAGCGCCAGAGTTGGAAACAGAAGGACAGAGCTGACGAGGCACGTCTAAGGACGCCACCCGGCAAACGACAAGCCTTTGCTGAGGTAAAGAAGATCTAAATCACTCGCCCGAGACGCTCTGCTCCTCCCTCGAAGACAGTGCTGGCGATGTCAGTTCTCTCCTGGTGATACATCGCTTCGGCGACTCCCAACTCGCAGACGACTTTTTTGGGGGACGGAAATGGAGAAGCTGATTCTAAAAGTTCCTATGGAAATAGAAAAGGACTAGAACATCTTGGAAAAAGAACACAAAGTCGGGGGGTTACGACCCAAAGCACCCAGAGGCCACAGGCCGGCCGGCCGGCGAGGGCTCAGCGCAGACGGACAAGCAGGCGCTGGGACAGAAAGGCCCTGGCGCCTCCCTGAGCGACGGTCGTTGGTCACAAACGCACAAGAGAGACACAGCCACGAGAGCTGTCTTCTCCTCCAGCGGAGCCCGCGGCCAGGGCGCGGGAGGGCTGGAGAGCTCCCGGCGAAGACCCCTGTGGGTGAGAGCCAGGGTGATCGCCGGGGGCAGGAGAATGTGCTCCTGATTTACTTGTGCCTCTCAGCAGCCAGGGAGCAGGGCGGCGCCTCTTCCTCCTGGGACTTGGCGCTGCTGCGGGTGAGGTGAGCGCGCGCCCGCGCCCGCGGCCTCCTCCCTGCCGCGCCACCCGGGGCCGCGCTTCAGAGCAGCCTCCGGGAGCGGCCGTGTCCGCGCTCCGTCTGTTTTTCTGTTATTTATCTGTTTCCAATCAAATTACATGAGTTTTTGCATACTGAGGACATTAATTCTAGGACACGCACGTGTGTGTGCACACACGAGCACCATGTGCACTGTGTCACGCGCATCGCAGCCCGTGGGCAGCCCCGCGTGCCGAGTGTGAACGGGTGTGCCTGCATCACGCATGCCGTGCGCACACGCCGACGGGAACGATTGTGCGCTGTGTCCGTGTGTGCACGTGCCTCCTGCGTGCCCACACACCTGCATCACACACCCCAGGGGAAGACCAGCTGGGGACACAGTCTGGTGGGAAGGCCAAGGCCCGGCTTGGGGGGCCCGGCTTGGGGGGAGCATAGGAAAGCACTGCCTTGGAAAGGGCCCTGTGTGCTGAGACAGCCCCATCCCCCCCCCGCCCCCAACACCTGTCGGTGAGGCCAGAGGGCACCTGCACCCTGGGCCCCAACACCCCAGCTGCCAACATCACTCCCAGCCTTGGCCTCCCCCCAACCAGGTGACGGAGCACAGCTTGGGGCGGCCCCTCCGCCAGCACGAGGCTTGCTGCAGTTCCCCGCCTGTCCCTTTGGGGTGTCTGGGTGAGCAGTTTTTGACATGTTGAACGGGAAATTGCTTCTCCCTCCTGCTCTGAGACTCCATCTTAAGACTTTAATTGCAGAAGACTCTGGGATTGGCGAGCGGTGTCTCTGCCTGGCAGGTGCCGAGACGTCAGCTCATGCCTGGCAGGGCTGAGTGGGGAGAAGGCCCCGCTCCGGCTCCCCTCGCCCCACTGCAGCTCCCCAGGGCACCAGGCCGGGGCACGCTCTGTGCCAGGAAGCCGCCACTTCACCCCTGCGGCAGGGACCACGCCTCTGGCGCCCCTCACTGCCCAATCCGCGTGGACACCAGGACCTGCCGGCCATCCGGAGATGTCACTCCCCACCCCCCCCCACCCAGACCCCTCCCTCCCCCCACCCCACCCCCCGGGGGCACCGAGGAGGGGTTTTCCTGGCTTCTGAGTCTGCTGGGGAAGAGCTCCTGGAGATTGGAAACGAAATTTAAAAGCACTGAAAAGGAAAGGAGGAAATTAAAGTCGCCAGCCACAGCACGGGGGTGGGGCAGGGATGGCTGCCCCGCAGTCACCTCACAAGCCCCCACACGACTAGATGCCCCTGAGCCCCACGTCCTCAGAGCTGTGCCTGCCCCAGGGACCCCGGCTCCAGGCCCCAGCCCTGGCCCGGCCTCGCCTGGTCAGTTCGCAGGTCACAGGCCTTTGCAGGGGGCCCCGAGCAGCCTCAGCACCCGCACGCATGGCTCAGATGACCCTGTAGAAGACCCGGCTGGGCTGAGCCTGGCCCCAGCACCCTCGCTCTCGCCTCACGCCCGCCCTCCTGCTGGTCCAGGGCCGGCCACGCGCTCCTGTGCAAGGCAGACCCCCTCGCAGCTCCTCACCCCCTCCCCGGCCTTCACGTCCTCCCCAAGGCCTGCCAGCCCCCGCCACGGAACACCCACCCCAGCCTCCCGCGTGTGCGCCCACCCCGCGCCACCGCTCTGTCCGCTTCCTGCTCGGCCTCCCCCGGTCTCCCCTCTGGCCGGGGCCCTTGGGGTCCTCCCGCCTGCCTGCTCCGCCTCCCGCCACCGGCCTACCTGCGTCCGGGGTTCCCTCTGCTTGGCTGCGCTGTCTCCTCGCCCTTGACCTGCGTGTGTCTCTGCACGGGCTCCCCTTCCCGGAACCCCCTGCCCCCCGCTGCCCTGGCCTCCTGGGCCTCCTGTCTCTGCTTTCCGCAGAGTGGCCAGTCTAGAGCTTGAACTTGTTCCAGAATTCTAACGCTGGCAGAGTTCCCTGTCCTCCCAGAGCCTGGGGGTCCACTCCACGGACGGGGGGACCTGGCACCCCACCCACGGTCAGGGCAAGCCCAGACGCCAACCCAGACAGTCCCTAACCGTCCTGCCACACAGCCTCCCCTGCCACCGGCAGCCGCTTGCTCCCAGTCCCTTCAGCGGCAGCGGCACAAAGCCATGTGCCCGCCCAGCACCCCCTCCTGCAGCGCCCCCCACTCTGCCGTCCCCTCGACTGGGGCGAGCACGGCTTCGGTCCACCCCACGGCAGCTCCCCGCCCCGGCTGCCTGTCCTCGCCACCAGCCTGGCTACCGCCGAACCCCACGCGCCGTGGGCCGCGCTGATCACAGTGCCCACCAAGCGTGGGCCGGGCCGCCCGCGACCAGCGCCTGGCGGGGGAACAAATCCTCTGGAATTCTGGAGATGCGATCCCCGAGATGGGTGTGAGCCGGCCTTCTGCATTCAGACAGGATTTCGGGGCGACCGGCTGGGCTTGGGAGGTGTGCGCGGAGTGGCTCTGCGGGGGCCGGTCCCCTTGCTCACGCGACCCAGCCCGCATGACCCCGACACGGGCGGGCGCGGAGGGACCACGGAACGCGACAGGCGGGAACCAGAGGCCCCTCCTGCCCCCCCACCGCCCAGTCGGCCACGAGCCCCCGGGGCGTCTGCGTGTCTGCAACGCGGTCGCGCACCGCGGAGAGGCGCCTCCGGTCTCCCAGGCGGAGCCAGACAAGGCGAAAGGGCTCACGAGCAAGCCCGCGCTGGTCACTCACGGAGCGGGCGACACTTGGAATCTGCGGGGCGGAAGCTGCGGGGCCGCTCCGGCGGTTAGGAGCGAGCCCGAAGTCCCGGTGCAGTCAGCTGGCGAACTGCTCTCCCCCAGGTCCCGCCGGCCTCCTGCCCCTGCCCGCTCTGCTGTCCCCACCGCCTGCCTTCCTCGGGCCCTCCCTCGCCCCCGGGGGTCCCTCCCCCGTCCTCAGGCGGCTGGTCCCTTCTCAACACCCTGGCGGGCGTCACGGGGCGTTCCCAGGGAGGCTCCTCTGCCCGCCCAGTCGGAAGCGTGCTTCGCGCGACACATTTGAAGAACAAAACAAAAAGAAAGGGTATTTTTTCCCCCAACAGCAACTGGACCAGCAGGGCCAGGGCTGGACCAGTCCTTCCTCAGAGGCCAGCAGACACAGCCGGGAGAGCAGGAGGACCGGTCACCAGCTGGGGACCCAAGGGCGCTTCCAGGCTGGGAGGACAGAGGGGGAGGCGCCCCAGGATTCAGCCTTCCCGGGCGCCTGGGCCATCTGCCCTGAGGACACCCCGAGGGGAGGGGATGTGAGGAATCTATGCAGCCTCTGTGTCGGGGAGAGCCCGTCCTGGGGGGCAGCTGAAGGGGTGCAGTCCTGCCAGGCCTTGCTCACCATCCACAGGCCTGGAGGAAGCCCGCGCCGTGACCCCGCTGGTGGAGTCTGCTTGCCCGGCCCCTGCCCCACGCCCCTGCCCCATCCTCCTGGGGCGCCAGGTGCAGCCTCCCACAGCTGCGTCCCGAGCCGCCCCCCATCTCCTTTCCGGCTACCTGTGGAGCTGAACGGCTCCCCGGCACCCCACCCCGTCAAAGGAGTTTCATTTTCATTTATTTACGATACTCTAACCCCGCCTCCGCTTGGTCCTGCTGGGCGCGGGGGAATGTTCGGCACAGCAGCGGTGTCCGCGGGGGGACGCCTGTGGAGAGGGGCGGGAGGACGCGTGGGTGAGCTCATGGGCAGGGGCGACAGCGAGAGGATGAACTCCTGCTGCTAAGGACACACATCGATTTATAAATCGTCACAAAACGCACAGCTCTGTGTCCCGCCAACTCCGTGCCCACTGACACTCCGACGCCGTCACTGGCTTCTGCCAGGCTTTGGACGGGCAGCCCCGCAGGGCACGAAGGCGGCAGCTCTGGCCTGAGCGGTCATTGCTGTTTCACGGAAACCCACCGGCAAAATGAAAGGCATCGTGAAGGAGGCCGCGGGCCGCTGTCCGGGGAGTCGGGGAACGAGCTTGGGTGCCGGAAGGGCGTCGCCTCGGCCCCGGCGCCAGCCACGCCGGCCGGGCACGGGACGCTGAATCTCACCACGAACACCCCCATCCCCTGCTTACGTCTAGAGCATCACCAAGGGCATAAATCAAGCCCGACTTCCAGGGCGTGCCAATCCCGCGGCTCGGCGCCCAGACACAGCGGGCGTAAGTCAGCGCGGAGCGGGTTCAGCACGGCCGAGCGACATCAGGAGGAAGAAATGAGTCTCAAACATGGCTACTTGGTTCTTAATAAAATCATTCTTTACACAATTTGTTAATGTGTGGTTTGTTCATGTCCGAAAGTCTCTGGAAACGTAGCCTTCGGCTCTGGGGCGGGGGCCGCGGCTCCAGCACCAGGCTGCAGGCTCACGCCCTGGGCCCGTTCACTGGGCACTCACTGCCCTGGACACGCACTGGGCAGGTGTTTCCTGGCGCCCCCGGCGCAAGCACTGCGCGGGCTGGAGGCTCCCGGAGGAGATGGAGCAGGGCCCGGCCTGGCAGACCCACGTTCCAGTGCGAGAGAGGGGCAGGGGCGTTCTCCAGCACACGATGCCGTCCAGGGAGAGGTGAAGGTGCCAGCCCCGTGACAAGGGGGGTGCTGGGGGTGCAGCAGGTGGTCAGGATGAGGTCGCGGAAAAGACGACCTTCGAGCGCAGACTGGAAGGAAAAGGCAGAGACCTCCGGGCTGCGGCCACAGCCAGTGCCAAGCCCAGAGAGCGCGGTGGGCGCCGTGGGGGGGCCGCTGCTGGAGCGGAGCGTACGGGAGGACAGGCGCAGGCCTCACGGGTGTGGGTGGCCTCGGCTGGGGCCGAGTTGGGGGCTCCTCTCCCGTTTGCAGCCGAAGAGAGCGAGAAGCGTGCGGCACGCGGAGAGGTGGTGGTCTGGCTCCGGCTGGTGTGTAAGTGGCCAGGGCTCCGGCCGGCCCCAGCCATGCCTGAGAGAGAGCCCTTGAGTCTCAACATGTGTGACCGGGCAGCTCGAGGGGGAGAGGAGGGGGCCGGGGCACCCCTGGGGGCAGGGAGCAGGTGACTGACGGGTAAACACCGTGGCTGGAAGGTTCACTGAGCTGGGGGCTAGCGAGGCCATGCCTGCAGACTGCCTTGCCCCCCCCCTCGGCCCCAACACCTGAGCCTGGTCCTCTGGCCCGAGGGACACCCGACCGCCGGGCCGCCACAAGCAGGCGGCCAGGATGTCTGGAGCCGCTGGCCATTCTGTGGGCTCTGGCGCAGGCGTGGGGGCATCTGAGGGCTGGGGCCAGGGAGACACGAGGCCGGAGAGGCGGGGTCTCGGCTCCCGGAGCAGCAGGCGGGAGCTGGTGAGGGGTCGGGGATGGGCCACGTCATAGCTGGGGGGGCCCACAGCACCTGGGGGCCCCTCTGGTTTAGTGTGCCGTCACCTGGAAATTGTGTGTAATTTTTGAACAAGGGGTGCGGCATCTTCCTTTTGTCCTGAAAAGTGACTGACAGCCCCACCCGGACGGCCTGGGCCTGCGGACAGGCCGGGAGCCCCACAGGCCGACCCGCAGGGCCCGGGTGAAGGACGGCGGGCTCCAGGTGCTCCTGGTGCAGCTCAGGCCGCAGGAAAGGAAGCCTCGGGGTTCAGACCAAACTGTCCGCAGAAGCAGGCTCTGGGGTCTGTCTGTCCCCGGACACTCCTGCGAGCTCGGACCCGTCTGTGGGGTTCTGGGCCGAGTCTGCTTGCTCTGAAACGGAGGGTGCCGGCCCCGGCGGCTGTTCCATACGCGGTCGACAGGCTCACCTTGGCAACCCGCAGCCGCTGCCTCTGCTTTGAGGGGAGCCGCCGACCCCACCCAGCTGGAGCACAGCCCCCGGGGAAGGAACACAGGCCTGCCCGGCCAGCCACCGCCCTCCACTCTGCGGTGTCCCCAGGCCAGCTGGCCCCACGGACCACACAGTAAATGCTAGCCTGCCTGGAACGGGATCTGGGCGGACGGCAGGCCCAGGCCCCACTCTGTGGGGCCGGGGTCCTGAGTTGGGGAGTCACCGGTGTGCAGGCTGAGGACCACCCGAGGCCCCTGCCAGCTGCACCACCGCCTGCCTTCCCGAAGCAGCTGCCAGCCCTGCATGGTCCTCCAGGACGCCAGCCCCGCCTGCACAGTCCCTTCATGTGCTGGGATGCACAAGAGCCAGGGCTGGGGCGGCTCCCGGGGCAGACGGAGGAGCCAGTGGGATGTTACGGGGTCAGGTTACCCTTGGTGAACACCTGCAGGCTGGCCCCGGGCCTGCCCGCCCATCTGTCTGTCTGTCGGTCAGGGCCTACTTGGAGAAAGGAGTGGGGGTGGGCATGTTGCCTTGTGGGTAGCTGGAAAAGGCACGTTGGTGCCACGTGAGGGGTGCAAGCCGGCTCTCTCAGGGCGGACAGCTGGGGCTGGCTCTCCAAGGCCGAGGGGCGTCCCTCCCGCACAGGCTCCGCGGGCCGCGCAGTTTCTGGGTGCCTGTGGCGCTCCATCGTGGCTGAGCCGCGTCAGGGGAGGGGCCTGGGTGAGGGCCGGCCCCGGGAGGAGGCGCGAGTCCATCTCTGAACCTTCCAAGCCAAACGCACCGGAGACGACAAAATTGGCCCATTAACATCATTACTGTCGAGCCCCGGGCGGTCAACCGCTGCCACAGGCCAGACGGACCCCGGGGCGGCCTGCCCCGCAGAGCGGGTGCCTAGCAGCGCGGCTGGACCCCTGGCAGGCGGCGGTGGGCCTGGAGTGACCTCCTGGCCCCACTCTGCTTTCACATGCTCTTGATTTCAGCTGCCCGGGACAGACACCTGTGCTCAGAGGTGGGGCGGCGTGGACCAAGCTCACCTGTGGGCACCAGGGCGCGTGTGCAGGGGCACCGCACCCCAGACCGTCCGCCCAGGCCCGCCGCTGAGCCCGTCCACAGGCGGCTGGTGGGCCCCAGTCACGGGGTCCCTGGAGGCACCACTGCTGAGCGTCTCCCAGCCGTGGGCACACTCTTCCATCTGCCCTTGTGAACCTTCCTCCGTGAAGATGTGTTCACACGGCTCGTCAGCACTACTGGCGTGAAGGGAAAGAGATTGATACTATACATGAAAACATTTTCTTTGGCCTAAAGGTTTTTCCCTCTGATCTGAAAAGAAATTGGGTGCACCTGCCCTGGAATAGTACGCAGCCTTCAAAAGGAAGGTAAGGGAGGGAGCCCCAAAGGCTGTCTGCGCTGGGGGCTAAGCCGGGCGACCGGAAGCGGCCACAGAGGGCTGCCCGCCGCGAAGACCTGAGGGGCCATTCCTAGGCCCGAGCGGGAGGGCCTCAGCCTGGGAAGATGGGGGTTCTGGGGCGCGTGAGGACGGTGGTCGCACAGCCGTGTAGACCACCCACTGGGACACACCCTGAGCCCGACGCAGGTGACCCGTGAATTTTGTGTTCTGTGTATTTCCCCACGATTTGAAAAAGACAACTTAAAAAAATAGGCCATTTCCATGGACCCCTAGAAGTAGTGCAGCCCTGCCAGCGACCCCTAGCCAGAGGTGGGGGTGGTGGGTGCCCCTCTCAGCCTTTATCAGGGCCCCCCAACCATCCACCAGCAGCTGCGCCCAGAAAAGAGATGCTGAACTTCACCTGGAACTTCCCCCTAAGGTGACCAGTGCTCCCCATAGTCCACCCCAGCTCCTGCCTTCTCAAGGCTGATGGGGCGCCTGGCACCCCTTTCCCAGACCTGGGGGGGATCCCCCTACCAGGCCGCATCTCAGGGGAAGCCACAGTCCAGGGAGGCGCCCGGGCACTTGGAAGAAGCGGCCCTTGTCGGCCACTGGACCCCGTCTGCCTGGGAAGCTCCTGGCCGCCCCCGGCCCCACCCACCCCGCTGAACCCCGCTGACCCCCGCTGACCAGGCGTTGGCCCTGCAGTATCAGCTGCTTCCTATTGGCCCTTCGATGGCGCACAAGGGCTTTGTGATGCTCTTGAACTCCACCAGCTCAGGACCCGGGAAGAGGGACCAGGGAGGTGCCCCCTTGCCTTCTCCCAGGGAGGGGCCGGGGCGCAGGGGGGGCAGGGGGGTGGGGACCAAGGCCCTCCTCGCCCCGAGCCTGCAGCAGCGAGGTGCAAAGTCGCCCCGAGGCGGGCTGCTCGGGCAGAAGGCGCGGCCCGCGGCGGCCCGGGGCTGGGGAGGCGCGCGGGGGCCCGGGGCGGCCCTCGGGGCGCCTCTGCCCCGCCCCTCAGAGAGCCCCTCCCCCGCGGGAGCCCCGGCCTGGACCGGGTCCGGATCCCCTGCACTGACGGGGCGGCCCCCGGCCTTCCGTCGGCCCGAGGGGAGCCCGCCCCCTAGAGGGGGGCGCGGCGAGCGCAGGCGCCCCTGCCCCGCTGCGGGGAGGCGGGACCGCGCCCCGGGGAGCCAGAGGCATCCCCGGGGGTCCTCAGGGATCACCCAGGAAACGACCCTCCGGAAGAGGCTGGGGAGGGGGACTTTTGGGAAAACCTAGGGGATCTTCCGGAGGTGAAGTCGAGGGGACCCCCCCATTTCTAGCAGGATGCTGGCGGCCCCGGGAATGGGCTGGGTGACCGCGTCCGCGAGCTCCTCATGGGGGGGTGGGCGGGGGGCCGGGGCCTGGACGAGGGGGGCGAAGTCGCGAGGCAGCCAGCCTGGGCTGCGGAAGCGGCCAAGCCGGGTCCCACCGGCAACATGGCATTTGGGGGCGCCCGGGGCGTCACCAGCCGCCCCCAGCCCCCGCTCCCGGGCCGCCTTCAAGCCGCCGAGCTGGGCCCTCCCGGCCGCCGTCCCCCGGCCACCCGCTCCCCGAGCACCCCGGGACGCCCCCCCCGGCCCCCCAGGTGTGGGGGAGCTCCCCGCGCTCCCGCCCCGGGGAGCGATCGACCGGCCGGCGGCGCGCGCCCCTCCCCCGCGCGCCCCCGAGACGAGCCCGGCGCGGCGGCCCCGCGGTTCCGGCCGCGGCGGGCTGGGCTCCGGGCCAGGGGGCGGGCCGCGCCGGGCCGCGAGGGGCCGCCGGGGGCGGGGCGGCCCAGTTCCGCGGCCCCGGGCTCGGCCCCGCCCCCGCCGGGCGCCCCCCCCGCGCGGTCACCCCCGCGCGGCGCGAGGCCGGGCCGGGGTGCGGGGCGAGCGGGCGGGGCGGGGCGGGGCGGGGGGGGCAGCGGCTCGCGGCTGACGCCCACCCCGGGGTCGCCCGGCGATTCCCAGTCGCTCCGGCTCAGCGCCGGGAGGGAAGAAAGAATCTGCGCGCGCGCGTGTGGGCCCCGCCGGGTGTGGGGGCGCCGCGGGGGCACCCGAGAGCAAGCGCAGGGGCGGGCGCGCAGGGCGAGCCTCGCGGCCGGGCGGGCGGGGAGCCCGCGGGCCTGCAGCCGGGCAGCGGCGCGGGGGCCGTGGGCGCGCGGCCGCGGGGGGGGACGCGGCCCGGGGCTCCTGTCTGAGGTGCGGGGCGGGGCACCCCTGCGGGCGGCGGGAGCCCCGCGGGCGGGGGCGGGCGGGGCGGGTGGTCCGCGGGCCTCGCCTGGGGGGCTCCCTCGCGCGGGGCGGGGCGTAGGGAACC
The DNA here is from genome assembly GCF_014898055.3 of Talpa occidentalis. NCBI lineage: Eukaryota > Metazoa > Chordata > Mammalia > Eulipotyphla > Talpidae > Talpa > Talpa occidentalis. The sequence continues at coordinate 135,182,446 of NW_023605083.1, read as the reverse complement.
AGGCGTCGGGCGTCGCGCCGGCTACCCCGGCGGGCCGCAGCGCGAAGACGTGGCCCCCCAAAATTCCTAGGCCCTGCCAAGGGGCCGCGGCCTCGCGGCGCGCGGGGCAGGCGGCCCCGCCCGCTCACCCTGCGGGTCCCGCCCACCTGGAGCCCCAATTCCGCTCGGCCGCCCCAGCGAAGCCCGAGCCCCTCTTGGAGGGCGGCGCGGCCCAGAGCAGCGGCGGGGCGCGGAGAGCGGGCGGCGGGCGCGGTGCGGGGCTCCCCAGAAGCCGCCCGCCCCACCCCCACCCCGTCCCAGCGGGTCTGCTCCCCCCGAGCCGAGCCGCCCTGAAAATACAGAACCGCCCGCGCCCGCGCCGGCCAAAGACAAGTCCCCCCAGAGCCGAGGAGAGAAATGCGCCCGTGTCACAGCCTGCGGGGCTCGCGGCCGCCGCTGACGCATTCTCGGGGTCACATTCTCGGGGGCGGAGCCCCTCCCCGGGAGCCCGGACACCGCCAGCCGCAGCTTCCAGCCGGGCGGCCGGGGCAGCCCCCGCGGCCCCTTCCCGGCAGAGCCCGCCCGGCCAGTCCCGCGCCGGAGCGCGCCCCGAGGGGCTCCCGCGAGGCGCCGCTGGTTCCCGGGCCGCGCGCCACGTCCCCGGGGACCGGCCCTGGGCCGCCCGGGTCGGGGCCGGGAGACGCTTCCCAGCGCCCAGGGTCCTGCCTCGGGGCTCCCCCCTAGCGCCGGGGCGCAGAAGAGGTGCCGGTCGCCTCGCTCCTCTCTTGGGGCCCCTGAGGGCCCCGGCGGCCCCGGCGAGGCGCCCCGGGAAGGCTGCTGCCCCTCGGCGCGGCCCCCGCGCTCTGCGACCCGCCCGGGAGGGGCGCGCCCCAGGCCCGACCTGGGCCCTTCCCCGGGTTCCCCGCGGCCCGGCCGGGATATCCCGGGTCGGAGGCAGGGGCCCCACCTGACGGCTCAGGGAATACCGAGTCCAGGGCGGGACAACCCCGGCTCCCTTCCAGGGGCCAAGGCGGGGGGTCGGGAAGGGAGCGGGCGCGCCCCGGGAGGGCTGGCAGGCAGGCAGGGTGCTCACCGCGCCCCCCACCCCGTGTAGATTCTGCCTGTTTCCTCCCCGAGCACCTGCGTGCCTCCCAACACCACTGGCAACTGGGGGGTGCTGGGGCGCTGGGCGTGGGAGGGAGGCTGTGGTTGGGGGGCCTCTCTGCACACCAGCCACCCTCCCCTGGGAGAAAATTAGTGACAGCCGCGAGGGGGGCGCAGCCTCTTGGGTGGGTGCTCGGCTATGTTGGTCCCTTTCCCAGCAGTGGCCAGAAAGGCCAGGAGCGGGGTGCCGAGACTCCCTGCCTTCTGAGGAACCTCAGGGGTCCCCTCTCCCAGTCTGGGCAGCTGAGCGGCTCCCTGCACCACCACAAGGGCAGCCTTGTGCCCTGGCCGGCCAGAGGCCTCCTTCCTCCCCTACCGTGGCTCCACGGAAGCATACACTTGGCAGGGGGGGCATGGGGGGACATGGGGTGCGGCAATGGGGCCCCGCGGGTGGTGAGCACGTTCGGAGCCGGCCCAGCCAGCTGAGCAGCCCCTGGCGAGTCCCACGTCGCCCCTGGCGGCTGGAGGCTGCGCGGCCACTCGCTCCCCGGAGCCCCCGGGCGCGGAAACACCCACGGGAAGCAGATTTTCCAGGGGGCTTTCTGCTGGGGCGGTGGGGTGTCGGGAAGTGCGGCCGCCCCTGGCCGGCGGGAATGTCCAGGACAAGGTCGCCCAGACCTCCGGACAGGCCCACGGCGCCCGCCGGGCGGCCCTTGGCGCCTTGGGCCCGGGACTGGGCGCGAGGGCGCTTCCCGCGCCAGCCTCACACGTGCCCTTCTCCGCGAGGGGCGCGGGACAGTCCCCCAGGGCAAGTGTGGGGGGACACAGCACCCCAGGAGGAGAAAAATATTTCCCTGTGTCCCCGCCCACAGGCTTGGCCTCCCCCGGCTTCTGCACCCCGAGTGCCCAGGTCGGCGCCGGGCGGGTCTGCCCCCACCGGCCCCTCCCTGCCCGCCCGCAGCCCTCCCGCCCCCCCTTTCTCGGGCGGCCTCGGCAGACGAGCCCTCCTCTGAGGACCGAAGCAGACGCCCCACCCCAGCCCTTCAGGGGCGCCGTCCGCGGGTCTGGGGCCCGCACTGCGGGGGGGCGGCCGCCGCCGGGGAGCCGCGAGCCGGTGACACCGGGGCGCCAAGGTGCGCGGCCTCACCCCCGGCTCCGGGCGGCCCCTGGCTCCCGGGAACGCGCGCCCCGGGCGGGCTGCGGGGTCCCCTTCGCACATCGCCCTCCGAGGCTGGCTGGAGGCCCCGCCGACCGCCCGGCGTTCCCGGACGCGTGTCAGGGCGGCTGTCCGCGGCCCCCCGCCGCCTCCGCCCGCGCCCGCGCCCGGCTCTCCCCACGGACGCGCCGCCAAGGGGTTGCGCAAGGACCTGCGCCCGGTCCTTCAAGGGCCCAAGCCGGGGCCCCGACACACCCCAAGGCGGCGCGCCCGCGGCCGCCCTGCCTCCTCCCGGGGCCCCCACCCGACCCCTGGAGCTCGCGGCCGGGGGGCGCCCTCGGAGGCCGCGGGGGTGCAGGCCCCCCCCTGCAGCGACTCCATGGAACGCGCCGTCTCGCCACCGGAGGTGCCAGACTTCACACTGGCCTTCGCGGCCGTCGGGAGCCCGGCCCGGCCGCCTTTCGGGGCCCAGGGGGCTCCAGGCCAGAAGCAGCGCCGGGCTTCTCGACCATTCCATTCACCCCTCCGCGCTCGCTCGCCCTCGGCTCCTCCCGGGTCTCCCCGCGCCCTCTTCGGAGGTCCTCCCGGGACCCCGCGGCCCCGCCGCCCTGGGCCGCCCCGGCGCCCCCCGTGTCCTCGCCGCCCCCGCCCCGCCGGGGGGCGCAGGAGAGGGGCCGCTGGACACAGCCCCCCGAGCCCGGCCCGCAGGGGTTCAAGGGCAACTCGGGAGCCGACCACATCCGGGCGGGCCGGTGTCGGCGGGTTTTGGGGCGCCTGGGCCCTGCGCTGACGGCAGCTCGGTCCCCTTCCTCGCCCCGCGCCGCGCTCCCCCGGCGTCCTCGGCACGCGGGCCCCTCGCGCCGGCCTTTCCCGGCCAGTCCTCGCCCTCGCGAGCGCCGGGGCGGCGGGGCGGGCGCGGGGGGGTGCCAGCTGCCCCGGCCCCGCGCCCGCCCCCTGCCGGCGGGCCCCGCGCGGCGCGCATGACGCAAGTGGGTGCCCCGGGCACGGCCGGGGATGCCTCCGTGGCCCCGCGGGGTTCCGCGCGCCGCGCCCGCGCCGGAGAGGCCGGGGGCGGCCGCGGCGCCGGCGAGGGCCGCGCGCCCGAGACCCCGGCCCGGCCCGGCCCGGCCCCCGGCCCCCGGCCCCCGGCCCGGCCCGCCGCCCCCGCGCGCCCCCCCGCGCCCCCGCGCGCCCCCGCGCCGCCCGCGCCCCCGCCCCGCGGCCCGGGCCCCGCGCCCCCCCGCCGCCGGCCGCGGCGCGCCCGCCAATCCGCGCGGGGCCCGCCCCCTACGCCGCGCCCCGCCCCCGACGTCGTCCCCGAGCCCGGCGCCCCGGCCCGGCAGTGTCTGCGCGGCGCGAGCGGGGCCGGCGGCGCGGGGGCGAGCGGCGGGCGGCGCGGGGCGCGGGGCCCGGGCCGGGCCGGGGCGGGGGCCGGCGGAGCAGCGCGTCGGGGCCGGCGGCCGCCCGCGCCCGGCGCGCCTGGCCGGCATGGAGCTGCCAGCTGTCGGCGAGCACGTCTTCGCCGTGGAGAGCATCGAGAAGAAGCGGATCCGCAAGGTGGGGCGCGGGGGGCGCGGGCGGGGGCGCGGGCGGGCGCGGGGCGCGGGCTGACGGCGCGTGTCTCCGCAGGGCCGGGTGGAGTATCTGGTGAAATGGCGAGGCTGGTCCCCCAAGTAAGTCGCGGCGGCGGCGCGGGGCCGGGCCGGGCCGGGCCGGGCCGGGCCGGGCCGGGCCGGGCGGGGGCCGCGGCGGCCGGCGGGGTTGGGGGGCGGGGGCGGGCGCCCGCCGCGCCCCGGGAGAGGCCGTCGCGGGTGTGCGCGGCGCGGGGCGCGGGGCGCGGGCGCGGGCCGGGCGGGAGGCCGCGAGGGCGGAGGCGCGGCGCTGCCTGATGTGCAGCAGAAAATGGCTCCTTTCCCTTCGCTGCGCCGAGCGGCTCCATATTGCAAAACCAAAAAAAAAATTAAAAAGCGACGAAAACGCAATTGTGCGCCTCTTCCCTCCCGGCGCGCAGGGCGGGGGGGCAGGAAACGCCGGGCGCTGTCACCGCGGCGCCGCTCGGGGCTATTTTTTCTGATTCGGAGGCGCGGGCGCCGGCTGGGGCGGCGCGGGCACCCGCGCTCTCCCGCGCGCCGGCGGCTCCCGCGGCCGCGTCGGGGGCGCCGGCCGTGACAGCGGGCGCGGGGCGCGGGGGGGCCGCGGGGGGCCGCGCGCCGGCGGCGGGCGGGGGGGGTCGGCGGGGGCCGGGCCGGGCGCCCCGGCATCTCGCGGCCGCGCGCGGGGGCTCCGGGGAGCCGGCGGCGTTGGAACGCGGCGCAGGAACGTGCCTGAAATTCTTGACAACTGCGGGGTGAGCGCCGGGTGCGCTTTCCTGACCCTCCCCCTCCCCGCCCGCGCGTTTATGGGGGGCGGGCGCGGGGCCGGCGGGGTCCGGCCGCCACCCCGCCCCGCCCCCCGCAGCGCGGGGCTCGGCGGCCAGAGGCCTGGTGCGCCCCACCTGGAGGCCGCGCTCGGGCTCTGACCCGCGCCCCCCTTCTCCCCGCAAGATATAACACGTGGGAGCCCGAGGAGAACATCCTGGACCCGCGGCTGCTCATCGCCTTCCAGAACAGGTGAGCGCCCCCCGCGCGCCCCAGCCCGCCGCGGGGCCCGGAGGGGGGCAGGCCCAGCGGCTCCGCCGAGGGGGACGGGCCGAGGGGGGCCCGGGGCGTCCCCTCCCCCTCCGGCCCGACCGACTGGGCCGCGGCCTCGGCTGCTCCAGCGACGTCCTTGTGGCTGCTGCGGCCCTGGGTGGGGGTGGGGCGGGGCCGGGGAGACGGGGCTGGTGTTTGGGGGAGACTTGGGGGAGGGCGCGCGCGTGGGCGTGCCGGGGTCCCTGCAGCGCCCCGCCCCGCCCCGCGGAGCCCCACCCCCGGCCCTAGGTGCCGCGTTCCTGCAGCCGCGGGCGCTTGGCACGGGCACGGCGGGCAGCCCGAGGGAGCCGGTTGGGAAACAGCTGGACGTCACGGGGCTGGACTTAACCTGTTGGGGGCTGGAGAAAAGTTGACAAGACCTCGGCCCCTTGGACCCCACCCCGGGCGCTCGGGCTCCGCGGGGGGCGGCAGGGTTTGTCTGCCTTGGGTGCCCCGCACACCCCTCCGGGGGCCTGGGTGACCCGGGCCGGCCGCAGGGCGCAGGGCGCCGGCGGGAGGGGCGGGTGGACGCGGGGGCGCCGTGCGCGCAGGTGCTGTCACCCTGCAGCCCAGCTGGGCTCCCGCGGGGCTGTGGTTCTCTGTTTCGGGGGGTGGGGGGAGGGCCGCCCCGCTGCCTTCCGCCCCCCTACTTCGCATCACTTCCCCTGCGAGCCTGGCGCGGAGACCGCAGACGCCGGCCCGGGCGCAGCTGCGGGAGGCGGCCGTCCCGCGCCCGGGGGGGGGGGGGGGGGGGGGGGGGGGCGCGCGGAGAAGGGACCCGCCCCCACCTGGGAGCCGCCACCCCGTCACCGAGTCGGCGGCTGATGCCATGTTGCGTAACGGCCCCCGGGGCCGGCGCGGGCTGGCGCAACGCCGCGCAACTTCGGAGTCAGGCCCGCGGCGGGTCCCCCGGGTCAGCCCAGGCAGGGCACGCGGGGCCCCCGGGGAGTGGGTGTCCCGCCTGGGGGGCCACGACTCCGGCACGCCGGAGGGGCGCCCCCCGCCCCCAGCCCGGCGCCCTCCGCGGACGAGGACGCCCCGCAGCAGCGCTGACCGGCGCCGCCCGGGCCTTAGGAATAATTTGGAAGCCCCGGCGGCCGGAGTCTCGGCGAGGAGGCGGCGCCGCCGGCCGCCCCGCCCCGCCCCGCCCCTGCCCGGCCCGGCCCGGGAGCCGTCACCTGGCGGCGCGAACCTGTGGCCGGGCCCGCCCCGCCCCCGCCCCGCCCCTAATTGGCTCATTTGCCGCGTGTAAACAAGGGCGCAGCCCCTCCCCCTGCGGCCCGGCCCCCCAGCGCGCCCCTCCGCGCCCCTCCGCGCTCGTTATCTGAATCTTAATGAGGCCATTAGCATCCCGGGCTCGGCCGCCGCCCCGACCCCGTGCGCGCCCCGCTTCGCGGGGTCAAGGCCCCGGGCGGGGGTGCCGCGGCTCGGCAGGAGCCCCCCCTCCGCGCGCGGGCCGGACGGGGCGGGGGCTCGCCAGAGGGGCCTTGGGGTGCAGCCCTCGGGCGGGTGAAGGTTGCCGCGACGTGGCGCCCGGGGACCCTCCGCCCCGAAGGCGCTGACCCTCCTGGCCGCTCGCCGACGGGGGTGGGGGCCGCCCGCGGGTCGGGGTGCAGCTGGAGGGGCGGCATCCCGGGCTGACGCTCTGCGCCCCCCCCAGGGAACGGCAGGAGCAGCTGATGGGCTACCGCAAGAGGGGCCCGAAGCCCAAGCCGCTGGTGGTGCAGGTGAGCGCCGGGGCCCCCCACCCCCGGGGCTGCCCGGACCCAGAGGGTGGGGTTCCTCCACAGCTCCCCAACTCGGCCTCCTTTCTGCTTGACCTCCTGCCCCCCGCCCCGCCCTGGCAACTCCGCTGCCGCCTGGGGGGCTGCTCCGCGGGGCTCCCACGCCTGTCCTCACGCCCCGCCCCCGCCGCCCCCCCAGGTACCCACCTTTGCCCGCCGCTCCAATGTGCTGACGGGGCTGCAGGACTCCTCGGCCGACAACCGCGCCAAGCTGGACCTGGGCGCGCCGGGCAAGGGCCAGGGCCACCAGTACGAGCTCAACAGCAAGAAGCACCACCAGTACCAGCCGCACGGCAAGGAGCGCGCGGGCAAGCCGCCGCCGCCGGGCAAGGGCGGCAAGTACTACTACCAGCTCAACAGCAAGAAGCACCACCCCTACCAGCCGGACCCAAGATGTACGACCTGCAGTTCCAGGGCGGCCACAAGGAGGCGCCGAGCCCCGCCTGCGCGGACCTGGGCGCCAAGGGCCACCCCCCGACAAGTGGGCGCACGGCGCGGCGGCCAAGGGCTACCTGGGGGCCGTCAAGCCCCTGGCGGGCGCGGCCGGGGCGCCGGGCAAGGGCGCGGAGAAGGGCCCCCCAACGGCCTGGCGCCGGCCCCCAAGGAGGCGGGCGCGGGCAACGGCATCGGGGGCAAGATGAAGATCGTCAAGAACAAGAACAAGAACGGGCGCATCGTCATCGTGATGAGCAAGTACATGGAGAACGGCATGCAGGCCGTGAAGATCAAGTCGGGCGAGGCGGCCGAGGCCGAGGCGCGCGCGCCCGGCCACAAGAAGCGCGCGGGCGCCGAGGAGCGCCACGGCCCCCCGGCCGACCGGACCTTCAAGAGGGCGGCGGGGGGCCCGGAGGAGAAGAAGGCCGAGGGGCCCCCAAGCGGCGGGAGGAGGAGGCGCCCGGGCCCGGCGACCCGCCGCCGCCCGAGGCCGCCTCGCGCAAGCTCTCCCCGGCCAAGGAGGCCTTCGGGGAGCAGCCGCTCCAGCTGACCACCAAGCCGGACCTGCTGGGCTGGGACCCGGCCCGCGGCTCGCACGCGCCCGCCCCCCACCCGCACCCCCACCCCACCCGCACCCGCACCCCCACCCCGCGGGGGGCCTCAGCCTCGCCCACGCGCGCAAGCGCTGCCTCTCCGAGACGCACGGCGAGCGCGAGCCGGGCAAGAAGCGCCTCACGGCGCGCAGCATCAGCACCCCCACCGGCCTGGGGGGCGGCCCGGCCGCCGAGCGCGCGGCGCACGCGCCCCCCGCCGCGCCCCCGCAGCCCGAGGTCATCCTGCTGGACTCGGACCTGGACGAGCCCATAGACTTGCGCTGCGTCAAGACGCGCGGCGCCGCGGAGCCGGCCGGGGCCCCGCCGGTGAAGCCCGAGGCGCCCGCCCCGGCGGCGGCCGCCGCCGCGAAGCCCCCGGCCGAGGCCCCGGACGAGCCCGAGGAGCCGCTGAGCGAGTTCAAGCCTTTCTTTGGGAATATAATCATCACCGACGTCACCGCGAACTGCCTCACCGTCACCTTCAAGGAGTACGTGACGGTGTAGCCGCGGCCGGCGGCGGGGCGCGCCCTCCCGGGCCGCGCGGGCGGCTCCCGGCCCCGGCCCGCCCGCCACACTGTGCCTCGGCCCCGCGCCCCGCCCGCGCCCCCGCCCTCCCCGGCGCCCCGAGCTCTAGTATTATATCCTAACCGTGCTCACGTGTCCAGTGCAGACTCGCCCCCGTTTGTACGTGGTGTTATTCTTGAAATGTATTGTCTGAGCTCAGCAGGCCCGGCCCCCCCGGGCCGGTATATATATATTTATTTGTAGGTATTTATATATGGAAATATAAAGACCTAGATTTATGGAGCCCCCTAGATCGCCCTATATTCTATACCAGACGAGCTATTTTCTGTTCGCCCGCCGCCCCGTCCAGTGTTCGGTTGGTCCATCCCCGCGGGCCGCGCGCCCGGGTCTATTTTTTGATACTGTGCACACGGGTGTGTCGTGTCCACGTGCAAGGGGAGGTGGTTAAGGCCACGCGAGCTCTAGAACCCGCTGCTGCTAGACGTGTCTGAACTATAAGCTTCCATGTCACCTGCTTGAATGTAAATATTAAATGGCGATGTCGGAGCTGCGCCCTCGCTGCTTGGGGGGCGGGCGGGCCGGGGGGTGGGGAGCCCGGCCGTCTCCCCGCCCCTCTTCCGCCGCGGGCGTCGGGGAGGAAGCGCGGGTCGCGTCCCGCGCGGCGTCTGCGAGGGCTTGGGGGCCGGGGGCGGGGGGGGCGCGGGCGGGGCGCGAGGATGACGCTCCCGGAAGTCCGGAGGCGCCGACGCGGAGGGGGGCCCCGCGCCCCCGCCCCGCCCCCCTGCGCCGGCCGTGCCCGCGGCCCCGCCGCCCGCGCTGCGCCTGGGGGGGGCGGGGGGAGGGCGCCCCTGCGGGCTGCCCGGCCGCGGGGGTCCGCCTGCCCGACCCCGCCCGGCCGGACGGCCCCCGACGGCACCTCCCGCCCCCGCCGCGCCCGGGCCCGCCGCGCCGACCCCGAGGGGCCGCGGGGCGCCCCGCCAGGCGTCTCCCCGGAAGCCGCCGGCCCGAGGCGCCCACGGAGGCCCCGGCGGGGCGGGGCGGGGGCCTCCTGCGAGGGGGCGGGCGGGGGGCTCGCCGAGGCCGCCCCGGTCCTGGGCAGCGGGGAGCGGCGCCGGGGCGGGGAGGGGGGGCTAAGAGCCCAGATGTGCGGCGGGGGGGGGCGAGCGGCCGCGGGCGGCCCCCCACCCGCGGGGGCAGGAGGCCCCTGCCGGGGTGGCCAGCGGGCGGGGGCGCGGGGCCGGGCGGGGCAGGTCGCGCGCTCGGAGGGGGCGGGGGCGGGGGGCGCGACGTGGAGGGGCGGGGGGCCGGGCGGGGGGTCGCGCCGGGGGGGGGGGCCGGGCGGGGTCGCGCCGGGGGGGGGGGGCGGCTGATGCGCCGCCGTGGCCAGCGCTGGCCGGGCCGCCGCGGGTGGGGGAGGGGCGGGCGGCGGGAGGGGAAGTTCTAAAAAAAACCGTTGGGAGTTTCTCGCCGGCTTTTGTGACTCGCCCTCCCTCCGCCCGGCGCCCCGGCCCTGCGGAGCGCGCTCCCCTCCCCCTCCCCCGCCGTAATGAACGCCCTTTGCCACCCCGGGAGCGCGGGGGGGGGGGGGGGGGCTGGAGCTCCTGGCAGGCCGCCCGCCCGCTGGAAGCCGCTGCCCTCAGCGCTGCACAAAGGGCCGTGCCAGGGGCTCCCCCAGCCCGGGCGGAGGGTGGGAAGGGCCGTGACGGGAGGGGCTTGGCCCTCGGGGTGCCCCTCCCACCCCGTGGGTGGCCTGGGCCGGCGGGCCCGCAGAGGGGCGGGGCGGGGCGGGGCGGGGAGGTGGGGGGCGGAGGAAACCCCGGCTCCCCCTCCCCTGAAGGTGTGGCCCGCAGGTGGCCCGCGGCCTTGACCCTGGCCCTGGCGGACCTGCCGGGTGGCCTTCGGCAGAGGCCCCTGGAGGAGGTCAAGGTCCAGCCGTCTGCACGCGCCTGCCCCTGCGGAGGCCCCTGCACCGCCCTGGCGGCCTCCAGGCCTTTCCACATCCCGGCACTCCCTGAGGGACGCCGGGGGCGGCGGCCCACGCCCTGTGTCCGGGGGCCGCTCTTCCCGGGGCCGCTCTTCCTGACTGGCCGGGCGGCTGTGGGGTCCGGCCTTCAAAAGTGAAGGGTCTCCGAGTCCGAGTTCAGGGGAGAGAAGGGAAGTGGGAAGCGGGTCGCGAGGGTGGTGACTGGGAAACCCAAACTCCTTCGTTTCTTCTCCCAGTGACCCTCTCCTTGGGGCGGGGCCCAGAGCTGACAGCCAGGCGCGGGGGGCCATCCGGGGCCCATGCAGCTCGCTCCCCAGGACCCCCAGCTCCGCGCCTCTGGGCTGCCACCCCCACAAGAGCCGAGCCAGGGTGCTGCCAGCCCACTCCACCCCCGGGCCCCACTGGGCGCTTTGGAGCGGGGTTGCCGGACTGAGCACGTCAAAGTTGGAATTTCAGAAGGACAGTCCAGCGTGGCTAAGTGTGTCCACTCATGCGTCCTTCAAATGCCGTGTTCCGGGGAACTCGGCGTCCCGGGTGCCCTGGCTTCTCCCTGGAGAGCCCCAGCCACGCAGTCAGTGCGGAGAGTCCCTGCCCACAGGAGGCCGCCGTCCACCAAGGAGGCCGCAGAGCGCTGGACACAGTGGCCCTGGGAATGTGGCTGCTGCGAGGCTGGACGTGGGTGGAGCGCCGGGTGGGGCGCAGCGTGTCACGGAGGGCAGGGCCGTGACTGAGGAGGGCGCAGTGGGAGTTTTCTCTGCGTGAGGCACGACGAGCAGAACTGGTCCTTGGTCTCTCCGCCCGCCCCGGGCTCCAGCAACTTCTAGAACATACACCGAGGCAGGACAGATCTGGGGGCAGTGCCACGCCCCCAAAACTCTCTTCCTTGCCCTGCCCGAGGGTCTTTGCCCGCTTCCTGCACCGCCCGGCCACAGTCTGAGCTGGGTCGGGGTGCCCTGAGTGTGCTTGGAGAACCCCCTAAGTAAACACATGGTTCCTTCCCAGGGAGCACTGAACACCCTGCGCGGGCCCAGATGCCCTCGGACCCCTGGGCCGGAGCCTTGCTCGCCCCAGCCCCAAGACTCACAACGTTTACCCACCCTCCCCCGGCCCCCCGGGAGCCAGCGCCCCCCACTCCCTGCGTGGCGGTTCTGTCCCCCTCCCTCTTGGCCCCGCCAGCTTTCTCGGGGGTCACTGGCGGGGGGAGGGCAGTGGGACAAGCCCTGGAGCCAGTGCAGGGCCAGGGCCCGGCTGGTGGGGACGGGCGTTTCCCGTGGGCCTGCGTGGCTGGTCAGGATGCGGAGGGTGGAACAGCCCTGTGGGCAGTTCTGGGCTCCAGCCCCTCCCTGCAGCGCTCGTGCCATCGCCCGGCCGTGCCCTGCTGCCCCGCCGCTCTTCCCGGCTCCCACAGGTATGTGCCCCTTCCACACCAGGCTGTGGAACCACCTGTGGCCCAGGGCTCCGCCCCGCAGAGCCAGCATCGGCCCTGTAACCACACGGCCCGTTCAGGCACAGGGAAACAGGCGGGGTTCGCAGCCACCTGGCCGGGCTCTGGGGACCATGCTCTCACAGCTTCTGGGGTCCCGAGGCCAGCGCACGCCCCCCTCTAGAATGTTCTAGAATATTCCAGCCATTACTGGGAATGGTTGTGGCTGAACTACTGCCTCACCTCGCCCAGCTCCTTGTCAACTGCACATGGCCTCACGCAGACTCCAAAGGACAGATCCCACGAACCTGGAAGGCGGGGGGGGGGGGGGGGGCGGGGGGTACATCTTGGGTATTTTCAGCACATTTGTAAAGAACTGCCTCTGTATTAAACACTCTGTGTGTGTGTGTGTGTGTGTGTGAGAGAGAGAGAGAGAGAGAGGGAAGGAGGGAGGGGTGGGGGGACTTTGGGACAAGAGCACAGGCCCCGAATCCAGCCTCCACAGCGTCCACAAGTGGAGGAAGAGCCCGGACCACCCCAGGGGCCTCCGTGTCCAGATGGGTCAGGGTCCAGACTGCAGAGCAGAGGCTGGGGTGTCTGGGGTCTTGCCACCCCCTCACCTGACCCATTTGTCGTGTTTCTGAGAGTCCAGATAACTCTGTGTAGCTAGATCTGGGGAGCCTGACCCAGGCTGGTCCTGCAGGAAGCTCCAGGCCCCCTTGGGGCTCCACCTCTGCAGGCGGTGCCGCACACGTGATCCTGCCAATGCTGGTCGCCTCGTCCCCGTGCCTGCCCTTCAGCAAGGGTCACGGAGGGAAGGGGCAGCGCTGCACTCGCTCATTCTGCATTTGGGCTCCATGTGAGCTGCGTGGGTGAGGCGGCACGGTGACAGCACACTGAACGCGGCTGTGGTCGTGCGGTTGTGTCCTGCAGATCCAGTTATCTGCAAGCTCTCGCATCTCAGGAGGGGCAGCAAGCTGGCATGGTCAAGGGATGACCAAGCTTTGAGTGAGTGCATGGGCGTGCGTGTGCACGTGACCCTGCTGGAGTGTGCCTGTGGGTGCATGGGTGTGCATGCACGTGAGTGTGCTGGAGAGTGTGCCTGTGGGTGTGCATGAGCACGTGACTGTGCTGGAGTGTGCCTGTGGGTTTGTGGGTGCATGTGCATGTGAGTGTGCATGCATGTGAGTGAGTGTGCACACGAGCGTGAGTGCATGGTGTGGATGTGCATGCACATGTGCATGAGCGTGTGCACGTGTTCGAGTGCGCATGCGTCGTGTGTGCTGTGTGTGGCACTGAGGCCGGGCGGCGGGCGGGCAGGGATGCTTCTCCCCTGCGGCCCGAGCGAAGGCTCCTTCAGACGCTCCCGGGGTCTCTCCTCGCCAGCAACTGGCCCGGAATCCTTTCAACCTGCGCCAGGTGTAGCGTAAACCTCCCTGGATTTCCTCTCTTTCCTGTTTCATCTGAGAAATTCTTCACTAATTCCATGGTATCTGGTTTCTCATTGTCTCTCTCTGCTGGAGCAGCCCTTGGGGTGGGCTTCTGAGCGCTGTGCTCCCCGTGGGGCCTCCGCAGGGCCCCCCCCCCTCCCCCGCCGCCGGCACCCCAGCCCTCGGAGGCCTCGCCCTGGCGCCCTCTGTGACCTCCGGCGGGAGCCGCATGGAAGCAGAGTGTGGTCTCGAGGCCACTTCACCTCCGCAGAGCGGAGTCCAGCCGAGGCCAGCGACGTCCAGCGGCTCGTGACGACACTGAGCTCACAAGTGCGAAACAGCGCGTGTCGCTGCCTGTGCGGGTGGGCGCCATCTGGGAGGCAGGAGACCCCACCGCGGGACAGCCTGGGCTCCCACAGGTGCCAGCGGGCCGGGCAGGTGAGCGTCGGGGGAGGGCAGCTTCGAGCTCGCACCCGCTTGGGGAGCACCCGCAGGGGCCCCACCGCCCTCTCCGGCCTTGATGCTTCTGCTCCCGACTCCGCCGGGCCCAGGACTCGCACCAGCGGTTTCCGCAACCTTCCACGCACCCTCTCCCCACCGCGCTCCTGGCGTGGAAAATTATTTATGTTTGCAAATTGCTTTTGACGCACATGAATTACTCCTGAGCTTGCCAACAGGTCTGGGGCTGGGAGCGAGCAGAGCCACGAGCGGAGGAATCCAGGGCCGGTGCGGGGAGCGCTGAAGTGTGAGTGATGGGCCTTGGGATTCGCCGGCTCTGCTGTGCGCTGCCTCCCGCCCCGCCAGGCTTCTGGGCCGCACACCAGGGGGGGGCCCCGGGTGAGCCCTCAGGCCCTGGTGACTCCCTCCTCCCTGGGCCTGCAACACCCTCCAAAGAGGCACAGAGGAGGTTGGCGCCGGCCTCTTAGCTGTCCCCCAGCTGCTGGGGCAGGGGTGGCCCGGCCAACCTGCTGCTGCTCCGCGAGAGGGAGGAGCAGCTGTGGGGGCCGCCAGGAGCAGTGCCCCTTACTCCTCTGCTGCATCCTGGGCCTTAGCGACGCCTGGTTCCGTAGACCAGGACACAAACCAACATCGGTGGAGGAACCGGCGGGGTGGAAAGTCCCTGGGGCTGGTCCAGGAGAAACACACAAATGCTCCTCAGGGCCAGGGCCAGAGCCGACCGGCTCCACCTGGGGGTCATCTGCCCTGGGGGGGGGGCGGTGAAGCGTGTGGCAGAGTCCTGGGCTCCTGCAGAGTGGGACTGACCTCCTACCCAGGCTCCTCCTCTACAGAGGGGGACACCGGCCAGAGACCAAGGCCCCCCTCAAGGTGAAGTATCGACTTCGTCTGTGAAAGACCATTTCCTGCCCCGCGGGCGTGTGCACCCCAGGCGGGAGCAGTGCCCGCCGCTTCTCCTGCCGTCGCCCAGCACAGTGCAGGGACGAGGACGTCATCGCAGCCCAGTGCCCAGGCCGGGAGCGGTTGGCATGTGCTGCAGCCCCACTCGGTGTGGCTTTTGTGCCCTGGGCTGGGGTTTGGAGACAAAGGGAGGGTCCAACCCGGTGACCACCAAGGGGGAACCACAGCTGTTGGGGGTTCAGCTCTCCAAGATGCCCAGAAACCCGCTAACCTCAGCGCCTCGAGTCCCCGTGGCCGAGCAGAGCTAGAGCAGGCTCGAAGGGCGGGGCCGGTGGGGCCGGGTCCCTGTCTGGGGTCTCACCTGCGTCGCGAGACCACCGAGGCTCCGGGAACAACAACGGGGTTTATTTGACAGACAGGAGACTGGGGAAAGAAGCAGCTCCGGGCGCACCCCAGGGGGCATCTGCAGGGCCGGGTCGTCCCGAACAAAGGCCACGCGAGCGAGACGCACTGTCCCGCGGACGAGAGCCTGCGGCCGGCGGCGCACGGGCAAGCAGTGGCCCGGGCTCCACTCCCCATGGCACGGGAGTGCTCACGGCTGGGGCCACTGAGCTGACACCCGCAGTCCGAAATCGGGCCGGACAGCACACGCCGGGCCAGACAGCAACGGAAGCAACGGCACCGGGAGGCGGTGCCAGCTGGGCGGAAGCAGCGGGCAGCTCTCAGGGCAACGGTGCCGCACGGCCCTGGCCACTCGTGCCTGCCGGTCACCACCAGTCAGCAGGCAACAGTGTCAGACACGCCAGTGTGAACAGCCCTTCGAGGGCTGTGGGTGTGGACCAATAGCCAAAGGCTTTCTGGGACACCCAGCCAAGGCCCACGGTGCCCTTTGGGTGACAGCAGAGGCAGGGCCGGAGGCGGGTGCAGGGGGTCTAAGGAGATCTAGGGAGGTCAGTGCTGGACGCTGCGCTTCCTCGGAGGCTGACTGCTGAGTCCTTCTTTCTTTGGGGGGCAGGGACCGAATTAACGGAGCTGGCTCCTGCCCGACCTCGTACCCTCCACCCTCCAAAGCCGACTGGACCATGTTCCATCCTCACCTGTCTGGACCGCTTAGCACCAATCAGCTCACTTCCCTTGTTCACTGCGAGTAATTAATTTACCCCCATGGATGAGACTGAGCTTGAACCCGGCTGTCAATTTGTGATCCAGGCAACAAATCCAAACAGAGACAGCCCAGCGCCTGCCAGATGCGACCTGCCTGAGGCCAGGGCCGGCTCGTGGTTCCAGTGGCCTCAGCCGGCCGGAGGCACACGGCGCCGTGTCCCTTAGCGGCCGCTCTCGTCCTGCGACAAGGTGAGGCAGGAGCCTGCAGCGGCTGCTGGGGACCTGCCACGTGGCTCAGGACTCCACGGCCCTCTGCCCGGGCCCCAGGGAGCCCCTCCAAGTAGCCCCGGTGGGAGTCACGGGCCGGTGGGGCTCACGCCCTGGGGCAGCGTGGCGGGGAGCAGGGTGGTAGTGGCTAAGTGCCTGCTCTGCTGCAGCACCAGCCGCCAGGGTGGCCTGGGCACTGCCTGCAAGCAGCTGGCTTGGGCAGCAGGCGTGGAAACTCCTGCTGCTGCCCAAGCGGAAGCAGCCGGAGTCCTGGGGGCTCTGTGCTCATGCCCGGCAGGTGCGGGCCAGGGCCTGCCTGCAGGCGTGTGCTCAGGTGGTGGGCCCAGCTGCCCTCCGCTGGCCCCGAGCTGTCCTCAACGGGTGGCGTACGTCCCCATGGATTCTGCCCCTTGCCTTGTGCCACAGGAACCCAGTGTCAGAAAGATGGCACTGGCTCAGCCCTGGGCCTGGAGGGCGGTCTGGGGCCTTTGCAGGGACTGGGGGGAGAGGCCCTGCAGGTGGAGAGGTGGGCAGAGGGCAGCTGGCCCGTGGGGAGAGGACGTCCCTGAGAAGGCTGCCCTTTCCCCTGTGCAGAGGAGGAGTTGGGGACCCTGGCTGGCGGGCCAGGGAGCCTCCGAGGTGGGGCCCCGCAAGGCAAACTGCCCTCATTTCTCTTGGCTCCTTTCCAGAAGGAAGCACCAGCAGAGGCTGTGCCAGGGCCTCAGCGGTGAGGCGGCCGCCGGCTGACCCGGCCCCTGGCACACATTCCGGCCGAGAACGTTGGAGACCGAGAACAGGGAAGGGGAGACAAGGCTGACGGGAGGCAAGAGGCGGCAGCCGGAGGGAAAGAGACAGAGACAGACACAGGCGAGGAGCCCCGCAGGACGGGGAGGGTCGGGGAGCGCGGAGGGGTGAGGACGGAGCCACCCGGCCCCCGGCGGGGAGCCCGAGAGGCAGCGACTGAAAGGGGTGAAGGCCACGTCCCCAGCGAGGGGAGCGTGTCTGCGTGCCTCCTGGTGCCACGCTCCGGGCAGGACGTCACGGCCCTCCTGGCTCCCGCCACACGCGTCACCCCGAGGCGCGCCCTGGAGCTGCCCAGGAGGGCCCGACGGGAGGGGGCCCTGTGCCAGCCCCCAGACACCAGGCGCCAGGGCTCTGAATGCCACTCACCGTCCTGGTTCGGTTCTTGGGACAGAAAGAAAAAGCAGAGACATGGCTGGCACGGGGCCGAGCCCGCGCCCGGTCCGGGGCTGGACACAGCGCTGACGGCGCCGGCTGGGTCCGCCTGGAGCTGTGCAGCGGCCAGGAGGAGACCGTCCTTTCTCGGGGCAAGCTCGCTGCTCCGAAGACCTCCAGGTGCTCTCAAGATGCTCAGGGGAAAATCGGGGCAAATGGACGTTGAGTGAGGAGGCGGGCGGCGGAATGTGCACAGCAGCGAAACCAAGGGAACCAGGCAGCCCCTGGCTGGCCTCGCGGCTTTTCTGTGAACGGGCGAAAAATGCTGGGCTGGGAGGTGAGAGCGGTCCCGAGCGGCCCGTGCGGCTGAGGACAGGCGCTGGGCTGGGTCTCGAGTCAGGCAGAGCCGGGAACCCAGCTCTCCCGCGAGAACACCGGGATGACCGGCCTGTCCCTCGCTGCCCACCAGCGGCCTGCTGCCAACCCTTCACCCCACAACCTCGGCATGAAGGAATGGGGGTCAGGAGGGTCCGGGCCCCTCACACCGCACCACTGAGCTCAGGATGCGGCAGAGAGAGGAAGGACGGCCAGGCCCGGGCCAGCGGCCTGCACTCCCAGGTCTGTGTCCCCAGGGCTCCTCCGAGGCCCCCCATTTGGCGTCCTAAATGCCACCGCTGAGAGGCCGCCCCTGACCAGAGGCCCCATCTTACTACGCGCGTCTTCCCGAGAGCAGGCTGGGACTTGCTGGGTGTCCACTCTGGTAGAGCGCGGGTCCGTCCCGCCCTTGGGTCTGTCTCAGCTCCTGGGCCTGGGTGAGCTGCCGTGGCGGGGGTGGCAGTCGCTGAAGCTCTCTGAGCCTCAGTTTCCTCCCCTGTGGGAGCTCCTAGTCTGCCTTGGCGCAGAGAGCGCTCTGGCAAGGTCAGGTGGGAGCTGACCTCAACCAGGCTCTCAGACCGGTCCCAGTGGGCGCGGTCCCGCTGCGCAGTTCAGGCCCTGCCGCCTGGCCCCAGGGATAGCCAGCCCCCCCATAAGGCTCCGCAGCCCCCAGGTGGCCCTCCTCACGCCAACCCGGGTATCCCCTCCTGCCCACAAGTATGCCACAAATAATCACCCCGCTAGTCCCGTCACTTGCCTCGCAGTAAGGGAGAGGCCGGGCGGTGTTGCGGGGGGGCCAAGAAACGGACCACAAGTGCCGCCCGGCCGCGAGAGAGCCTCGGCCCTGGGGGAGAGTCGGCAGAGGGACCCCGGCACGGCCCGCGGCGCTGGCCCCTCCCCAGGAGCCAGGGGAAGGGCTGCGGACCCAGGCCCGCTGAAACGCTGTCCCCGCTGTCCAGCTTTCCTTGCGGGGTCCTCGAGAGAGCGACATCGCGGGAGCGGGGCCGCGCCACGCAGCCACCCGCGCCGAGCCAGCCGGCCGGCTCAGGGCGCAGGCCCACACGGGCCACCTCCGGCCACCCAGCAGCCGCAGAGGTGAGCCCGGCCGGCAGCGCCAGCACCACCGCGTCCGGGCCGCCCTGGGACCGCACTGCCGGCCAAGGAGGCGGCCGGCGTGGAACCCGGCGTCTCACACACTCACGCTCGCTGTGGGCGGACGAGCCGTCTGTAAATAACGCTTTCCGGAGGGCCCCCCACGCGCCCCAGCACTGTCCCTGCCCTGCTCTGCACGCTGCTGCGGGGCTCCCTCTGCGCCCCGGAAGCCCCTGGAAGCTGCCTCGGTCCAGTGAGCTCTGGGCCAGGACCGCGGCTCCCGGCCTGGAGCTGGCCCTCAGCCCTGCCCTCGCCCTGCGGTCTCCGGCTGCCGGGGAGTGAACCTGGCAGGTAAATGCCGGGTTCCAGACCCCGCCTCGCCCCAGGGGGGCTGAGGAGCCGCTCCAGGCTGGTGGAGGGCCAGGCCAGGCCTCTGCAGGGGTCCCCGCCTTGACCCTCCCCGAGGGGCCGCCTGACCTGAGAAAGGGCTGAGGTCTCCCCGGCAGGGCTGTGTCTTCACCGGCACCACCCCAGGTGTCTCCGGCCTGGATAAACAGTTACTGACCGGATGAGCTGTTCCTGTGTGCACGACGCCGTCCCGCTGTCACCCAGCCCGGCCTGAGGAAAGAGTGAAATCCGGGGGTCACGCTCGCCTGCCTGCTCCGGTCTGAGGGCGCCCGGCCTTCCGGGAGTGGTAGTTCCCGCCGCTCGCGGCCCAGGAGGGAGGCTTCGCCCGGCTCTGCGCATCCGAGCACCAGTCTATGGCGGCCCGGCCCAGCTCCGCCCTCTGCCCGTCTCACCAAAGGGGTGGCTTTGGTCAGAGGCTGTGCGGTGGCTGGTGCGCTCGCCCGAGAGGTCCATGTTCAGCCCAGAGGAGGCCCTGCCGGTGCCCCGCCCTGGCCCCCGGGGACTCACTGGCTGTGCTGCCTGCGCCGCCCGGGGCCTGGCTACCGCCCCGTCTCATCGTCACGATGACCCCGAGCCAGCAGCCCGCACGGGGTGGCCGCGCAGGGGTCAGGGGTGGCCCTGGGCCAGAGCTGTGCGCGGGACCTGCGCTGCGCCACTGCCACGGCGTCTCTGGACACAGGCAGCGTCTCCCTACAACCACACCCCCACACGGCGAGGCTGTGCTGTGAACTGAACCCCACAAGCAGAGCAGCTCCCAGGGACCAGGGGGCACGCAGCAAGGACGGGGCTGCGGAGAGCCCAGGACACCGCCCTGATGGGTGAAGTCAGAGGCAGTGGGACCCCCACTTCGGCCGGCGAAGCATCCAGACCACCAAGGCGCAACCCTCCCAGCCGCAGCCCCCCACTTTGGGACCCCCTTCAAATAGCCGGGAGGGACAGTCAGCCTGATGGGGATGGGGCCTGCTCAAGTTCTGCTTCGCACCACAAACCCTGCCTTGTCCCAGAATAGCTCAGCCCCCGGAGGCCCTGGGGTGGGACATGGCTGCCGCGGGTCCTCCACAGCGGGGGACCACCGGCGCCACAGACCTGGCAATAGCACCCCTCTCTCACACCTGATTTCTGTGCGGCCCCTTCCTTCACACGATCTCAGGCTGACAGGAAGATCCCTTCTATTTCCATGGCCTCTCCATCCACGGGCAAGCTCAGTCACATCCCATGGCTTGAGCTGCCAGTTGGAAAATGCCAGACCAGAAGCCTGAGTTGTGCAGACAACTTCCCTGCCTGCCTTGCCCGCGGCCCCTGACCCCAAGTGAACCTGCTGGTGACATAAGGCATGTGGCTCCTTTATCACCCTCTCCTCTCGCCTCCCGGTGGTCAGAGCCTGTTTTGTTCATAAAATACCCTTAGCACTGGGCTCTGGGCTCGACCAGCACAGAGATGGGAATCTTGGATGGATGGACGATGGATGGATGGGTGGGTGTGTGGGTGGGTGATGGATGGATGGAGGACGGATGGATGGATGGAGGATGGATGGATAATGGATGGATGGATAGATGGGTGGGTAGGTGGATGGCTGGCTGGCTGGCTGGGTGGATGATGGGTGGATGGGTGGGTAGGTGGGTGGGTGGGTGGATGGATGATGGATGGATGGGTGGGTGGATGGCTGGCTGGCTGGGTGGATGGATGGATGGACGATGGATGGATGGATGCACAGACGATGGGTGGAGGATGGATGATAGATGGATCATGGATGATGGATGAATGGGTGGGTGGGTGGATGGATGGGTGGATGGACAGACGGACAATAGATGGAAGGATGGATGGAGGATGGATGGATGGAGGATGGATGGAGGATGGATGGATGGATGGATGGTGGGTGAATGTGTGGACGGGCAATGGATGGATGGATGGTTGGATAGGTGGGTGGACAGATGATGGATGGATGGAGGATGGATGGATGGATGGATGGATGGTGGGTGAATGTGTGGACGGGCAATGGATGGATGGATGGTTGGATAGGTGGGTGGACAGATGATGGATGGATGGAGGATGGATGGATGGATGGACAGATGATGGATAGAGGATGGATGGATGGATGGACAGATGATGGGTGGAGGATGGATGATGGATGGGTCATGGATGGATGGATGGATGGGTGGATGGACAGATGGACAATAGATGGATGGGTGGATGGGTGGATGATGGATGGATAGAGGATGGATGGAGGATGGATGGATGTGTGGATGGGTGAGTAGGTGGGTGGGTAGGTGGGTGGGTGGGTACGGAGGTGGGTGGATATTGAGGTGGCGAGTGGAAAACCTTCCAGGCTGCCAGATTGCATCTGAAGACCAGATGCTCTACTGTGTAACAGGGAGGCCAAGAGAGGCCGGATTAGGCGGCCTATTTCTTCTCCCACCTTCCTTCCCACCTGCAGTCCCTGCAGCTCCCCCAGAGACCCGCTGCGGACACTGTGGGCGGCAGTGCCCGGGATGGATGTCAGCCTCGGGGGTGGGTGGCTGAGAAGACGTCTCTCCTCTGTCTTCAGCTCTCCAGGGGAGGGCTCGGGTGCCTGTCAGTTGGGGAGCGTGGAGCGCCCAAGCAGGCTGGGTGGCTGCTTCAGGAGCTCCTTCCGGGAAGAAGCACATCCAGGCTTGATGATTTATCTGGGGATTCCCCAAGAAGGAGAGAGGGGCGGCGGGGAAGCTCCAGTCTTGGAGACTGGGTTTCCAGCCGCTGCCTGCATGCTGGGGGCCCAGAGGGGCAGCACCCCCAGCTCCCACAGGCCGGGGGCGGGCTGGAAAGGAGCTTTAGGGCAGCCCGCATAACCCGGGTGGCGGGGAGGACAGGAGGACGCTGGCTAAGTGGCCTCCCCACCGATGATCCAACTCAGGCTCCTGCTGAGAGCGAGACGCTTCCGGGGGTGTTTCTCTGAGGCCTGGCGGCCCCTGTGGACGAGGCCCGGCCTGGAGAGATTTCAGCCCCGGCAGAGCTGGCTCCGAGCCCGCCGCGGGCCGTGCTCACTTTGTTTCCTGGGAAATGGGAGCCCCGATGTCGTCAGGTCCCCCTCTGGGATCTGCTGCAGGGGTTCCCAATCTCAGTGGGCCTGGGAGCCCCTAGTACCTTGCTGGGGTGTCCCCTGGCCCTCTAGGGAGGTGCTCACGGTCCAGCTTCAAATCCCGCTTCAAATCCAGGTGGGGTTAGGGGTGGTGGCAGAGTTCCAAGTTCTGGGGTGCCCTGGGGGGATAATCTTGGCAGGAAGTCCCCCAGCCAGCAGAACTGACCCCCAGGGCCCCGCTCTGCTGTGATCTGTTGAAGTGATCAGGGCCCTCAGCCTTGGCACCTTGGGGTTTTTTTTTTTAAGATTTATTTATTTATTTATTGACACAAGCACTGGGCACAGTCAGAAGCGCGGGAGGGTGAGAGAATTCGCCAGAGCCAGAGCGGGGAGCAGAGCAGGCAGAGGGACCGAAGTACACTGCTGAGGGGAGCGGCGGGCGGCAGGAGAGGTCTGCGCGCCATGCGGGACCCTCACCCGGTGGCCGGGGAGCAGCCGGGGATCGAACCGGCGCTGCGGAGGCCTCGGGCAGCTTCGCAGCCCAGCGCTCAACCGCTGCGCCACCGGGGAGGCCCAGCCTTGGCACCTTGGAAGCCCCCAACCAGGCTTTGAGAAAGGACCCGGCCTCTCCCGGGCTTGGGTGAAAGAGTAACTAGTACTTTTCCCTTGTTCTCCCCACCCCGCCCCGCCCCGCCCCGCCCCGCCCCCACCCCCCCACCCCGCCCCACCCCCCCACCCGGCCCCACCCCAGCTTTTCTTTCAACCTGGTCTACAGGAACCGGGCCTGGGGGGAGGCTCTCCTTTGCCCCCAGGCTAGCAGTGGTCGGAGAAGGGCCCCCTAAGGGAGCAAGGGGGCGCTGCCAGGGAGGACGCCCCAGCACCACACTGGGCTCTTCCCGCCCCGCAAAAAATGCGAGCAGAGACAGCGGGGGGCGGGGCGCAGAGAAGGGGCGCACCCGGGCGGGGCTCCTCGGCCCTTCCGACCTCGCACAACTGGCTCCGCCGGCCGGCCCGGCCGAGTCTCGGGGCGCCAGGGAGCTGGGGCAGCGGCGCCCCTCCGCGGCCTGCCCGCGGCCCTGGGGCCGGCGCGACGCTGGCCGCCGGCCATTTTCCCTCCCGGCGCGGGCAGCGCGGCGCAGGGCGCGGGCGCGACGCCCACCCGACCGCGCGCCCTGGCCGGGAGCGCCGGCCGGGGCCCGGGGCGCGGGGGCCGCGCGGAGGGTGGGCCCGGGCGGCTGGACCCTGACCCCGGGAGTGCCCACCCCGCGGAGCCGCGGGGCGCAGCGCTGTCTCGAGGACCTGGCGAGTTGCTCGCGCGCCCTGGAACCGCTCGCGCAAGGCGGCGGCGGGCCACACGCCCACCCTGCCTCGGGGGCCCCGGCGCCTGGGCTCGGCCCCTCCTCCACGCCCTGGCCCGTCGGGCCCGCGCTGCGACCCCGCAGCATCCACCTTCCGTGTCCCCCCACTGCCCTCTGGGCCTAGGGCTGTGTCCCAGCCAGGGCTGCGGGCGCCCCGGCCAGAGGGGGCTCGGCCACGCACAGGAAGGGTCGTGGGGGCTGCTGACCCCGAGCGCAGGTGCAGCTGCCAACCTCGGGCTTCCACGGCGGCGGCCACGGGGTGGGGCGCGCCCCCGCCGCGGCCCCCAGCGCCCCCGTGGCCGCTCCACACCTGCCTGGGAGCGCGGGCGGGGGGGGGGGGGGCGGCCGCTGGCTCCACCCCGGGAGCGCCGGCCCCGGCGCCCAGGGAGGCCCGGGAATGGGCGAAGTGGTCAGACTGGTTTCCGGGCGGCTGATCCCCGGGGCTGGAGGCGTGGGGGGGGAGGCCCGAACCCCGCGGGCGGAGAGGTCGTCCCAGGTCACGTTGCTGTTGACCCTGGACGGCGGCGCGGGGCGGGGGGGCGCGGGGGGCGGGGACACGGGCGCGGCTCGGGAACCCACGTCTCAGGTGCGAGCCGCCGCGGGCCCCCCGCCCGCCCAGCCCCCCACGGGGGTGTCGCCGCCGCCCGGGGTTCCGGAGGAGCCGCTCCGGGCCAGGCCGCCGGCCTTGATCTTGGCTTTTGGAAGAAACAAGGGGGGCAGGGGTGCGGGGCGCCCCGTTCTGCCGCTACCGAATGACCGTGCCCAGCCGCGCCCCTCTGGCTCCAGACCGTGCCCTCCAGGGGCGCCTCAAGTCCCGCGGGGCGGGCACTGGGGGCCCCCGGGGAGCGCGGCACCCCGCGGCAGCGGGAGGGAAAGGAGAGCACCCCAGCCGGCGGCCTCGCGTGCTCCCCCGGGGCGAAGCGGCTGAGCGAACCCGACCGCTCTTGGGGTCCCTCCGAGCCCGGTCTCCCCGGCACTGGAGACCTGTGGACGGAAGGTGCAGTTGTGGGGCGACAGCGCCTCCCCCCAGGAGCGCCGAGGCTCTGGGCGGCGCAGGCTGGCGGGGCCCAGCTCCTCCGGGGGCTCGGGCGGTGAAAGGGGTGCCGCCCCCGCGCCCACGCTCCAGCGACCCCCGCAGGGGCCGAGAAAGCCGGGGCCGGGCGCGGCGCTGCCATCCCGGAAAATGGGGGGCGGGGCTTCCCTCGGCGGCGGCCGCGGGCGCGAGGGGTCCGGGCCGGGCAGCTGCGCTCCTCTTTGAGGCTCCTGGACGGAGAAGGGTGGGCACTGCGGGGGGGGGTAGGGAGTCCAAAACCGGCGACCCCCGCCCCCCAACAGTCGGGGGGCCTCGGAGTTGGAGGCCGCCCCGCCCGCCTGGCCGCCGGGCGCACCCGGGACCCCGGCCGCAGCCCGGGTGGGGCCGCGAGCGCGTGAGCCCCTCCGGACCCCCGCGGCCGGGCGGGCGGCCGAGCCCGCGGGCCTCGGGGGGGCGCCCCGGCCGGGAGGGTCCGCGGGGGCGCGGGCCGGGGCGGGCGCCGGGTGCCGCGGCCCGGGCGGCTTTGTCTGCGGAGCCCGGCCCTGGGCAGGCGCCAGCCCGGGTACAAGATGGCGGGGAAAGGGGGGGATCCGCGGCTCGCCACGCGGAGCGCCCGCTCGGCCCGCACTGCAGCAGGGGGGGCGGGGCGCTGCGACACGGCGCCCCCGCCCCGGCCGCCCCCCCGGCCGCCCCCGCCCGCCCGCCCGCCTCCCCTCCCGGCCGAGCGCGGCGCGGCAGCTGCAGAAAATGGCTGCCAAGCGGCGCCAGCCGCCACGCTGCCCCCGGCGGGCCCCGCGCGCCCGCACCCCGGCCCCCCCGGCCCCCCCGGCCCCGCCGGGACTCGCCTGGCCAAGGCGACCCCAGCGCGCGGCGGGGGCGGGCGGCGCGGGGCCGGGGCGGGGGCGCGCGGGCGGGGCGGGCGGCGGGGCCCGGCCCGCGGGCGCCCCCCCGCCGCCCGAGCCCTCCGCGGGGCGCCGCCGGGTGGGGGGAGCCCGTGGGGCGCGGACCTGCGTGACCGCGCGCCGCCCGCCCCGCCCCCGCAGCGGCCCCCACCCGCCGGCGCGCGCGCCCCACGCCGGGGCGGGGGGGGGGAGAGCGGGGCGGGAGGAAGGTGCGCGCGGAGGGCGGGCGCCCCGGCCCGGCCCGGCCCCGCGAGACGCTCCGGGACGACCCTCCGGGCCGGAACCGCAGCCGCGGCTGCCCCAGCGCAGGTGCCGCCCGCCCGCCCCCCCGGAGCCGCTCGCGGCCCCCGCCGCGCCCTCGCCCTGGCCGCACGCGCTTCGGGGCGCCCAGGGGAGCCCCAGGCGCTGGAGAGGGCGCCCAGGGCGCGTGGAGCCCCCGGGGCGCGAGCTCAGGACACGGCTTGGGGGGGCTCCGGAGGGAGCATTGCCCGGGGACCCCGGCACCGCGTGGCCGAGG
Organism: Talpa occidentalis; assembly: GCF_014898055.3. Classification (NCBI taxonomy): domain Eukaryota; kingdom Metazoa; phylum Chordata; class Mammalia; order Eulipotyphla; family Talpidae; genus Talpa; species Talpa occidentalis. The sequence continues at coordinate 135,156,721 of NW_023605083.1, read as the reverse complement.
AATAAACGAAAAGCGCCGACGCGGGACCTGCGGGCGGCGGGCTCCGCGGTCTGGACCCCCGCAAGCCCCGCGGGTGCGCGCGCCCCTCCCCGCAGCGGAGGGCCCGGCGTGTCTCCAAGTGGGGGGCTGATGTCCCCCTCGCTGCAAGCTTCTCCCCCACCCCTCCCGGCAGCCTGTCCTCGCTCGGGCGACTTCACCACCCCGGGCTGGAAATGGCAAATTCGGGGAACAAGGGGCAGAGCCGGGCGCCCGCGGGTCGGGGGCGGGAGTCCAGGGTCCAGCTGCCCCCGCCCCTGGGGCAGGGAAGAGGCCACTGCAGGAAGCACGTCCCGGCGCGGGAAGGGCGCGGGCATGCGGGTGTGCATCGCCCCCCAAGGCGCGCCCCAAGTCCGCGGCGACGGGCGAGGGGTCACTGTGAACTGCCCCGGGCGGGCACGGGGAGGCTGCGCCCGGGCAGCGCGGGTGTGCGGGGCTTGGAGACGTCTCCACGGCAAGGTCCGGCGCACGCGGCAGAGGCGCGCAAACCCTGCACCCCGAGGGCACCCCCAGCCCTTGCGCGGGAGGGAACCCGTTTTCCGCGAGGCGAAACGCCGCCGCCGCGCCCCGCGGCCAGGGCCAGGGCCTGGAGGAGAGCGGGGGGCGCGCGGGGGGGCGGGGGGGGCGCGGCCGGGGCTCCTCCCGCAGCGCCCTCCCCGTTCTCGCGCCGCGCGGCCTGGCCTGGCAGTGCCCGCTCGCCCGCCCCGCGCCGAGTCCGCCGCCGCCGGCGCCCACGGAGGCCACGCGCCGCCCCCTCCTCCCGCCGCGGACGTGGCCGGCGCCCGGCAGGGGGCACCGCTGCGCGCCCCGCGAGGCCGCGGCCCGGAGGCGACTCCCCGCCCGGGGCGCCCATTGTCTCAACGGCCCCCTCGGGCGCAGTCGGGGGGCGCGGCCTGGGGGTGGCTGCCCCCCCCGCGTCACCGGGAGACCCGGCTCCCCGGAACCGCGGCCGCGGGGGGCAGCGAGCACCTGCGCGTGCGCGCCTCTGCGCGTGGGGCGGGGGCGCCCCTGGGCCCGCGCGTCGTTTCCGCCCGAGTTTGACGCGCGCGGGCGCCGCACCCCACGGGGGCCGCACCCCACGGGGCAGCGAGGTGCGCCCCCGCGCCAGCTCCCGGCCGGGCCCGAGCGCCCCTCCCCGCGCGGCCCCCCGCACGCGGGGTCCCCCGCGCGACTGGCAGGTTTTTAGGGCGACCTGCAGCCGAGACGCCGACTCGTCATGACGCGGCCGCACGCGCAGCCCCCCAGCCCCCCCAGCCCCCCGAGGCGCGCTCCGCCGCGGCCGGCCGCTCGGCCCACCTCCGGGGCGGGGCGCGGGGAGCCCCCGCCGCTGGGGAGCCCCAGCCCGCGCCCGCACCCGGGCCTTCCCGCCGCCGCCCGCGGGGCGCGGGGCGCGGGGCCCGGGGGGCGGCGCCGGCGACGGGGGCGGGCGGCGCGGGGAGGGAGCCCGGGGAGCGGCCGCGGGCGGGCGGGGCGGGGGCGCCGGTTGCCGAGAGACGCGCGGGCCAATCAGCGCGCCCCAGCGCGGCCGGCGCCCGCCCGTGCCCTTATATGGAGCGGCCGCCCGGCGGGCGCCCGCGCTCTCGCCTTATAAGGGCAGGCGCCGAGCCCGGGCCCACCATGTCCGCGTGCCCGCGCCCCGCGCGCCCCCGGCGGCCGCGCAGGGAGGGTCCCGGGGGCGCGCGGGCGGGCCGGCCCGGGGCGGCTCTCGGGAGGGGCCCCCGCCCGCCGCCCCCGCCCGCCGCCCCCGCGGTGCCCACGCAGATGAGCCGGGACGGCGGCTAATTGCTTTTGTCTAAACGCGGCGCGGGGCGTCCGCGGGGCCCAGCCGAGGCCCGGGACGCGAGAGCCGGGGGCCGAAAGCCGGGGGGCGGGGGGCCAAGAGATTGGGACTTGGCCGTGATGGGGGTCCCCCCAGCTGTGTCGCAGGCCCGGGCCGCCGTGAGGCCTTCGGGGACCCGGCGCCCCGTTCCTCCGAGCTCGGCCCGGGCCGGCGGAGCTGCTCGGTCGAGGCCGCGGGGCCGAGCTGCCGGGGGGGGGGGGGGGGGGGGGCCGGGCGGGGGGTGGGGGCCCCCTCCCGCCCCCCATCACCGCCGCCCGCGGGGCAGCCCCGTCCTGCTCCTTGAAGGCGGGTCGCCCGCCCGCGGGGCACCCGGGTCGGCAGGTCGCTCCTAGACGGCTGGACCGCGCGGCGGGTGGGCCGCGGAGGTCCCGAGGGGCCGGCCCGGCCCGGCACCGCTCACCCCAGGCCCGGCCCGCACCGCTCACCCCAGGCCCGTCTGCGGCCGCTGGCCCAGACACCCTCGCCCGCGCCCTCGCCCATGCCCAGGGCGGGCTCCCTGCCCACCAGGGAGGGGACTGGCTGCTTGGGCTGGGTCTGGACTCGGGCACAGCCCCTGGCCAGGATGTCTTGGGGCGGGGACTCAGCTGGGACCCGTGGGGTCCTCACCCCAAGGGAGCACAGTGGGACCTCACGGGTATTGTTTTAGCCCCCATCTTGGCTTGCCCCTCGTGCCCACTATATGCTCGGCGCCAGGAGGCCCGCAGGAGAGACTCCCGGAGACACCTGTGCCCGCCGCCGCCAGCAGATGGTCCTGGCAACCCTCCCCAGCCTCAGACGACCGTCCCCAGAATATGCTCCGGCAGCGCCCCGGCGCCCCCTCCCCAGGCTTGGAGGAGGCTGCGTCCACCTTGCCTCGGCTCCCCCCGTGCCAGCAGCTGCTGCAGAGAGAGCCTCTCCCCTCCGAGGAGGCATTTTCAGTAGCATGATGCCACCTATAGAATGTACCTGGAATTAGTCCGGCCCGGCTCTGCCTCCAGCCGCGCGGCGCAGGCGTGCAGGGGAGAGAGGGCTGCGCTGGCTCGGGGGCTTCCTGCGGGACCCCTGCGCTTGCCGTCCTGGGTTCCCTAGCAGCTGTCGGGCGGCTCTGTGCCTGGCATCATGGGGGAAACTGAGGCGGGTCCCTGGCACGGCTGGGGCAGGAATTCGCTGCTCTCCCGAGACAGCCTGTGCTTTCCAACCACTTGAAAATTCTAGGGCGCTGCTCGCGGGCCGCGGGGACCGCCGGTCGCGGGTTAACAAGTATCGTCTAAAGGTGTGGCACCCCGTGCCCCTGCCTGCAGCCCCGATCGTGGATCGTGCCGCGCGGGCCGGGCAGCCGGCTCCAAGCGCTGGGCTGCAGGGAGAAAGGGAGTCCGGGGAAAGAAAACGACTCCTCCAGGGCAGCGGGGACAGAGCGGCTCCTGTCTGGACCCAGCTCCCTCCCCTGTGCCTCGCGCTGCTGTTCGGACTGTGCCGGGCGCCTCCGCCAGCGGCCTGGCTGGGCTTGCCCAGCAGTGGGGCTCGCTGGCCCGGGAGCCGGCCGGGAGGCGCGGTGCCGCCTGGCCACCTCCTGCCGGGTGGGAGCTGACCACTGACCGCAGCCACAGCAGCCAGGGCTCCCCGCGTGGCCAGGGGCCACAGGGCCAAGGGCAGGCACGGCCTGCAGGCTCGGCCCCTGGTTGCGGGGCGCCTGGGCTTGGAGAGCCAGTGACCCCCGCCCGCCCTGCCCGGCCCTGCCAGCCCCAGGACACGCTGCCGCAGGGCCACGTCTGGCCCCCTGCTGGCCGCCCCGCCCCGCCCCAGGGACCGCAGCCCCGGTACCTCCCCCGAGAGCCCCGCAGCTACTGGGGCAGGTAAGGCCGGGGCCTGGCTCCGAGGCTGAAGTGGGCCCCAGCCAGGGACTCGGGGACTCTGCCTCCCTCCGTCTGCGTCCCTCTGGGGCGGCTCCCGAGGCCTCCCGGGGACTGGGGGGACTGGGGCGAGGGGCCCAGAAGAGCCAGGAAGTGCCCCGCGCAGGCTTGGCATGGAGCAGCTCGGGGACAGTCACTGGTCTGTCCACTCCCACAGGGCGGGCACATCCTCATGCCAAGCTGGGTGCCAGCCCGTAGGACACAGACGGTCACAGAACACCACGGACCTGCGAGCCAGTGTCGCGCCCGCTCTCCCGGCAGGCACCGTGGGCCGGCGGCTCGAGCCCTTCCCACCCTGGCCTGAGCGCCCCCGCCATGGTGCCTGCCTCCTCTCCCCGCTGCCCTCCTCCCCGGGCCTAGCAGCCACCGCAAGGCCACGCCAGCCGCCCAGGGGGCCGACAGGCAGCCCCAGGGTGCTTTCCTCCGGGGCGGGGCGTGCCTGGAGCCGCGGGAGCCGCAGGCCAGCCGGGCAGCACTTTCCCTGCCAGGAACAGCCAGCGGCGTGAGCCGTGGCGCCCCGTCCTCTGCCGTCCTGGCCGCGGGGCTTCTTCCCTGGCGCTGTCCCGGCCGCGAGGGGGAAGGCGCTGGCCTGTCCGGCAGGGGGAAGGGGAAGGGCCGCCTCTAGGCCTGAGCCGCGGCTGCTCCTCGGGACGGCAGACCCCGGGGCCTGCAGCGCTGGGAGGAGTTCGGCTGCACTTGAAAAGTGGCTGCTGAGGGGTCCCCAGGGTGAGCCCAGACTCTGGGGCCCCCACCCGAGGGAGGGGCGGCGGGGAAAGAGGCTTTTCTGTGGCTCCAATTCTTCTCCCCCAACACCCACCTCTGCGCCCTCTCCCTCCCGCTGCCCCCCATCCTCTCAGCGGGGGTCGCCGACGTCCCCTCCGGGGTTTGAGTGGTGCAGGAGCCGCACAAGCCCCCGGACCCGAGCTCCCTGGGCGCCCCCCCCCCCCCCCGCCCCGCGCTCACCCTGTGCGCAGACACCCCCGCGGCCTGGGCAGTGGGGAGGCCCACGAGCCCCCGCTTGGGCACTGGAACCTGTGCGGGCCCCAGGCCGGTGCCCCCCCTTCCGCATGGGCAGCCCTTTGTTCTCCGCTGGGCTGAGTTGTCTGACGAGCCAACGAGCCAACGAAGCCATTGCCTGCGCTTTCACAAGGGCCGGCGCCCCCCCCCCACCGTCAGGTGTCAAAGCTGCTCAGGGTGGAGGGGGGGACTCCTGGCCTCGCTTTAGGGGTGAGGAGGGAGCGGGGGACAGTCCCCTACCACCCGGGCCCCTGGAGCAGCCGGCGGTGCAGGAGGAGCAGGCCGGGGGCCTTCTGCAGACTCCAGAGACTTTGGGGCGGTGGAGCCCGACTCTGCCGGCCACGCTCTTGGCCGCCCCGTGGGCCCTCAGAAAGGGGGGATCCGAGGCTGAAGCCTGGGGCTGTGATGGAACAGCTGGAATCCCGACTCCCACACTGCACCGGCCGTGCTTTCTAGCTGGGATGAGGCTGGGGGGGCAGGAGAGGGCTAGAATCTTTATTGGGGGACCTTGGGGGGTCCCCTTCCCAAGGACACGCCCCCACCCCCCTCCCTGGGGAGGAAGCTGTGAAGCCGCGCCTCGGGGCGCCTCCGGGAGGTGTGAGGGAGCGGGGTGGGGTGGACCCGCCGGCGGAGGTCCGCGGGGCCCCCACCCACGCCCACCCTGGAGACCCCGCCGCGCCCCACCTGGAGCCTCGCGTCCCGCCTCGCCGCCCATGTCCCTGCGGGTCGCGTCCCACAGCAGCGCCGGATCCGCTTCCTCCTGCAGCCCCGTCTTAAAAGGAACTGAAGTTCCTCGGAAAGAGGAGCCCCTCGGAGCCAGCCCGCGCTGCCCGCGCCTCCGCCATCAAAGTGAAACTTGCCTCTGCTCGGGCCGTCGACGGGGGCGCTTGTCCACAGCGGGGCGCGGGGGGCGCGGGCGGGCACCCCGCTCGGTGGCGGCGCCCGCGGGCCGGCCCTGTGCACTGGGGGGGGACACCGCTGGCCCAAGCGGACAAGCTGCGTCAGAAAAACCCTCTGGAGCCCCGGGTCGCCCTGAAGTGGTCCCAGGTTACAGTTCTGGTCCAAACTCGGGCGCCACCGTCCCGTGTGGGTCTCTCCCTCCCGCGCCTCTGCCGAGTAAAAAAGATCAAAAAGATGTTTGCAGCGTGGGAAGGAAGCTTCCTCGCGCCTGCCTCCCCACCTCCACCCCCGCGGCGCCCGCGGGGAACCCACAGACCCTGCTGCGGGGTCGGGCGGCGCCCCGGCCGGGAGGGCTTCCCCTGGGCGCCCCAAGGGGCCGCGCTGAGCCCGCGGGCCGCACTCGAGGCCCGACCCCGCCGCGGGCCGTCGCGCCCCCGAATGCGCAGCCCGGCCCCGCCAGCCCCGCCCGGCCGGCCGCGCCCTCGAGGTCCGCCTGCAACACGCCGGCCCGGCCCCGGGCCCCGACCCTCCCAAGGTGGGCGCGGTGGCGGAGGAGGGGTCCGCGGGGGCGCCCCCAGCGGCTCCGCCCCTCACCCGTTTGCCCAAAAAAGTAGCTCAAGTGCACGCTGGAGCTGGATCAGCACAGAACCCCCGTCCCCGCCGCGGGGCGCGTTTCCCCGGGCTCCGGCGGGAGCCCCGCGCTCCGCCTCGGCAGGGACGGGCTTGGTTTCCGTCCCGGGTCTCCGGGAGTCGCTGCAGGAAAGAAAACTGATTTCGCCCGCGACTGCGGGGTCGCGCTGGGCGCGCCATTGTCATGCACACGAGGCCGCGCGGCTTCGCGGGCGGTGGGGGAGCCGGGCCGCTGGGCGCCCCAGATGTTTGCATAATCGCGGCGGCCCCGACTCCCGGGGTGCGGCTGTCCAGGCAGGAGGCTGCGCGCAAACACGGCACCGCGTTTCCTGAACTCGGTTTCCAGGGAAGGGCGGGGAAGCCGATCGGGGCCTTTCCTGCGCCGCGAGAAACGGCGTGGCGTCCGAGCTCCCAGACGCGCGTGCCCCGGCGCGGGGGGCCGTCCGCGCGCCCCCCCAGGGCTGGGCCGCCCCGCGAGGGGGCGTCCGGGGAGACCGGCGCGGGGGCGGCGAGGCGCTGGAGCCGGGCGGAGCTTTCGGGCGGCCCGGACCCGGCTGCGCGGCCTCTGGGCGTGCGCGGAGCCTCGACGCCCGCTCAGCCTCGCCGGCCCCCCGACGGCGCCCCCTCCTGGGCCAGAGGCGGGGGGGGGGGGGGCGCACCACAAAAAGCCCATTCCAGGGGTGCCAAGGAAGGCTCGGATGGGAGCCGAGGTTTCCCCGAGGCAAGAAGCCCGACCCCCGGGCCGGTCGCGGCGTCCCCAGCAAAGCCGGCTCGTCGGCCCCAGGGCTCGCCGCCCGCCCCGCAGCGGCCAGCCCGGCCGGCGGCTCCTCGCTCCCCGGCGTTCCCTCGCGAGGCTGCGGCCTCGCCTCCCCGCCCGCGCCGCCTCCTCCGGCCGGCCGACCCCGCCTCGGCCTTGCAGACCCCGGGAGCGGAGGCTGAGCTTTGGCCCTGGGGCGAGAAAATCCGTGCGAGGACGCGGCGCCGGCCCGGGGCCTCCAGCGTGGAGCCGACTCGAGGTGCGGGGACTCCCGGCGAAAGCCCGCCCGGCTCCCTCCGCCGGGGCCAGGGGCGGGGGCGGGGGTCCAGCCAGGCGGAGCCCCGGCGTCCCGCCGAGCCCCGGGGCGGGGGCCTGTGAAGGGCCGGGGGAGCGGACCGGGCAGCGACCGACCGAAGCGCCGGCGCCGCGGGGGCCCGACCCCAGGGCGCTCGCCTGGGGAGCCGGCGACTGTGGGAACAGGCCACCCCGCCCGCGTCTCCCATCGGGAGGGGTGCCCGGGGGTCCTTGGTGGGAAGCTGGCGCGGCTCGGCCTGACGCGGGATCGCCGGCGGGGGAGCCCCCCTCGGCGCACCCGCGGGGGCCGCCAAGCCCCGCCGCGGCGCCGCCCGGAGGCCGCGTGCGATGCGCCCCTGCCCCTCCCGCCCGGCGGGGAACGGGAAACCACTTCCGAAAACCACTTCGGAGCTGCCGCGGGTGGCTCCGTGACTCGCACCAGGGCAGCGGCTCGTGAGTGGACCTGAGCCCGGGAGGGCTGCGCCCAGAGCCCGGGGTGGGCCGCGGCTCTCCATCATGGAAGACAATCAGCTGCCCGCGGCTGGCTCGCGCCGGGCGGGTGGCCGCCTGCGACTCCTGCCCCGCCCTTCAGGCTCCTCCGTGCGGCTGAAGCCCCCAAGCCGTGTCACGCTCAGCAGGCAGGGCCCGGCTCTGGGGAGCCCCCCCCCCCACACTTAGCGCCGCTGGCCCTCCTTACCCTGAATTCCTTCCTTAAACTCCCGAGGAGCTGAAATGCCCGACGGCCCAAGGCCCCTACTGTGCGGTGTCAGAAAGACTTGGGTTTACAACTTGGGGGTCAGAACGCTGGCTGGGGGGGTGGGGGAGGCTGCTTGCTGCAGCGAGCCTCTGCTTTCTCATCTATGAAATGGGGCAACAGAATCCATCTCCCGTGGCTGCTGTGAGCTTGGGTGGGATAAGGTCGGTGCCAGGCGGCACTGCTCCATAGGTGCTGCCTGCCTGGGGGTGGCACTATCCCCGCCTTTGAAGGGGAATTGGGGTGGCCTGGAGGAGGGGGGCTGGAGTTTAGAGATGAAGTCAAAGTTTATGTGGCTCTAGAGTGCTGCAGGCTGGGGGCGGGGCTGGAACATGGTCAGCCGCTGCTTATCCTTCGTAGCAGGTCTGAGAGCGTCCCTCACCAGGGTGGTCCGACTGTCCACTAGGGAGGAGAAGGTGGACAGCAGGGGGAGAACCCCTCGTTCCCGGGAACTCAAGGCTGGACTTCAGGCCAGAAATCAGCCTCTTCTCCAGTCCCTGACCAGTCAGTCCAGGTGGAGTCTTCAGACCTCTTTTGTGGGGTGCTGGGTCACCTGGTGGCCCCTGTGTGCCCCTCAGGCAGGCAGAGCGCCCTGCTCCAGTGGGGAGTGAGAGAGGCAGAGGCAGAGGACACCAGCGGAGCTCCGGTCCCCTGCACAGCCCAGCCCAGCCGCCACACCTGGGACCCGTCCGGCTGGCTTCATGGCAGCCCTGCCACCGCACCCCAGGCAAACGGCTGGTCTGCAAAGCCGCCCGAGTCTGCAGCCAAGACTGGGCAGGTCCGACGCCCGCCAAGCTGCGGGGTGGAAATGCTCCCAATAAAGGAGCCGAGGCCGGCCTCACCCTCCAGCTAGAGGACGCTGGAGCTTGCTGGTCTGGCAGGGGACCCAGAAGTCAGGAGCTGGCCCCAGCCCGCCCCTTCTCCCTCCCCTAGGACCGCTCCAGCCTCCAGCCGCCCCGCTGGGGGCTCAGGCTGCCGGTGGCCTGGGAGGCCTCAGAGCCCCCCTGGACCTGCGGCAACCTCTGGGCTGGAATGAGGCTGGGCAGGGAGCAGAGCAGGGCACCTGGCAGGGACCGGGGCCCAGGGCTGGGGCTGGCTCCCAGGCGGTGGGGAGCAGGTTGGAGGCCCTTTGTTGGGAAGCGAAGAAGTTGTGGGTCCAGGGTCCGGGTCACCAGAATCGGTGCAAAAAGGGGCAGGAGGCCGAGGGGTTAGGAAGCAGGTGTCCCGAGGGGGGCGGGCGGCAGCATTTCTGTAAACAAAGAAATAGGGCAGCTCACCCCGGGAATTCGGGGGTGGCGGGAAGGCTGCTAAGGGAGTCGCTGACAATTTCCTACATAAAAATGCGATCCGAGAGCGCTTGATTTCCACTTTCACTCCCTTCCACTCCCGCCCCCGCCCCAACACCGGCACCGTCTCCAAAGACACTCAAATTGCAGCCATATGGGGCTGGAGGACTAGACGCCGTTACCTTATTTACTGCAGACGCGGCGCACGCGGACCCGCCCGCGGACCTGGGGGTGGGATGCGAAGTTGAAGGTTCTGGTTCTTGAAACTTTGTCTTGTTTACCCCAGAAGATGCCCCTGGGGACAAACCGTGGTGTTTCTTTGACAGCCAACGGCGGCCGTGTGCGGAGAGAAGGGAGAGGGGGGGTCTGGAATGGAACCCGGAGGGGAAAGGAAGTTGAAGGGGTGGGGAGCAGGCGCCTGCGCCCTTGGTTTCGAGGGCTGAGCCCCTCGCCAGCCCCAGACGGCCCCTCCCAGCGCCACAGGCCTCCTCCTTTGCCCTCGGGCGAGGCCGCCCCGCGCGGGCACTGCCCACCCTCGGACCGCGCCCGTAGGCCTCTGGAGGCGGGAGCGGAGATGCCCGGGGAGGCGTCCAGTCTCCCCGCTGTTTGGAGAGGGCTGGACGGAGCGAGGGCCCCCGACCCCCAGGGGGGCCGCCCTCGTCGGGGCCGAATCTGCCCCCGCAGCAAGAGCTGCACTTGGTGTGACTGTTCTCAGCTCTCTCCGGGGTCGAGCTCCCCCTCTGCCGGCGCTCGGCGGGAACCCCGACGTGGGCCCGCCCCGACGTCCCCCGCGACGCGCCCCGGGCGAGCCTGCCCACGCCGTGGGGCGGGAGCCGCTCCGGGCGCCGAGGGAGGCAAGAATGGCCGAGGCCTTTCCCGGGGAGGGCCGCGCCGCGCCGGGCTTCACCCCCGGGACGCCGGAGCTCACGGCGGGAGCTCCGCGGAGGGGCAGAGCGCGGGGGGCGGGGGGCGGGACGGGGCGCAGAGCCGACTTTCCCGGCGTGGAACCGAAGCCCCGACTCTGCAGCCTCCGGGGTCTGAGGGCGCCCGAGGCAAACACAGCTCTTGGGGACCCGGCTCCAGACCCCCGATGTGAAGGGAAATCGCCGGGCTTCGTGGGCGCGGGGAACGCGTCGGGGGCGGGAGGGGCGCCCCGGGCCGGGCGCAGGGTGGGCTTTCTCCGGGCGGGGAAACCAGACACTTACAGGCGGCGGAGGCCGACTTTATTTTTACTGCCCAAACTGTTGGAAAGTATTTAAGCTTAACCAGAAACAGCTGTTTCCCCGGCACCGGCCGGCGAAACTGTCTGTTACCGGGAGTGGCTTTTTACGACGGACGACGCGGCCTCTCGCGGGCGGCCGGCGCGGTCGCGGGCCGGGCCTGGGCGTCGCCCCCGCGCCGTTCGTTAACGGAACCGCCGGGGGGGAACCGGCCCCCGCGCGCGCCGAGCCGAGCCGGGACAAGGCCCGCGCCCGCGCCCCGCGTCGCCAGCGGTGGGGCCGGGGGGAGCCCGGGGGCCGCGCGCCGCCGCCGCGACCCGACTTCGGGCCCGAGACCAGGTTCCTCCCCGGCTTCCCGGCGCGCCGGCCGCGCTCCTCGGCTGCTGGCCTCGCCCGTCCCTCCTCGCCGCGGCCTCCCCGTCGAGTCAGGTTCCCACCGCGCCTCAACCACAGCGCGTGGCCCGCGGCTCGGGCGGCGGGAGAGAAGGGCCGGGGCGACCCGGCCCGGCTGGGGCTGCGGCTCCGGTGCCCCCGAGGGGCGAGGCCCCGCGCCCCCGCCCGGCGAGCCCCTCTCCCTGCAGCGCCGCCGGCCTCGACGGGGCCCCGCCAGGCCCGGGCCGCGCTTCCCCGCCGAGCCGGCGGCGCCCGTCGGGAGGACGCGGGCAGGCGCGCGGCGCAGACCTGGCCGGGTGCCCGGGACGGGACGGGGCGGGCCGGCCCCCCAGCCCCCGCCCCGCCGAGCCCCTGCCCGGCCGAGGCGGTCCCCCGGGCCCGCGCCGGTAGCCCCGGGGCCGGGCAGGGGCCGCGGGGCCGGGCGGGGCAGGGGGCGGAGGGCGCGCGGCCCGGGCGGGGGGGGGGGAGGCGCGCGGCGCCCCCGCGGGCCCCGGGGCGCGGGGGCCGGGGTGGGGGGGCCGCCGGGCTCCTCGGGGTGCGTCCGAGCGGGCGCGCGCTCGAGCCCCGCCGGGCCAGGGGGGCCGAGGCGAGGCCGCGCGGCGGAGACCCGGACGCGGGCGCTGACGCGTCGGCGGGCTGGGGCGGGCGCGGGGAGGCGTTGCCATGGAGACAGGGTCGGGGCGGCGGGGGGCGGCGGGCGCGGGCCGGGGCGCGCCGGTTCTCGGGGTGCGGGCCGGGCCGCGGCGCCCCGGCACCTGTGCATTGTGCGGCGCGCGGCGCGGCGCGGGGAGGGCGGGCGCCGGCCGCGGCGGGGCGGGGCGCGCCGGGGCAGCCGAGCGGGCGGGCCGGGCCGACCCGGCCGCGGGGTCCCCGCGAGGGCCGCGGGGCGCCGGAGCGCCGGGGGAACCCGGGCGGCGGGGGAGGGGCCGGCGCGAGGGAGGGCGGGCGGCCCCGCGCGAGCCCCGCAGACTGACAGCGGCCGGGCCCGCCCTCCCGGGACGTCACTTCCGGCGGCGCCCCCGCCCCCCCGCGCGAGTCTCCGGAGTCGCCGCGGACTCCGCCCCCGGCGATTGGAACGCGGGTCACGTAGCAACGCGGGGAGAAAGGCGCGGGGCGGGGCCCGGGCGCGGCCAATCGGAGCGCGGAGGCGCGGGCCGCGGCCGCCCGGCGCTAGCAACGTCGTTAGCAACACGTGGGGCGGGCGGGCGCCGCGGGCGGGGCGCGCGGGCGGGGCGCGGGGGGTGACGTCAGCGGAGTATTATGGGCTGGCGCGCGCTGGCTGCTGCTTTTCTGCCCCTGGAAGCGGCCGAAGGGGGAAGCGGCGAGTCAACATGGAGCTCTCGGCGGTGGGGGAGCGGGTGTTCGCGGCCGAGGCCCTGCTGAAGCGGCGCATCCGGAAAGTAGGTGCCCCCGGCCCCGGCCGCGGCCCGCCGGGCCCTCCCGCGGCCGGGGCGCGCTCCCCCTGCTGCAGCCCGGCCTCCCTTCCCCCCGGCCCGGCGCGGCCGCGGCGGCGGCTCGAGCCCCAGCGCCCTCCGCGGACTTGCAGCCGCGCGCGGATTGCACGGGGGGGCGGCGGGCCCGGTGCATGCACTTTGTGCAGCGCTTCGTGCAGGGGCTGGCGGCGGGCGCGTGCCTCTGGCGGCGGGGCTTCGCGCATGCCTTTGCCGCATGCATTTTTTGCATGTATTTCTGTGTCCTCGTCACGCGTCCCTCCGTGCACACACACGCATCCCCCTTTGCCTCTGCAGGGACGCATGGAATACCTCGTGAAATGGAAGGGCTGGTCGCAGAAGTAAGTAGGTTCTGTGCCGTGTTCAGCCCCAGCCTGCTCCCGGGGAGGTTTCTTTCTTCCTCTTTCCCCCCTTCCGCTGAAATGCAGCACAATGCCCCAAGAAAGTTACAGACACACCCACCCGCCCGCTGCTCCTTCCCTGCCCCGGGACCGACTCGGCTTCCTCCTGCCTCCCCCCGCCTCCCTCTAGGTACAGCACCTGGGAGCCCGAGGAGAACATCCTGGATGCTCGCCTGCTCGCAGCCTTTGAGGAAAGGTAGGGCCCTGCCCAGCCTCCCCTTCTCAGGCCGGAACTGGAGAATGGGAGCCCCACTTGTTTCCTTACTCACACATCCTTGCTCCCGCCCTCCTTTCTCCAGGGAACGAGAGATGGAGCTCTATGGCCCCAAAAAGCGAGGCCCCAAACCCAAAACCTTCCTCCTCAAGGTAGGAGGCGGCATGCAGTGGTGGGCAAATGCCTTCTGTGGGTTTGTGGGAAGGGGCCGGGGGTGGGGGTGGGGGGCTTGTGAGCCATGGCTTCCACATGCTGGGGTACCCCCGCAGCCATTTGGTCGTCCAAGAGGGAGTCCCCAGACAAGCTGTCACCAGGTCGGTGGCAGTGCCATGGAGGGGCTTGGGGGGAGGGGCTTGGCCACACTAGAATTCTTTTGTGACCACCCCCAGCCACCCCAAAAAGGCTAATAGTCAAATGTGACAAATGTGCGTGGGCTGCCCTGACTGCTTCCAGGCCAGTCCTTTCTCCCTTGACCCTGGGGGCTGCCCCCCCCCGCCCTACCCCCACCCACATGGGAAATCTGAGGCATGGGAGGGGGACGCAGGAGGCCAGGGCTGGAAGAGGGTCCTGTGGGGAGCGGCCAGGGCCTCTCAGCCTTGACCCTGACTCTCCCGCAGGCCCAGGCCAAGGCAAAGGCCAAAACCTACGAATTCCGAAGTGACTCAGCGCGGGGCATCCGGATCCCCTACCCTGGCCGCTCACCCCAGGACCTGGCCTCTACTTCTCGGGCCCGCGAGGGCCTTCGGAACATGGGTCTGTCCCCACCTGGGAGCAGCAGCAGCACCAGCAGCACCTGCCGTGTGGAGCCCCCTCGGGAGCGGGACCGGGACCGGGAGCAGGATCGGGAGCGGGTTGCCAGCCGCACCGAGGAGAAGCCCTGTTCTCCGGGCGACAGTTCCAAGAAAAGAGGCCCCAAGCCCCGGAAGGAGCCCCTGGACCCCTCGCAGAGGCCTTTGGGAGAACCTGGCGACAGCCTCGGGGATTACCTCAAGGGCAGGAAGCTGGACGACACCCCTGCCGGGGCAGGAAAGTTCCCGGCTGGCCACAGTGTGATCCAGCTGGCCCGAAGGCAGGACTCGGACCCAGCCCAGTGCGGCGTGGCCAGCCCCAGCCCGACCGAGGCCACGGGCAAGCTGGCCGTGGACACCTTTCCCGCCAGGGTCATAAAGCACAGGGCCGCCTTCCTGGAGGCCAAAGGTCAGGGCGCCCTGGACCCTGGTGGCCCCCGGGTCCGGCACGGTTCAGGCACCCCAGGCTCTGTGGGAGGCTTGTATCGGGACATGGGGGCCCAAGGGGGAAGGCCCTCCCTCATCGCCAGGATCCCCGTGGCCAGAATCCTGGGGGACCCAGAGGAGGAGTCCTGGAGCCCCTCTCTGACCAACCTGGAGAAGGTGGTGGTCACCGACGTGACCTCAAACTTTTTGACCGTCACCATTAAGGAAAGTAACACGGACCAAGGCTTTTTTAAGGAGAAAAGATGAAAAGGGGGAGGGTCCCCCGAGAGCAGGCGAGCGGGTGGGCGTGGCCCTGGCGAGGGGCTTTTTATTTCCGGGCGGGGGGCCCTCGGGGTCCGCCCGCCCACCCCGGCGCTCTCCTCCCGCCCCCGTTTTGGTTGGAAAGATTATCTCTAGAGTTATATTTTCTATTAGATGTAAATATGTTATTTAAGAAAAGTATCTAAATATATATATTTCAACTCTTGAAGTTGTTTTATTTAAACCAGGAGAGAGACTCGTGCTGGGCCGGGCGGACAGGTGAGCCCCAGGGCCGGGCGCAGGACTCAGGGGGGCCACCCCGCCCGGCCCTGCCCCGCAGCCGGGCGACCCCTGGGCCCGAGGCAGCACCCGGGTTTTTTCTCTCTCCCCATTGGCCAGCCTGGCCAACAAAAGGTCGGCTCCCCAATCAGAAAAAGAGGGGGTGGGGTCCCTCCGGTTTCTTTTTCCCTTTTTTTTCCTTTTTTTTTTTTTTTCTTAAAGGTTAGGGAGCCTGCTAGGGAAAAGAAGTATTAACTCGAGTAACTTTGTGTGTGTCGCGCTGGAGGTGAAGGCTTCGCGTGGGGTGGGGGGCGCAGCGCCCCCGCCCAGGACCGCAGCAGGAGATGCACTTTATGGGAGAGGGCGCACCCGGGGCCGCGCCGGCGAGGGGCGCCCAGTGCCCGGCGCCTTCCCCGGCCGCGGAGAGCCAGCGACGCAGCGGGTCTGTTTACATTCCCGGGATGCCGGGTGCGCGGGAGGCTGGCGAGCCGGCGCCCGAGCTGAGGCGGTGGCTGTTCCCAGGAGTGCCCGGTGGACTGTTGCTCTCGGGCCCTCTGGCTCGCGGCCGGGGCGCGGTGCCCCCCAGGAGTGGACGCGCCGGGCCCCCGTGGGCGCGCGGCCAGACGGGCCCGGACGGCGCGGCCGGGGGCGGCGCGGCGGGGAGCGGGGCGCTGGGCACCCCGGCCCTCGCCGCGGGGCTGGGGTCCGGCGCGGAGTCCGGGCTTGGCGCTGGGAGCCCGGGCGAGACTCGGGGGCGCTGGGGGGGGGACGGAGGGGGCGAGGCTGGCATCCCGGAATGCGCGGCAGAACCCTCGCCCCCTCCGGAAAAGCAGACGCTGTAATTTACAGCCCCCGACTCGCGGAGCGCGCTCCCCTGGACCTCGACGCTCCCGCTCCGCCGAAGAGGGAGGCGGAGCGGGAGCTGGCGATGGGGCGACCGCGGCTCTCGGGAGGCCCGGGGGTCCCCTGGACGCCCCCCCCTGCCCCGCGGCACGCCGCGCTGAGGACGCGGGACGCGCGCCCCTCTTTGGCCTCAAAAGCACAAATCTGTACCCCCCACCTCCACCCGCGTCCCTCCCCGACCTTGCGGGGCCCGCGGAGCCCGGGCTTCCGAACGCCCGTCGGGGCGGGCCCTGGGGGAGCTCCCCCTGTGCGAGCCCGGGCGGGGCGTCCCGGCGAGGGGAGCCTCCGAGGGGTGCGGGTGAAGGCAGGCGGGAGGCCAGGCCCGCCCCGGCCGCCCCTCCTGCCCCTGGGGGCGCGGCCGGGAGACCCGAGGGTTTGGTCCTCGACTCTCGTCGCGCCGGGAGAAGGCCCTGGAGGGGGCTTATCTGCTCACGTTTGTAAAGCTGGTGTTCTAGACTCTGTATAAAGAAGCGCCGTGGACCGATGTATCTGTTGAAATGTCGACGCTATTTTCAGACGGAACGTCGTGCTCGGGACGCGCCTGTCGCCCATGGACGGGGCGGACGCGGCTCTCCGGGCGGCGCCTCCTTCCCGGGCCGGCCCTGCCGCCTCGCCCCGCGCCGCCCGCCCGCCTGTCCGGCGTCTGTCCGTGGACCTGCGTGTGTGTCCCTTGCTCGCTCTCGCGACGCTGTCCTGGGGGGTGGGGGGCCGGGCCGCGGGTCGGGGCGTCCGCAGCCCGTGGCATGCGCGCGAGTGGGGTTTATTTAATTCTAAGATTTGTACAAATCTGCGGGGTCTCCGCTCAGCTCGAGTGCAGCCTGGGCACGTCTGTTCTGCGGCGGTGTCTGTGTCCACTGCCGCTTTTTACGTGTTTAAATATATACTTTGTAAATAGAGACGTGTCTCGCTTTATTCCCGCCCCTCTCCAGCAGAGGGGGGAGGCTGGCGGGGTGAGAGGGCTCTTCCTCCGCTCTCCCGGCGACCCCCCACCCCTGTGCCGGGGGTCTTTGCGGACGGAGGCCCGACCCGACGGGAGGCGCAGAATGGGCCAGGCGGGCCGGGCGGGCCGGGCGGGCTGGGCACGCGTCAGGTCGGGGGACGGAGAGGCCGAGCTGCTGCACCTGCCCGCTGCGGTTTTCTGGGACGGGCCCAAGTGGGGAACCCGGGGACAAAGGATGCGACCTGGGGGGAAGGTGCGAGAAAGGGACCTCTGGGTTCCCTTCCCTCTGGCGGGGCTCCCACGGCGCGCCCCACCCCCTAGGCCCGAGGTCCAGGGTCCGGGTGGCTCGGGCACCCCAAAGCCTGACTCGGGCGTTCCGGCCTGCGCCCCAGAGCCGACCTGGGACTGCACCCCCAGACCCACCAGCCTGGCCAGCGCTCCCCGAAAGGCAGCGCCTCGCGCCTATTGATTGAGGAATTGGATTCGCGGGCATTGCTAGGCAACTGGCTGCTCCGAGCCGGCGCCGAGCGCGCTGATGTGATTAGTGAACCCCGAGCCGCCGCGGCACCGTCCGCGCCCCCGCCCCGCCAGCCCCCAAAGCGTCCGTCCCTGCCGGTCTTCTCGAGGGACGCAGGCCCCGCGCTGGGCCGCGCGGTCCCGGGAGCCGAGCTCGGGCGGGGCGGGCTCTCCGCGCGTCCTGGCCGCGGGCCGCACAGCGGGGGCGGGGGGCGGGGGGCGGCGGCGCGCGGGGGGCGGCCTCGGGCCGGGAGGCGGCCGCATTGACCCCGGGTCCACCCCAGGAGCCCCGCAGACGCGGGCGCGCGGAGACAGCCCGATCGGGGCGCCGGCAGAGCCCGAGGGGAGGCGCGCAGCCGGCACTCCCCCAGCTCCGGCCCTGGCCCGACGGGTGGGTGACCCTCTCCCTGCGTCTCCCCCCCAGTCCGTGACAGGTGTGGGAGGACCCCCGACGGCGCAGAGCCGGGCACCGGAGTGCCCTTCGGGAGAGCGGGGCCTGCGGCCCCGTCGGAGGGGGCTGGTGGCGGGGTCGGCGGCCGGGGTCGCGGCCCCTCCCGCGCCCGCGCCTGGGCAGCCTGGCGGCCCTCGCCTGGGCGGGGCGGGCGATGCCAGGGTCGCGGGCTGCCTGACCACCGCCTGGCTCCGACCGCATCGCCGGCGCGCGACCCGGTGTGCAGGCCCCGCCGGGCGCCCGCTGCCCGGGGCTGGCTCCGCCGTGTCCGGAGAGGCCGGGCTCCCGCCGCCCCGCGCAGCGCCGGCTAAACTGGCATCTTAGGAACTTCCCAGAAGGTGGGATGGATCCATTTTTCGGTCCCGCGGGTGCGCAGCGAGCACCCTGGGTGCACTGGCGCCCCGGAGGCGAGCGGGCCCGCCCCACACCCCGAGGCTCCTGTCGTGATTTCCTCTCCTCGCCGAGCAGTCCTCTGGGCACAGAGGGGGACCCCAAGCTGGAGTCGGGGACCGGAGCCGCAGGGAGGCTGGCGGGGCTCCAGGACGTCCAGCCTCCGGGCCCGGACGCGGGGGCGGCTCTCCTCCCGCGGCGTCAGAGACGGCGGCGGGCGCGGGTGGCTTCCCTGGGGCGGCGGGACTTGGGGGGCCCTTCTCCCGCGCGCCCCAAGCGCCGACGGCCCGAACTCCGCGGGCCGCGCGCGCCCTCTAGGGGTGACGGCCTCGGCCCCTCTCGCCGTCCAGCCCTCGGGCGGCCGGTGCCCTTCTGGGGGGGACGGAGCGGGGAACGCCTCGCCCCACCCGGGCGCGCCGGGGAGGGCCGCCGTCCGCGGCGCCTCTGCGCGCTCCCCGAGGCCCGGACCGCGAGCCGCGGGGCTGTCAGCCAGACGCGAGGTGTCGGGCGGGGTCCACGCTCTCCCAGCCCGGCCGCCCCCCTTAGCGGCGGCGCCCTCGGGCTGGACCCGCTGGCGCCGGGCTGAGCCCGGGGAGGCTGCGGCCGGACCCTCGAGCTGGGTGGGTCCCAGGGCGGCCCGGCCCAGCCGGGAGGCGCGGAGCTGCCAGCAGCCGGCAGCGCGGACGCTAACAAAGGCCGGGCCCCCGCCAGCCTGACCCAAGCCCGGCAGAAAGGGCTCCCGCGAGCGCGGGCTCCCCTGGGGGACCGCAGGGCCTGCTGTTCTGCTCCCTTGCCCCTTCCCGGCCCCCCAGCCCCCTTCCGCCGGCCCTCAAAAGGAGAGGACTGGACCCTAGGACGTCCTCGCCCACCTCCTCCAAAACGAAACAGCTCCAGCCCGGGAGGGGACGGCGCCCCTCGAGCAGCGGCCACCACCGCCTCCTGGAGTCAGACTCCCAGCCCCAGGCCCCTTCCAGAGCCGGCTGGGCTGGGGCTGGCTCCCCCAAACCCGCCAGCCTCCAGGTGCCAACCAGGGGCCAGCACCTGCTGGGCCAAACCTCCATCTTCCCTTCAAAGGGAGCTGCACTTTCCTGAGGCCGAAATTCATGAATAAATCCATGGGGTGGGGGGGGGAACTCCCCAAAAAGCACCAGAAAGGTCAAGAACAAGCGTGTTATTTTTTCATTTCAGGGGTGAGGGGCTCCTGGGGGAGGGTGCCAGGACCTCTGTAGACTGGAAGCCTCTTGGGCTTCCCGGCAACACCCCAGGACTTTGTAGCTGGGTGGACTGGGTGCAGAGCAGCTTCCAGCAGCTGTGGGGCGGCCACTGGAGGGAAGGGTGGGTTTGCTTGAACCCTAAAATGCCAGTGTGCTCCCTGGCTCCTACTCTCTCTGATGCCAACAGCAGCATTCAACCCCGAGCCCCCCCCCCAACCCCAGGCACAGCTGCTCATGGTCAAGGGCCCCCTGGGGTTCTGGGTGGCCCCCTCCAGCCTGCTGCCTGGGGGCTCCTCTCAGCCCTCTCTACCCTTCGCCTGGGAAAGCAGCTTTTCCTGCACCCCAAGAAAGTGGCTAAGCTTTCCCCAAAGACTTTGATTGCTTTTTCATGCCTCCCTCCAGGCCAGGCTGTGTCCAGAGAAGTATTTTGAGTCAAGAAGGGAAAGAAGAGACACGACTCACCCACATCCGCCTGCTGGCAGGTAAGGTATTTATTGATAGACTGAGTTAACAGAAAGACGACCGTCTTCAGACGCCATTTGCTAAGGCCTTTCCCCTGCAAAATAAATTAACATGGGTCTAAACCCCCCTGCAACCTATGCTAGTGTTAGTTTTCCAAAAATACTAGTAAATCCACAGAATCTTTAGATCAACTTGGACATGAACAGGGTCTAGGCACTACTTTCCCCTCCCCCACCCCTTGGCCCAAACCGCGGTGGGCTTCCTGGGGGAAGTGTCTCCCATGGTTGGTCCTGATTGAGAACAGGGGGGCGGGGCTGGGAGGCCGTCTGGTTCCAACAAGGCTCTCCAGCCCGCCAAGGCAATAACCACTTTTGTTTTCTCTTGTAAGAAAGCAAACAAGCAGCCACAGTTTAAAGCAGTTAGGAGTGTCATCCACAAAGATTTGGCTTTTTTCTTTTAATTAAGAAACACAAATCAAGCCAGTGAGGGACGCTGGTGCAGACCCTGGTCCCCACCCCCCAAGTTCTCCCTCGCGAGTGTGCCGGGCTCCAAGCCCTCTCCGGGCAGGCCAGGACTGAGTGTAGCCAGAGCAAGGCGCACTCTTTTTGGTACCAAAAAATATATATATAAAAATATGTCAGCCCTGCAGGTGCGGGGCAGCCAGCCACTTCTCCCCACCCAGTCTGGAGGCAGAGGACCCGCTGGGGGCGCAGGGGTCCTGCGGAGCGAGCTGGGTCACCCAGGCAAGTGGCAGGTGCCGAGCACGACACCCACACGCACAGGTAGCAGCAAATACAAATGCCCACTTTTCCGTAGTGGTCAGCATGATGACCGGTGAACACCTGCTCCGCAGAGGCTGTCACGCCCGCACACCCTTACCCTGACAGCTGGGGGCACAGCACCCAGACACCCCACGGCAGGAGAGCAGTCGCTTTGGGATCGAAGTAGCCGGTAAACAAAGGCACGGGCGGGGGGATGGGGGGCTGTGGGGTCACGGACAGGGTTGTCTGGCAGCCCGCTGCCCTGGGGCTGGGCAGGAGGGGTGCTGCTGGCTTAGCTTTGCAGGCCCTAAGGCAGCTGAGTGCCTAGGAGGGAGCTGAGAACTTGGAGGGGGGTCAGCACCCATGGGGGCACAGGGCTCAGACCCGAGGAGCCTCTTGTCACACTCGGATGTCTGGGGACCCTTCCTCTCCAGCTGAGCAGTGAGCTGGTCTCGCCCCTCTGGGTGCAGAAGGGGTGATTCTCACACCCGTGGGAGGCAGCACCCAGATGTCTCGGGCTCCTGGGTGCAGGTTTGTCCCCAAAGGCACACTGTTGGGATCGATTTGGCTTAACAAAAGCTGTCTCTTCAGATTTGGCGTGGAGGGTGAGGGCCCGGGGTAGGGGTGAGTCAGGGCCTGCAGGGCCGCTCTCGAAACCAGAGCCCACACTTGGTCCAGGCTCCCCTCTGTTGAGGCTCTGGGGACAAGGAGCCACACCTGCTGCCTTTTACCCAGTAATCCAAGAGGAACTTGGTATCAAGGACCCAGGGGCCTGCTATGGCCCCGGCTGGCTCACCGGCCGCCTCTCCCCCCAGGCGGACCCCAGGGACTGAGGCCCTCGGCATTTCTCACGCTCAGCCACCTGGGCACCCAGATTTATCCCACTTCCCAATGGAGCTGGGGACACCGCTTCTCAGCCAGGAATGTGGAACCCTGAAGGTGGGGGGATTGTCAGGTGCCCACCCACCTGGGGGGCTTGCGGCACAGCCAGCAGTTACCAGGCGGGCGAGTGGATCCCCCACCAGCAACCGTCCAGACCCCACCTTCCAGGGCCGGGGGTGGGGCAGTGTGTGGGGCCAGTGCACTCTGCACAGGCCAGCAGCAAGGCCAGCTCGTCCGCTCTCCCCACTTGCTACAGAGGTGCACCAGGCCCAAGGGCCCTGGGGACTGTCCTGCCCAAGCTGCTGGACTTCCGGCTCAACATTTGGGGGCTGCAGATGTTAATGAACTACAGACAGAGGTCATGGGAACCAACCTCTAGGGTCCCCCCATGTCAGCACCCCTCCTCTTGTTAAGGCCACGGCACTCAGCTGTTGGTGGGAGTCGGGACTGCGTGCTCCCCTCTTGCTTGAGGGCGCACTTCTGAAGGGGGCGGGGTTCTGACCAGCAGGGCCCTTTCCCTGCCCCGTTTTCTAAAGACTGAATTGCAGCCTCCCTAGAGCAATCCCTCAAGGTTGCACCCCGGTTTCTTTCCCACTGCTAGACAGAAGCCCCCGCTCTGTGCTCTGGGAAACTGGGGGGATGCTGCAGCCCCTCCCGTGCCCTGGGTGGACGACCACCACTTGTCAGCACCTGCCAGGAAAGGCGGCTCAAACACAGCACTTGCTTAAGAAACCTGTTTCAAGATCTCCCGCCAGAGCCACAGGTGTCCCCACAGATTTCCTGAGGCGAGACGGGGAGCAGAGCGAACGCCCAGAGAGGTAGGAACGGGGCGAGGCCGGCCCGGGCGCGGCCTCAAGGCACGGTGCCCGCCGGGCGCGGGCGGGCGGGCTTGGGGAGCGGCCGCCAAGCCGGCCTCCGCAGGGCCCCGCGGCCTGGAGAGGCCCCGGGCGGCAGGGCGCGGTGGCCGCGGGCCTCAGTAATGTCTCAGGTTGAAGAAGCCCACGCTGGTGGGGGACTCCTTCACGGTGACCGTGATGAGGTTGGCGGTGACGTCGGTGACGAAGACGTGCTCGATGAGGCTGCGGGGCGGCTTCCAGTCCTGGCTGGTCTGGACGGACACCGAGAGGTTGCGCTGGGCGCCGGGGGGCGAGGCCGCGTCGGGGTCCGAGTCGGAGCTGCTGTTCTCCTCGCCCGTGCTCATCTCGGACAGCGCGGCCGCCTTGCGGGCTTCCCCCGGGGCCGGGTGGCCCTCCTGCCCACCGGGGGCCGAGCCGCCCTTGGCACAGTCCCTCTTGGCCGCCGGGGTGGGCGGAGCGGCCGTCCTGCAGGCCTGCTTCTCGCTCTTGCTGCTGTTGGGGGGCGCGCTGCCCCCGCTCCCCAGGGTGAGGCCAGCCCCGGCGCCCTTCCCGCTGGCCGGGCCGGTGGCAGGGATGCCCTTGGTGGCCGCGGCGTGGCGGGCCACTGTGCCCACCCCCGGCGTGCCGTTCTTCACGCTCTGTAAGTCCAAGACCTGGAGGCTGAGCTCCTGGGGAGGTGCAGGCTGGGGGCCCAGGCACCCCGCAGGGACTTTGCTGCCGCTGTGGAGGTGGGGGGGTCCCCCTGTGCTCCCTGACTTCTGCTCCACAGCCCCGCTGCTGGGGGCCTTTAGGACTTTGCTTCCTGGCGCGCTGACCCCTAGCTCCCCCTTCTGCGTCCTCACCTTGAGGTCCAGCCCCAGGCCGCACTTGCTGGCGGTCTGGGCCTTGAGGGCCAGCCTGCTGGCGGCCTGGGCCTGGCTCTGGCTCATGCGGTTCATGTAGTGCACGATGGAGCTCTGCCAGCTGATGCCGCCCCGGCTGGGGCTGCCGGCCATGCCCTTCATCAGGCTGGCCAGGTTCTCCGGGGTGGCCATGGCACTGGGGCCGCCACAGGCCTCTTTGGCGTGGGCCTTCAGGGCAGCCAGGCCGGCCACGGGCGAGCTGAGAGGAGGGGGCAGCTTGCCCGCCGGCGTGCCCAGGTCCTTGCGGGCGGTCTTCAGCACCTTGGCCAGGCTCACCGGCCGCCGGGCCGCCTTCTGCTCCGGGGGCAGGGGCTTGCGGCCCCGCTTCTTCCGGGCGGGGTCTTTCAGCTCGGGCTTGGCCACCAGGATCTGGGCCTTCTTCTGGGGCACGGGGTGGGTCTCGCGGCCCCGGGGGCCCCGCTTGGCGTCTAAGTCGCTGTCGTCCTCTTCATCTGAGGACGAGGAGGAAGAGGTGGTAGAGGAGGAGGAGCTGCTGGACTTGGATTTGGAGGGGGCGTCGGGTTCCTGGGGGACAAGGGAGGTGTGTGTCAGCACGGCCCCCGGAAGCCGGGGCTGCCGTGGCTCCGGCCAGGAGCGCGGGCCCAGCCAGTCCTCAGAGCCGCCAGGAGGAGAGCTGGACATGGGACGGAGATGGCGAGCCGGGGGTCAAGGCCCACCTACATGACCCCGGCGCTGTCAGCTTCCAGGGTCACCCCAGCTCTCCAGCACTGCCCGAGGGGGGCAGCCGCGGAGAGCGAGGGTGGGGTGCCCGAGGGTTGAGAGGCAGCGAGCACAACCTCTGAGACCCCAGCAAGCAGACCCCTGCTTCCCACCTGCCCGTCTTCAGGCCTGGCCACAGGAGCTGCCAGCACCCAGCGCAGCCCTGGCCACCCACCGCGGGGGCAGGCGCACCCTCCAGCCTCAGGCCCTCCGCCTGTAGGACCAGCATTTTCACAGGTGCTCAGGGAGACAGAGCTGGGTCCCTGGGGCGAAGCTCCAAGGCCTGCACTGGGGGCCCCTGCAACCTGGAAAGCTCTCAGGTTTCCAGGTCAGCCAGCCCCAACGTCAGGTCCGTGGCCCCCCACGCTGGCCACCCTGGCCGGCCAGCGCCACCTCTCAACATGAACACTGCATCTCCCCAGACAATCCGGGGTCCCCAGGCGGTCCGGGCCCGGCATCCTGCTCCAAAGGAAGGTCTCGAAGATAAGGAGGGCAGGGTAGCCGGGACAGTGCGGCTCACAACCTCCGGGGCGGCTTGGTGAGGAGTGACCAGGCTCTTGGCCACCAGCGTCTGGCTCCAGGGCCCTAGGGCAGCGACCCCGAGGAAGGACTAGACACACGCCCCACTCTATGGCCTGGATGCGCCACCGTCCTCAGAGCTGCCGGAGGAGCAGGGCCCACAGACCCGGGCGTGCGTGCCCCTGGGCGCAGCGAAGCCCCTCTCGCCAGCCTCTGCGGCTCGGTCCCGGATGGCACAGGCTCACGGCCCCTCCCCCACCCTCCACACCCACGTCAGCCAGGCCAGTAGCCGCCCCCAGCACCCACCGTCTGCGAGCGTCCCGCTCTCCGCGCTCTCCCAGGAGTCACCGGGAGGAAGACAGGGTCGTGGTCAGCGGGCGAGGGGCCCTGCTCCGGGGCGGGCCCGGGTCTCCCAGGCCAGGGGAAACCCTGCCAGCCCCATTCCCCAAAGCCCCGAGCCTCCCCCCTCCTCCACACTGCCGGCGCGGGCTGGAACCCCAGCCCACAGTGGCCGCGCGGGGGGCACTGGTCACCCACCTTGAGCTTGGAGTGCCGGCTGCAGGAGGTCACCGCGTGCTTCCTCGGCCGGCCCCGCGGCCGCTTGCCCCTCTTGCGGTTGTGAGCCTCCTTCTCCTGCTCCCTGCAGACAGCAGCTGTGAGGGCGGGTGCCACGCAGGCCCCCTCCCCACAGGGAGCCCAAGGCCCCTGACATTCGGGCCGGTGGACGCTGAGCACGCCCTGGTGAAGGACACCTCCCGGGCAGACTCCGTCCAGAGCCCCCGCCCCCCAACACCGGTCGGTTTGATTTTCACCTCCACCTGCTTTATTGGCATAGGGGTGCCGGCAAGCGGCGATCCCAGCAAAGCCGGGAAATGAACAGTTTCCTCTCACCAAACCCACGGACAACAACCCTGGGTCAATCCCCGCCACTCTCTGCAGGAGACTGGCCGCTCGGAGGCAGTGCCCACTGGACAGCGCAGCTCCTTTCTGACACGGGCACCCACAGACCCCAAACGCAGCGCCCCCAGCCCGAGCAAGGGCCAGCTCCTATTGCCGGAGGGGTCATGGTGTGGGCGCAGAGGGTGCGCACCCCCGCCTCTGCTCCACGCCAGCCCCGCGGTCCTGGGTGGCTCCACTCGTTGTCTGCTGTGCGGCTACAACCAAGTGTGAGTGGGGGACATGGCGCCCCAATCTCAGCCAGGTCTCTCTCTGCTTCTCCCCAGGGCCTTCTGAGGACACCCAGGATGTCCTATTACAGCAAAAAGAGGGGGCAGAGCTCGAGCAGCCAGAGAACAAGCTGGGAAAGATCCAGGGCAGCTCGGTCACCTGCCCCCTCCACAGGGCACCCTGGTCTTAAGCCCCTGCCCCCAGCAAGCTCCTGGCCTCCCTCCAACACCCCCGGCCCCGAGCAGTTCCCGAAGGCCTCTCTCTTGGTCGGAGTCGCCCACCTGAAACCAGGAACAACATCTAGAATTACAGAAGCAAATCCGGCCCCTGGGACGGCCAGGGGTCCCCAGGGTCTCCCCGGGGCGCCCTGTCTCACAGCCTGTCCCAAGCACAGCCAAGCCAGTCGTGCTGTGTGTCCCAGCGCCCTCTCTGGGCCCCCGCCCCATGTGGGCCTGCTCAGGCAGCTGGGAGCCCAGGGCCTTTCCGGAAGGAAGGCCGGCCCGCCAGTGCGCCGTGGGCAGGGCCGAAGCAGCACTTCCTCAGGTCTGGGCTGGAGAGGGCCGCTGGGGAGGGGCTCATCCGGAATCCCGAGGCCTGCTCCACCTTTACGTATCGCCATGGAGACTGCGCGTGGGACCTGGTGGCGGCCGCAGAGTGGCCTGGGACCCCGGCTCAAGCCCAGAAGCACCGGCCTGCAGGGCCAAGTGGCCGCCTGCCCTCCCCTCCCCGCGCTGTTCACGCTCACTTCTTCTGGAAGGCCAGGAGCAGCCTCGGGTCCAGGATGTTCTCCTCCGGCTCCCAGCTGTTGTGTCTGGAAAGCAAGGAGCAGGGTGTTCAGAGCCTCAGGCAGCCTGGGGCCGCTTCCCGGGTCCCCCTGGGCTCTGACCCGCGGGCGGCACGGCCCTGGGGTGCTGCTGCAGAATCCAACAGGTCCCCCCACACCGGGGTGAGCTCCCCGCATGGGGGGGCCCTGAATGCAGCGCCCTATTCTCCGAGTCGCAGAAAGAGCAGCACCTCCACCCCAGCTGCCGCGGGGAGGGGGGGGGCGGCCGTCTCCCCGGGCTGAACAAACCCGGGGGAAGGGGAGTCGCCGGGGACGCCCCCGCCTGGCCGCGTTCCAGCGGGCGAGGGAGGCTCGTCCGGGGCGCGGGCGGGGGCCCGGGGAGCCGGAGGCAGAACAATGTGGCCGCCCCGGCCCCGGGAGGGGAGCGCGGGGCGCGGGCGGCGAGGGGGGTCCGGGCCGCGCGGGGCGGGGGGGGGGGGGGGGGGAGGCGGGCGGCGCCCCCGGCCCCGGGATGAGGCGGGAATCTCAGGTTACCCGGGGCGGGGCGGGGCGCGGGGGAGCGCGGGGCGGGGGACCGGCCGGGGGCGGGGGGCGGGGGCGCCCCGCGGGCTCGTAAACAAAGGGCGGCCGCGCGCGGACCCCCGGGACCCGCCAACTTCCCGCCCGGCAGCGCCGCCCGGCCCGACGCGCCTCCCGGGGCCGGGGCGGGGGCGGGGGCGGGGGCCGGGGCCGGGGCGGGCGGGCGGGCGGGGACTCACTTGGAGGACCAGCCGCGCCACTTGACCAGGTACTCCAGCTTGCCCTGCGGGAGAGAGAGGCGTGAGCCGCGGCGCGCGGGCGCGGGCGGGCGGGCCGGGGCGCACGCACCTTGCGCAGCCGCTTGCTCAGGATGCACTCGGCGGCGAAGACCTGCTCGCCCACGCTGCTCAGCTCCTCCATGCTGCCCGGCCCGGCTCCCCGCCCGCCCGGCCCGGCGCCCGCGCCCGCCGCCGCCCGCGCCCGCCGACACAAAGCGCCGCCCCCGCCCGCCGCGGCCCGCCCCGCGCACGCGCGCCGCCGCGCCCCGGCCCCGCCCCCGGCCCGCCCCCGCCGCCCCGCGCGGCCCGGCCAATGAGCGCCCGGGGGCGGGCCGCGCCGGGCCAATGCGCGCCCGGGGGCGGGGCGGGGCGGGCCGGGGCGGGGCGGGCCGCGCGCGCATTGTTCCCGCGGGCTCCCGGGGCGGGGGCCGGGTGGCGCGGGGAGCCGGGGGCGGGCCCGGGCGCCGGCGGGAGCCCGCGGGAGGGGGGGCGCCGGGGATGCGGGCCCCGGGCCGCTCCGACCCCACTCTGCCCCGGGGCGCGCCCGGCCTGCGCGGACTCCGCTCCCCGGGCCGGTGGCCATTGTTCCGGCCGGCGCGGCGCGGCGGGGCGGCGGGGCGGCGGGGCGGCGGGGCGGGGCGGGGGCGGGGGGCGACCCCGCGGCCGCTTCCCGCCGGGGTCTCCCAGGGCCTCTGCTGGGGCGCGCCGGCCGCCGCCCGCGCTCTGGCCCGGGGCGGCGTGTCCTCGGCCCGGGCGGGCCTCGGGCTTGCGCGGGAGCAAAACGGCCCGGGGCTGGGGAGGCGCGGGAGACGAAGGTTGGGGTGCGGCGTCGGGGCGCGGCGGCCCAACCCCCCCAAAGGCGAGAGGGGAGAGCGCACCCCCGGAGGCAGCCGCCCCGGTGCTCGCAAATGAGCTGAGGAAAGTGGAAGCCGCCCCGAGCTTAGGACGACCACGGCTTTCAATGTGTGCTGCCTCCTTCATGAAGGGTGTGCTTGTGCGTGTGTGGAGTGTGTGTGTGTGTGGAGTGTGTGTGGAGTGTGTGTGTGGAGTGTGTGTGTGGAGTGTGTGTGTGTGGAGTGTGTGTGGAGTGTGTGTGTGGAGTGTGTGTGTGGTGTGTGGAGTGTGTGTGGAGTGTGTGTGGGGGGTGTGTTATGTGGAGTATGTGTGTGGAGTGTGTGTGTGGGGTGTGTGTGTGGAGTGTGTGTGTGTGGCGTGTGTGGAGTGTGTGTGTAGAGTGTGTGGAGTGCGTGTGTGTGGAGTGTGTGTGGAGTCTGGAGTCTGTGGAGTGTGGAGTGTGTGTGTGGGGGGGGTGTGTGGCGCGTGTGTGTGGGGTGTGTGGAGTGTGTGTGTGGAGTGTGTGTGTGGCGTGTGTGTGGTGTGTGTGGGGTGTGTGTAGAGTGTGTGTGGAGTGTGTGTGGAGTCTGTGGAGTGTGGAGTGTGTGTGTGGCGCGTGTGTGTGGGGTGTGTGGAGTGTGTGTGTGGCGTGTGTGTGGCGTGTGTGTGTGGCGCGTGTGTGTGGAGTGTGTGTGGGGTGTGTGTGGGGGGTGTGTGCGTGGAGTGTGTGTGGCGCGTGTGTGTGGAGTGTGTGCGTGGAGTGTGTGTGGTGTGTGTGTGGCGTGTGTGTGGCGTGTGTGTGTGGCGCGTGTGTGTGGAGTGTGTGTGGGGTGTGTGTGTGGAGTGTGTGTGTGGCGTGTGTGTGGCATGTGTGTGTGGCGCGTGTGTGTGGAGTGTGTGTGGGGGGTGTGTGTGTGGAGTGTGTGTGTGTGGAGTGTGTGCGTGGAGTGTGTGTGGGGTGTGTGGGGTGTGTGTGGCGCGTGTGTGGGGTGTGTGTGTGGTGCGTGTGTGTGGAGTGTGTGTGTGTGGAGTGTGTGCGTGGAGTGTGTGTGGGGTGTGTGTGTGGAGTGTGTGTGTGTGGAGTGTGTGTGGAGTGTGTGGAGTCTGTGGAGTGTGGAGTGTGTGTGTGGGGTGTGTGTGGGGTGTGTGTGTGGTGCGTGTGTGTGGAGTGTGTGTGTGGCGTGTGTGTGTGGTGTGTGTGTGTGGCGTGTGTGTGGCGTGTGTGCGTGGAGTGTGTGCGTGGAGTGTGTGTGGGGTGTGTGGGGTGTGTGTGTGGAGTGTGTGTGGTGCGTGTGTGTGGAGTGTGTGCATGGAGTGTGTGTGGGGTGTGTGGGGTGTGTGCGTGTGGAATGTGTGGGGGTGCGTGGGGGGTGTGCGCACGTGCCACTGTGGAGAGGTTCTCACCAGGACCAGCCCTTGATGCCCTGAGGGCAGCTCCTGCGTGGGTTGAATCAATTTCGGGTGTTAGCAAGGGCTCTGGAGGGGGGCGGCCTGGACTCCCGGGGGCTCTGGAGGGGGGGGCCTGGACTCCCGGGGGCTCTGGAGGGGGGCGGCCTGGACTCCCGGGGGCTCTGGAGGGGGGCGGCCTGGACTCCCGGGGGCTCTGGAGGGGGGGGCCTGGACTCCCGGGGGCTCTGGAGGGGGGGGCCTGGACTCCGGGGGGCTCTGGAGGGGGGCGGCCTGGACTCCGGGGGGCTCTGGAGGTGGGGGCCTGGACTCCCGGGGGCTCTGGAGGGGGGGGCCTGGACTCCCGGGGGCTCTGGAGGGGGGCGGCCTGGACTCCCGGGGGCTCTGGAGGGGGGCGGCCTGGACTCCCGGGGGCTCTGGAGGGGGGGGCCTGGACTCCCGGGGGCTCTGGAGGGGGGGGCCTGGACTCCGGGGGGCTCTGGAGGGGGGCGGCCTGGACTCCGGGGGGCTCTGGAGGTGGGGGCCTGGACTCCCGGGGGCTCTGGAGGGGGGGGCCTGGACTCCCGGGGGCTCTGGAGGGGGGCGGCCTGGACTCCCGGGGGCTCTGGAGGGGGGCGGCCTGGACTCCCGGGGGCTCTGGAGGGGGGCGGCCTGGACTCCCGGGGGCTCTGGAGGGGGGGGCCTGGACTCCCGGGGGCTCTGGAGGGGGGGGCCTGGACTCCCGGGGGCTCTGGAGGGGGGCGGCCTGGACTCCCTGGGGGGGGGCGGCCTGGCCGGGGTGGGGTCGGCTCCGCAGGACGCCTTTGTCCTCCCTGCCGCGGAGCCGCTCCCCTCAGTCCTCCGCTCCCCTCAGTCCTCCGCGCCGTCCGGCCAGGCCCAGGGCGAGCCCTGGCTTAGCCGCCCGACGACTCGGCTCTCGCTCCCGACGGCTCCGCCCGCCGCTGCTCCCGCGGCAGCGCGTCCTGCTGTGGAGCCAAAGGAGAGTCTCTCCCGCTGCGGGGCCGTCCCGAGCGCCGCGGCCCTCGCCCTCAGGACAGGGTCCCGCCCGCCCCGCCGCCTGCGTCCTGGAGGCCGCCCCGGCCCCGCGCCTGCCTGCGGACCCGCCTCTCCGGCCCTGTGCTCGCGTCCTCGGGTCACGTTCCTTGGACGTGCGGGACAGAGCCTGGGGACCCTGGTGAGCGCGGACGTTGTGTGCAGCGCTGCGGGCGGGAGGGTCCCGGGGAGGGGGGGCCGCGTGGCGGGCGGGGCCGCAGCCCAGCCCAGCCGTCTGGTCTGCCGGGAGGACCTGCGGGGAGGACCTGCGGGGAGGACCTGCGCCGCCCGCCCGCCCGGGGGAGGAGCGCGAGGAGCGGCTTCCAGCCCCAGCACCTTGGAGGCCCTGGGAGCCAGGCGGCAAGTCGGGGCGCTGGGGCCAGGGGTGTGTTCACCGTAACCCTACAAACATCTGGGTCAGTTTCAACGCGGCCCTTGCTGAGTTCCTGCCAGCTGTGAGGTTTTGCTCTGGAAGTTTCCAGTTTCTTCTTTCTGATGTGTGGCATCCAGGGAGCGTCGCGGCCGACTGCCTGAGTGGACATGGGTGGTCTCCGGCTCTTGGCATATTTCTGTAGGCTGTTCCTCACTGGGGCCAACGCTTTATATAGAGAGAGATATAAAGATTGATTTATTTATTTAATTACACAAGCACTGGGCACAGTCAGAAGCGCGGGAGGGTGAGAGGATTCACCAGAGCCAGAGCGGGGAGCAGAGCAGGCAGAAGGACCGAAGGACACTGCTGAGGGGAGCAGCGGGCGGCAGGAGAGGTCTGCGGGCCATGTGGGACCCTCCTCCCTCCTCCGGTGGCTGGGGAGCAGCCGGGGATCGAACCGGCGCCGCAGAGGCCGCGGGCAGCTTCGCAACCCAGCGCTCAACCGCTGCGCCACGGGGGAGACCCCCCAGCATGATTTATTGAACAAACTTTCTTTGCTCATTGCATATTCTTTGCTCCTTTGTCAAAGATTAGTTGACTGTAAATCTGCGGGTTTATTTCTGGGTTTTCTATTCGGTCCCATTTGTCCATGTGTCTGTTCTTGTGCCAGTACCATGCGGTTTTGATGATTATGGCTTTGTAGTATAGTTTGAAGTCTGGGCATGTGATGCCTCCATTCCCTTCTTTTTTTTTTCAGGAGAGCTTTGGCTATTCTGTGTTTTTGATGGCTCTTTATGAATTTCATCAATACTTGTTCTATTTCTTTGAAGAATGCCATTGAAATTTTGACTGGAATAGCATTGAATCTGTAGATTGCTCTTGGTAGGATGGCCATTTTAATAATGTTGATTCTTCCAGTCCATGAGCAGGGGATGTCTTTCCATTCCTTTGTGTCTTCTTTTATTTCTTTTAACAGTGTTTTGTAGTTTTCTTTGTATAGGTCCTTTACCTCTTTGGTTAGGTTTATTCCCAAGTATTTGATTTTTTTTTTGTTTCAATAATAAAAAGGATGGTTTTCTTGATTTCTACTTCAGATTTATTGTTTGAGTCGCGGGAGGGCCTTAACCAAGAACCCTACTCCCCAGTAAGGTCACATTCACCGATCCTGGCGTCAGAGCTTGGATGTGTCTTTTTGGGCCACTGTTGAGCCCCTACAAGTCCACACGCTCCGTTTCCACCGTGCCGCAGAGGGATCCATGAGCTGGCGAGGTTCGTGCATTTCTTTACTTTTCTTTAGAGATTGATTTATTTATGCATACAAGAACTGGGGTACAGGCCAGAGGTGTGGGAGGTGAGAGGATTCACCAGAGACAGAGTGGGGAACAGAACAGGCAGATCCACTGAAATCCACTGCTGAGAGGAGCAGCAGGGAGACAGGAGAGTCTGCTGCACCCTGTGGGTAACTTCCTGGCGGGGGATCGAACTCCTGCTGCAGTGGCTGGCGATAGCTTGATAGCGCTGAGACTTTAACCCCTGCGCCCCCAGGGAGGCCCCCCATCTAGGTTCTCTGACTGGCTTAATAAGAGTATTGAAATAAGACAGATTAATGACCAAAAAAAAACCAAATTTAATTTTACGCGTAGGAAGCCCCCATAGATGGAGAAATAACCAGAGCATTTTGCTTAATATCCAAAGAATAATTGAGAAGTGAAGGCATTTGGGCTTCATCAGCAAGGAAGCGCAAAGCCTGTTTCAAGCCTTTTCTGCCCTACAAGCCCTCTCTGGTGACAAGGCTGCTTTCTGCCCTGATGTTACAGGGGTTTGCCTGTCACGCCTCTGCTGGCCCAGACAGCCGGCTCTTCAGTAACTTTACTTCAAAATAATCAGTATGCCAGGGCCTCCCCGGTGGCGCAGCGGTTGGGCGCTGGGCTGCGAAGCTGCCCGCGGCCTCTGCAGCGCCGGTTCTATCCCTGGTTGCTCCCCGGCCACCGGAGGAGGGTCCCGCATGGCGCGCAGACCTCTCCTGCCGCCCGCTGCTCCCCTCAGCAGTGTACTTCGGTCCTTCTGCCTGCTCTGCTCCCCGCTCTGGCTCTGGTGGATTCTCTCACCCTCCCGCGCTTCTGACTGTACCCAGTGCATGTATAAACAAAACAAACAAATAAATAAATAAAACATGCCTCTATAAAAAAAAAATCAGTATGCCAGAATGGCACATTTTGGGGCAACCTGGGCTGAACCCCATCACAGAAAGCCTATGCACCAGGGACGGATGCCGGGCACGGGGGGCAGTTCTGACAGATTATCACTTTCTGTTTTGAGAACCCCATGGAAATGCCGTGCGCTTTTTTACTCCACGGGAACGGCCAGGAAGGCTGTGGGGGATGATGCCGACCTGTCGCTCCGGCCCACAAGCCTCCTTCCCTCCTTAACGAGCTCATTCGGGCCTTTGTGGCTGAGGCCCCCTGTGCAGGGGCGCTGTGGAGCTGGTGCCTCCATGCCCACCACAACGCTGGGTGCGGGAAGGGGATGGCCAGGCCTGGCCCATAAAAATGAGTGGTCTGAAGGTAGACATGGGGCAAATTCACCTCCAGACAGTATATTTGTGATTTTAAACCCCAAGTCCTCATTTAAATTAAAAACCAGGGCCTCCCTGGTGGCGCAGAGGGTTGAGCGCTACACTATGAAGCTGTCCGCAGCCTCTGTAGTGCGGGTTTGATCCCCGCCAGCCAGGGAGAGTCCCACATGGCGCAGCAGACTCTCCTGTCACGCCCGCTGCTCCCTCAGCAGTGTATTTCGTCAGTCTGCCTGTTCTGCTCCCTACTATGTCTCTGGTGAATCCTCTCACCCTCCCGCACCTCTAGCCTGTACCCCAGCTCTTGTATAAATAAAAAAAAAAAACTTAAAAAAAAAATAAATTAAAAAACCGTTTAAAAGGCCCGGCTAGAAGTTGGGTGTTGGGGGAGCCAGCGCTCGCACATTGTGGGTGGGACGAAGAAGACTTCAGGGCTTCTGAGGGGCAGCTTGCCAAGGCAACCCCATCCCTGAGGCCACTCTGCCCTTTCACGAGGAGACGCCACGCCTGGGAGTGTCCGAGGAAGTGACAGCGCCGTCAGGATGTGCAGGAAGCCTCGCGTGTGCCACGTTCTCCGCGGTGGAGCTCGCAGGGAGTCGGCTGGGCCTATCGAGCTATCTCCAGCCCCTGCAGCCTGAGCTCGATCCCTGGCCAGGGAGCTACCCACATGGCGCAGCAGACCTCTCCTGCCTCCCCTCTGCTCCCTCCCCAGTGGGTTCCAGTAGATCGGCCAGTGCAGTCAGGATGGGTGGCCGCCTCTGGGCCTCTGGGCGGCAGGCGTGCAGGACAGGGCCTGGAAGGGCCGGCGTCCACGGAGAACAGCTGATGGCTGCTCCCCGCTGCCTTCCTCCTTTTCCTGCACCAGCCCAGCCGCCCGCTGCCACCTCACCAGGGCCTGGTTAGCAAACCAGGGCTGTGGCCCCCCCCCCAAGGGACGGACCTGTCTGGACACAGCTGGGGCCGCATGGACGCCGGGATGAGGGGCGGGGGCTGGGCGCAGGTGCCTGTGATGGACTCCAGGGCGCGTGCGTGCGTGTGCAAGGGCCGACACCTGCGTGTGCTGAGGGGGTGAAAGGGCGGCAACTCTCCGAGGGGCGTTGTGAGACCCCTATGAGCCTGAGGAGGGTGCCAGGGGGTGCTGAGAAGGCCCCACAGTTCTCTCTGCGAGAGCCGACAGCGAGTGTCCGGCCGGGAAGGCTGCAGCACAGGTAGGTTAAGAAGGGGGGTGTGGGATGGTGGGGAGCAGGGAGGGGAGGTTGGTGGGTGCGGGGTGATGATAAACGTCCAGTTATGGGAGCGAGACCCCGCGGCTTGGCTCCTGCTGTGGACGCTGCAGGCGGGAGCTGACGAGGGGGAGCCTGCGGGGGCTGCCCCGGGCGGCCCGGGCCTGCCTCCCTCCCGGGCCCTTGCGGCTGGGCGGCTGGGCCATGTCTGCAGGCGCCCAGTTCCCTGTTGCGATGGTGGGGGCCCTGCCGCTGGCGCCTCCCCACAGCCGCATCCTCGCTCGGTCCGCCTGGCACGAAACGCTTTCACGAGCTCCGAGGGCAGCGCTGCCCCGGCCGAGTGTCCAGGCCCTTCGCGTGGCCGAGCGTGGGGGGCGGGGGCGCCCCGAGCGTGTCAGCAGCCACCCCTCCTGCGCGCATGTGTGCGAGTGCACACGCGCCTCTGTGTACACGACTGCCCATCGCAGGGACGTTGGAGGGGTGCAGTCGGCAGGCGTGGTGGGTTGAGTGGTGGTTCCCCAAAGGGGTGTTAGAATCCCAGCCCTCGGATCTGGGGCTCCAGGGGAGGGGCCTGCGGACGGAGCCCCCTGGGGAGCTGGTCCTAGGTGAGCAGAGGGCCCAAGGCCGCCGACAGGTGTCCCTGTGAGATGCAGAAGAGAAGGCGCAGACGGAAGGGGCGGGCGCGGGCTGAAGACAGGCTGGAGGGAGGCTGGGACGGCCCCTGTGCCCCGCGAAGAGGGAGGACAGAGTCTCCCCTCCAGCCTCCCACGGGAGCCAGTCCTGCCAGATTGTTGCCCCTAGAACCGAAAGGGCATCAGCTTGGGGGTGCTTTCAGCCCCCCGGTTTGTCAGGGCAGCCCCGGAATCCCAGCCCAGGAGGGGCCGGCCTCCTTGAGGATGGAGGGCTGGTCTGTGAGGCAGGGGGAGCGCCCCACCTGCTCCTCATGGCCTCTGTTCTGCTCAGGACGTGGGCGGTCACAGCACTGGGGCAGCTAGAGCCCAGGACCCCGGGGCCCCCCCAGCAAAGGGGAGCCTGGGCTTAGGGTGCAGTGGTGATGGGCTACTGGACCCATAAAAATAAGAAAGAGTAAACTGGGCTGGGGGATGAGGATCTGGGTAAGGGGTGGTGGGGTCCTCACTGGGCATAATTAGAATTATCCCTAAAAACAGCCTCCGGGCCGCGCAGTCTGCTCACTGGTTCTGTGAAAAAGATGAACTTCCTTCCCACACTTGCTTCCGGTCGTCTCGATTTCTTTGCGTGACTGACCTTCCTGGGTGTCTGTGAGAGAGCAACCTCTTAACCTCTTTTGAAAATGACATGAGGGAGTCCCTGGGCTTTGAGTCTCAGCCCTGTGAAGCTGTCCGCAGCCACTGCAGCCTGCGTCTGATCCCCGGCCAGGGAGCTACCCACACGGCGCGGCAGACCTCTCCTGCCTCCCCGCGGCTCCCCTCAGCAGTGCATTTCAGTGGATCCACCTGTTCTGCTCCCCACCCTGTCTCTGGGGAGTCCTCTCCCCCGACCCCTGCATCTCTGGCCTGTACCCCAGCCCCTGTATGCATAAATAAATCTTAAAAAAAAAAAAAGAAAGAAAATGACCAGAAACACTGGTCCCTTATGACAAAGCCTTAAGACCTAGGCCATGGGAAGAGCCGGGCGGGGGGCAGTTCCTGGAGAGGCCGAGGTTGGGGCCTGCTGCCCCCAATCTGTTGGTCTCGCTGCATTTCCTCGAAGATTCTGTGTTCCAGAGAGTTCTCTGACATGGGTTTGTTCAAAAGGCCCGGGTCTTGC
Organism: Talpa occidentalis; assembly: GCF_014898055.3. Lineage (NCBI taxonomy): Eukaryota > Metazoa > Chordata > Mammalia > Eulipotyphla > Talpidae > Talpa > Talpa occidentalis. The sequence continues at coordinate 135,120,391 of NW_023605083.1, read as the reverse complement.
CTTTGTTCTCAGTGAATTTACCCCAAGGAGCCGATGGGTAAAAGAACCACTTCCCTGAGTAGCCCCGAGGGGTGCATGGAGCGGTGGGGGCCTGCAGGGCACAGGGGGCCTGCAAGGTGTGCCGTGTCAGAAGACAAAAGCCTCGGAGCCGGCCTGTCCCCCAGTTCTTGTGTGCATAAATAAACAAATCTTAAAAAAAATAAGACAAAAGCAACCTGTTGATGGAAACTGTCCAGGAGCCCATGGGTTTGGCTGCCCTGAAGCCTCAGGACCAGCTCCTGGGGTGCCTGGGCGTGTCCAGCCGCCTCCCCAGGTTTCCTTTGGGGGGCTGAGGGTGTGGCCTGGCTCTGGTGGGAGCTCGAGGACCTCCTCGGAGTGGGCATGTGCCACCCACCCATGCCTTTGGGCCCCCAACGGCGCCATTTTCTAGCTGCCCAGGGGACCCAGATGGCTAAGCAAAGGGGGTCCGGCTGCTGACCTCCTATCCCCACCCCGCCACCGCCAGCCCCCACCCCGCCTTTGCTGGGCCCCTAAACTGTGTGAAACAACATAAAATCCCCACCCAAGCCCCGAGAGCCGGCGCCATGGCATTGAGTGCGCTGACAAGGATGCCCAGCCCTGCCCTGCCTGGTTCCGGGACGTGAGGAATCCCGTGCTGACCAGCGCGGCCGCCCCGCTGCCCCCGCCCCGCGGGCCGCTGACCGCTGACCGCTGCCGCCGACCGCCGTCTCCGGGCGGCCTGTTCAGGTCACTCCCCAGTGGGCTCCCGCAGGCTGCAGGCGTCAGCCCGGGCTCCTGTCACCCAGCGCTCCTGTCACCCAGCGCCGGGCTTCAGCCACGGTGCAGCCGGTGCAGCCGGGCTGGTGCCTCCTCACGGTGGAGACGGTTCCAGGCGCGGGCCCTGCTCGCCCTCCCCGCGCGGGCTGTGGACGGCGGGTGCTGGGGCGGCGGCCGCGAGCGCCCGGCACGGGTTTTGGTTCGAGGCCACCTGGGCGCCCACGAGGGCGGCCCGGGAGCGCGGGGCCCGCGCGGGGACGGAGGACGGAGGACGTGTCCACGCGCCCGCGCACTGCCCTGCGCAGCCCTCAGCGGCCCGGCCTTGGCCTCGCCCGCCCCCCGCCCGCCTTTTCTGAACCCACCGTCCCGGGGTTTCCCCACCGCCGCGTCCTGCGTTGCTCCCCGCGGAGGCCGGGTCCCGCCACGCCCCTCCTGGGGAGACCCCCGCACCCTAAGGACGCCCGGCGGGCCCTCTGGGCTTGGCACCGGCTGGTTCTCGTCGTGCGGTGTGTAAGGAGGTGACTCCAGGGCTCCCTCGGCCCCAGCCCCGGCCAAGCGCGGCCCCCGCGGCGAAGCGGACCCCGGTCCCGGGCCAGCACCCACCCCGCCCGCGCCGAGCACGGGGCCCGCCTGGCCCGGAGCCGCGTGCGGAGCCTCGCGTTTGCGTTTGCGCTGCCCTCGCTCCCCAGGGTCCGCTCGGCCGCGGGGCTCGGCCGCGGGGCTCGGCCGCGCCCCTGGACAGACCCGGTTGCCCCGTGATTTTCTCCTCTGAGCACTTGATTAAAAAAAAAAAATGAGTTTGGGGAGCCAGAGCTTTGAAGTCCACTTCCTTGCGCACTTGCTAGAAAATTTTCTTTTTCTTCTTTTTACGATTTATTTATTTATGCAGACAAGGGCTGGGGTGCAGGCAGAGGCGCGGGGGTGAGAGGGTGCACCGGACAGAGCGGGGAGCAGAGCAGGCGGATCCGGGGAGGCGGGAGGGTCTGCCGCGCAGTGTGCTGCGCCCTGGCCGGCCGGGGAGCGAACTCGCGCTGCAGAGGCCGCGGACAGCCTCACAGGGCGGCGCCCGACCCCCTGCGCCCCCAGGGAGGCCCACGTCGGTGCAATTTTTGAGCTGCTTTTGCCATTTGAGCCGAAGCCTGACCGCCAGCTCCCCCGTCACAGACACAGGATCCCGACCTGGTGGGTTTCTCCGCCCGCCCTGGCCCCGCACGCGCCTTCCTGGGGGATGCGGGCGGCTGCCCTGCCCCGCGAGGAGGGGCCCCCGGGGAGGCGAGAAGGGGTCCCGGAGGCCTGGGGTCCCCAGGCCGGCCTCTCTGGCCCTCCCTGGGGACGCGCCCCCCGGCCTGTGCCGCCCGAGGCGGGAGGGGAGCTCAGGACCGGGTGGGGCGGCCCCTGGCTGACCCCGCGTCCTGTGGGGGATGCGGACCCCAGGATGCGACCTTGTTCCCGAAGTGACCCCACAGGTCAGCGCGCTGTCCGCGGCCCCGGGGCCGGGCACTTGACCCGCGGCTGGCCTGCGCATCGCTGCGTCCTGTTGCAGTCGGTGTCTGCGGTGTAGACGCGGGCGCGGGTGCTGGGGGCTGATCTGAGCGCCCCCGCGCCCCACGCTGGGTTCTGGAGAGCGGGATGCGTGCCACCTGCATTTAGGGTGCGCTGCTGGGGCGCGGGGGAGTCGGTGCGCCGTGCGCCTGGCGTTGGCGCAGCGCGGGCGTGTTTCGCGGGTGTCTGCACGGGGCGCTGTGTGCGCGCCCGGGGGGCTGGGGGCGCAGTGCGCGGGCCGAGCCGTGACTGGGGGGCAGTGCGGGGGCGCGGCGCGGGGGGCTCTGGTCTGCGCCCCTGCCCCAGCTCCCGGCTTAGGCAGCGAGGAGTTCAGGCAGCCCCGAGCCGAGCGCCAGTAACCATGGCAACAGATGCTCCTGCACCTCTGCACGGGAGGGCGGGTGCCGGCCCCCCGTGGGGGAGGGGCGGCCTAGCAACCTAGAGAAACCCACCGACCAGCTGGGCTGCCCTGAGCTGCCCCTGCCAACCGCCGCTGCCACCCGGGCCCTCCAGGCATCCACCTACTGCCCTCCCCCCTGCTTGGGGACCTCATACCTCACTGGGGTGCTGGGCAGGCCTGGGACTGGGTGGCTCCTGCTGTCCCGCCTCCCAGTGGGCCCAAGCCCATGCTGCCCTGGGGGTGCCGGTGCCAGGCGTGGGCTCTCCGCATCCTGCCAGGGAGGGGGGCAGCCCCTGCACAGACAGGCGCTGGGGTGCTCAGGGATGGCACCGCGCCCAGGGGGTCGCCCCTCTAGAGCATGGGCGGGTGCTCCTCTCGGGCCTCAGAACAAACGAAAACGGAGTGGCCAGAGGGACGCTGTGTTTGTCACCGGGCGATCTCCGAGCAAAGGGGAGGCTGGGCCCCAGTTCACTGGTCTCTGGAAAGGGCAGTGACTGATGCCTGCAAGGGCGCGTCTTCGGGGCAGAGCTGGAGACCCCTGGCTGGACCCCGCGCCCCTCCAGCTAGAGCTAATCCCCGGCCAAGGTGAGCGGGCAGGGCTGGACCAGCGGTCTTCCTCCACCGCCCTCCCGCCCTCCAGCACCTTATCAAAAGCAAACAAACTCCTGTTGCGATCCTGCCTGCGAGGCTTGTTTCACCATGAGCCCCGCAGAACCGGAGCCTGGAGCAGAGCCCAGGAGCGGCGGGCAGGGCAGGCTCTGGCGCAGGCTCTCTCCCCACACCGCCCCACGAGCCCCCCGCCAGCTCCCCCCAGCCCCCGCCCTTGTTGGATTTGACCTCGAGTGTGGCACCTTGGCCAGCAGCGCCAGAATCGCCGCGCTGGGTTTTTCTCCAGACTCCGGCTTTGTTGGGCTGAGTGAAGTGAACTTTGCACGGCGAGTTTCAACATGAGTTTTCAGCAGTGTGCTCGGCCCCTCCGCCGGCGCCAGGGAGGACGTGGGGTCGCGGCCTTACCCTGTGTTTCTGTGGAGAGGCCTGGGGATCACTGGACGCTGGGCCGGGGCATGGGCTGCCCCAGTAGCTCCCTGTGCCGGCGCCAGGTTGGAGGGACGGAAGCCGGCCAGAGGGAGGCGGCATCGGCGGACTCACTGCTGGCCAGAGGCCTTCGCGCATTTTGTCAGAGCCGCTGGCCCCAGCACTGTTACTTAGTCAACATTTTTCTTTTCTTTTTTTAAAGTTATGTATGCACACAAGAACCGGGTGCAGGGCCTCCCCTGGTGGCGCAGGAGGTTGACCGCCGCGCTGTGAAGCTGTCCACAGTCTCTGCAGTGCAGGTTCGATCCCAGCCGGCCGGCGAGGGTCCCACATGGAGCGCAGACCTCTCCTGCCTTGTCCGCTGCTCCCCTCAGCAGTGTGCTTCGGTCCTTCTGCCTGCTCTGCTCCCCGCTCTGGCTCTGGTGAATCCTCTCACCCTCCTGTGCTTCTGACTGTACCCCGGTTCTGCCACAAATAAATAAATAAATAAATCTTAAAAAAAATAGATCTTTTCAAAAAAAAAAAAAAAAGAACTGGGGTGCAGGCCAGAGGTGTGGGAGTGCGAGGATCACCAGAGACAGAGCGGGGAGCAGAACAGGCGGATCTGGTGAAATCCACTGCTGAGGGGAGCAGGGGGAGGGAGGAGAGGTCGGCTGCGCCCTGTGGGTAGCTCCCTGGCCGGGGATGGACTCAGGCCTCAGTGCCTGGCAACAGCTTCATAGCGCTGAGACCTAACCCCTGCCCCTCCAGGGAGGCCCTGTTTTTTTTTTTTATTTAATTTTTATTTATTTATACAAGCACTGGGTACAGTCAGAAGCGCAGGAGGGTGAGAGAATTCACCAGAGCCAGAGCGGGGAGCAGAGCAGGCAGAAGGACCGAAGGACACTGCTGAGGGGAGCAGCGGGCGGCAGGAGAGGTCTGCGCGCCATGTGGGACCTCGCGGGTGGCCGGGGATGGAACCGGCGCTGCAGAGGCTGCGAGCAGATTCGTAATCCAGCGCTCAACCGCTCAACCGCTGTGCCACCGGGGAGGCCCAAGGCCCTGTTATTTACTTAACATTTTTCTTTAAAGCAACACTCTCTCTTTTATTTTAATTTTAAAAGGAAAATGTTTACGTGAACGACATCAACAGAGAATCAGCACGGGTCCTGCAGGGGGTCCTGGCAGGGGGTGACCCCAAGAACAAATATGCAGAAGCTTAAGTGGGCAGTGACCCCCCTATGTTGCCTGTCGGGGTGGGGCCTCCCGCTCTGCTGTGGGAGGCTCTGCTGTGGGAGGCCAGAGAGCTGGCAAATGGCAGCGGGCACAGGGTGGTTTGACTCTTCCTTCGCGCTCTCCGTACTCCAGGCCCTAGGGCTTGAAGCAGTTTGCAAGCATTAACTCACAGGCTCCACGGACCCCCCGAGACAGCAGCTGCGATGTGCCGGTTCTGCGGGCGAGGAGACAAGGCCAGGGAGGCCCCAGCGTTGGCCTTGAAACCAGGGCCTGACCCTTACACCTTACCCCGAGGCTGTACACATGGGAAACAGCCCGTGGACCCCATGGCAGCAGCTGACTCAGTGAGTCCATGGCTTTTGGGGTGCTCTTGTGGCACCATACATCTGGGGTAGAGCACCGGGACCCACCACATCACTTTGCTTTGCTTTCTCTCCTCTCTCCTCACTGTTCGCTGGAGCCAGCCAAGTGACTCGGGTGTGCAAAGTACACCGGGCTGGGTCCTGGCCCCAGAGCGAGGGCAGGTGGCTCTGGAGACCCCTGGGGCGTGGCCCCTGATGTGGAGGCGCGCAAGTGTCCCCTCCCCCCCAGCCTGGTTTTGAGCCAGAGGCAGATGTGCGGGGGCTCCTGGGGTGTGGCCACTGGCAGGGGATGGGGCAATTCTTCTAGGGAAACCACTGGATGGGGATGGGGGAGTTGAAGGGTGTTTCTGCAGGCAGGACCCCAGGACCTGGTGAGGTGGCTCAGAGGGCAGGTGGGGTTATCCTGGGGGGCGGGGGAGCTCAGCGGCAGGTGGCCCAGGGAAGGGAGGGGGCTTCGGAAGCGAGGGAGAGGCAGGTCCTGACCAGCCACCCCTCCACGACGTGTCTGGGGAACTGGACGTCATCTGTGGAAGGGCGAGACCAGATCAGCCCTGACTCCACAGCAAAGATAAATCTACGTGGGTGAAAGGCTTGGGTGTAGGCCTGGAGCCGCCAGATGCATGGAGGAAGAGGGGCGATGTGTCCCCCGAAACCAGTGCTGGCACGACTTCAGGGACCCCCAGGGAGGGGGTGGAAGCAGGTGAACGATCAAGAGGGCGTCTTTGCTCGGGACGGGCAGTGTTAGCGCTAAAGGCAGCCGTGGGGGAGGACGCTTGCCCCCCGCGGCCCACGTGGAGTCGGCCTCCGGGTGCGGGGGGAGCCACCGGCCGAGCCACTGAGACACAAGCCCGCTTAGAAACGGGCCTTGAGCTGAGCGGGGACCTCCTGGGGGGAGATGCAGGCGGCGCAGGCCGGGAAGACTCCAGATGCCAACGAGAGCCGCAGGAGGCATCATCCCGCATCTGTGGGAAGGGCCAGAAAGACTCCTCAGAAAAAGTGCCCGCGAGGTGGGGGGAGCCCCCACGCTGTTGGGGGGAACATGACCTGGTGCTGCCGTTTTGGGAACCGGCAGGGACCGTCCCACTGAAACTGGAAGTGCCACGTGACGTGGCAGCCCCGCCCGGCCCCCCGCCCCACCGTCCGTGGCCCTGCACACAGCCGAGGCCCGAAACACCCCAGGGCCCCCGAGGGCCGGGGCAGGCAGAGGGACTGTCCACCTGGGACACTCCTCAGCCTTGGGAGGTGAGGGGGCCGTTTGCTGCAAAATGGAAGGAGCTGGAGGGTGGTGCGAGCGTGAGTTGGCAGGACAGAGACCAGTGTGGGGCCCACCTGCCCTCGCGATGGAAACCACAGACACACAGACCAGTAGACACGAGGACGGAAATGAGAGGGGCAGGCTGGAGGGCGTGGGCCCCGGAGCTGGGTGCTTGTAAGACGGTGACCTGGGGGCCTCCCTGGTGGCGCAGGGGTCAGTGTCGGCACTGGGAAGCTCTCGGTAGCCCCCGGCCAGGGAGTAACCCCCAGGGCGCAGCAGACCTGCTGGCCCCGCAGCCTTGGATTTCAGTGGATCCGCCTGTTCTCTGGCGAATCTTCTTACCGCCCCCCCTCCACCTCTGGCCTGCACCCCAGCTCCTGTAGGCATAAGTAGATAAATCCACTGTGTGGGTCTGTTCCCAGAGCCACACCCGCAGGGTCAGCCCTGGGCCCGGGCTTCTGTGCCCCCAGCTGCTGGCGAGCACAGGCCCGGCCTGGCCTCGGAAGGTGGACCCCAGCAGCTGGGCTCTCCTTCCAGCCCATCCTCAGACGGGAACTGCATGGGGAGGTCAGCCGCCCGCTGGTGGGGACAGACTCGGGAGCCTGCGCTGGGAAAACGTGGACGTGCCGGCCCGCAGGCAGTGGGCGGTCACCGGGCACTGGCCACGGGGCTCCCCTCAGGGGCCAGTGGGCACTCACTCTCCGGAGAGCGCTCAGGGGGTGTTTCGTGTGCACATCCCTTCCTTGGGGAGCTGTAACTGCTGTCATTTTTGGCTGAACCCTGTGACTTAGAGCTTGGGGGACCCCATCATCAGCTTGCACGGAGCCTCTCGTCCCTTTTTTAAATTTTTAAAAATTTTTAAAAGATTTATTCATTTACACAACAACCGGGGTCCAGGCCAGAGGCGCAGGAGGGTGAGGGGATTCACCGGAGCCAGAGTGGGGAGCAGAACAGGCAGACTGACGAAATACACTGCTGAGGGGAGCAGCGGGTGAGACAGGAGGGGTCTGCCGCTGTGGGATTCTCGCCCGGGATAGAACCCGCGCTGCAGAGGCTGCGGACAGCTTCACAGCGCGGCGCTCAACTGCCTGCACCACCAGGGGAGGCCCTCAGGGGAGGCCCTCATCCCTTTTAATGTGCCGTCGACCCTGGGGCCCTCTCCCGGTGGCACCCAGCCCATGCCGAGCCCCAGCCCAGGTGCCGTGGGAGTGGGGACAGTGAGGGCAGGAGCAGCGTGGGGCAGGCCGGCCCGCCCAGGGCGGCAGGCTGCGCAGGGCCCCCCGGGGCCAGCTGGGGCTGGGCCCCTTGCTGCAGGCCTGCGGCCTCCGGTCTGTGCTCAGCCCGCTGGGCTGGTGGGGCGGGCTCTGGGAGGGTGTTGAGGGAGGGAGGAGGGGGTCAGGACCGTGGCCAGCGTGCAGGCTGGTGCGGCCCACACCTGGGCAGGGGCTGCGGCTTGACCTCCAGGCCCAAGCGTGTGGGGCGGTGGGGACACGGGCAGGTGTGTGGGGTCCGCCGCCAACCTGGAGCGAGGCTGGGTCCGGTGGACGGCTGCGGGCCCAGGGCGGAGACTCAGAGGGGCCTGGAACGACAGGGGTCAGAGGTGCGTGGGCAGGGCAGGGGCAGAGGCAGGGGCATGTGTTGGCCGGTCTGCCCGCGCTGCCCACAGCTGGGCTTTGAAGGGCCCGTGGAGCTCCCGACCCTCAGCCGGGCCTGGGCGGCGCAGGGGGCCAAGACTGCGAGGACTCTAGATCCTCCTCCAGGGCCGGGAGGAGGGCAGGGAGCCCCCCCTCCCCAGGCTGGTCTGGGGGTCGTGCCTTTCCCGGGAGACCTGGCCCCCACACACTCAGGCCCGAGGGAGGGGACCGCCAGGCGCCTCATTCCCTGGCGTGCTGTCCGCTGCCGTCTGGGCAGGGCCCGGGGCCCCGCGTGTGGCTGAGGTCCCTGGACTCCGGCCCTGCCCGAAGAAGCCGTGCATGGGCAGCCTTGTGCCCAGCGGGGTCCTCAGCTGCTCTGGGCAGGGGCCCTGCACCCCCAGCATGGCTCGGGGCGGCTCCTCGTGTTTCTGCCTGACATCGGCTTCTGGAAGCTCAAGTCAGACGGGCCTTGAAATCCTCCATCCTCGGGTCTCCTCCCAGGCGGCCTGCGGGGGTGGGGAGCCCCCCTGGCCCCCACCAGCCTGTCTCCGGGTCTGGGTCTTCCCTGGGTCACACGGTGTCTGCCCGCCCGCTCGGGCGTCAGCCCATCCTCTCCTGTCGTCTGCTCTCCCGAGCCCCTAAGCGCCAGGCGCAGGGGCGGGGCCCGGCTGTCGGGCCCACCGTGTGCCCCTGGCCTCAGCCCGGTGCTGACCCGAGCCGCTTCCACCCGAAGTTTTAGAGAATGGAGCGATGGGCCCCGCTGGGACTCTGGGGTGGCAGTGAGCTGGGGAGTCCCAGGAACCCCACCTTTCTCTCCTTCCAGACTCCAGCCACTGTGGCTCCTGAGTCCTGTGCCCCGTCCCTGGGGGCCCCGAGGCTCGGTGGCAGGAGATGGGCTGATGCCCGGGGAAGAACTGCTCCCAGCCTGGAGCAGAGAGCCTGGAAGCCTCCGCCCAGGGTCCCCAGGACGGGTGTCTGCTGCGGTGGGTGGGAGTGGGGCCCAGGTCTGCAGTGGGGGCGTCAGTTTATCTCCGCAGGAGCAGGGCGTGAGCTTCCCCTCCCCCTGCCCCCCCCTCCCCTCCAGGGCCCCTGACCTTGAGCAGCATTATGCGACCTTGGCCAGAAGAATCACAGCCACCAGCAGGCCTGTCACCGTCACCGAGGGGAGCCGGCCGCCGGGCAGGAGGGCCGACCCTGCGTGCAGGAGGTGGGAGCTGGTCACCAGCCCTCAGAGGCAGGTAGCTGCCCTGCCCCCTCGAGAGCCCCTGCCTCCATCTCTCCCCCGCCTCCACCCAGCCCCGGCCCGTCATCCCGTCATCCCTTCCCTGGTCACCTTTGCCCCTGAGGAGGGGTAAGGGCGTGGGTGGAGGGTGGTGGGGGGACTCCAGGAACATGGGGAAGTGGGGGCCTGGAGGTGCTGCACCCCGGGAGGACTGCCCCTTGGGCAGCGGCTCCCGTCCCCCAGCTTCTTCATCGTAAGCGGGGCCCCTCACATCCACTTTGCTCCCCGGGTGCTGCCCAGAGGCGCAAGTGCCCGTGCGGTGTGGGGGGCTCGAGCCCAGATGCTGGGGGGAAGGGGAGGGCGGCCCCTGGGGCTGGTGGGGCACCCAGTTACCCCCGCAGACACGCACCGCTGCAGCCGCTCGTCAGCGTGGGCAGCAGCGTGCTGAGCTGCCCGTCGTTGGCCTCAGGCACGATGCCCAGCAGCTTGCACATGAGCTCGTACACGTGGATGCTCTCGAAGGGCTCCACCTGCAGCCCCCTCTTGAAGTTGGGGCCCACGGCCCGGAAGATGGTCTTCATGTCCATCAGGTCGTTGCGGAAGCCGTGCTCCCCCTTGTTGGTCTGCACGTTCAGCCTCTGTGGGGAGGGGCTGGACGTCAGGCGTGGGGGGAGGGTTCTGAGACTCAGTTTCTCTGAATGCAGAGCCCACAAGATCAGGAGAAGACCTGGTGCCGGGAAAGGCCGTCTGCCTCGCCTCCCGCACGCCCGCGTCCACCGCCCTACGTCATCCTGCACACGGGCACATGCGTGCCCCCACAGGCACACCCGTGCAGGCAGACAGAACAGACACACATGGAAACACATGCAGCTACACAACACACACCCCGGCACAAGTGCCAGCATTCATGCATGCTCGGGCGCGCACACGCGCAGCCACCGGCTTCCACTCCCCCACTCAGGCGTGGGTGCTGATGGCCCGCACACGGCGGGGGCTGCCTAGAAATGGGGGTGCTTCGTCCGAGAAGGACAGCATCAGCAGCTGAGCACGCCGCGTGGCCGGCGCCGGCCCCACTCACCCCGTGGATGACATAGCCCGAGTCGGTGTACATGACCAGCGGGGTGATCCTGGGGTTGTTGGCGTAGTGGAGGGCCTGGGGGAAGTCCTCCTTCTTGTAGACGTGGAGGTGGGGGTGGGCGTTCTTGAGGGCGTTGTACACCTTGTCCATCATCCCTGGCTTGGGGACCAGCATCCCGCTGGGACCGTAGTCCAGGAGCTCGAAATCGATGTCCTTGAAGGAGAAGTCGGGGAACCTGTGGAACTCCACCAGCGTGCCGGTCTTGTTGACCGTGGCCATGCCGTGGTCGGACGTGATGATCAGGTTGAGGCGGTCCGCCAGGCCGCTCTTCCAGATGCGGTCCCGCAGGTAGCCCACCGTCCGGTCCACCTGCGCCACCATGTCCTTCCTCTGCTGGGACTCGGGGCCGAACTTGTGGCCCGTGGAGTCGGGCTCCCCAAAGTAGAGCGTGACCAGGTCCAGGTTGTCCTCCGTGAACCACCTCATGACCGTGTCGATGTTGGCCCGCCACTCGGTCTCGTTTTTGTAGTTGTGCAGGGCGCCCTCCTTTCGGCTCTGCGTCACGGTCATGCCCTGGTAGGTCACGTTCCCGCCGGGGTAGAAGAAGGAGCCGGTCCTCAGGCCCTGCGGGGACAGGCGGTGTTAGGGGGACAGGCCACGGACCCCCTGTGCAGCCCCTGGGCGCCTAGGCCCACTTCATGCCCCCTGGCTCGCCCGCTCCCAGCGGTGGGTATGTGGCTCCTTCTCCCAGGAGCGCTCCCTGGACGCTGGCGCTAGAGGCGGCCGAGGACGCGGCGCTGAAGGAGAGGACAGATAAAAATGTCCCCGACAGGCAGAGTCCTCGTCGTCACTGCGGCCCCAGGTCCCTGCCCTGGGGAGCCTCCTGGCCAGCCGCTCAGCCTCTCCCCGTCTCTCAGGGCGTGTCCGTCAGTTCCTCCACCCGCGGCACCTCCAACCTCCTCCTGGTCATCTGTCCGTCTCTCCAGAGTTGGATCTGTCTGTCCGCCCATCAGCCTGCCGTCCCCGCCGAGCAGGCCTCTTACCAAGACTCAGTGCCTGAGAAGCCGGGGGTGGGGGGTGGGGGGGAGCAGACCCCGCCAGGGCTGGCGCCCTGCCAGAGCTCACTGACGCCCCAAGTTGATCCTGGGCTCACCTGGAGAAGCCCCATTTACTGCTGGCCCAAAGCCACGCCTGCAGCGCCAGGGAGCCCCAGAGGCGGGGTTCCTGGGTAGACCCGTGTCCCTGTCATCTGTGGCCCCCAGGGGGCCCCACCTCCCCCAGCAGGCTCCCAGCGGGGTGTGGCCGCACGAGCCCGGGGGCGCTCACCTGCTTCTGCGCGGTGATCCAGATGGGCAGGCTGCCGTTGTCCCACCAGCGGTCGATGCCCAGCGTGGGGTGGTAGGGCAGCTTCATCTTGTTGGTGGTGTTGTAGAACATGTTGTGCACCACGCCGTGGTTCTCGATGTATTTGCCTGTGGGGGCGGGGCGGAGAGGGGCGGGCTCAGGGCCCACATTCCCCGTGCCCGCCCTACGGTGTCCTGCCGCCGGCGACACCCTGCCCCCGGGCGGCTGGAGCCGGCCACACCAAAGGGTCCTCTGATTATCCTCCGTGGGCGTTCACACGCGTCAGTGGGCTGGGGGACGCGCATTTACTTTTGCACAGGACACATGTACTGAGTCCCGAAGGCGCGTCCCTCAGGCCAAGTGAAAGGTGGCTGCAGAGGGAGAGGCAGCGTGCACCACAGGCCTGGGCGCAGGGGCACCGAGTGTCCCCCCAAGGTCAGGTCCACCTGGGGCCTCAGTGGGGTCTTGTTTGGAAATAGGGTCTTTGCGGGTATAATTGATCAGGCTAAGATGAGGTCACGCTGGATTAGGGTGGCCCTAAGCCCCCGGCAGGTGTCCCTACAAGAGAAGAGGGACCCCTCTAGCACCCCTGGAAGAGCCGGCCCCCTCCGCTGCCTGGGTCTTAGCGCCCCAGCCTGAACAGCCACGGCCCAGCCAGATGGCCAGGGTGGGAAGTCGAGGCCTGAGCCTCTGCCTCCCCTCCTGCTTTTAGAACATCACCCTCACCTCCCGATGCCCTCAGGATGCCCGCCAGGCTGTGGTCTCCACGTAAAATGAGACCATGGGTGGGTCGCCTTCCAGGTCGCCGCGCGAGGCCAGTTGCCGGCTGTCTGCTGGGCTGCATGGTGCCTCCCCGGCGGGCAGGGCACCCGGGCACCCTTCCGTGGGCTCCCTGGTCCCCCCGCCGCCCCCCCCCCCCGCTCACCGGTGACCAGGGTGAAGTGGCAGGGGCTGGTTATGGTGATGAAGGCGGGGGTCATGTAGCGTGCTTTCACCCCTTCGCGAGCCATGGAGTCCAGGTGGGGGGTGCTCACGTCCTGGTCATAGTCCCAGCGGAAGCCGTCGAAGGACACGAGGAGCAGCTTCTTCCGGGAGGAGTCCTGCTTGGGGACAGGGCCCCCGGCAGCTGGCGCCAGGAGGGTGGCCAGGGCCACGGCGAGGACAGCCAGGAGTCTCATGATGGGCCCAGGGTGCTGGCGGGTCCTGCGCAGGAGCAGAGCAAAGTCCCAGGGTCATGGCTGTGCTTGCCCGTGAGGACCGAGAGCAAGACCGTCACATACCTGAGTCTCAGCAAGAGGCTCCCGATCGCCTGGGTCCTGCGCCCGGCCCTGGGCCCCTGGCTTTATTGCCAGCCGGTCCTCCCGGACACTCCTCCCCCTCTGGGCACCTGTGTCCTGGGCGGGGAGGGAGGGGCCCCTCCCTGAGGGCCGGGAGTGCAGGAGGGAATCTGGCCGGGCGTCCTCACTGCCCTCTCTGCAATGCTCAGTTCTGTGCCTGCTCATGCTGACCCCAGAGCCCAGGGGTCGCCTCCATAATGCAGGGAGGTCTCTGGGGTACATGCCCCTCAGGTCTGCCTGGGCTAGGGTGTTGGGGGTGGCTTCCAAGGGTCCGGGAGCTGAGGGTCAGCAGCTCAGCCTGAGACTGGCTTTGTCCATTGGGACCCCGAACCAGGGGAGCCCCCCGAGCTCAGAGAAGTGCACGGGTCTGGGACTCAACAAGGTTGTCAGAGGGGCTGCCCAGGCCCCCGCCCCTCTTTCCTGCTTCCTCTCCCCACCCCTTCTTCCTGCCCCCTACTTCCAGCCTCTGGGACCCTCCGCTCTGGCTGGGGACACAGCATGGGGCCAGCACACAGGGTGGTGGAGAGCGAGGGGCCCCAGGGACATTGACGGGTCTGGCATGACAGGGAGGGCATCTGAGGGAGTGTTTCTGGGGTCACAACCAAGGCGGGGGTGCAGAGGCAAGTGGGGTGGCTGGCAGGGGGGGTGGGGGGCCTTACACAAGGGACAGAAACAGATCAATATTCAAGAAAACGCTGCTCCATTTGTGGGTGCGACTCGGGTGGATGTTGGAGTTGCAGGGAGGTGACCCCCCCAGGGGTCACAGGTGACCAGGACGGGCTCCGAGAGTGACAGGAGGGGGGGGCTTAGAGGTTTTGCTTAAGGACTTGCTGTGGTTTGTGGGTGGGGGAGGCAGGAAGGGCGCCCTCCAGGGGGTGGGGCCCAGCAGCTAAGGGCGGGTGATGGCCTCTGGGGGGGGCGCTCTGTCTGAAAGTTTCTGTTCCTAAGAAACTTTTTTTTTTAAAGATTTATTTATTTATGCATACAAGAGCTGGGGTGCAGGCTAGAGGTGTGGGGGTGAGAGGATTCACCAGAGACAGAGTGGGGAGCAGAACAGGCAGACGGACTGAAACACACCGCTGAGGGGAGCAGCGGGAGACGGGAGAGGTCTGCTGCGCTGTGTGGGAGGCTCCCTGGCCGGGGCTGGAACTCGCACTGCAGAGGCTGCGGACAGCTTCATAGGTTGCGTCTTAACCCCTTGTGCCCCCAGGGAGGCCCCTAAGAAACCTTTTGTGCATGAGCTGGCTGTAAGGTGAAAAAGCAGCAGCCATCAGTTTACACAGAAATTTAAATTTATTTTTTAATTTTTAAATTAAAAAAGTGTTTAAAATTGTTTTTTTTTCCCTTGGTGGTGCTGTTTTTTATAGGTTAGGGAGCTGACACTTTTAAGAGAGGGGATGTGGCTGCCCCAAGAGGGGGCCGATGGGGCGCAGTCTCTGCCCAAGACCCCACGGGCGCGGTGAGACGGGCGGTCGGCCGGGCAGTAAGCAGTGACAAGGGAAGGCGTGGCGGGTGTTTTTCAAAGGCTCCCCCTTAGCCCTGCAGGTGAGGGCCGGGCGCCTCGGAGCTGGAGGTCCACCCTCTGCTGGCCTCTCGCAGGAGGACTCGGCCGCTGTGGGGGGGGGCCGTGGGCTCAGCGGGGGCAGCGGCCGTGTCCGTGAGCATGCCCGCGGCAGCTAAGATAGAGTGAGCGGCAATTTGCCAAATATTTTTAGGTCCGTGGACCCGGGTTTCTGAAAGCCCTTTGGTATTTGCTCGGTGAGCACAAAGGAGTCCTCCCGGGACCGGGCGAGGAGGGGCACCCCGGGGCGCGGGGGCATCTGCTCTGGGTGGGGGCCCCGCCGCAGCCAGGCCAGCGCATCAGGGCGTGCCTTGTTTATTTTGGAAGAAAAAAACAAACCAAATCCTCAAACCATCCCCGGCCCCTCCACCCTCACGCTCATCCCACCCTCTTGACCTCTGCTAATCTCTGCGTCTTATCAGCGTTCGTGGTGAGCTTATTTTTATTGTGTTTATCAATTCCTCACTGTTCCGGCCGCTTATCTGCGTCTGGGAAATCTCCAGGCATTTATCTCCCCTAGTTGACTTCACATTAAATAATCCCCTCATGTTCCTTCCATCTTGCTGACAGGTGGTTTTTGGAGTCGGTAGGTTTGGGGTGCGGGGTCCTCGGGTTTCCTTTGGGGCGAGTCTCCCCAGAGCTCCCCTCTCAGCGGCACCGGTGAGTTCCCCCCCGAGGCAGAGACGTCGGTTTTTTTTTTTTTATATTTTATTTTATATAATTCTTACATCATGTTTCACTTTTGCACACTGTATGCATTTTCATCGTGGTTAGATTCCCCATACAACTGCACCCCCCTTATTTCGACCCTAATCCTTCCTCTCCCCGCCCCCTCCAGCCCCGTAGTGTGTCTCTGGCTTAGAGTTGCCGGTTGATTTTGATTCTTACTGTGTATTAATTAGTCTTTCTCCTGGTCCCTTGTGTAGGTTTTCTAGATTCCTGCCATAGGTGAGACCTTCCGGCATTTTCCTTTTTCTTTCTGGCTTATTTCGCTGAGCACGAGCCCTGCCAGCTCGTCGGTTATTTTAAAGGGCAGGTTGATTGGGGAAGGGCCGGGGCGTAAAGGACACTCGCGCAGTCCCCAGCGGCGGGAAGGGCTGCCCGAGAGCGCAGGGTTTGCTGGGGGGGCCGCGTGGCCGCAGGCGGGGCCCCGAGGAGAGCGGTCGGGGAAGAGGAGCCCCGGTGGGCACCGGCACGGGTGGGCAGGAGGCCGCTGCCCTGCGGAGGGAGTTGGCGAGAAGGCGCACCTGCGTGGGCACAGGAGGGCAGAGGGCCTGCTGCCCCGCGCGGGGCCGAGACTGCCCTGATGCCGCCTTCCCCTTGGGAGGGTCGCTCCTGGGGGGGGTTTGTTGTTGATTTTGATAATTATGTAGAATATGAAAGGGGCGGACACGATGTCCCTTCCTTATCTCCACCTTCAGGCCTGGCTCCCGGCACCCCCCGCAGCGTCTGGCCTGGTCTGGGTCTGGTGCCCCGGGATTCGGCGCTGGCGCCCGAGGGTCCCGGCGCCTGTGGCTGGTGAATGGCTGTGCTAGTCCCTCTACCCCCGCCTGACAGTGGCCCTGGATGCCCCCTTTAAGGGATCTACTCTGTGCCCCCCTCACCACGAGTGACGTGTCATCTCTGCTCGTGGCTGAGTGTCCTCCCGGTGTGGGCTGCCCACCTCCTCCTGACGCTCCGCCCGGGCCGGCTCAGTCGCGGTAAGGGAGCAAGCACCGGGGGTGCCCGCTGCCCTCCAAGCCTCAGGCCTCGTCTTCACAGGCCGCCCAGGAGTGGGGGTGCCGGTCACGAGGCAGCTCTCGTTTTAGCTTTTTGAGGAAGGTCCAGACCAGTTTCCCAAAGTGCGGCCCTGGCTCCCACCCGACCTGGAGCCTGGCCCCTGCCCTGGCCCCGCCAGCGCTCGGAGGCCCTGGGCATTGGGGTGTGTCACTCTGCAGGGGAGGGGGGCGCCTTAGGGTGGTTCTGAGTCGCATTTCCCTTCGTAGCAGTGATGGCGAGTGTGTCTGTTGGCCACGTGTATGTCCTCTTTGGAGAAATATCTAGTCATACCTGCTGATTATTTTTTATTTTTATTTTTAAAGATTTATTTATTTATTTATGTATACAGGCTAGAAGCGTGGGAGGGTGAGAGGATCCACCAGAGACAGAGCGGGGAGCAGAACAGGCGGACTGACGAAATCCACTGCTGAGGGGAGCAGCGGGCGGCAGGAGAGGTCTGCTGCGCCATGTGGGTTGCTCCCTGGCCAGCCGGGGGTATCGAACTCGTGCTGCAGAGGCTGCGGGCAGATTCACAGGTTGGGTCTTAACCCCTTGTGCCACCAGGGAGGCCCTCAGACCTACTGCTTAAAAAAAATTGTTTTTGCTCACGTTGTTTAAGTTTTCTGTGTGTCTTGGCCAGCAGCCCCTCGTTGGCCGTGTGCTGTGTGACGGCGCCATCCCGCCCAGCGGGCTGCTCAGCCTGCTGGTATTCTCTTTCATCTGTAGAAGCTTGTAATTTGATGTCATTCCAATTGTGTCTTTGTCCTTTTATTTCTCTTGTCACTGGGGTGGAGCCCCCAGTGAGGTCTCTGTCACGGGAGTTGTGGAAATACCACCCCTGCTTTCTTTAGGCCGTCTCTGGCTCCAGGCCCTTTAGCTAAGCTTTAATCCATTTCAAATTCATTGCTGTGTGTGGAGTTAGCGAAGATCCGGCTTCACTCTCGTGCTCGTGAATGTCCCGTTTCCCCAACATCCTTTCTTGAAGAGACTTTGTTTCTCCTTCATCATAAATCAGGAGTCCGTGTACGTGTAACTTTGCTTCTGGGCATTACGTTCTGTTCCACTGCTCTGTCTGTTTTTATCCCAATACTGTGGGTCTGCTCATCCTAAGCGGCCTGGTCGGCCACCATTTTGTCACCTGCGATTCTGTGTTCCTAAGCAAGGTCAGAACTGCCCCGTCACTCAGTCAGAGCCAAACCTTACAAGGTGCCTTTCAAATCAACCAAGAGCTTAAAGCTGGCTCGCCCTGGGAAGGGCGCACAAGCACAAGGCACGACCGGCAATGCCCGGGGGATTGTTGACTGATGTATAACAAGGGACCCCAGAAGCTGATCAGTGGGCTGTGCGTTATAAGATGGAAATCTTGGCTGGGGATCTAGAGCTTGATCTGTTACAATACTGAATCATCAAGCAGAGAAGTGCCTGGGGCCAGACTCCCAAGGCCTGATGCTGTAAAGACAGAGCACATTTTCTAGTTTCAGCCCTCCCTTTTCCTTGAGTCTTCCTTCCCCTTACAACTGATGCTCCATGATTATTCTAGCAATAAAACGGCCGGGATCTGGGGGCCTCCCTGATGGCCTAGGGGTTAAGTCTCTGCGCTCTCACTGCTGCCGCCTGAGTTCTATCCCACATGTGCAGCAGATCAACAATATCCTGCATGGCGGAGCCTGCTCCATGACACGCAACGCAACTGAAAGGTCGCTGCAGGGGCTAGGAATGAGGAAGCCCACACAGAAGAAGACAAGATGACCCTGACCCCAGGACCACTGATACTGTTAGGGGGAAAAGGCGGTCCCAAAGCAAATTCCATACAGGCTTTGTGGACTCCACCCCCACCCCAGGTCAAAGCCAAAGACCCTGGGAACTCCAAATCCCATCACCACCCAAGGGAAGGTGGCTGGGACCTGAGGGTGGGGTTAAGCAGCCAGGTGGATACAAAAGGCAGACACGTGGGCTTTGGGGGCTCTCCATTTTTGGGCTCTCGGCCAGCTCAGAGCGTCCGGCCAGCTCTGAGAGTGACTTTGGGTTTCCAGGTCGTCGGATCGGGTAGGACGCATTAAAGACTTTATTTCCCTATTTTCTCCCTGAGTTGTCCATTTTCCTTATTTCCTTTCCTCCTGTAAATAAACCTTTTATTAACCCTTTTGTATGTGTGTGTAGTAGAGTATTCATAAGTCTCTTTAAAGCGCGCGGGTGAGGACCCACAGCCAGGAACTCGTTTAATATCGGGGCTGCTCTATAACAGCTTGGCGCCCAACATGATTTGCAATTTCACCCGTGGTTGACCAGCCCAAAGTAATTTTTCTTGCGTTGGTCACCATAAAAGCGCATTAGGTCTGCAGGACTCGCAGTGAAACTTTGCATGTGTCTGTAGTGGAGTATTCATAAGTCTCTTTAAAGCGCGCGGGTGAGGACCCACAGCCAGGAACCCGTTTAATATCGGGGCTGCTCTGTAACAATACCATCAAACCTAAACTGAAGCCATAAACAGGAGAAAACAACTTGGTTCAGTTCCACCCAAAACAACTTTGTTCCACCTAAACCTGTTTCCCCCCCAAACCCAGTTTTCCTGCCTCACCTCTCCTCACCCTGTAAAAGGGACGTCTCTCCCCACAATGGGCACAGCTTCACGGACCCCCACCTTGGGTCCATGACGTCCGCCTGGGGCGCAATAAATTTTCCCTTCCTTTGAGAAATTTAGCCCCGCTCTCCTTTCTCCACCGCGCCGGACCTTTCAACAATACCATATTGTTTCAATCGCAGTTGCTTTATAATATAGTTTAATATCAGGTAACAAGATGCCTCCATTTTTCTTTTTCTTTTTTTTTCTCAGTTTTGCTTTAATTTTGGGGGTCTTTTATTGTCCCATATACATTTCAGTATTTTTGTTCCATTTCTTTGAAAAAATATCATTGGAATTTTAATGGGGATCGTATTAACTATGTTACTTTTAGCTGGAGGGCAAAGTCCCGGCGTTGGGGGCTGGACCAAGACTTCCACATGGGGACACAGGAGATGACCCTTCTGGAGCAGGGAGGGTCTGGGACACAGACTGCTGCTGCCTCTCTTATCTTGGGGGGCAGCTTGAGCCCCTGGTTTGCAGCTTGGGTGGATCCTTTATCCCCATGTCACTGGTGGGCCTGAATCATCATATCTGGGACACATGTTGGGGGCAGTGGGGACCCCCACGTGCCAGACCCAGATGGGCTCCCTCATCTGTGGACCCCGCAGACCACAGTCTTTGGCAGGGGGATAGGGAGGGCCTGGGGATGGCACCTCCCCCCACGGGTGGGAGGAGGGGCTACACCAGGTTAGGTCACCCTGCCCACCTGGCCAGGCCTGCCCCCGATGGTGTTGGGATGGCTGGGGCTGACCCAACCTCCACGGCAGCAGGGTGTGTTAGCGCCACGGTCCACTTTATCAACTGCTGTTGCTTTTGTTACTTCTCGGGGTGGGGGGGGGGCTTTATCTCAGCTCAGCCTTGCCTCCCAGCTAATGGAGGATTAATATATTAATAGGATTATGTGCTGTCTACCCCCGTTAGCAGTGCAGGGCACCCCCTCCCTTGCAGCTCCCCCAGGCCTCTCTCTGGGTTTGCAAGGAGCAGGGGCTCTGCATGGGGGCCCCGGAAGCCACGTGCTCGGGTGGGGATGCCCTGCAGGGTGAGGTCCCCATGGAGACTGCAGCTTGTTTCTGGGGGCCAGTGGGCTTGACTGTAGGAGAGCAAGGGGGTGCTGGAGCCGGAGGGGCTGGAGCCGGGGGCGCAGGTGGAGCTGGGGAGAGGTGTACAGAGGGGTGGACAGCTGCACCCCGCCAGGAGTCCGACACCCCCTCCTTCTTGGTAGTTCAGTGCAGGGGCTGCTGAGCGTCATGGAATTCGGGGACGCACAGGAGTCAGGCTGCGGGGCTGGGGCAAATGGCCCCAGACCCTCCCCTAAGTGACAGGGACTTCTGCGGAGCCGGTCCTGGGGTCTGGACGTGGGGAGCCTGACCGGCCCTCCCTGCTTTCCTCTGCTCCCCGTCCAGACTCGGGCGGGCACATCAGAAAAGAACGCATTTCTGGAGCAGCTCCAGGCTAACAGCACAGCCGAGCAGGGGGCACGGAGGTCTCCCACAGCCCCTCCCCGCTCCCAGGCGCGGTCCCCAGCGGGCCTCTGTGGCAGGCGAGTCCCCACGCCCCCCCCACGCCCCCCACGCCCCCCCATGCCCCCTGGAGTTCCCAGCTGACTAGGGCCACTCCCGGAGCTGGCGGCTCCAGGGCTTATGACAGGTGGCCTGGGGCATGGTCATCACGTCACCTGCCGCACTAGCAGCACTAGCAGGCTCCTCGTGTCTGCCAGGACTGTGACACCCAAGCCCCAGGGAGTCCGTGCTGCGGGGTGGGGGGCAGGCTGGGGGGGTGGGGTGTGAGTGATCAGTGGGGGTGGCGCTTCCAGCTTGCAAGGGAGAAGCTCCGGGGCTGGTTGCACAACAATGTGAATGTAAATTTCGTGTCGGGTATTTTCCAGCAAATAAAACTTAAAAACAGAAAGAGCCCTGAGTGGCTGGACTTTCCGAGGGGTGATTCAGCATCAGGCTCAGAGAACTTTCGATTCTGTCTTGTCGGGCATGAGCCGGTTCCGAAACCCCGGGCGGCCCAGCAGAACAAGGTCCCTGCCCTGGTCCCAGCGCGGCCCGGAGCACAAAGCCCCGCCCCTCGGCTTAAAACAACTTAAAAAGTTTAAAACTGACTTGGAAGATAATTTTGAAAATCACACTCATTTCAGGAAATTTAGAAAACAGCCACGCACGGCGAGGAGCGGCGGCTGCAGCCTTGGCCGCGGCCGGGAGCGCGGGGCCGGCCGCTTCCCGTGCGGAGACCGTCACCACTGTTCGCTCTCACTTCTGGCCCTCTCACCGTCGGGGGGCGTCGTCCGGGCGGTCGGCAGGGGGCTGCAGTGGCCACAGCCTCCTTGCGCTGCGGATTCCCCGCCCCAGCTGCCCCCTCGGACCACAGGCCGCGCTGGACCCGCCCTGGGGGGGCACTGTGGGGAGAGCGTGTGCACTGGGTTGGGGAGCTGCGGGGCCAGAGGAGGCGTCCAGACTCTGTGCCCCACGACCTGAAAGAGGGTTAGGGTTAGGGTTAGTGGCGCGGGGCCGCCAGGGTGACCCAAAAAGCTGCAGCGGTGACGGTGCCTCTTGCTCCTGCGAGGGGGGGGCAACCTCCAGTCGCAGCCGACCCGCCTGCCCCCCTCCGCGTGCTCCTCCAAGCCCTCCGCCCACTGTCTCCCCAGGGCGCTCCTGCTTGCTCTGCGGGTGGGGCCGGCCACCCTCCTGCTGGGCTCTGGGCTCTGGGGTGGGACAGCCTGCACCCGGCCACCTGCCTGCCCCTGCATTCTCTCTCTCAGCTCTCCCTGTTCTCACTCCCCCTGGACACAAATTCCTTTCCGCTCTTTGCCCCTGGTCCTGCCTTGGGCGTGAGACCGCACAACCGGGCCGCCTGTCCTCGCCCATTTCTGCTCAGCTTCGTTAAGAGCTTTGTGACTGTGAAGGGTGAAGCATGTGCGGTGGGGAGTGGCACCTGAGGGACCATGTCGGGGCCTGAGGGATGAGTGGGGGGGCGGGCAGGGTGCAGAGTGTGAGGCTTGTGGCACTGGGCACAGGCAGGGCAAGGGTTCCACCCAGCCGCGAACCTGAGCTGAGCTTGAGCAGCCCACGGCTTCCCCAGGACAGACGGTGTCCTGTCCCCGTCAGTGGTCTGTCTGCAGGATGGCCGGCTGTGAGTTTCAACCAGGATGGCGTTAGGGGGCCGGCCCTCCCCACCCACCTTCCACTGACTCCTGCCCCAGCTGGGGTTAAGGACTGTGCTGTAGACCCAAGGGCTGGGAAGGAGTGACTTCACCTGGGCGATCCCAGCTTTCTGGGGAGCTACTTCTTAATCTTAATCTGCCCTTCTCCCTGACCTCTGTCCTTTCCTGAGGTCTCATCCAACACCCTCCAAGTGATTGCCCCCTTATGCCCTGGCCCTGCCCTTCCTCACACCCTGCCCTTCTTCAACCCCTTGCTCTTTCCCCTGCCTCCTCTCCCTGCCCTCCTCTTGACCTCCCACCGTTCAAGCTTTGCCCCTTGCTCCTTGCTCTCACTTTCTCCTTCCTCTTGCCCTCAGTTACTGCTCCAAGCCACACCCCTCCCTGCTTTTACATAACTCCTTTATTCAAGTAGGAGAGCTGGTGTGGGCTGAGCCCAGACTCAGTGCAGCCCCCCCTCTGAGACCTGGGAGGATGCAGGTGGGACCTTGCGGGTGGTACAGGACTGGCATCAGGGTCTGGCCAGACTCCCCTGCTGGTCTGAGCCCAGTGGGGTTGGTGGAAGGAGCTTACCCATGATGCGGTCTTCTGGTGAAAAACTGAAGGCCCTCCCTTAAGATCAGGGACAAAGCGAGGATGTCCACTCTCACCACTTTAATTTAGTGCTAGAGGCTTTAGCTGGAATGAGCAGACAAGAAATAAAAGGAATCCAGATTGGAAAAGAAGTGAAATTGTTATTTGCAGATGCATGGTAGTGTTAGGGGGAAGTGATGTCCTGAGTTAATCCCATACAGGCTTTGTGGACTCCACAAATTGCTGCTTAGTTATTCTGCCCTGTGATTTTATGCAAAAATAGGCAAAATGGTTTAAAAGTAAACTTAATTTGCAAACTTTTGCTATGCTGTTAAAGTTTGGGATCAAGGTTGAGAGAATTCATTTTTGCATAAGTTGAACCATTTTAACTTTTTTTCCTGTTATTTTGACATATCTGCTGTCTTGTTCTGGCTAATGCCTCCAGATGTTTTCTTTCGGCTGGGACTGATGAACTGTTTTTCCAGAAATGGAGGACTTTTGCTTTCCACAATGGACAATACCTGGAGGGATTCGTTTTCTTTCAGACTGGAACCCTGGAAAACTTTCATCTGAGACTGTATCCCAACATCCATATGTTTGATCTTCATCACCATGGAAATGGTGGCAAAAAGTGAAAGGGGGGAATTGTTAGGGGGAAATGATGTCCTGAGTTAATCCCATACAGGCTTTGTGGACCACACCCCACTCCAGACTAAAGCCATCAAGACTCTGGGAAAGACAAATCCCATCACCACCAAGGGAGGGTGGCTGGGACCTGAGGGTGGAGTTGGGCAGCCAGGTTGGATATAAAAAACCAAACACGTGGGCCTTGGGCTCTCTCTGGCTCGCGATCTCTCGCCTCCTGGCTTCACGGCTCCTGGCTGGCGGCCAGCTCTCAGAGCGCCATTTTGGGATTCCTGATTGGCGGATCGGGTAGGACTCATTTAAAACTTTGTCTCCCACTTTTCTCCCAGAGCTGTACATTTCCTCATCTCCCCTTCCCTTTGTAAATAAACCTTTTATTAACCTTTCACGTGTGCCTGCAGTAGAGCATTGATAAGTCCTTTTAAGCGCGCGGGTGAGGCCCCACAGTCAGGCACCCCGTTTTGTATCGGGGTTGCTCTACAACAGTTGTATATATAGAAAACCCTAAAGACTCCATCAAAAATGATTGCAAACAATAAATGAGTACAGTAAATTGGTGGGATACAATATTAATACATAAAAATCTGTTAATACATAGAAATCCTGTATAGAAACAATAGTGAGAACAAAAAAGTGAGGAAAAAATACCCTTTACAATCACATACAAAAGAAATATCCAGGATTATATTCAACAAAGGCAGTGAGAGATTTATACAACAAAAACAGTAAGACATTGTTAAAAGGTAAAGAGCAAGTCACAAAGAGATGGAAAGATATCCCATGTTCATGGATCGAGAGAACTACTGTTGTCAAAATAATCATTGTACCAAAAGCAATATGCTGACCTCCTGCCATCCTTATCAAAATCCCTATGACATTTTTCAAGGAAATAGAACAAAAAATTCTAAAATATATGTGCTACCCTAAAAGACCCTGAAAAGCAATTAAAAAAATTATTTATGCATACAGGAGCTGGGGTACAGGCCAGAGGGGCAGGTGGTGAGAGGATTCACCAGAGACAGAGCAGTGAGCAGAGCAGGTGACTCTACTGAAATATACTGCTGAGAGGAGCAGCGGGAGAGACAAGAGAGGCCTGCTGAGTCATGTGGGTCAGCTCCCTGGCTGGGATGGAACTAATGCTGTAGTGGCTGGCCATAGTCTCAACTTCATAGTACTGAGACTTAACCCCTGTGCCACCAGAGAGACCCAGCTAAAGCAAGTTTGAGAAAAAAGAAACATGGAGGCATCATATTACCCAGTTTTAAACTATATTACAAAGCAACAGTAATTAAAACAATAATGTATCGGAATAAAAATAGACACACAAATCAATGAACAGAATAGAGAGCCCATAAATAAACCCACATGTATTTGAAAGGTCGATGCAGGGGGCAGGAATGAGGAAGACTGCACAGAAAAAAAATCAGACAATAAACCTTTCCCTGCCCTGCAAACCTTTTCCCACCCTGCAAACCCAGTTTCCCTGCCAAACCTTTCCTCACCCCCACAACAGGACATCTCGCCCCCACAACATGCCTGATTTCTCAGACCCCCCATGGGGGGGGTTGGTGAACCTCGCCTGGGGGCACGATAAAGTTCCTGCTTGTCAGAAACTTGGCCTGGCTCTCCTTCCCTTTACTGCACCAATCCTTTCAGTATTGAAGCATAATTTATGACAAAGGGACTATGACAATACTATGGAGAAAGTAAAGCCTCTTCGACAAGTGGTGGTGGGAAAAACTGGACGGCCAGATATGAGAGAATAAAACTGAATCACTCCCTAACCCTACACACAAAATTAAATTCAAAATGGATTAAAGACTTGGATATAAGACCTGAGGCCATAAAATACATAGAAGAAAATGTTATCAGTGATTTCTTAGGGGACTCCACCCCTTTGGCAAAGGAAAATGAAAGCAAAAAATAAACAAATTGGACTATGTCAAATTAAAATACTTTTGCAAATCAAAAGCCCAGTATCAGGATACTAAAAAGATAGCTTACCTAGTGGGAGGGTATATTTGCATATCACAATCTGATTAGGGGGTTAATATCCAAGGTAATTCAATTTAATAGCCAGGATAAACAACATTCTGATGAAAAAATGGGCAGAGGATCTGAATAAACACTTCTTCAGAGAAGACATACAGGCGGCCAACAGGCGCATGAGAAGATGGTCATTCTTGTTGCTAGGGAAACACAAATAGAAAAATGCTGTCAATGAGGCATCACCTCCCAGCTGTGGGACCGGCCGCACCAAAAAGACTCATCACAGAAAGTGCTGGCGAGGAGGTGGGGAGGAGCCCCGTACGCTGCCAGGGGCAACGGGAGCTGGTGCCGCCCTTTTGGGCATCGGTCTGGATCATCCTACTGAAACTAGGAGTGCCTCGTGACGCGGCAGCCCCGGCCCCGGGGTTGCTGAGGAGCAGGATCCCTGGGCCCCACTGTGACGCACTGTACATCCACGAGACTCCCCACCCACAGCTGAGGCTGGAGAGGCCCCAGGGCCCACGGAGGAGGGCCGGGGCAGGCAGAGGGACTGTCCACCTGGGGTAAGCAAATGCTCAGCCTTGGGAGGTGAGGGGGCTGTTTGCTGCAAAATGGAAGGAGCTGGAGGGTGGTGTGAGCGCGTGAGTGGGCAGGACAGAGACCGGTGTCGGGCCCACTTGCCTGCGCGACGGAAACTGAGAAGACACACGGACAGAGAAGAGACGGACCAGTGGACACGAGGACCGAAATGAGGTCCCCAGAGCAGGAGTTGGGGGACAGGGATGGGGGGGCTAGGTTGTTTTATTTATTTACTTTTTTAAGATGTATTTATTTATGCATACAAGAACTGGGGTACAGGCCAGAGGTGTTTGAGGCGGGGGGTGAGAGGATTCACCAGAGACAGAGTGGGGAGCAGAACAGGCAGATCGACTGAAACACACTGCTGAGGGGAGCAGCGGGGAGACAGGAGAGGTCTGCTGCGCCGTGTGGGTCACTCCCTGGCCAGGGATCGAACTCATGCTGCGGTGGCTGCGGACAGCTTCATAGGTTGCGTCTTAACCCCTTGCACCACCAGGGAGGCCTTAGGCTGTTTTATTTAAAACAAAGTGGAAAAGTAGGTAAGTAGGGCCTTCCCGTCTGAGGAGGGTGCTGGCTCTGGGTGCCCCTGAGCAGCACGTGTCTCCCCAGCAGCAAGGCCTGTGCGGTGCCTCCCCCCTCCCAGGCGTCAGGACCACCTTCCCAGAGCCCTTGGGCCCCTCATCCATGCAGGGTGGCGGGAGGGTGGCGTCAGGAGCACCCCTGCCTATTTGTGAGCAGGAAACAGAGGGGTTGGGGTTCTCCTTCCTTCCCACCTGGACCTCCTGGAAACCCCAAGGGCACTCAGTTCCTGACTGTCCTGGGGGGACCCAGGGTCCCCCTTTTGCGGCCCAGGCTGGCCAGGTCTGTTCCCGCAATCTGTCCTGCTCTGACTCTGCCCTGTCAGGCGCGCGTCACAGGCCCCTCTCCCATGCACTGTCCGGCTGTTCTGTGGGAATCTGGCTCATTTTATCTCCTGGGCCCCCAACCGGGCAGCTGCTCTGCCACCAGCTATGGTCTCAGGGGCTCAGGGCCTGGCATGGCATTTTCCGGGAGGGTGTTTCCTGGGGGTATAAATGGCTGCCCCTCCTGCCCCTGGCTGAGCTCTGGGCAGGCAAGAGGGGGCCGCAGGCCAGGGGCCAGACCTCCGGGCCACGTCTGGGGTCCCTCCACTGATCCCGCAGGCATCTGGCACCTTGAGGGGTGAAGGTGGGTGGAGGTGACCATGCCAACCTGTCCCAGGGCAGCGCGGGCCCTGGGCCCCTGGACACCCGGGGCGCAGTGGCTGGCAGGCGGCGGCTTTCCGCGCACTGCTTATCAGGGGAGTGTCCCCGGAGGCTCACGGGACCTGCTGTCCTGAGTCTTGTTTTATAGCCATTTGCGAGGGTTTATCCCAGATAATGAAGAAGGCTCAGCAGACAGATAAGGGGCTACCTTTGGCCACACGGGGCAGATAGGGATGGGCAATTTGTGCCTCTGGGCCGGGTCCTCCCAGCTTGTCAGCCCCTCTGGAGACAGGCGCCAGGGCCCGGGTGCAGTGCAGGTCCTGGGGCACTGGCGGTCATCCTCCTTGTGCCAGGCAGGCTCCACCCTCTGGGGGCGGGCTCCCTGGTGAGAGGTGCCCTCTGTGAACGCCTCTGGCTCAGCCTGCGTCCTTGACCACCATGGCCGCCTGGCATTTATTTGGCGCCTGCTGTGTGAATGGTGACGGGAGCTTGAGCAGCTGCTGTCTGAAGGACTGGGGTGTCCAGGGGACTCGGGAGCTGCATGACCCCCGCCCCAGGCCTGAGGACAGCGAGGGTGGGGAATTGGGTTCTGGCTCCTCTGAGCAAGAGCAGGGCGCATCTCTGCTCCCCGATGATGATGGCGTGGGCCGGGCCCTCAGGTGTTGGAGGAGCGGGCCAGGAGAACAGGTGCCGCCGGCCACATCTAATCTGGTTTCTGCGCGAGATAAGCCGGGCTAAGTCATCAAGTCTCTGCTGCCCGATAAGCTCTGGCTCAGGAAGAATCAAATTCCAGATCAAGACCTGGGACCAGGGTCGGGGTGTGGCCTGGCGGGGACCCTCCTACACTGGTGGACCAGCTTGGAGGGCACGGGGTACTGTGGGGCCCGGTGAGCAGGGTGGCAGGGCAGGGTCAGAGCTGGTGCGCTGGGGGCCACCCAGGCCCGGTCCCCACGGGGTCCCCGAGGCTGGGACCAGGGAGCAAGCACCGTGAGGAGCTGAGGGAGCTCTCTGGCGGTCACCTGCCCCCGGACGGCCAGGCAACCTTCTCGGGCCCAGCCCCCCTGAGCCTGGCGCTTAGCCGAGGTCCTCACCTGACGTCTTGACCAGCCTTGGAAATGGAGACGGGAGACAGAAAAGTTGTAACCAACAGCTGCCGGCGGGGAGCGCCCCTCAGTGCCGGCGACAACCTCGCCTGCCACGGGTCCCTGCCCCCCAAGTCACCCCTGTGCCGGGGGCCGGGCTGGCTGCTGGCAGGTCTGCAGTCCGTCTGGGCGCTGAGCCCCCTGGGCAGCTCGGGGTGCCCCCCTTCCGGCCACCGCGGGCTGTGCGGAGCAGGCCCACCCTCTGGGTCTGACCCTCGTGGGAATGGCACCCGGCCTGGCGGCGGATTCGCCCGACGTGCTGGCAGAGCCCTTCCGTCGGGGGGTGCTCCCCGCGTCCCCCTGGGCGTGGCAGGGGCAGGGCACGCCCCCAGCCCGCGGTGACCTCCTCTTAGTGGCAGCCCCGTCCTCCTGAGTCGCTGGGTTCTTAGAACAAAACGAAACGAAACGAAACAAAACCCTCTTGGCAACCAGAACACAGTGCAGAGGCGGAAATCCCTCATTCCTTTCTTTTTATCGACAATTTTCAAAGTGGAGAGCCGGGGCCCTCGTCGCCGCCAAGGGGGCCTTGTTTTCACCTGGTCTGTCTGTCCATCTGTGCGTCCGCTGCTTCCAAGCCACTGCATTCTCGCGGCCTCTTGGGGTTGACTTGAAGGCCCCCGCCCCGGGCCAGGGCGCCCACATTTCAGACGAGGGAGGCGCCCAGGACGCCGGGTGGCCAGCCTGCCTTGAGGAGGCTTGCCGAAGAGAAGCCCTTTCTTTGGGGGCTCCTTCCCCTGCCTGTTTGAGCCCCTGGGCGAGGCGTCTGAGGACCCGCCGCGTGGAAGCAGAACCCAGGAGGCCCCAGCGGCCTGCGGCGAAGGGACCAGCTCAGGCCCAAACTCCCACACCCGGGCCGGAGCCACGCGGGCTTGTGTCGTCTCGGATGAGTCCACCAGGTGGCGCTGTCCAGCCACAGATGCCGCGATGCGCTGGTGAGGGGGCCGTTGTCCCCCTCACTTTGCCCCCTTTGGGTTCTGCTGCTACCCCAACCAGCCAGGCCAGGGTCCCGTGCCCTGCAGGGTGCAGGGAGGTGGGTTTGCCCCCAACCCCAGCAAGCTTGAGTTGCGAAGCTGGCTCAGCCCCCCAAACCCCGGGGGTCCCCTCCCTCTCACCCTGCTGACTCAGGACTCCGGGTCTCTACCCTCCCGACCCCACAAGGAAAACAGGAATTGCTGGGTTTCTGTGCCCTTCCCCGCCAGGACATCAGGGCTGAGGCTGAGGGGGGCTCAGGCCTCTTCACCCCAACCCTGACCGTTATCCCAGCTTCTTGGGGTGCATTTGCCAGCATGTGCTGGCTGACACTCGGAGGCTCAGCTGATTTGTCCTGAGGACCCCAAATGTGCCGTGCCCGGGACAGGCGCTGAGCTGGGGCACAGACTCACGAACACCAGCCGGCAGGAGGAGCTGACCAAGGGGGGATGCGGCCTCTCGGGCGGGGACGTCCAGCTTGGCAGGCCCCCTCTGACCGTCTCCTCCATGCGCGCAGCCCTCTCTGCCCCTCACCGACCTCCCTCTGAGCCCCCTGGCCTCGGTCGTGGACCCTGGCCTGGCCAGGTCCTGCTGGCCCCGTCCCATCAGGGGTGCCAGATGGGGCAGGCCCGAGGCCGCCAGATCTGGGCTCTGGCTCCTGCCCCACCCCTTGGAGGGCCGAGGCGGGCAGATGGCGGGCCGGGAGGAGGGTGCCAGGGCAGACGGCAGACCGTCAGGGCAGATGGCGGGACGGGCAGGGGTCCGGAACCCGCCCCATCTGCTCCGGGGCCCTGGTGGGGCTTCTCTTGTCCAGCGGGGCTGAGCTGCGAGGAGGCCGGGGGAGGCTTTGGCCCGGCCCGGCTCTCATCCCTGCTGTGCCCGCCTCGGGGCTCGTGTCTCCCCTGGTGCTGGTCTGGGGTCCTGCGGCCCCTCCAGGCAGCCGACACCATCGCTTCCTGCCTCTTCTCCCCACCCTTCCGGGCTGGGGGTTCCAACCCCGCTGCCCCCCGGCCCTGGGCGGCCTGGGGTAGGCCGCTCACCCTCTCGGAGCTTCAGTTCCTTCCGCTGAGCAGGGGGCAGTCACGCGCCCACGCAGCGGCAGCTGGGCGCCGGGGCCCCGCACTGGCCTGCGGCCATCTCTGTGGAGGCGGGTCCGCGCGCCGGGGGCCGGGATGAGCCGCTTTGCCGTGGGCCGTGGGCTTAGCGGGGTCACAGGGCTGGGCAGCCTCCCTGGCTCCGGACCGCTGTCGTCGCCTGGGAACGGATGCTGTGCCCTTGGCCGACCCTTCCTGAACCCCCGCGCCGCCCCCGCGATGTGGGCGCAGGACACTGTGGCCGTGGACTCACACACCGGGGGCCTCTGGCGCCTGGTTCTTCCCACGAGTCGTTCCCCAGGCCCCCCGGGGCCGCACGCCACACCCGGGCACGCCCTGCCCCGCGGGTTCGGTCGGCCCCCCTCGGACGTTCGGGCACTTTCTGCCGCTCGCACTTGTCCGCGCGGGGGTGTGAGCAAGTGTGACACGTTCCATCTTGGCCCTGGTGTGATTTTTTCATGCGGCCCCTCACGGGCCTGCCCGCCGTCCTGGAGCGCCCCCATGGTCTTCTCGGCCGCCGCAAGTGGGCGCCCGGGGCGGACCCGCAGCCCCGCGAGGTGGCAGACCCTGTCCCCCCACCCGCCCCGCACCAGGGCCGCTGGGCGCTGGCCGGCTGACAGGTCCTGGCGGCGACCTAGTGGCCCTGCCTCACTGGGCCCGATTCTTCAGTGGCCCCCGCCCCGCCCCCTGACTGACCCCAGCCAGCGCCCGCGGGGACACGCGCACCTCCTGCCTCCTGCCACGGCCCGCTGCGCCGCCCAGGCGTCCCTCCCCAGGAGACCCCGTGTCCAGCGGCCCCCGGTCTCTCAGGACACTGGACGTGACCACGTCGGCGCCGGCCGGTCCCCGGGGAGGGAAGAGGACCCCCCAGCGGCCGGCACCGAGCCCCCAGTAGCTGGCCACTGGCGTCCTCCGCAGGGCCCTTCCCGCCTGTCCCGCTTACCCGCATCGATCCCATCAGGCCCGCGGCCCCTCGCCTGTCTCGTTTCGAGGCTAACGGCTCCGGCTGCCATTGATCTGCAGGAAGGGAGCTCCCTCCCGACCGCGCGCCTCTGCCCCTGACGCCTGGGACACCCGCACGTCGGGGCCGCCCCCGGCCCTGTGCTCCCCTCACTCCGGGCCCCTCCAAAGGGAGTGAGGCTCCAGCCGGTGACTCCTCTCGGGCAGGCGGCGGGCGCTCGGGCTGCGTCTTTCAGCTGAGAGGGGCGGGAGGGCTGAGCCCCTTCCCCGGCCCCTGGAACCCGCCCGCACCCTCGCTGCGAGGAGAGGACGCCGCTGGTTCCCTCTTGCGTCCTCCCGGCGCCTGGCTCCAGGGATGGGCAGCGCGATGGTGCCGGAGGCCCAGGGGGCAGGCAGGGGTGGGTGGGGCTCTCGGGGTGGCTGAGGGCACCACTTCCTGCCTGGCAAGGCGAGGGGGTGCTGCCGAAGGACAGTCCAGCGAGGTGCCGCCCTGGGGGGGCCCCCTGCTCTCTCTCACTGCTGTGGGGAGAAGCTCTGCCTTTCAGCGGGGTTCGCCAAGCTCCTCCCGGGGCTCCCCAGACCCACGCCCGGGTCTCCAGCCAGCCCCCAGGTGTGGGGACCCTAGGACTGGGGAGGGGGAGAGGGGCCACGGGGCTCCCAGATTTGGGGTTGCCGAGGCCACCTGGCCCTGTGCTGCTGCCCTCCCTGAAGCCCCCAGGCTGGGGGTGTGCTTGGGAGCCTCAGCCTGTGCGATGTGCTAACGGGGGCAGTGCAGCCAGACCCCCAGACTCGGGGGTGCTGTCCAGGAAACGGCCAGGTTGGGGTGAGGGCCCATGTGAAGGTGGGGTGGGCCAGGTGGAGTGGGGTTTCCAGGTGAAGGTGGGTGGGTCCAAGGAGGGGGTGTCCAGGTGGGGGTGAACGGGCCCTCAGGAGACCTGAGCTCTCTACCCTGCTGATGTCCCCGGGGCCCCGCTTTGAGAGCTGCCCCAGCTGGGCTCACGGGGTGCTCCCGACAGCCGCGCCTTTTAAGCAGCCACACCAGGGGCTTCTTCGCGTTGGGCTTGTTTATCTCCCTCTGCTGGAAACCAGGCCAGCTCCTCAGGGCCAGCAGAGGGCACGGAGGGGGCGTGTGGCCCTCACCCTGGGGGGCACCCCCGACGGCGGACTGAGGTGGGGGCGAGGTCTGCTCACTGCTGGCAGGACGCCCCGTCCCCTCTGCACGCTCTGGGGCTCCTCCGCCCTCCGCCGGCCACCCCCGCGCCAGGGCGAACCGTCACATTAACGGGCATAAAATATTTACTTAACTCAGCTTTTTGCAAATATCCCTTCAGTTATTTCCCTCTGCTGGGAACATAAACAGCGCAGCCGGCGCGCGGAAGGAGCTGGTGTTAAATAATACAATAAACAGCCCATGAGGCCAGGCGGCTCTGCTCGCGCGGGCGGCCCGCTAAGCCCAGTGCGCCGTCCTGCAGCCCCGGGCGGGGAGGGGGAGCCCGCGCTGGGCGCTTCAGCGGACGATTAAAACGACATTTCCAAAGTCTCCCTCCGTCCGCTGGGCCAGCAGCAGCTGCAGGGGCCTGCGGGAAGACAAATGAGAAACGTTTAACAACGCATCCCTGCTTCGTATTTTAATACCTTTTACTCAAATGTTTCCCTTTTCATAGTTTTTTCCTGGCCGTCTTCTCCCTCCCCCTCCAGCTGCAGCTCCAGGTCCCCGGCCTTTGCCCAAAGCCCTCAGGGGACGCCCCGCCCTCGCCGCCTGACCTCGGGCCTCTGCTGCTAGGGAGCTGCCACCTGCCCGTCCTTCCTGCCGCGGCCGTGGTCTGCAAGGGGCGCTCCAGCTGGGCACGGGGTTCGCTGCCAGGCTCTTCGGGGCGGCCCTGCGCTGAGTCGGCAGGGGCGTCCGCGTTCCCCAGCCCTCGCTCGTGGGCACGAGGAAGGTCCTGCCCCAAGCCAGCGGCCCCTGCCACCTTTGCTTTCTCGTCCCAGGGGGTGCTGACCCTTGGGGTCCTCCTGGAGGCGGGAGGGTTGTGGGGATAGAGGGAGTGATTCGTCCCAGACCACCAGGCTTTGCCCGGGTCTCCTGACCTTCCCACCCTTACGCCAGAGATCCGAGGCCGCACTGGGTGAGGAGCCCCCAGGCCTGCTGCTGAGAAGGTGGGCAGGGCCGGGGGATGGAAGACAGGTGTCTGGGGAGAGAAGGCGGGAGGGCCAGGGAGAAAGCTGGGGGTGGGGGGCCTGCACCCGTCCCCAGCACAGAGGCTGGCGCCACACACTTCCCTCCCGTCACCTCCTCTCCCCGCGGCTCTCCCCTGCGCCTGGTTAGGCTGATCCGTTGAGAAGTGCTGGTTTTCTTACTGAGAGAAAGGACGGATTTGTAGCGAACGAGAGAGATGCGCTTGCTGACCCGACGCGCTGGTGATGGGCGGCACAGGTGGAGGGGCAGAGGGCAGGGTCCTGGCCGACAGCCAGCGAGAAGCAGGGACCCCTGGCCCAGGAGGTGAGCTCTGTCCGTGGGCAGAGGGAGCTTGGAAGGGCCTCCCCAGGCGAGCCTCTGATGAGCCCGCAGCCCGCCACGTCGGAGGGCAGCTGCGAGTCCTGACCAGGGGAGCCGGCTCCGCCGTGGGGCCTGGACCTCCAGACAGCGCCCTCTGGGCTCAAGATGGCTCTGCGTTGGCAGGACTCCTCCCGGCTCCTTCCTGCAAATGGACGGAAAATAACATTGATTCCCCCAGCGAAGCAGCCTGGGCTCACCGGGCTCTTGAGACACGTGGCCGGCCTTCGCCCCTCTGTCCTCCTGCCACAGCCTGTCACGGTCAGCGGCCAGAGGCCCCTGGCAGACATGGGAGCCAGGGGGTGTCCCTGGCATTGCTGAGAAGCTGTCAGTGGGGCCGGGGGCAGGGAAGTGGCCCACAGCCCAACCTTTTCCTGGCGGCTCGGACTGAAGGAAAGGGCTGTGTGCCTTCGGGGCCAGGGCCGTGCCGGGAGGGGTGGTGGACGGCCTAGCGGTGTGGGGTGATGGGTGGTATTTCTCCCTGCCCGTCACTGCACCCCCCCAGACTCGGAGGCAGCCGCCTGCAGGAGGGGGCGCATTTCAGTGTCTTTCCTGGCTGGCTGCTTCCAGGCTCTTGCAGATGCTAACTCACCCCATCCTGGCATCGGCCCTGGGGTGGGGGGCGCCACTTCACAGATGGGGACAGTGAGGCCTGGAGACGCAGAGCAGGGGGAGGCACACGGGCCCGCGCCCTGGGTTCTGGGGCAGCCCGTCCCCCGGCCCCTGCGTCAGCGAGGTGGAAGAACGTCTCACTTCTTTGCTTGGTGGGGGCCCCCGAGTTGCTCTTTTAATTTCCTGCCTTCTCTGAGGAAGCCTCGTGCCGCCATCTCTGCACATCCCCTCAGCCAGGGATGCGGCCGTGACAGCCCCCACCCTCCTCTGGAGCTTCCCTGGGTCTGCAGCCAAAAGCAGGAGGCAGCTCTCCAAGAGGAGCCGGCAGCCAAGGGCTCCAGCTCCGCCGCACAATGCAACGCAGATTTCCCATTAAAAGGCAAATCTTTATTTCAAAAGGTTGAATAGGAGGCGACTTAAAAAAAGATTTGCAGCTGGTTAAATTTAGGGCCGGGGCAGCCTCTCCTGGCCGCGGCCAGGGCGCCCTTTGAAGGGGCTGGACACAGCCCCGCTGCCCGCGTCCCTCCTGCGTTTCCCTCTCCTGCCAGCGAGGCAGACAGATGTCGGCTGGCCAGCGTCCTGCTGCTAAAATAAGCCAGTGCAGCTGGGCGGCGGCCAGCTCCAGGCAGCTCGCCCCGTCACCCGGCTCTGCCCCGGCGGCCGTGTCCTCAGGTGAGGGCTCTCTGTTCGGGGGGCGCCCCTTCGCGGGGGTCCTCGGGGATCCTGGCCAGGCTCCCCTCTCTGGCCCCCTCTGGTGCAGGACGAGCCCTCGGGGGCTGGAGAATCGCACCTGGACCCTGTGCCTGGGGGAACTTGGGCCGGTCCCTTGGCCGCTGTGCATCTTGCTGGGCCTTGGCGCAGGAGCCGGCTTGAGCAGCCTCGGGAGTCCGGCTCCGACAGTGGTGGCCTCCACCTCGGGGCCAGGTTCAGCGCAGCCACTCCGCCTGGCAGTGGGGGATGGCCGGGCAGCAGGAGCCGTGTGCACGCGTGTGCGTGTGTGTGCATGTGAGTGTGTACATGTGCACACGTGGGCACCTGTGTGCGTGCAGGTCCATGAGGGTGGGGGCGGTGGGAAGACTTGCATCAGTGGGTCTCACAGCCCAGAGACCCAGAGTGAAGGGGGTGGGGAGGGGAGCTTGCTGGGTGCTGGGGAGGGGAGCACCCACTGCGCCTCCAGCCAGAGAGGAAGGGCCGTGGCTCCTCCCCCCTCCCCCCTCCCCCGCCCCCTCTGCCCCACCCCGCAGGTGCGGGGTAACCAGCAGGCCCAGGCCCACAGGCTCCCTGAATTCTGCCAGAGTCCGGGAGCCCACCTGCTTTAACACCCCCCCAGCCGAGTCAGGATTCTCCAGGGAGAACCCCGTCCGCGTGGTAATTGGGGCTCATTCACATCCCACAGCCCCTGGCAGCTCGAGGAGGCTGTGGCCGCTGGGAGGTCTCCAGAACCTTCTCTCTGCACCTGGCGACCTGAGCGCTCGCCCTCCGGCTGGACGGGGCTGCCCGGCCTCCTGTGCGGTGCCCGCTGGCTCCCCCTCTTGGGAGTTGCCGTCCACGCCGGGGCCTGGGCTCCCGGTGGCCACTCCAGGTCCAGCAGTGCCCCTCACCTCTCGCCCCTCACCTCTTGCTGAGCCGTCTCTGGGAGGCCGGAGTCGACGTGGAGGGGAGCGGCGCGAGCACGTCCTGCCCTGCCACTGGACAGCTGTCGCAGCCGCTGCGGGTAGCTGCAGCTGCCTTTTCATTGTTATCTCCATTTCTCGCTGGCCGGGATCGAAGTGTCCCCCCAAAGATCCGGGGCGCCTGGCTGGTGATGCCCCTACTTCTGGGTCCGTGAACAGGTGCTGCCAGGCTCCGGTCAGCCCTCGCCCTCCTGCGACGCTGGGGGCTGGTGGCACCGTCTGGGTACCCTCCCTGGCCCTGCCAGCTCCTGGGTGTGCCCTCCACGGAGGGCGTTCCCTAGCCGTCAGCCAGGGACAGGCGCTGGGGATGGCTGGCCGCGGCGCTGCAGGGGGCGTGCACCCCAGACCCAGGCTGGTCCCCCACCCCTGACTTGCTGGACCTTTCTTTCCTCTGCGACACCAGGTTCTACTCCTCTCGTCGCTTCTCCTGGGACCCGCCCCAGGAACCCCACCCACCCAAGAATTGACCCCAGGGCCCCACTGAAGACACCCCGCACCCGTCTTCATGTTCTCACGGTCACAGCTCCAGGCAAGATGGTTCTCAAGGAGAGGGGCGGTAGCCATGGCGATGCCATCCTGTCTGCTGATCCAGGGAGGCCAGACAGATGCAGGGGAGGGTCCCCATGGCCACTGGGGAGATGCCCTCCCTCCCCTCCCCCGCTGGAGGGGCATGT
Source organism: Talpa occidentalis (assembly GCF_014898055.3). Lineage (NCBI taxonomy): Eukaryota > Metazoa > Chordata > Mammalia > Eulipotyphla > Talpidae > Talpa > Talpa occidentalis. Next base: position 135,083,398 of record NW_023605083.1, on the reverse strand, counting down.
GGGGGCTGGGTTCTGCGTTGCTCCCCCTGGGAGGGAGCAGGGTCACTTGGCAGGATGCCGTGGCGTCCCACGGGCCTCCCTGCTGCTCGCGCGCCCCAGCGGTGCACAGGGCCATGGGGTGTGTGCCGGGTCCCCGAGATTCGGGAGCTGGCGTGCTGCCTGTGGGCTGGGGTGTCTGTGGGTCTTCGGCAGCCCGCGGCCAGGCAGCTGGGGCTGGGGGACAGAACCCTCGGCTGCCCCGGCTTCCCCCTCCGCCCGCAGCATCCACCCTTGTCACCTGTCGCCGTGGTGGCCTCTCGGGAACCTCCCGGGATTCGCCGTTGCAGAGCCGGCTGGGCACGCCATGGAGCCAGTGGCGGCTGCGGAGAGCCCCGATTGCAACCTCACCCCGGAAGGAGGCCGGGTCCTTTCTGAGGCTGCACATCCTCCGAGAGCGCCCTCCTCCCCTCCCCCGGAAGAGTGCGGCCCCCGAATGTTCTGGCAAAAGGGCTCTGTCCTTGAGCTGCGCGGCAGCAAGAGCACAGTGGGCGGGGCCCGGGGGGGCTCGGGAGGGCTGGGCAAGCCTGCCTGGGGCTTGGAGGACGGCTGCCTCCCCATTGACGTCCCCCGTCTGCGTCCGCCGGGACGCGTGTGGCGGTCGATGTACACAGCGAGTGCAGAGGGCAGTGGGCAGCAGAGAACTGGGCACCAGGAGGCGGACATGTGGCTGACCCGCCCGTCCACAGGAAAGCCGCGCTGGGACCCCACGGACAGGGCAGTGACCATCCAGGGCCAGCAGGGCCCAGGTCGCTGGGACACTCGCAGGCCCAGGGGACCCCCGCGCCCGAGCCCGCTCCCCAGTACCGCCTGCTCGGGAGGGGGCAGAGGCCAGAGCTCGGGTCTGCAGCGTCCGGGGAGCCGAATCTTACCGGAAGCTCAACTGCTAAATCCACGTGTGAGGGCGTCCCCCACGGTCGCCGCGGGGAGCAGCCCCAGAGCCCAGCGCGATGACCGGCAAGACGCCCGTCCCCACGTGGACTCGGGGAGCGCCGACCATCCGGAGCGAGCGGGGCCTGCCCCCGCCCGCACTCCGGAGGCCTTGACATGGCCCCTCCTGGCGCCGGGGTGGGGGCCGCCTCGGCCGGATGACCCCATCGTGGGGCTGGAGACGGCTCCTCCCGGGGGGCGAAGGTGCTCTAGCCCAGCGAGAGGCTGAAGCCTGACGAGAAGGTGAGAAGACTGAATCTCGCCCCGGCCACCAGCGGCCTCGTCCACTCCAAGCGATTTGAGGAAAATCACGCTGGCGGCGCCATTTACGACAGACCAACATCAGAGACCGCCTGGCCCGCAGGGGCTTCCGCCTGGGCCTTGTCTTTCTTTAGCTCCCCTCCTTTATGGGCTCTGAGAGCCCTGCCCCCGGGTCTCGTCACTGGACGACTAAGTGGCTCATCGAAGCTTAATTAAATCCCAGCCATTAATTACAGGCGGCGCACGCGCCTCGGGGACGCGGTGTGGGCGTGCTCGGGCCCGACCGGTGACCCAGGTGGACAGAGCCCCTCCCGCGTGCCTGTCCTTGGGGCTCTTTGGCTTGGGGGTGTCTGGAGGTGGGGGGAGGGGCCAGAGGAAGGGCCGCTCCCGGGGTCTGGCTTCTGGCCCGCTATCCAGTTTCCGACCCTCGGGAACTTCCTTTCTCCATGGTTCTGCCACTGCCAACCCCCCAAATTAATCTATTTTTCCTCTGAAAGTCCACGCTGGGCACCTACACACTTCCATGTAGTCTAACGGAGAGCGTGACCCGGGCTGTGAGGACCTCGTCAGGGGCTCGCAAGCCTGGCAGCATTTGATACGGAGCGAAGGTTAAACATTCCAGCTTGGGGCTAAACAGACCAATGAAGGGAAGGAAAGCCCCGAAGCAGGCCCAGCGCACAGGGGCCCGGGCGTGGGGACGGGTGGCTCTGCGGAGGCGGGCACCGGGGTCCTCGCGGTCAGTGGTGCCTGGCCAGTGGCTCGCCGCCTGAGAAGGAGCAGGAAGCTTGACCTGCCCTCACGCCACACAGGAAAACCAGCTCCGCCTTGGAGGAGGCGACGCGGGAGGACAGTTAGATACTTCCGGATGCGAAGAGCACCAGCCCCGAGGGCAGCGGCCGGCACACGGCTGGGTGACGATTAAGAGCCGCTGCGGCAGCCTCCAGGGGGCCGCGAGCCCTGCGCGTTGCAAGACACAAGCGGGCTCAGAGGGACGGGGAACAGACTGGAACGGGAGAGTCGCGCATCGCTTAGCGGGTCAAGCCGAGGCGCGCTGAGGCGCGGAGACGCGGCGGGGTACCTGCCGGCGGCTGACCGGACTCTGACCCCAGAGTGGGCGAAGCCGCAGGGGACGAGCAGCTCACCCGGGGCCGGCGGGCCCGCAGGAGCAGGTCTTGGGGAGACAGGGCGGCAGCACCCGCTCAAGCTGAACACCTGCCCGACCCTGGCACGTGTCAACAGAAACATGAGCACGCATGCCCCAAGCACACGCACCGGCTACACGCCGAGGGATGCACATACGTGTGCAAGAGTGACCACAGCTGCTTATTTTCAGTGACACCAAGGGAAGCGACAGGTGTCCTCCAACAGTGGTTTGGCCACAAACCTGTGCCGGGCTCAGACCTGGACCAGCGCTCGCCTTCCAGGGCCCGAGTGGGTGGGGTGGGGTCAGCCCAGTCGGCGCTGGGGTCCCGCTGCGTCCAGGCATCCGCGAGGTCTCGGTGGGGGCTGGCTTGGGGGAGGGGTGGCGGGCGGGCAGCGGGCCTCTGCGGGCCGCACCCCTGCTCCTCCGTGGGCCGTGGTGGTCTGCTTCTCACCGAGCACACACGCTTAAGCCGGTGGGCTCCCCACTTCCCGTGCTGACCCCCGGCGCCCCCCTTCTGCCACCAAACTCTGTGAACCCACTGGCTCGACCGAGCTCTTCTGAACACCTCACAGAAGCGACCCTGCGGCGTGAGGCCGTCTGCGTCTGGCTCCTGTCACTGAGCATGTTGGGGGTTCAGGCACATTGTGGGGTGTCTGAACTCCATTCTCCTCGAGGCGAATGACCTTCCTCCCCCGGGCCAGGTGTGCGCAGCCGTCTTTTCCTGGTTCCGGGGCGCCTGGCCGTTCCTGCCTCTGGGCTCTTTCTGAGCTTCTCTTTAATGCCTGGACTCAGGACCAGCTTAGCCCAGAGCAGGCTGTCGGGGTGAGCGGCACCCGCAGACCCTGCTGCGGCTGATGTGGACGCGCCTGGGGCCGAGGTCCAGGGGCCTGGGGTGAGGGGTGTGGGCCTGGGGTGAGGATGTGGGGTGTGGCCGCGGGGTCCAGGGTGTGGGGGGATGCAGCCACACTCCTGTGACCGTGATGCAGGTGCTGGGCTTGGCTGGGGTCTGCGGGGCCGACGGGAGGGACTGTGAGCTCAGGCAGGAACCTCTCCTGGCGTGGACGCCGCTGCCGGCCACACACTTGATGGTCACTGAGAGGTGGGATAGGACGGAGATGGAGCTGGGGGGAACTCAGCCTTGGGGACACGTGCCAGGGTGCCATCTTGGAGGAGTCCCCAAGGCCTCCGTGTCATGTGTTCACTTTCAGTACCCTACCTGTGCCCCTACCTGTGCCTCTACCTGTGCCCCTACCTGTGTCCCTACCTGTGCCCCTCCCTGTGCCCCTCCCTATGCCTCTACCTGTGCCTCTACCTGTGCCCCTACCTGTGTCCCTACTTGTGTCCCTCCCTGTGCTGCCCTCGCCAACCTCCAGGGGCATCTGGAACCCGGGGGGCTGACAGTTAAGGGAACAAGCAGGGTAGGGGCTAAGCTGGGGGAGATGGTCCATGCGTGCTGGGGGGAGGCGGGAGGGGGCAGGGCAGGCTCCGAGCAGGTGTGTCAACGAGGACGTGGAGAACGCGGCGCTTCCGACCCCCAAGGGCTACTCTGGCGTCTCTCTTTTATGGGCCCCGCGAGTCCTTCCTTTTATAGCAGTGGATTCTCCACTTAAACGCTGGGGTAGAGCCAGGCCCCCTCCCCCTTGCTGCCCTGTTGGGGCCACTGGCACCAAAGGGCCGCCCTTCCACTCTCACGAAAGCACGAGATGTTCCGGCCTCGCCTGGCCCGTGTGAGCCTGGCTGGCCGCCTGCAGGGCTTGGCCACGCCCGGGGAGCGGGGGTCCCCGAGGGACCAGCGAGCTGCCACATCACAGACACGGCGGCGCATCGGGGCCCCGCAGGTCCCCAAACGGTGCACACGTATCCTGTTGGCATCAGCACCCCTCGCTCCCATGTGGCTCCTGGAGTCCAGCCGGCGGTGGCGTGTGAGGCTGGTGTGCTGAGAGTCGGGGTGTGGGGTCCCGTGTCCTCAGTGTCCCCACGGGGATATCAGTGGGCTTCTGGACGCCTGCCTGGCAGTGGGCCGAGTTGGGGGCAGGGCAGGGGGCTGCGGGCTGGGTGGGGCCTGGGAGAGGAGCCGGAGCAGAGGCCGGATGGGAACAGGGCCGACAGGATCCACAGTGGGGTTTGGGGCCGGGCAGCACCCCAGGGGGCCTTCCAGAGGCCCCCGGCCTGCTTGGTGGAGACGCCGCTGGGAGGGACGGAGGGGTGAGCCAGACGCCACATGGCCTGTGACCCGGAGGGCTCCAGGGTCTGGCTGCTGACCCTCCGCGCCGTGGGGTGGGAGTCCCTGGCAGCGAAGAGCAGGGGGCCTCCCTGAGTTGGGGTTCTGTCCAGCTACAGGCTTGGGGTTCCTGTCAGCCCGCCTGTCTGCACGAGATGTTCCGGCCTCGCCTGGCCCGTGTGAGGGCCAGGCCCCACCCAGGCCCCACCCAGCCTGCAGACAGCCGGGCTCCCGGCGGGAGCAGTTTCCGCCTTGGGCGAGCGCGGAGCTCGGCCGGGGCTGCTTTTGTCCCTCCCGGGCCTGAGTCTCTCCGACACGTTTGTGCAAGTTCGGGGCCATCGAACTCCCGGCCTCTGTCTCCTTGCCGCCTCGGTCGCCTGCGTGGCTGGCTGTCCCTCCCTGCCCGTCTTCCTGTCTCTGCTGTGGGGAGCGGTGAGGTTTCCGTTTTCTTTCATAGTGATGTGAAACGGGGGCCCCTGGGCTCAAGAGCGCCCAGGAAACAGTGACTCATGGGAACTGGCCACCGGGGGCACTGCTGCCCGCATAGCCTCCAACGCTCCATCCTCTGAGACCACCCCCTACAGCCTCCCTCATCCTGCGGGCTTGGCTGCGCCCACTCCCACATGCCCTGCCGCCGTCAGCCCACGCCCCGCGCCCATGCTCTCGACGCCTCCCGCATGCCAGGCTGCAGGTGGTGGCCAGTGTCGTGGGTGGGATGCTACAGTCTCCACCTGTCACTGTGGGTCTGTCTTTCAGTTGTCACCTTTTGTATTTTGAAGTTTTTTTTTAAAGATTTATTTATTTATGCATACAAGAGCTGGGGTGCAGGGCAGAGGTGTGGGGGGGTGAGAGGACCCACCAGAGACAGAGTGGGGAGCAGAACAGGCAGACTGACTGAAATCCACTGCTGAGGGGAGCAGCGGGCGAGACAGGAGAGGTCTGCTGTGCCATGTGGGTAGCTCCCTGGCCAGCTGGGGAATTGAACTCGTGCTGCAGAGTCTGTGGACAGCTTCATAGGTTGCGTTTTAACTCCTTGCGCCGCCAGGGAGGCCCTACTCTGAAGTTCTGCTTGGGTCCTACATGCTTTTGAATTCCATATTCTCCTAGTTAACGCTTATCATCTATACTATGTTAACACCTGTGTTTTCAAGCCTAGCTTATCTGTTATTAACGTAAACTCTTTACCCTTTTATGATTAAGGTTTGCACGGCGTGTTAACATCTTTGCCTTTCAGTCCATCTCTGCCTTTTAATTGGAGTGGTTTGCCCATTTACATTTATTATAATTGTTGCTGTGGCCAGAATGAAGCCTCACATTTTGTACGTTTTCTGTTTGTGTCTTTTGTTTCTTGTTCGTTTGCACCTCCTTTTTGTTATGCTGAACTCTGTATGTCTCAGAGTTCTGCTTTCTGAACACCTGGGCTTCGTGGCCTTGTCTACTGTACTATTTTGGTGGTTGCTGTGGGGATTATGACAGTGAATTTCAAAGCTACGAGACTGGATGTGAGAAGTGACATCTTTCCAATATACAGGGAAGGTCCAGGATAAACGATTGACATTCCATGTCTAGAGTTTGGGGAGATGCAGGGAGGTTAGCAAAGGGAGCTGAGAAGGCGCTTGATTAAAGTAAGAAGGTGCCCAAAGGCCAAGTTGAGCATCTTTCTAGGAGATGGTGGGTTAGTGACTGTCAGCATTGCCACAGGGGTTAGGCGAGACTTGCTGGGAGGGGAGTATTTCTCTGGAAGGGTGGCATGAAATGTGTTGAGTTACATCAGAGGCGTGGGGAGGGAGGAAGTGGAAATAGCATGATGAAATGAGAACTCTTTGGAGAAATTTTCCTGCCAGAGAAATGGCATGGTATCGTAAGGAGATTCGAGTCAAGGGTGGGTTTATTGATTGCTGTTGCTGGGAGATATGAGAGCATATTTGTGTTAAAGGCACTGACTCAAGACATGGTGAAAAATACAAAACACAAGCCACGCTTATGCACGTACTTACATATGGCGCGAGCTAAGGTTAGACAGATGCAGCTTAATCATTAACATTGGCTATATTTTGATCGTGGGGCTGGGAATGACTTTTATATATATATATATATATTAATTTTTTTTTATAGAGGCATGTTTATTTATTTATTTGTTTGTTTGTTTGTTTGTTTGTTTATACAAGCACTGGGTACAGTCAGAAGCATGGGAGGGTGAGAGAATTCACCAGAGCCAGAGCGGGGAGCAGAGCAGGCAGAAGGACCGAAGGACACTGCTGAGGGGAGCAGCGGGCGGCAGGAGAGGTCTGCGCGCCATGGGGGACCCTCCTCCGGTGGCCGGGGAGCAGCCGGGGATCGAACCGGCGCCGCAGAGGCCGCGGGCAGCTTCGCAACCCAGCGCTCAACCGCTGCACCACCGGGGAGGCCCGACTTTTATATTTTTGTCTGTATTTGGAGATCTGTATTTTTATGCCCCCCTTCCTGGAAGCTGCTGTAACATTAGAAAAGTAAAGTGGGAGAGAGAAAGAAACACCCAGAAAACCGGGGCATGACCCTCTCATCTCCCTTAAAAACATTTTTTGATGAAAAAAGCATGTTTGCACGTGGCAAAAACATGGAAATCGTACAGAAACGTTCAAAAGTAGAAACTGAACGTCCTGGTTGGCCTCTCTCACGCCTCATTCCTGCAGCCAGCAGTCAAGTTACAGGTACATTTTTCCAGAATATTTCTATGTCTGTAGTAGACATAATGCATAGTGTTCTGGAACCTGCTTTTCCAGTTGTGGTTTTTCTTGGACACTCTGTCTTACCAACACATTTAACTCCCTTGTTTAGAAAAAATGGTCGTGTGATCTGCTATCCGGGGAAATGACTTCCTAGCGGGCAGACCCCCAACAACGTGCCTCCCCTGCAGGGACAGCGTCCTGTGGGGAGGATCTGGGGACAGGAGGCCAGGAAGGGGATGGCTGGGGCGTCCTCTCATGCCCGTCCAGTACTGGGCATCGTTAGATGGCTGTGCCAGCCCGACACTTACGTTGCTGGCGATTGAGTGTCTTTAACTACAAGCGAGGTGGGGCGGCTTGTCCTGTGCTTGGCGACCAGCTCGCCTGCGGTCAGTGGCTGTTTACACTTTTCTGCGAAGTGGTCATTTCTCTGTGGTTATTTGTTCTCTCCTTATCAACTTGCCAGGCTTTTTATTTAGGAAGGGGCCCATCTTCGGGTGCGTGTGGCGCAGACGGCCCCTCCTGTGTGGCTTTCCTCCTGGCTTTGTCCACGGTGCTTCCTTCCCTGCACAGGGGCCCTTCTCTTCAGTCCCTTCTCTCCTCTCCCTGGCTCTCCGCGGGCTGGTCCTGCTCCGCTCCGGGTCCCGTCCTCGTGTCCAGTGAAGTGGCTTTCTCGCACCTTCCGTCCCTTCTGGTGCTGTGTCCAGGGAACGCCTGGGGGCAGGTGGCGGGGCCTTGCCTCCTTACGGCTGCTCTCTGAAGGGGACAAAATGCAGACTGTCCCTGTTGCTCGGGGCCTCTGAGGCACGCCCGGTGCCAGGTCTGTGTGTACCGGCGCATCCCAGAGCTCCAGGGCCTCCTGCACCCTGAGCCACGGCCCCGAGCTCCAGCCCTCTCCAAGCTAATGTGGAGGCAGAGACCCTGCCCCAGCCTGGCTGGCGGCCCTGGGGCTTGGCCACGTGGTGTGGGGGGGACAGATGGGGTGGGGGGAGCAGAGCGGAGGGGGGAGGGGCCCTGGACTCCGGGGCTCCAGGTGGGGGCCCAAAGCCAGGCCATCAGATGAACTTAGCACCCGAGAGGCTGAGTCACCCAAGGCCCGGGGGGTAGGCAGGCTCCGTGGGGGGCGGTTGGGGGTGGACCCCGGGCTGTGTGTGGGTCTCCTGCTGAAGGGGGTCACGGCCTGGTATGAAGCTCGGTGCGTGTGGAAGAACGAGGTGTGCACTGGGCTCAGGCTCGGGCTCCCGAGTGCGGGCGGCGTGCCCCAGCGGGGGTGAAAGGACAGGGAAGGGACGCTGGACACTGGACTACTCTGGGGGCTCACAATGGAGGACTCCGCGGGCTTCGCATCACGCTCGGCGAGCAGCTGGGCCCGGGCGCCCGCGGGGAGGTGGGATCACCTGCCAGGAGGATACCCGGGGGTCTGCAGGGCTGCGGGGGCCCTGGGCCCCTCTGGGTGAGCATATGCGAGAAGGGGGGCTAGGCGCCCTGAAACGGAGGACAGAGGGGGCGCGCGTGTGTGACTGTGGTTGGCTCTACCTCCCCGCCGGGCCCCCGCGAGGTGCCTTCTGACCAAGCCCTGAGTGGGTCTCTGTCCTGCCCCCCACTGCATGCGCCCCCGCCCTCACCTACAGGCCCCCACTGTCCCCACCCTGTCTGGGGGTGGGGGGCCTGTGTCCCGGGGAAGGCCCCGAGCACATCTGCTTGATGGAGGCGGGGAGGGACTCCCAGCGGGCCCTGAGTGAGCCTCGGGTGGGGTCCCGGTGTCCCCTCAGCCGCTGCCTTTGGCATGTTGATTCCTTGGAGCAGCCCAGGGCTCTGCAGGCCTCGTCCTGGGGACCCAGGTGGGAGCCGTGGGGGCTCCTCCAGGAACAGCGGTCTCAGGGGAGCTGGGGGTGGCAGACACAAGATAGGGACGAGGCCCCCACAGGCCCGGCCCGAAGCCTTGGGGCTGCAGTCTAGTGCCCCTTGCTCCGCCCCCAGTGAGACACGGGGTGGACCAGGCGCTCTGGGCCCCACTCACACCCAGGGGCAGGCCAGGGGACCAGGCACAGGGGCACAGGGCGACCCAGGCCTCTGCTGCCGCCCCCACGTCCTCGGCCGGACCCACCTGTGCCCCCAGCCCACTGCCATGGCGGTGCGGGGCCCCCGCCGCATGGAGCCCGGATGGCAGAGGGCCGTCCCCGACGAGTCAAGGCATCCGTGCTTTCAAATATTAAATCTGTTCAGAATATTAAATAATTTCCTCTTCAGTGATCCCAGTAAATTTAATTAGCGCTTGTTCTCCCAATAGAGTTGTCTCCTGCTTTCTGAAACGTTGCACCACCAGGACGGAGGCGCGATTCCTGAGGTCTCGGGGCCAAACTGCCCTCGCCACGGCCCCTTGGCTGCAGGTGCCCAAGGTCAGCCGCTGGGCCCAGGCCTGGGGGGGTCAGGTGTCGTGGAGCTCGCTGCCGAGGTGGGGTGCAGGCCTCTGCAGAAGTCTGCTGGTGCCACATCGGGGTGCAGTGCAAGGGATAGTCTATACAAGCACCCTTGGTACCCCCCAAAGCTGATGTCCTTTCCCCAGTAGGAGTGGACTGAGGGGGCCTAGAGCCACCTGTCCGAGGACACGAAAGTGGCCTCCTCGTGAGGCCTTGTAGGGGAGCACAGCTCAGGGGCGCTGCTGCCCACTGGGGACCCACAGTGATGGGAGTAGGGTTCACTACACCCTGGGGGGTGGCGCCCTGGGGACCACAGGGAGGTGTCCACTGGCTCGAGCTGAAAGGCCAGCTTGGCCCTTCCCTTGTCTGCCCCAGTGGGGCCTGGGGCTGACGGACACAAGCCTGGGATGGCGTGGCCTCCAGGGGCGGCTGGACAGTCCACGTGGGTCCCCTGCAGACCTCCCAAGCTGCCCCCTTCAAAGTGGACCTGCCCAGTGCCAGCCCGACTTCCTCGCCGGACAGGTTCTCACTGCCCCACCTGCTCCTGCTGAGGGGGCGTCGGGGGACGAGGCCCATGGTTCTGTACCCTTTGGAAAGGGCCCAGGGGCTGAAGGGGCTGGAGATCCTTGCGATCTCCTGGCTGCACGGGGCCGGACAATCTCCCGCTCCAGGGCCCTCAGGGTGGCCACCGTCCAGATTTTTAAATCTTATTAATCTGAACCCGAGAGGCGCTGGCACAGTGTCAGAGCCGGCGCCTGCTCGGGGTCCAGTGGCCGCGGCCTCCTCGGGCCACGCGCTGCTCCTCACTCGTGAGCACCAGGGGCCGCGCTGCCGAGCACTGGCCAGGCCTGCAGGTCGGCACTGCGGCCCTCAGAGACCCGCCACCTTCCCAGGGCAGGCTGTCGCGCTCGCCTTGCGGCCCTGTCTCGAGGGTTAAGTGAGGAGGTGCGGGGGGCTGCCAGCTCGTGGTGGGGGCTCATCCACAAGATGTAGCGCCCTCTACTCCTCTCGCGAACTCTGAGCCTTAAAAATACTGATTTTGGAAAGAACCTCCCAGAACATCAGTCTAAAGTAATGGCCTGGGCAGGGCCTTCTCCTGGGAGGGGCTGGGCGGGCAGAAGTGCCATGGCTGGGGGCCCCGTGGTGTGGCGCGAGCACCCACTTGAGCTGCATCTGAGCAGGAGCTCGCGAGGCTGCGGGAGGACACTGACGGCGTGAAGGAGGCTCCTCTCTGCAGCGTGTGCTCCGGCCACCGAGTCACAGTAAACGCAGCAGGTCCCGGCACCCCACATCGTCCGCAGCTGGTCTGCACGGCTAGGGGGTGTCATCCTGGCGGGGGTGTGTCTGGCAGACCGCGTTCTCAGGGGGCCCCATCCTGCAGGCACAGCAGGAGAACACGGACGCCCCGCACTTGCTGGGACCTCCAGCTGGCCCAGCCCCGAGCCCTCTCCCGCAGTTCTCACTCAATTTAAGACACTCCAGTGTCCCTGACCCCAAAGACAGTCCAGGTTCAGTGTGGACGCTTAGAGCATCACAGAAAAGCCTCCCAGCTGCCCTCGGGGCCACGGGGGGCGTGGTGGTGGGGAATTGTAGTGCCCTGGGGGGTCCTTCCAGCAGCTTCTGCAGCCTGGGGAGGGTGAGTGATGCCCTGTGTTCTGGGACAGACCTGTCCACTGGGGGCCTCAGACACTCTGCCGCCGGCTGCCTGTGGGGTCCCCCACAGTGATGTGAGGACAGACGTGCTCGTGGTCACCCCCTCCCCCGTCCAGTGGACTGTGAGGTTGTCCCTTCCAGTCAGCACAGCCCCACGTGCCAACAGTGCCTCGGCCGCACGGGGGGTTGGGGGGAGTCCTGGGTTCTCTGCTGGGGCTTCGTGGGCTCCAGGCTTCTCCAGGAAGGCTGCCCTGGAAGCATCTTCTGGTGTCTTCCGGTCACTATGGGTGTCCAGCACCTACAGGTGCTGGGGACACCATCTCCCCAGTCTCCCCTGCCCCCTGCACCCCGTTCGAATGCTCTGGGCTGAGCAGCACAGATTTCGGGCTGGGTGTGGACACTGGGTGTAGACAGCCCCAGGGCCGGCCCAACGCGGAGGTGGCCGGCTGGACCAGCGTGGCAGAAGGGAGGGGGCAGCCCCCGTGCGCTTGGCCCTGGGCAGCCGGAAGGACGCTCCACGTGGACAGCCATGGCGCCCATTGTCTCGGGGAGACCCAGGTCCGAGGGACTTGCAGACCCTCTTGGCCACCCTATCCGGGCTGGGGTCTGCTTCTGGGCACCTGGAGGGGCCTCTGGGGCCTCCTGTGAAGTTCCCGACCTGGTCAGGAATGGCTGCGGGCTGTGTGTGCTCGCGGGGTGTGCGGGCGCGGGGAGGGTCCCTGTCCTCGTTCCTCAGCGCTCCAGAGGCAGGTCCAGCAGACTCAGGTCGGCACTGGGAGGCGCAGGCCCCCCGGAGGTCGCTGCGGGCCGGGAGCACCGGCAGCAGGGCCCGCCCGCTCTGCAGCGCGTCTGATCCAGTTACCAGCCCTCCGGCGGCGGGGCGAGGAGCGCGGCCCCTGCTCCCGAACACCCAGGGCCTCCACAGGGACCTGAATCGGAACCCGGGTCTCAGCAGATGTGAGCTGAGTAGATGAGCTCACAGGTGCTCGGTGGGCCCGAAATCCAAGGGCAGGGCCCCCTGAGAAGGGGCGAGACACGCGGGGACGGCTACACGGAGGCGCGGAGCTGGCAGGAGCGGAACCCGAGCACCCGCTGCCAGGAGGCCGGCCTGGGCGGTGTCTGCCCGCAGCCGTGGAGGGACGGAGGCCCTCCTGACGCCCTGGCTGTCCACCCGGCCTCCAGGGCGGTGAGAGGCTGCGTTCTGTTGCTGGGGGGGACCCCAGGAGCCTCGCCCTTTGGCCTTGGCCCTGGGCAGTCCCTGCCCGGCACCCACAGGGGGACACCCTCGCGGCCGGCCCTGCAGCCTCCTGGAAGCCAGACAAAATCCCCGATTGTTTTCCCGATGCCTCATCCGCCACCTTTTGCTTTTAAAAGAATTTACTTCTCCCCAACTGTGCAGCAGCCGCGCAGGTGTTAGCACGGCCTGGGTGTGGACAGAACCGCGCCAAGCCGGCCGCGTGTCTGCAGCCCCGGCGTGCGGGGTGGGGCGGTGGCCTCCCTACCTCGGCCCCTCCGGCCGCCGTCCACCTTGGCTCTGCCTCCTGTCCCTGCAGCCTCTGGCCTCCCACACTCACCTCTGGCTGAGGCCGTTGCAGAAAACTGGGGAGAAAAGGCAGTTAAGATTCAGGTGTCCTGCGGGCACCCCTCGGGCCCCCGGGGACCGGCACCATTCTCGGGAAGCCCCGGGAACTGGCGGATCCTCCAGCGCGTGTCCAGGTGTATCTCGTGTCTCGGACGCCCCGGCGTCCCGCCACCCTCGGAGGGTGGCCCGTGCAGGCGGCCGGGGCCGTGGCGGTGCAGGCTGCCCTGGTTCCCACCCGCCGGGCCCGGCGAGCTCGCCCACGCCCGCACGAGGGCCAGGCGGCCCCACCAGCGGCTCCGCAGCCTCCTCCCCTCGGGCTCGCGGGGTTGCCTAGCAATCCGACAGCACGCTGCCTCGCAGACACACGACTTGGATGGATTTTTCCTATTTTTAATTTGTTTTCTGGGTGGGGATGTTGCGCCATCACAGGCGGAGCTCGGGGCTGCGGTGCGGGGCCGAGCCGGTGAGGGGGGCCGTGTCCCCAGGCCGGGACGGGCCGTGGCCCCTGCTCTGGGTGGTGCTGGGCTCTGGCCAGTGCCCGGCCTAGAAGGCCGGATGGTGCCCAGACACCCTCGAGAGCAGCTGGGTTGTCAAGGGGCGCGGGAAGGGCGGCGTCTGCACGTGCGGACGGGACCCAGCGCCCGGCCAGCTCCCCGCTGACTTTTCCCGCAAGCGTGGGAGGGGACGGGACGTGCTGCCAGAGCGCACCCCCCTCCCGGGAAGGCAAATGTCAGGGCTGGAGGCAGCGGGTCCCACACAGAGCTGCACTCTCGGGACGAAATACCGTGTCTGGAGCGCGGAGTGCGGGTGCCCGGCGGCTCGGCGCGTGGCCGGAGGTGGCCTGGGCGGGCGGCTCCACGGCAGAGCGGGGCCCGGGCCCAGAGCCGCTCCCAGGCGGGCCGCATCGCTCTCGGAGGGGTCTGGGCCGGCGGCCTGCGGTTCTTCAGCCTGAAACGCCACGTGGCGTCCGTGAGAGTGACCCCGGGCCACAGCCTGCAGGGGCACGCCCCAGAGGACTGAGGGTTGAGGCTGGGCCAAGCTGGCACTGGGGAGAAGACAGGGAACAGATGAGCTGCACAGGGGAGCAAGAGCGGAGAAGGGGCTGCCTGGGGATAAGGAAGAGCCTCTGGGAGAGGAGTGGAGAGCAGAGCCGTGAATGGCCAAGTCCACAGGCTAGTCGGGCCTTGGGGAGACCTTTCTGCGGGGGTGGGCGGGGTGGGCCGTGTGAGAGAGCGCAGGGCTGGGGTGCTCTGCTAGGCGGGGCGTGGGGAGGACAGGGACCAGGGCAGGAGAGGTGGGAGGAAGCACCGGGGCTGGGCAGGGAGGGGACAGGCCGGGAGTTCTGGAAGGAAAGCGCACAGGAGAAGAGGCCGATGTGGAGGGAGGCTGGAGACAGCCGTCGAAGCGCCTCCTCCTCCGGGACAGCCGATTGTCTGCCAGGAGCAAGCGTCAGGACGGGGTGGACCCAAGCTGGACCCTGCTTGGGTGTGAGTGAGGCACTCAAGGCAGCTGTGCCTCGAGGCCGGGCGTGTGGGGGGCACCCTGGCCAGCCGGGGCGAGGCCAGGACCAGGCGCCGCCTCCCTCCATGACGGCACTGAGCTGGCGCCCCTGCCCTCCAAGGTGTCACCCTGACCTTGATCTTGTGTCCAGAGAGTCACCAAGCTGGGCCCTTACAGAAGCTGAGCGTGTGCACGTCTCGGCCTTTCTCGTGAAGAGCCTTCCCTGGGGCTGGGTGAAGTTGTTCCTCCGGGCAGTCACGTGGGCAGGCAGGACCTTCTCCACGCCCTGTCGCTCAGGCTGTGCCCAGAGGGGAACCCCAATATCCAGCAGCGAGGCTGGGCGGCCGCGGGCAAAGGAAAATGCTTATATATCTGTTCGTAAAGTACAACGTGCGTGTGTGTGTGTGTGTGTGTGCATCCACTTTCACAAGCAGGTGATGACCCATTAAGTGACCTTATAACTAACGTGTATAATTTACAGGACCCCTTTGCAGGGAGTCGGGCCCAGGCCGGAGATGCCCGTGGTGTCTGTTCTGGGAGGCTCTTGGCAAGGCCGCTAGGGTTTTCTGGGGACCGGGGGGGGGGGGGGCACCCCAGCTGGGACGTCTGGCAGGTTGGTGGGGGGAGGAGGCCGATCTGCATTTTCTGTTGCTGGCTCACCCTGGCCGCACTCCTGCCTCTCGGAGGACGAGGTGGAGACGGCTCCCGCGGGTGGCAGCGCGCGCACCGCTCACACCCAGGCTCCAGCAGGCCGGTGCGCGTGACGGCCCGGGCCACGGGCCCCTGGCGTGCAAAGGGCAGAAGGTGGCAGAGGCATTTTGGTGACAACAGCTCTCCGTGCGTGTGACTGGACACAGACAAGGCCCCCACGAGCCTTGTCTCCCCGAGCCCGTGGCTCCCCTCCCCGCTCACGACCGCGCTGTTTCACCCGCCCGTCTCCGGGTCTCCTTCATGCCCTGCTCCTCTGCTCCCTGCCACGGCCCCCGCAGCTTCCAGTGCTTCCACGGCCTGCACCGCGCGTCTTTATTTTACTCTCACGTCTGATTGTTCATTCAGCAAAGGAGGGATTTCAGGCCGGAGAACATCCTCCTTCAGGGCTGCGAAGGCCCGGCCCGGCCCCGCCCGGCCCCGCCCGTGCTGCTGAGCGTCCGTCCTGAAGCCCCTTCTCGCTCTGCTCTTGAATTCTTTTTCAGGAACCTGGGAACTTGTAGAAACTTGTTTTGCCCCCCGAGTTTTGCTTTGCACAATCGTATGCCTCGATGTGGGTCAATTTCCATCCGCCTCGGGAGAGCTTAGAAATTCATTTTTGGGGAAGTGTCTCCAGGCCCGCGCCGGCCTCGCCTCGGCTCGCGCGGCGGTCGGGCCTCCGGGACCGGCCCGCGCTGCTTCCCACCCTTTCCTCCTCTCTGCCTTTGCACTTTGCATTCGGGGGCTCCCCTCACTTCTGTCTTCCAACTTGTCTGTGAGGTTTTGTTTCTGCTCTCAGGCTTCCAATTTCCCAGGCTTTTTTTGTTCTCTGAATGTTCTCCTTAAAATAGCATCCTGCTCTTGGTTCACGGCTGCAGTATACTCTCTGCTGTCTTTGGGGGCACCAAAAAAGACGATTTCTGATACTTTCTCCTCCCAGCTGAATGTCTGTTTCCTCTAAGTTATACCCCCGCCCCCCATAGGTTGTCTTGTGGCTCTTCAAGTTGTTCCCAGAAGTCGGGGAAGGGTGGGGTGGGCCTGTCTCTGGGTGTCCCCATCGGGACACGCCTCTGCTCTCCCCTGGGAAACAGCAAAGTCCACCCTCAGGCCTCGGCCTTGCTGCCTGTCAGGGGACCACGGGGGAGACCAGGCTGCCCAGGGGCACGGCGCTGGGGTGCTGAACAGGCCCTCTGCAGGGTGCGGGGTCCCCCTCCCCGACTACCCTAGGCTCCTCCTTCCCCAAGAATCCCCTCAGGTTGCCCAGTGACCCCCCCCACCTGCACAGGCCCCCACCGCTTCTGAGCCGGTGCCCACTCAGCACCCAGCTTCCCGGCAGCACCGGGCTTGGCCCCCACCCGCTGCCCACATGCCGCCGTCCCTCTTTTCACGGGCCCTTGGGGGTTTACACCTTAAAAAAACCTCTTTTGGTTGTTCGAGTGGGGTTTTCAAAGGGAGCAAAATTAGCTCTGTGCGTTCGGTTGTCATTTAGCCCCCAGCGAAATCTCCTTTGGTTTTTTTCCCTAATTATTCTTGGAAAGGGCTGTTCCCAGTTCCTCCTCCATGTTCTCACTTAAAAAAAAAAAAAAAAGGCTCCAAATCAGAGGCTTGTAAAATTCTCTTCGATGACATCCCAGCCTGGAAAACCCCTGGTTATCCTAAAGTGAAGACAGAGAGGCCCCCCGCCCCCGCCCCGCGTCCATCCCGGTCAGGCGCCCCTTCTGCCGCAGCCGGACAAGGAAGGACAGTCCCCTGGGGACAACGAGGCCAGCCTCCGAGGGCCTGTCCCTGGGGCCTGTTGGGGGGCGCGTCCCGATGTGCAGGCCTGCGGCCCCGCCCACAACCGACACCAGCTTCCAGCCACGCATACAGGCGCCTGCGTGGGCCTACTGTGTGCTGAGTGAAGGCTGGGTCTGGTGTCACTGGGGACCAAGATGTGGTGCTGCCTTCGGAGACGTGATTTCACGACCTGCCCATGAGGCGGGAGTCGGCCTACGGGGAGGTGGGGGGGAAGGTGGCGGGCACGGGGAGGCCAGACCCCGACAGCCCGGACATCTGGCAGCAGAGGACAGGCAGACAGACAGCAGGTCCTCAGAGCAGGGCTGTGCAGATTTCAAGTACGGGGCCTGGGGAGTTTCACCCAAGCGGGCAGCTGCCGCTCCGGCCGGGCTGTGGACAGAGCATCCATGTGGTGTTTGGCTGTGGGACGAGCGCTGCTCGCAATGGCACAGCATGGCCCCCGCCGGCCAGGGCAGATCAATGACCCAGGCCGGTCGAGGGACTGAAATGAAAAGGATCAGGCTCGTGAGTGGACAGGAGCCACTGTCTTGGCCCGTCTCTCCCCAGGAAGGCAGCTGGCCGAGCAGAGCCCATGCAGGGCACCCCAAGCTCTGTCCTTCTGCCCGCCTTGGAATCTTCCAGGCTTCCGCAGGCCTGGGATTCCAGGACATGCTTTCCTGCCTCCCACGGAGAAGCAGGGCGTCGGGCGCCAGGACTCACACCGTCCAGAAGGGGCGTCCAGAGCACACGCACCCAAGGCCGGGCTTCTAATTTGTGTTCAGGTTGAGCTGTCTTTGCCCCAGAGGGGGAGGCTGCAGGCGCCTGCGCCCCCTTCTTCTGTCTGAGAAACTGGCCCTGCCCCAGCGGGCGGTGCCGTGTGGGCCGGCCAGGCCTCTTGCCTGGATCTGTGCTGCAGGCCGGGCCAGACACCTCGCTGCCCGGGGGGTCTGCTCCGGAGGGCACCCACCTCACCTCCCTCAGCCCCTCGGCCTTCCAGCCACTCCCCTCCAGGACAGAGGCCCGCCCAGCCCCACCAGCCTGTCCTCCAGGCAGGGAGGCTGGGGAAGGGCAGGGGTCAGCGGCTCTTCTGATTGAGGCAAACCCTCGGCTGACCTCTGACAGGCTGCCCCAGGGCAGGGGTGTTTGATCCCCCGGCTGGGCGCCCTGACCTCCCCGCAGCCAGGCCCCCGCGGGTCACCCCCTCCTCCGGGGGGGCACGGCCTGAATTTCAGGCCCGGGCGGCGAGGGGTGCGTGGGGGGCTCCGTGCAACCCCTGGGCGGAGGCCGGGGGACCCACCCCTGCTGCCCTCACCTGAGACCCCCCGCGGGGTCCGGGCTTGTCCCATCCGGCCGGGCTGGAGGAGCCAGGCCAGAGCTGCTCGCCCCCCGCTCGCCGGGCGGGAGGGGAGGCGGGGCGGGAGGGCGGCGCTCGCGGCCGCGGCGGGGCTCGGGGGTCCCCCGCCCGGCCCACCTCTCCGCGCCCGGGCCTCCTCCTGGGCGCGGGCCCGGCCCTCCCCGCCCTGCGCGCCCGGCCGCGCGCCCGCGGAGCCCCCCTCGCCGCGCGGGCGCCCGCCGCGCCTCCGCCGCGCGCTCCAGCCGGGCGCGCCGGGCCGGGCGCGGGCGCGGGCGCGGGCGGGGCGCGGAGCGGCGCGGCGCGGGCGGGGGCGCGGGGCGGAGGGAGCGGGAGGCGGCGAGCGGCGAGCAGCGCGGAGCCGCGGGGCAGCCCGGAGCCCGCGGACCTCCCGACAGCGGCCCGGCCGGCCCGCCCGCGGCCCGAGGAGACGCCGCCGACCGGCCCGCGCCCTCGCCGCGCCCTGGCGAGCCGGACGCCGCTGCCCGCCGCGCGGCCGCGATGCAGCCGGGGCATGGCCGCCGGGCGCCCGTCACCCGCCGCGGCGCGCGCTGACCCGTGAGTAGCCGGCCCGGCCGCGCGCGCCGGCCGCGGGGTCCCGGGCGCGGGGCGGCGGGAGGGCCCGGCCCGGCGCGGCGCGGGGGCGGCCCGAGGGCGAGCGGGAGGGCGGCGCGCCCCGGCCGGGTCCGCGCGGGGCCGGGGCTCCGGGCCCGGGTCCGGGCGGCACGTGGCCCGCGGGGCGGGGGGCGCGGGGGGCGCGGGGCCGGGTCGGCGCGGGGGCGCGGGGGTCCCGCGTGCGCGGCGGGGCCGGCGGCGGCACAATGCCGGGCGCGGGGACTCCCCGGCGGGGACGCGGGGCGCGCCCGGGTCGCGTCCGGAGCCGGCGGGCGGGGGCGGGGGTTGGGGGGGCGGCCCGCAGGGTGCCGCGCGCCCCGCCCCAGGCCCCAAGCCCCGCGGGCCCTGGGGGGCGCCTCGGAGGAGTTGGTGACCCCAGCCGTGGCGGGGACGCGGGCGCCGAGGCCCCCGCGACACTCGGCCCGCAGAGCCCGCGGGTGGGGGGCGGGCGCGGCGCGCGGGCCTGGGGCCGGGCCGGGGCGCCCCGGGCGCTGCGCTCCGAGCGCGTCGGGGAGGCTGCGGCTGAGCCGAGCGGCCGGCGCCAGGGTGGCCGAGCCCATCCCCGGGCCCAAACTTTCAGCCCCGGGCGCGCGGGAGGCCGCGGGCCTCCGGGGGCCCCACCTGGCCCCACCTGGCCGGCCCCTCGGGAGCTGCCTGCGCGCGCGGCACCTGCGGGCGGCGCCATGTCGGAGGCGCGGGCGGGCGCTGGGGCCGTCGCCCACTCCGCGCGGGGCAGGCGGGCGCCAGGGGCGCAGGGGCGCTTGGAGCCCACCCGCCTGAGGCGCTGCGGGGCCGGGTCTGCCTTCCTGGGAGTCCAGAACTTGGGCCTCGCCGGCCTAGGACCCCGCAGGGGAGGGCGCGAGCCAGGAAACTCTCCCGCAGGAGCTTTCCAGGTCCGAGGAGACCAGGTTTATTTTTCAGTGGTCAGTGTTAAAGGGGCCTCGCGGCTCGGCTCATCCCCAAGTCCAGACACCCCTCGGTGAGGGCAGCGGAGGGATGGAGGGTCCGTCCCCCGCACACCCGGCCCTGCTGCTCCCCCAGTGAAGCTGCTCCCCCCGCCTGGCCTCCCCGATCACCGCACTCGGGGTCGGCCTGGGTGCGCCCCGGCCGGGCACTTGGGCGGCAGCGGGGGCCCCTGGCGCGGGCTGGCCGGGGCGGGGTGCCCCAGCGGGAAGGCCGCTCGGCCTGCAGGAAAAAGGAGAAGCATGAGCCCGCGGCCGCGGAGACCCCGCGTGAGTGTGCGCGGCGGGTTTGGGCGGATGTCTTAATTAGGCTGCGTTGTTAACGGGATAGCACACTAATTAAAACCAGACCCTCCAGGTGAGCGAGCGCTGTGAGGGGAGAGAGGGAGCAAAGTTGCAGTGAAAGCGCCGCCGGGTGAGCTCCTGCTGCGGGGGTGGGGGTGTGGGGGCTTCCACCGCGTCAGGGAGTCACGGTCGCGTCCCCCTCCCCACTGCCACCTGCTCCCGGGGCCCCTTCTGCGCGGGGACTGGCGCGGTCACCTTCCTGGGGCTGAGGCCTCCCCTGCGTGGGCACCCCACACTCTCCTGGAGGCGACACAGCCCCTCCCTCCCGCTTGGGAGATTCCAGGAGGGCAGGGCCATCCCTGTACCCCAAAGGGCAAGTTGAGGGGGGCCCTGCGCCTTAGGGAGCAGGGGCAGAGCTGAAGGGCTGCACCGGGGCCTTCGGGCTTAGCGGCTGGGCTTTCCAGGCAGGCGTCCATTCCCCACAGAGACCCCCTCCCACAAACAGGGCCTGAGGCCATCGCTCTGACCCCCCTCCAGGGGCCTGTGGCTTAGAGACCAGCGTCCACTCCAGGCCTCGGTTGTCTCCGATACTGGACAGGCCAGGCCAGTCGCCGAGGCTGGGCCTCCCACTCTGCTGTGTCCTCCCCGGCGCCCCAGCCCCGCGCCCTCGGCAGGAGCCCCAGCAGGCCGGGGTACCCGCCGCCCTTCCTCCCGACAGACCCCGGCCCGGGAAGGCGCGGGTCTCGGCGGCCGCGCAGGTGCGCTTGGCCGGCGGCAGCACCAAGGACAGGGCCAGGGACCGGCTGCCCGCGCGCCTCTGCCACTGTCCGGGGGCCGCTGGGGGCGCTGCGCCCCTGGCCCTCAGCCTGCTGGGGAAGGGGAGGCCTCAGAGCTGGAGCCTGGCAGCCCAGGGCCAGCTCCAAGGCAGATTCTAGGAGGGAATCCGGGTGGGAGGGGCCCTGGGCACTGCTCGGAGGGGAGAGGCCTCGTCGCCTGCCTGGTCCTCAGCTGGGAGCATCGCTGTGGCGCATGGAGAAAAGGAGAGGGCTGTGGGCTCTCTGGCGTCTGGGAGGGCCTCCCCGTGGCCGCAGCCGGGGAAAATGCCACTCCCGGTTCTGGATCCCCGCCAGCCTGGTGGGCACCGGGGCTGCCTGGACCCGCCATCTTTTGGGGGCCACCTGCTCTACATGCCCTGCCCCGTCCAGCCACCCGGGGCCGGTCCCCTGTGACCCGCGGGAGTCGGAGGCGCGCAGCCAGAGCTGGGGAGGCCGGGGCGCGGGGCGGCCCCCCAGGAGCGTGAGGGGGCAGCGGGGGCGGCAGCCTGCAGGGAGACAGCGCCGAGTGCCAGATGCAAATTGAAATGTTATTTTTCAGGGCTTGCCTCCTCCAGCCCTCGCCGGGCGGGCCCGCGGGCCGCTTGTCTCCCCGTGTTTATTTATCTCCACACTCCCGCCTGACGCTCTGGTATAAAGACAAATGGATCCTGACACAGCTGACGTCGGGCGAGGAGTTTTTTATTTTTAAACAGTGAAGGGGAAAAACCATCCTGAAACTTCCCCCGTAAATGCCTCTCCGGCACCTGCCTCCCTGCCTCCCCGCCCCTCCGCAGCGGCCGCTGCCCGCCGGGCGCCGCTGGAGAAACACACCCTGCCCGCACCGCCACCTCTCTGATGGCCGCGTCTCCCCGTGCCTTCCCGAGGCGGCCCCGGGTCCTCGCGGGAGACGCGCCGCAGCCTCGATGTCTTGTTCCCCGCGGCTTCTCTGAAGTCGGTGTCTCCGAGCCACGCCGCCTCTTCTTTATTTATAACCTTCTGGTTCCTTCTCCTCTCGCTCACTGTCCATCTGTCTCTCCCCTCCCCGAGGCGAGCCTTTCTCCCCCTGTTCCCCCTGCAGCTGTGGGCACACGGGGGGTGGGGCGCTCCTGGTGACCGTGGGAGTTGGGGTCCGCGCCCCAGAACAGCTGGGTGGTGGTGACAGTCGAACGGGCAGGGGTCTCTCCTGTGTGGGGTCCGCAGGCGGGTGGGGTGCGCCTCCTGTGAACACACGCCTCGGGATGTGGGCGTCGGGTGCGGGAAATACTCCCCCCGCGTTGGTGCAGCCCACGTGGGAGAGCTGCCTGCCCCCGGCCTCTCTGGCGCGCCCCCGAAGCGACAGTGCGCCCCAGAAGGCGGTTTGCGAGGACGGAGCGCACAGAGGCTGCTGCGGGCAGCGTTGCCTCCTGCCGTGCTGCTAGCGCCCGGGGGTGGCCAGGGCAGGGTCCCCACGGCCCGGGGAGGGGCTCTCGCGGTTTCGGGGCCTGGAGCCGCGCGGAGGCGCGTGAGGGAGTCTTCCTCGGCCGCGGGGTCGTCCCGTCACACCCCGCCGGGCGGGGCGGGGTCTGCGGGTGTGGGGTTCCCCCGAGGACCACAGCAGAGCAGTTCTTGGTGCAAGTTTTTTTTTTTTTTTCTTTTCGGTTTAGTTGTTCAAAGCCAGAGCACGTTCCCAGCAGGAAAAAACAAAGGGCGAATATACATGTTTTTAGCAGAGCGGCACCCCTCGCTCAGCGGCTGTCCTGGGAGCTTTCTCTCGAGGTTCCTGGAGAAGAGAGGCCTGGGAAGCAGCCGCCCTGCACCCCCCGAGCCAAGCTCCCTCCCACCCGCTCCTGGTGCCCTGCGCAGGCCGAGCTGGGTGCTGGGCTGCGACCCAGGTGAGGCAGGCGGTCAGGTGTGTCCATTTTAGCCCAAGAGACAACAGTCCCACCAGCGGGTGAAGACACGACGTGGGGTCAGACACCTGCTACCTGCAGTTTCACCAACTTCCTTTGGGGGGGCCAATGGGATCCCCGCCGGTGTCTTTTGGGTGGCAGCGAGGAGGACCCCCGGTGCCGTCATTCTCCAAGGCGGCTTGTCTTCCTCCCAGCCTCCCTGCACCAAAGCAAACTGGCAAAAGGTAACCCGACCACGCGTGCGCCCGCCGCGGAGGACGGCCACGGTGTAGCCGAGGCTCTGGAGCCCGGGGCCTCCCCCCAGATTTGTGTCTTTGGCGCCAGGCGAATGCCGCCTCCCGGCTGGGCACCGTGTCTCGAGGGGGCCTTCTCTTTGGCGAGGGCGGCGGGACGCAGCGCGCGCTGGTGTCAGCAGCGAGGCCTGTTCATGGGGAAGCGGAAACCTGTGCTGACGCCGCAGAGCGTAAGGCCGGCTCGGAGTAAGGGGGCCGGTGGCTCGCGGAAGGCTCTGAAGAGGGGCCAGCTCGTAGGTCCACTTAGAAATCATTTCTCAATAGAGTTTAAAAGTTCCAAGTCCTGACTGAAGGTAAGTTAGAGCTTTTCTACTGGACTGTAGAGAAAGTTACTCCCAATTTTCCTGGAACTTTTAAGCACTGGGTGCAGGACTGCGCTGCAGCATCTGGGCTCAGAGCTTCCCTGGGTTCCAGCAATCCACACACCTGCTGGTGCCCTCCACCGTGCTCCCTGCCCCCCACTGCTAGCCCCCCTAGGCAACGTCGAGAAGGCATTATAATTGTTTGCGGCACAGAGGTATTAGGATGGCTTTTTAATACTTCATACAAGACACCCCCCTCCAACACCTTGGGATGCAAGAAGAAAAAGTCACGTGAGACGGATGCTCTAGTCTGGGGCTGCACACAGGCTACCGTGGGGGGCCCCACGTGCCCCGCGCTCCCTGGCATCCTCTCTCCTCCCTGGAGGCCTGGACCAGATCTTCACGGGCCTCCTTACCAAGCTCTCCCGAGAGTGCACATCTTGGCTGGTCTTCTGGCAGCCGGTCTCTGAGAACCGCCCTCACCCCCGGGGCACACACACTCAGATGCACATTTAAGTGGCTGCCACTTCGAGGCAAAGCTGTTAATTACCTTCCTAGAGACTTCCAGGCTGTCAGGGCTGGGGCAGACGTGGCACCTGGGGCGGGCAGGGGCTGCGTGGGGGCAGCGCGGCACTTGTACAGAAGCTGGCACGCAGGAGGCCCACGGGCTGGCGGTGAGCGCGAGCGCCGTCCGGCTGGTCGAGGAGCGGGTCAGGGAAGTGGACTCTGCAGCGTCCTGCGGTCAATGAGACGCTGCAGCCGGCCTCTTCCATTCTGCAAGAGTGGCCTGGGGGGCTGAGAGATGGGGGTGCTAGGGCGAAGCCGGCCTGTTTTCCACGATGGAGGAACAAAGGAGAGTCCTGCACGCTGCCCCTCTGAGTCCTGCGGCCCCAGAGCCCGGGGGCGGCGGTGCAGACCCGCTCTGTCCCACTCGCCTCAGCGTCTGCTTCCCAGGACTCAGCTCGTGAAAAGCCGAAACCCAGTTTTATAAAACCCTTTGGGAGTAAATGGAGTCTGCGGCCTTTCTGCAAAGTCCAGTCTGTCATCCAGGGTCCTGGGGTGCGTCAGGCATAAGGGCTGCTGCAGGGCGGGCAGGAGGGACTGACCCAAGTGCACTGACTCTGGGTCCCTGCAGCGGGGCTGGGGCTAGGGGTCTCCCCCTTTCCCTGTGTCCCCAGCTGCTCCCAGCGGGGCTCTCCGCAGGCATACGCACCAAGCGCCTGGGAGCCTTAGCGGGAAAGTGATGTGCAGGAGGAATTTAAGGTGAGAATTATTGTGTCCCATGGTGTAATATTATCATCAACACCCCAGCAGCCAGTGCCACACCCCGAGTTGGGGCACAGGCACTAGCTGATACGGGATGGCTGTGAGACTTTCCCCCACGGCCACGGGGGATGTAGAGAAGCTGGGTGCTGGCCTCTGTTGGATGGGGGAGCCGGATACCCTTCCCCTGCCTGCGAATCCCTTGCGATGTGTGGTCACGTGTGGCTGAGGGCGAGGCCACGGCGCCTTCTCCCGGGGCTGTTGTCTAGGCCACGGAAGGAGAGTCCACGTAGCGGCCGTGGTCTTTGGACTCTTTGGCCCTCCTGGCCCCAGACCGGGGTCTTGCCGAAATCCCCCTGACTGCCGTGCTCACTGACTGGTCGCTACGGGTTGCCCTGCCTTCCAGACTCACCTGTGCTCAGGTGCGGGGGTGAATGCCACCTGGGCGCGCTCCCCACTGGGACGGAAACCCCGATTTAAAAGTAGAGCTGCCTGTGCAAAAGTGGGTTGTGGGCAGGCCAGGACTCACGTGCTGGAGACGTGGCCCCAGCCTGCACGGCGCCATCCTCTCCTGGGAGTCACCCTCCAGACCAACTGAGGGAGCGCGGACCCCTCCCTGCGGACAGGGAATGTTTTGCTCAAATCCTAAGATGAAAACCACATGATGGGACTTGGAGAATTCTGACCCTGTAGGATAATTTCTCAGAAAGTGACGAGCACTGGGGAGTGAGGGCTACAAAGGAAGCGTTGGGGAATAATGAGGACGACAGTGCTTACCACTTTGGGGTGCATTAACATACATGAAAATTACAGAAAATATTAAGCCTGCCAGCCGGGCGGGAGGCGTGCTCGGAGCCTGAGGCCTGGCCTCCTGGCCGCTCTGCTCTGGGCCTGTGTGCCTCGGCCTGCCGGCTCGTGCACGCTTGCACACACAGTGAGGGGAGAGTGGAGACGTATTTCCTCCCCAGTGGGGTCTTTCTGTTACAGGGCAGGGAGAGGGTCACCCCAGAACTCCCAAACCTGCCTGCTCTAAACAGGTTCTGCCACCCTCCGCATCAAGACAAAACATATAGATGGAAAAGAACTTTATTTTATTTTTTTAAAGATTTATTTATTTATGCATACAAGAACTGGGGTACAGGCCAGAGGTGTGGGGGGGGTGAGAGGATTCACCAGAGACAGAGCGGGGAATAGAACAGGCAGACAGACTGAAACACACTGTGAGGGGAGCAGCGGGGAGGCAGGAGAGGTCTGCTGCGCCCTATGGGTAGCTCCCTGTCTGGGGATCGAACTCGTGCTGCAGAGGCTGCGGACAGCTTCATAGTGCAGTGCTTAATCCCTTGTGCCGCCAGGGAGGCCCCGGAAAAGAACTTTAATACAATCAGTGTGCAATACAGGCAAGGGGAAGAATATAGTTTCCAAACCAAGCACCTGAAGTTGCCCGTCCCCTCGTGGGTGAAAGTGTAGCCAAACGGGATCGGCCCAGAGCAAGGCCCGGAAGCTGCCACAGTCTAAGCACCTTCCGGCGGGAACCCATGGAAAAGGGTCAGAAACAGCCAGGCAAGTCTGGGAGGAGAAGAGCAAAATCAGATCAAGACCCACGCTGCCTCTGTCCCCTCCCCACGGTCTCACCGCGTCGGCTCCACCCATCCAGGACCCAGAAGCCAGCTTGGCCTCCTCCCGTGTCTCTGCGCCCTGCACTCCCCCAGGCTCCTCCTGCTCCCAGCCGCTTCCCTCTGCCTCCTCTCCAGTCCCCCCTCTTTGCTTAGCTCCACCCTCCCTTGGGTGGGGCAGGGAACCTGGAACCTCCTCTTTTGCTGGGGACCCCCGTTACACTTTCAGAGCTGCAAGGGGGGAATGGGGACTCGCAGGGACTGGCCCCCTTCCAGGGGTCTGCCAGGGGAGCTGGGGTCTGGGAGGGGCAGGGCTCACCCCTGGGCGCTGTGGTCCCTGAGCCTGCCCGGCCAATTGGGCTGTGGCACCCCCTCCTGCCCCCCAGCCTCTGTCTCCTTTGACTCCTACTTCCCTGCACCCCTGCTTCACGGTCAAAGTCCGCAGACGTCCCCAGCAGGACCCAGGTGAGGGGCTGGTGTGCGGGCTGAGCAGCGCTGGGTTCAGAGCAGCAGGAGGAAAGATGGACAGTTGCTCCTGCCCCGCTGGGTGGACAGTTAAAGCCGGCCTGGCTGCAGGAGCCACGTCGTCAAGAGTCAGACTGCACAGAATCCACCAGTCACGGGCGCTTAGATGGCAGAGGAGACAGGACGCGGCTTCCTGAGGTCTCCTCACAAGTGGGGGCCCTGGGGGGTGATCTAGGGCCTGGGGGTGAATTCTGATGGCACGTGTGCAGGCCACCCAGGCACCCGTGGGAGGGTTTGTGGTCAGAACAGTGGATCCCAACCTGAGAATAGAGGTGTGTGCGCGTGTGCACGTGCAAGTGCGTGTAGGTGTGCAAGTGCACTCGCTTGCACGCAGCATTTGTCTGTGCACACGTGTGTGCGTGTGCTGTGGGCGCTTCCCGCCGGACACCGGCTCCTTTGGCCTCCAACGCCTCAGCCCGCCGGCCCAGCCGAGGCCCCTCCTTGTTTGTTCTGCGTCTTGCTGGGGTCTTGGAGACTCGGCCAGTTTCCTCAAGGAAACTTCGTCTTGGTGGAAATGAGATGCCAAGCGCCGCCGCCCTCCCGCCGGCTAATTGCTGACGTGATCCCAACACCCGCCCGCCGTCCCTGGAAGCGGTGCTCCCGCCCCCGGCCGCGGGCCTGGCTCCGGGCGCCCCACGTGAGCCGGCGGGGCCTTCGCTGCCATTCAGCCAGCCAGCACGCCAGCCCTTCCATTACTCGGATACTACAATTATGTGCGCCGGAAGGCTGAAAGGGCCATTTAGGATTTTTTCTCCCTTAAAAAAATAATCCTTTTTTCACAGCCATGTGCGCGGCCCTCCAGCCCCGCTGCCCGACACGCCCGTGGCGGCCGTCAGAGCTCCCCGCTGTTGGTCACGAACAACGTGCCAGGCCGGGGTGGGCGGCCCCCGTTGTTGTGCGCGGCCCCCACTGTTCTGGCCAGCGGTTTGCAGACTCTCCAGGCGCCCGGGACCCTGCCGCGGGGCCGTGGTGTGTGTGCAGGCGGGTGCACCCCGCCGCGCGGGAGGGGGTCCTGGCACGGGAGGCTGCTCCTTCTGGCCTTCGAAGAAGGGCCACGCTGGGCGGCCCCTGGGCACCTGCCCCCGGCCGTGGTGTGGGCCGAGAGCTGCGTTCACTCCCCTGCTGCCACCTGCGGGGCGCTGCAGCCCTGAGGATGCGCCTCCTGCAGGGGTGTCTGGACCACCCCCTGGGGAGGGCGGCGAGTGGCGGTTAGGACCCTGGCTGGGGTCCCTGGATCTGGAAGGCCCCACTCAGGATTCCTGGGAGTGGGTGCTGAGGCAGCCGCGCACACGCGTGGGGGTCACCCCGGCATGGGGTCACCCACGGAAAGCACCAACGCTGTGGACAGATCCTCCCTCGAGGTGGTCGTGTGTCCCCCTTGGAGGCAGTTGGAGGCCTGGAGGTAGCCGCTGCCTCAGCCACGCACCCAGAATCTCCTACAGGCCCGACTCGGGGGCCTCCTCATCTCAGAAGGGAAGGGCCGCCCCACGGCACCAGCCGACAACCCGACAACTCACAAACTGCTTTTTTGAAACTTCCCGAGGTAGCCGTGGTTACCGGCCCGCGTGGGTGGGGTCTCGGTGTCACTGTGGCCGGAGGAGTGGGCTGCGGCCCCGGAGCCAGTGCCGGGAGCGGGGAGAGCGGCCGGGGAGGGCCCAGGACCTGCGCGGGTTGTGCCAACGCAGGCGTCTGAGGCGCTGGAGACAGAGCTCGGCTCCCACGCTGACATAATTATAGCCGGGGAACAGAGAACACATTACCCCGGCCCCCCACCCCAGTGAGGGGTGTCTACGCAGGCGCTTGGGCCTCCACACTGGCTTCTCCCTGGCCCTGGGCACCTGCCGGGCCGGTGGGTCAACGCGGGGCATGGCCGCACCTGCTAACTGGGCAGCCTGTGCCAGGGCAGGCCGTCGGATGCGGGTTTCTGCCGGGGGGGGGAGACTCCGTGGTGAGGGTGGGGGGCTAGGTGGGAGACAGACCAGGATTCCTTGAGGCCAGAACCCCCGCTACGCCTCGGGCTGCTCTGGCTCCATGCTCCGTGGGGCCCGTGTCTCCGGGGCCGGGCTCGGCAGCGGGGGCAGAGAGGAGAGTTGTCTGCCTGGTCAGCGCTGCCCTAGGGGCTGACCGAGTGACTGGCCGTTTCTGTGTCGGGGGCCCGGAGGGCCCATGACCTGTGGGTTGTCTGCTGACCTGGGGTGGTGCTCTTCTGCCCTCCCCCCAGGAGGCAGGGCCGGCCAGGTCCGCGTGGGGTGCGCTGCGGGCAACAGTGGCCGGCGAGTGGGGGCGGCCCTGGTGCGTTAGCAGGCGACTCAGAGGCTCGATTCGGCCAGGGCTGGGGTCTCCTTCCTTGGAGCCCAGCAGAAGGGGGGACTGTGCAGGTCTCGGGGGGCTGGCGTCTGTTTCCTTCCTGGCGGCCCTGCTTGCCCGCTGAGCCCCTTTGGCCCGGCGGGGCTGGTGCAGCGCCTCGGGCCCAGCCCCCATCATGCTGGTTTTGTGTTTCCGGGGGTGGGAGGTGAGTGCAGACTCTGGTGAGCCCGTGGCTCAGGGCTTTTTCTGAGGAAACTTGTGGGGTTTTGAGGCCAGGAGCCCGGGCCCTCCTTCCTGAGGCCCGGCCACAGGGATCCTCCCAGGTGGCTGTGGTAGGCAGGTGGGCATTTGGAACACCCCTACTTTGCCACACAGGACATGGGGGGGGTTGCCCTCTAAGGCAGCAACCTCCTATCCGACCGTCAGCACCCCGACTTTCCTAGCCCCTTCCTGGGGCTCTCAGCAGCACTGATGGATGAGAGGTGCCGGCTCTTGCTGTGCCAGCACGTCTGTCTCCCTGCTGACTCTAGTGCTCCCAAGCCCGGCCTCCGGGACAGAGGGGCGCTCCCCTGCTCACAGGCGGTCTCCATCAGTGGGTGGTGGGAGCAGGGCCTTTGTCTGGGTCTTGCCTGCATCCCTGTTGCTCTCTCTGTGTGTGTTTGTGTGTGTGTGTGTACGAGCGCGCACACACACGTGCACACAGGAGACCGGGGGCCAGGGGCCGGGGAGGGGGGAGCTGCCCGGGGAAAGCTGGGCTGCTGCGGTGGTTTTTGGCCTGCAGAGGAAAGGCCCTGATCCTGCCCCAAGGTTGGCAGCCTGAGGCCATCCCTGCAGGTGCAGCTGCCTGAGCTCCCTCCCCCCGGGCTGGAGGTGGAAGGGCCTGGCTGGTGGCCTCACCTCCCCAGAGCCTTGGTAGGGGCCAGAGGGGCAGAATGCCTCCAGAGGGGGGTCTCAGCGGGGTCTCGGAGTCGCCCCTCCCCGCTGGGCATGGAGTAAGGAGTACACGTAATGGAGGGAAAAGCCTTCGGAGGCCGTGGGGCGTTTCTGAGACTGCTCAAGAGACCTGGAGGTGCCTGACCGGGCCGGGGCAGCCGTCTGCAGGGAGTCAGCTGGTGATTATTGATGCTAATGGAAAACAGAAGTGCGAGGGATAATTCAAGATGGCAGCTGGATCAATAGTGTTTGTACTTAGGCTGCGCGCGCTGCTGGCTGCTGGCCTTGGCAGGCCTGTTTCTGTGGAACCCAAGAATGTGTGGCCGCGGCTGAGGGCGCCACCTCGCCCGCCCTCCAGGAGAGTGTCGGGAGGCGCGTGCCCGCGTGCCCTGGCGCCAGGCCCGCCCTCCTGGGCCGCTCCCCACTGCACAGATGGCACCCCCGTGCAGAGAGCCCCTGCGGTAGGGCCGCGGAACCTGTTCAGAAAGGCGTCTCTGCGAGCAGCTGCTGCCAGTGTCCGCAGCTCGCGCATTTGCAAAAGGAGACTCAGAGTGACTGTTTCGCCCGAAAGCCAGAACGCAGGCCGCAGTCTGGTCGACCCGTGCTCCCGGCGCTGGAGGCCGCCCGGCACACAGTAGGTGCACCCAGTGCTTGCGGGAGAGGGGCTCGGGCTCTGCTGGGGAACGGGGCCTGTGCTGTGGGCCGGGCGGTCACGGGTGCCCCCCCACGGGCACTCCGCCTGGGACCGAGCGCCCAAGCTTCAGAAATGACCTTTGTGTCTAAGGTGCCTTACAGTAGGGTTTGCGCCGACCTCAGCTTTTGTGTTTAGTTGGCTGTGCCCATGTGGCCTCCTGAGGAGCCATGGGGTCACATGACCTTGGGCAGCAGTGGGCACCAGTGCCCGGTGGCAGTGAGGCCTGTTTTGCCCATGTTTGGGCTGGGGCTGCGGGCTTGGCGGTCAGTGTGCTGGCCACACTTGTCTCAGGCCTGCCCGGAGGGCTGTGCAGGGGGCGGGAGAGGGCCTGGCTGATGCCCCCAGAGGCTGCCTCAGGCCCGGCTCCAGAGCGGTCTGCCTCCCCAGGGCCTGGGCCCTTCTGGAGGGCCCTGGCCTGCACCCCACTGCAGAACCTTCTAGAATGAAGAAGGCCTTGTTCCTGGACTGACGGCCTCAGCCTCAGAAGCTCCCACGAGCTGCAAGGAGCGTTCCGGTGGTGTCTCGGCCCTGAGCTCTTGGATTCCTTCTATTCCAGTGACTGAAGGAGGAGCTCTGCCCCTCGCCTCCCCAGCGCATAGTAGGTGTTTAATGAGCTAGGATACGTGTGAGGTGCTGTTCTCTGGCTGAGAGCGAAGAGAGGCAGCTCTGGCTGCCTGTTCCCTGGCTGGTCACCTTACCCTGTACACTGATAGCTTGGGCCGGAGGGGAGCGGCTGCTGGGCCCGGCTGCGGCCCCCACCTGCCGGCTGCGGCCCCCACCTGCCTGCAGGCCTGGGGTCTCTTCCGGAGCCTGGTCACGTTCCTGTTTCCTCTGCTGGCGCTGGGGCCGGGCCGGCTGGCGGAGACTGCGCTGGGCCGGAGCCCGAACCTGTGCCTGCTGCCTGCTGGCGCCCGCCCGCTCCTCCCTCCCTCCCCTTCCCCCTCCAGTCATTTCAAAACTCAGGACACAAAAGAAACACACGGTAGGAGCCGCCTCGCAGGAAGTTATCTAAAGCGATCGGGCCGCGCTGGTCCCCAGAAATCAGATTATCTCAGAATCCCGTGGCATTAAGGGCGATGCCTCTCCCCGCGCCGCGACTCCCTGCCCTCCCGCCCTCCGCGCCACCCGCCACCCCGCCACGGAAGGCTTCCTGGCGGTGTCAGGCAGCGTGACCTGGTTCTGTAATAAAGAGGAGGCTTATTAGAATTAAGGCCTAACAGCGTTAAAAAAGCAATCTTTGCAAGATCGAGGCCCCGGGGGAGTTGTAAATTCTCAGCAAAGACCTCATTTAAGGAGCAGGAGCTTGACACGCCTGTGCGGGCGCACAAGGGCAGGGCCCCGCGCATGGAGGGAGGCGGGCCAGGGCGCTCCCCTTATCCGTGGGCATCCCCACTGCATCTCCCGCCTGGGGTGCCTGCACGTGTCCTTCCCCATGGGTGCTTTCGGCCTGCTGCCCCCTGCAGCTACCTATCCAGCGCGGGCACCATGGGCACCCGCAGCGCAATGCCTGCCCCGGGGCCAGTCATTCTAGAGTGAGGGCTGGGGGCCCCCTCTCTGCCCTGGTGGGCAATCATGACTCATCCGTGCGATGCTGCTGCGGGAGACTGGGGTCCGCCCGGGTGGGGGTGGGGTGGGAGTGCCAGGCCCCCTGTTGGTGGGGGCTGGGGGCAGGCCCAAGCGCACCGTCTGCCAGGGACGTCCTGGGTGTGCGAGGCCGTGGCGCTCATGCCCTGGGTCCTGGTCTGCGGCGGCTGCAGCCCAGGGCAGCCCAGACTGGCCAGGGAGCTCCCTGCGTCTCCCCTGGGGCTGACCACCACTCGGGCCTGACTGCCATGCGGGCCTCCACCTGCTCTAAAGGGCACCGACCCCACTCAGGGGCTCCACCCTCATGCCCTGACCACCACCCGGAGGCCCCCGACGCCACTGCCTTGGGGTTAGGTTTTAACATCTGCATTTGGGGGGCATGTTCTTCTCAAGGGTCACTCCGTGCCATGGCTGTCTCATGATGGGGGTGGCTTGAAAAGTTGGACCTCAAGGAACAGAGCCGGGGGCGGGAGGTGGGTGCAGGGCACATCTCCCTTGGAAGAAGACAAACCCCCCTTGTTGGGGCTTCCGGCTCCCCAGGAGAGCCTGTCCCCAGGAGGCGCCTGGGCCTGTCCCCGGCCTCTGGGGGACGAGGCTGCTCAGGCTGCGACCTGGGCTGCTGGGGGTGTGGGGGTGCAGGTGCGGGGACAGCCCCCACCCTTGGGACCCACCTTCCTGCCTTCATGCCCTGGGACTGCAGGGGGAGCGGGCTCAGGGTGTGGTCAGGGCCGCCCGTGTGCTGACCCTGGCTGAGGGCCGGTCAGTGCCCTCTGGGGTGGGTCCCGGAGGTTCTGGCCAGTCAGTCCCAGGCGGGAGCCCCTCCTCTTCAGGGGTCTGTTGAAGATTTCTTGGCAGTTCAGGGCAGAACCCCCCCTTCTCGTGATGGGGTCCCAGTGAGAACACTCATCCCGGGGGCGTCCCTGTGTGCTCCTCCCCTCCTGGTGAGATGGGGGTGCCGGTGCCGGTGCCGGGCAGGTGGCGCCGCAGGCCGGAGACGGGGCTGCAGGTGGCCGGCCGTTACCTGTGGCTGCTGAATGACCTTCATGAGCACCCGTGACCTTGGGCTTTCTTTCCTGGAGGAGGGAGGAGAAGGTCTTCCCCGACCCCCAGCCCTCGAGGGCCCCTGGGGAGGCGGTTTGCCTCTTGGGCTGTTGAAACAAATGGGGGGGGGCTGGGAAGGGAATCACAGCCCAGGCTTGGCCACAAGTGGAGGGCGTCTTTGGACGCTTCTCCGTGTGAAGAAGGAGTTTTCGGCTCTGCGGGAACGTTCATTCGCCTCCGAAACAAAGGGTGATGGTGGCGGAGCCGCTGGGTCCTGCACCCGCTTAACTCGGCAGGACCTGAAAGTTTCACAGGAATTGTTTTTCGGGTGACGGCCTCTGGGGGCCTCTGGGGTGCCTGGCACCTGCCTGGGCCTGGAGGCCAGGGGGTCTCCTGCAGGGGAGGGGGTGGGTGTCCGGGGCCAGGGAGCAGGATTGAGGGGAGCCGGATGGGGGCAGGTGAGGCAAAGGGGAGCCCCATGGAGGGAAAGGGGGCAGCCCCAACTTCACGTCCTTTGGGGGACCCGGCCCGGGGGCGCTGTGCCACCAGCCGGCGTCCACGTGGGGGCCGGTGGCCGAGGGCCTTCCCTGCTGTGCCACTGTAATGCGGGGGCTTCGGCCTCCAGAAGCTGTGATTTTGCCCAAAGCCCCCGCAGCCCTTGTCTGTGGCCAAATCCCGACACCAGACGCCGCAGCTACCTGGACGGGGGCGACAGCGGCCCCTGGCGCGGCACTGGGGCCTCAGAGCACCCGGCGGGGGTGGGGGGACGGAAACTTGGTGCCCGCTGGACCCGCTGCCCCTGGCCTCGACTGGCCCGCGTGGGGCTCCTCGCGAGAGGAAGCCGCAGCCTCCGGGAGGACCAGCCCCGCCGGGGAGGAGCAGCCTGGCGAGGAGGCGCCCGCGGTCTGGCCCTCGTCCGGGCTCGGAGGTGTGTGTTCCGGGACATTCCCGCCCCACAACCTCCCACTCGGAAGCCCCCACTCCAGTGTCAGACCCCTCCCACGCCTGCCCCCATGACGTGGTCCCCGAGTCCCCAGGGGACTTACTCTCCTGCTCCCCAGTGGGGCCTGGCCTGGGGCTCCTGTGCTTTTCTGGCTCCATGTCCCCCCAGGGCCCCTAACCTTTCTCGGGGTGTGGTCCCGGGCCCCCAGCAACCAGACACGGGGTTCTTGGAAATTGTAGGTTCCAAGCCAGACCCTGACCCGGGCCTGCTGGTCTGTGGTCACAGCTCCCGGGGCCCCCGGGGCGTGTTGTTGTCACCCAGCCTGGCCTTGGAGGTCTCAGGGCAGCCTCTGCCCCCAGGGGTTGCCTGACTGGGGGACAGTGGCCAGGACGAGGGAGGGGGCTTCATCCTGGCTGGGCCCAGCAGGCGCCGATGCGGCTGTGTTCTCCCTGCCCCGGCGCTGGGTTTCGTGGCCTTGACACCCCCCCACCCCCCCAGCCCTGCCGTGCAGCTACAACAGATGGGGCCAAGTTAGGATCTTCAAGGCGGGTGCTCTGGTGCCTGCCCCTGCACGGGGTCGCCTCCTTCGAGCTGGGGGGCGGTGCACCCAAGCGGAGGTTCTGGGTCTCTGTCCCCATCTTTCTGCCTCACAATCACCTGACGCAGGATGGGGACAGCCCTGCCTTCAAGTCTACTCAAATGGCTCCGCCAGGACCAATTTCTCCATCTGTAGCAGCAAAAGGGAAAAAAAATTTCCCTCCAGTGTGGAATTTTCCCAGTTATTTTAAATAAGTTTCATTTATTTGTGCTTGGCATTCAGAGAAGAACTACCAGCCTTGCACAGATGCAAATTTGGAGTCGTTAAAGGAATAGCACAGCATGGCGACCACACCGCCGTCCCCCCGCCACCCGCTCCCGCCCGGCTGCCGTCGGAGGAGGCCGCTCGGCGGGAAGCTGCAGGGAAGCAGTCGCCAACACACAGCAAGTCTCTGGAGAACTTGGGGGGCTGCGCCTCAGGGCTCATGGGCTCCTCCCAAACCGCTCCCACATTTCTGACGGAAAATAGGATTTAAAGAAAATCTGAATCCGAGCTCTCGCCAAGTACATCAGGGCGAACCCCAGCCCAGTGGATTTAGCTGCGTGTCCCCAGCGTCCTGTCTGAAGCTGAGAAGGGATGCAGCGTGGGGTGTCTTTCAGGAGAAGGGTGCGTCAGCTAGTCACGGCCGCCTGACAAGCAGGCCCGCCCGGGAGCCCTGGCAGCAGCTGCTCCTGCTCACCCGCTGCGAGCCAGCTGGGTGCCCTGCACATTGACCCCTGCCAGGCTGGAGGCTGGGCCTGACTGGGTTCTGCTCACCTGGAGTCTCGCCCTCAGGAAGTCTCGCTCAGGCTGGGCTCCAGGCACCAGCGGGGTGAGCAAGCCCTGTCAGGTAACAGCTGGTGCACCTGCTGCTTCCAGCCGTCTTTGGCGAAGTGTCCAGAGGGGGCCCTGATGGCGGGTGAGGACACGGCCCACCTCTTTGTGGGAGCAGCTATCAAGACCCAGTGCAAAGGGAGGACTTGCTTGGAGGCGTGAGTACTGGGGACGTTTCTGCAGTCGAAGCGGGGGCCGTAGCGGATGCAGGGAGGCTGGACTCCACCCGTCTCGAAGGCCTGACCTGGGTCATCAGAGGCCAGCCTGCTGGCACCTGAGTTTGGCCCTGCGGCGCGGCCCAGTGCTGCCAGGACCGCAGAGACGTGTCTGACATCAGCTCTCCCTCCCCGGTCTGCACCCAGGTGCCTGCGCTGCCTCACGTCCTGGCCTTGGCCTCTCTGCCTACCCTTGCTGTTGGGGGTCCCCTCTCTGCTCTCCCTGGATGGGGTCTGGACCACAACAGGCTTCAGCCCCCACCGGTCCTGACCCACGGGGTCCCCTGCACGGCCTCCATCTTTCCTCTCCTGCACCTCGTCCTCCTGGCCGGGGGCAGTGTGTGGCTGCCGCGTCTGGTCCTCTGTGGGGGGAGTGGGCCTTGGTGTTGGCCCTGGGCTCCTGCTCCTCTTGCCTGCCTACTGCTCCCAGGCATCCTGTCTGGTCCTGCCAGGAGGTGGGGGTGCCCTGCCGGCCCCAGGGCCTGCCTGAGACTCGGTCAGGCCCAGCTGCCAGGGGGAGCCATGCACTCCCTGCAGGAGCCCAGGGGAGTCCTCTCAGCCTTGGGAAGGTAGACGCTGGAGGGCCTTCTGCACAAAGCGTGGCTCGGGGCCCAGGGGGGCAGGTGGACGTGGGGCGAGGTGTCCCCGGCAGGCTGCAGGGCGGAGGGCCCTCCTGAACATGAAGGAGGGGCTGAGCCCCGGCCGGGTTTTCCTCCCTGGGACGCTGAGATGAGCGGGCGGGGGCAGCAGGTGGCCTCCGCCTCAGTGGGGGCGTCTGGATGCCCCAGAAAGGCCAGCAGGGCTGAGGAGCAGGACATGGGGTGACGGGTCGGAAAGGCAGCCATGCCTGCTCCCCCTGGCTTTTGGGGTGTGGAAACCAGGGAGCCGTGGCCCCGCGTGCACCCTTGCTGTCGGCCTAGGTCCCGTGCTGGGAGAATGTGGAATTACGGAATGATCTGGAAAAAACCCACAGGCCAACCAAATCCCCTGCCTCTGGTTTTCTAGAAGAAACTAGTTTTCC
The DNA here is from genome assembly GCF_014898055.3 of Talpa occidentalis. Classification (NCBI taxonomy): domain Eukaryota; kingdom Metazoa; phylum Chordata; class Mammalia; order Eulipotyphla; family Talpidae; genus Talpa; species Talpa occidentalis. The sequence goes on along the minus strand of NW_023605083.1, from coordinate 135,046,421 downwards.
TTCTCACCTTGTTTAACTGCTTACTTGCCAAGGCCAGGCCAGGGTGCCCCCCATCCCCGGGGGCTGTGAGGCAGACACCGTGGTGAGGGCTGGACCCTGCGTGGGCCCCCGGCTGGTGCGGTTAAAAGCGGCCGATTTCCTGGATTCTGTGGTGGCCCCGGCAGTGCTGGAACCCCCGCTGGGCCAGGGAGACGCAGTGACCCTCTCTGTTGGGCACGGTTGGGCCTGCCCCCAACCCTCGCCTCCCGCCCATCTGGCCCCCCCGCCGGCTCTCTGTCCCAGGAAGTGCGGGCGCTCCGGGGCCAGGTGGAGGGGCAGCAGGACTCCGAGACGGGCGGATGCTTATTTTTAGCCGTTGTGGGCACGGCCGCCGTGCTGGGCCAGCACAGATTGGTCCCGGTGGCCGTGGCCCAGGGCCACCTGCGTGCGGGGGGTCGGGCTGGTCGTCGGCCGGGGCTTCGTCGAGGAAGGCTCGAGACTCCTTGGGCCAGGAAGCACGGCCCCCCCTTCCTGTGTGGCCCCCACGCCCCCCACCCCCGTCCCAGCGCCTGCCCTTCCCTGGGCTTTCCGGGGGGGAGGCGGGCTGACCAGCTGCTCCGCGAGCCGGAGCCAACTCGAAGCAGAACCCGTGAGCCTCACTCGAGCGCGGCCCGCCCGGCCCTGCTGGGGACGCCCGCCTCCCGCCAGGGCCTTCGCGCTGGAAACCCGAGTGGGTTTTTCTCCACATTCCATCATTAAGGTGGTTTTTAATTGAGCTCATTCCCTCACGGTCAGTGATGAGGTTTTAAATAAGCCGCTGAGACGGGCCCGCGGGGAGTCCCCGCCGTCCCGGGCCGCCCGTTTGCACGCCCTGCCCTGGCTCTGCACCCGCCGGCGCTGGCCTCACCCGCTGTTTCCCGTGCTAGCCAGGGGGGTGGGGAGGCGGCGTTTCGGGGAGGCTGCATCTGGGCACGGGAGGAGGGACTTGCTTTGCGCGGCTCTCCCTGTGGGCGCCCTGTCGGGCCTCGGGTTCCGAGCGAGGAGCATCCAGGGAGTAGCCGCTCTGCGGGGCTGGACAAGCCCCTCCCTCCCAAGGTGGCCCGCGGTCCCGCGCGGGGGCTTCCACGAACCCCACTTCACTGATAGGTGGGGGTACTTGGGGAGGTCACTCCAGGCGGGCGGTGATGGGCGGGAGGTGATGGACGCGGCGGCCCCAGCTGAGGGCTGTGTACCGGGCCGGCCCGGCAGCCCCTCGCTACGTCTCTCCTACGACGTCTGTGTCCCCGCCACGTGGGTCACCTCAAGACCACACGCAGGTGCTGATGTCCCCTCTGTGCCGCGTCAGCTGCATCTCACGCATCGTCTGTTCAAGGGGCTAATTTTAAGGAATTTGCTCGCTTGATTATGAGGGCGGGAGGGCGGCTGCAACCCAGGCAGGGTCTCCTCTCCTCTGGCAACTTCCGTGTTTGCTCGTCAGGCCGTCAGGATTGGACGCGGCCCACCAGCCAGGATGGGGGCGTCTCCGTTCTTCAAGTCAGCTGAGGGCGGCTGTGAGGCAGCACCACGCGCCCCTCAAGCGGCGTCGGCCGGGGCGAGCCTGCTGGGAGGAGCCACTTAGCACTCTCCGTTGGGGCCGGCGGGTGGGTTCGGCCCTGGAGGTGTCGGGCTCTGCTCAGATCACAGAAACCCGGAAACCCTCTGCGCCCCGCGGGGAGGCGCCGGAGTAAAAATGGCTGCTCGGGCAGAAGCTTATGTCCCTCCCAGGAGCCGGGCGGCCCAGCTCTCCAGTGCCCGCTCGGCGAGGCTCCCTTCTTCAGAGGGAGGCTGGGACGTTCTTTCTTTGCTTGCTCTTGTGAGCCTCTGACCTGCTTCTCGAAGCTGGAGGCAGTAGCATTTTTTAAAAGTAACCCTGATCTTGTCACCCGTGTTTAAAACCCTCAAAGGGATTCCTGTGGCTTTTGGAGGCCGCTTGAGCTAGACCAGCGCACAGGCCCCTGCCCGGCCTGCCAGCCTCTTCCCGCAGCCCCGCCCAGGGTCCTGGCCCGCACGCACGCTCCTGCGTCCCCTCTGGCCTCGCCAGCAAGGGCCCCTCGCCTCCCCCCTACTCCCACAGGCTGTCACCTTGACACCACTCTCTCAGAACACCCTGACTTAGAGGTCCATGGTGTGTCACTTAGGTGACACTTAGGTGTCTGCGTCCGCTCTGGCCTCAGGACCTGCAGGACCCTGACTGGGTGGGGCTAGTTTGGGGCGCGGCTCCCCTGCTCCCCTCCCACTGGCTGACGGCCCTCAGGCCCGGCGCTTCCCAGCTCCAGGTGCACACGCCTCTGGGGGCAGCCTGGGCCGTGGTCCTCGGGGCTCTGCCAATATCCACACTAGTTGGAACCAGTGGGACTCAGCGTTGCTCCCCAGGGGCAGCTCGCACTGCCCAGAAAGGCAGGCGCTCCCCACATGCCTAGGTGGCCACCTGCGGTCTTGACCCCCGGCCACATGGACACCTGGGCCCAGGGGCGGGAGGATAAAAGGGCAGCATCACTGGGGGGTGGATTGTGAGACGGGAGAGGACGAGGGGACTGAGAGGGAGAAGCCAGAAAGAGCGTGGAGATTGGGGGGCAGGGAGGCTCCCCCCTGCTGCCCCCCTGCTGGCCTGCTTGCCCCAGTAATTGGCTTTTCCTACAGGGAGATTCAGACAGAGAACCCCAAACCAGGTTGTGCAGGAGGGGGACCAGCATTCTGGAGCAAGATGGGAAGGCAGAAAGCTCCACTGAGGCCCAGGCGAGGTGTCTGGACACTCTAGGTGGGGGCCCCGCGTTGGAACAGCCCATAGGCGGTAGTTTGGAGGGGCTGCAGCCAAGGGATGGAGCCGGCACCCCGCCCCTCCAGGGCTGGGGGCCCCGGGGCTGGCACCCAGGGGTGGGCAGGTGCGCGTCCCGAAGGCCTGGCCTGGGCCTCCTCCTGCTTTCTCTGGACTTTGTCCTTCCGTCTGCCGGGCCCCGAGGGGCACTTCTGGCGCCCGCCCTTCATTCTGAGAGCCGTTTCTGAGCTGGGGCGGCTTCTGGGGGGCTGGCCTGGCCCTTCAGGAACATTTAGTGGGGGTCAGCGGCTCGGGGTGAGGGTATCAGGTAAAAGCCAGGATGCCCAGCTGCACTTGAGGTTCAGCTATGTGGGCGTTGCTTAGAGTGAGCGCCCCCACCTGGGGCACCCACAGTGAAGGGGCCGTGGCCCCGTGGCGTGGAGAGGGGCCGGGCCAGCTTTGTGTCCACATGGGCCGGGTGGGCGCGGGGGGATGAGTCACCATCGGTCCCCTTTTCATCCCGGCTTGTAGAAAGTGTTCAGGGCGGTTGGTCATCTTGGAGGGATGGGCTGTGGGTGCTGGGGTCCTGCTGCTCCCTTGGGGAGCTCTGCTCCTGTGGGTGGGGGTGCTGCCCTGGGGTGCAGGCCCCGGGCCTTGCTCTGTCCTTGGGAGGTGGAGGCCAGGCCTCTGCACGGTCCTGCAAGCCTCCCTCCCTCTCGGGCAGCGTGGGGCCCCGGGCAGGCTGCGGGGCCAGGAGGTGCCGCTCTCTGCAGCCAGTTCAGGCCGCCCGGCCATGCTCCTGCACCCCGACTCGTGTAAGGCGTCCACTTGATGGACGGAGACGCTGCGCCGGAGCCTTAAAACTTAATTAAAACTATAGATCACGAATGTAAGACTCCAGGCTCAGTGCAGCCTGGTGGAATTATTTCCATACACTTCACTTGCAGCCGGAGTTTCTGTGACGGAAGGGGAGCGGGGAAGTCCGAAGCGAGATTAGAAACAGCTGCTCTGTGATCGCGGCGGGCTGAGGAGGACCTGGGCAGGGAGGGGGGAGGGTGGGTGGGGGGCAAGGCCTCCTCGCTGGGCTCTCCGGGAGCCTGCAGGCCACCGGGGCGGGTTTTACGGGACAAGCTTCCCGCACGCCAGGCCGGGCCGCCACGCCGCCGCCCACTCGGGCCGTGGGATTGGAAACCACGGAGCTGGCGTCTTCAGAGAATTGGGAGATGCCAGGAGCCCCTCGGGTCCTCAAGAGCCTCCAAGGCCGGATGCCGCCCGCCCCTGTCCAAAGGGTCCGAGTAATGAGGAACATCCTTTGCGCCCGCTAATGACAGGAGGCCCGGGCGGCTGCGGCGCTCATTGCCAAACAGATTAACTGCCTTGGTGCCGCCTGGCGCCCTCCCCCTCTGCTCTCGCAGAGCGCCCCTTCCCAGCCCGGCCTGCAGTCGGTCTCTTGTCTGTGACTCACAGGTCTCTGGTCCCCCAGCACGCCACGTTCTGCTTGTTAAACGCAGCCCGGGCTGAGCCCCGCGGGGCCCGGCTGCTCCTGGAGCGCTCGGGCTGGCCTGGGCTCCCTCCCGGGTGGGAGATCCGGGGAGCAACACTGGCTGCCAGGACCGTCCTGCCTGCTCGGCCCGCTCTCGGCTGGGCCCTCTCAAGTGCCCATCTGAGAATGAGTCCAGGCAACTTTGAGGGGCAGAGGGCTCGGGAGCAGCGCCCTTGCGGGGCAGACGCCCCTGCAGGCAGCTGAGAGCCCGCCCCTCCCTCTCAGACATTCAACTGCCACTCAAAAAGGGGGAGGGGGCAGTGGGACAGTGGTCGTGTTTGTCCATTTGCCCATCTGTCCATCCATCCATCCATCATCCATCTGTCCACCTACCCACTGTCCCACCCATATACCCATTCACCATGCACCAACCGTCTCGTCTCTGTCCGTCAATCACCCCTATAGCCACCATCTACTGCCCACCCGTCCTTCCAGCCATCATCTACGCACACACATCCGCCCACCCGCCATCCGTCACCCACCCATCTGCCTGCTCTTCACCCACCCAGACCCCGCCAGAAGCCGTCCTTAACCCCTGGCGCCCTGCTTGCAACAGGTGCCCAGGACACAGCAGGTGTAGCAAGTGCAGGCTGGTGGGTTAAAGGGAGAGCTCACCTGCATACGCCCAAAACAGTGGAGCGCAAGGTTGAGACAGATATTTTTAAACTGATTCTCACAGCAGCATTTGTAGCTAAGGGCGGGCAACAGCTCAAGCGTCCGCGTACAGACGGAGGGACAGGTGATGGCTATTTCCACGGTGGAATATTACTCGGCCACAAAAAGGAATGCGATTCAGCACATGCCACTACACGCATGAAGCTTGAAACGCTGTGCCGGCTGGAAACGCTGGACACCAAAGGACTAATAATGTTGCCTGGTTTCGCTGGTATGAAGCGGCCAGAAGAGATGGCTTCACAGAGACGGAGTGCAGCAGGGCCCGCGCAGGGAGCAGAGTTTCTGTTTCGATGAGTAGATGGTGGTGGTGGCAGCGGCCTCCGCGGGCCCTGGTGAACCTTCCAGCCGTCCCGCGAGGAGGGTGGCTCTGTCTGTGCCAGGCGGAGCTCACCCGGTGGCCAGGCCAGTGGCCAGGCGCTGTGAGCCAGACCATGGACCCCACAAGCTGCCGTGTCTCGGCCGGTGGTGCTCAGTGCTCCGTGGACCAGACGGGCTGTGGACGCTGCTTCTAAAGAGAGAAAGGAGGCTGCTGTCCTGGGGGTCCCTGGTCCTTGGGGCCCACGGACGTGTCGGCATATTGTCTTGGGAGGTGCCGCCCACCCCCTCTTCAGCCTGGTGGTTTTCAGGCAAAATTGTGGCTGAAGGTGTGAGGTGGAAGGTCTGGGGCCCCGGGCTTGGGCTTGGCTTGTACTATGATCCCTGTCCCTCCCCCACCTCATGTCCAAGATGCACGGCAAGGTGGGGGTGCTGGGGTGCACGCTGGCCCCCTCCACTTTGCTGCACGCGCTTCAGAGTCCCAGTGGAGGAGGGAGTACTGAGCATTAGCCTGGGCCCAGCTGTTCTGTCCATGGCAAGTGGAGGCCCCAGACCCGCGTGGATGGTGGCAGCTTTGCAAATATCCTTCTTCAAAACAAGGGCTTTTCCATAATTGGCCGAACCCCAAGTGGGAGCTGATTAGAAGTGGCTGAAACACGGAGGGAGGTTTCCAGAGTATCGTGGCCTACTGCCACCCCCTTTCTGCTCATTGCGGTGGGGGTGACTCAGATGGGGACAGGCAGCAGAGCTTTTAAATTTGAGGACGACACGAAGCTGGGAGCAATGGTGAGTGTGTTTTGTAGACAGACTTAGGATCTAAATATATCTCAGCCGTCAGAACGATAGGTTGACTCTAGCAAGAGACGATTTAGTAGGAATAAATTGAAAGTACTTTGTTTATATATCAGGTAGCCAAGATTTCCAAGCCTGTGATGAAGGAGGCAGGGCCAGGTGGTGGTATAGACAGGATTTAACAAGTCACGGTACCAGCCAATAGTGTGATGGAGCTGCGTCAAAAACCCAGAATGCTCTTGGGTTGCATTAGCAGAAGTATTGTTTCCTGAAGAAAGGAGGAGACTCTGTTCTCGCCTTTTCCAGCCCCCTGCTGGGGTCCTGTCATCAGATCTTTATGCCACACTTTAAAAAGGACTTTGAATAGCCAAATAAGATGCCAAAAGAATTCCACAGCTGAATTTATTCTTTGCTACTTAAGATTTTTTTATGAATATAGTAAATATTTTCTCTTTATAAAAAGAAATATAGAAAAGTGTAGCGAGGAGAACAAAAATCAGCCATTCTCACCCAGAAGTAACTACTTGGGCATTTTGATCCCTGCTTACTAGCTGTTTTAAAAAAAAAAAAAACGTGTTTAAAAATAAAGCCCGGATGATGTTTACATGTTCTGTACCCTGTTTTCACGTAGTATTAGGTGGTAAATGTCCACCCACACACTCCGTGTTTCAGCGTCCACCAAACCCACGGCCTTTAGTGGCTGCGGAACAGGCCGTGTCCCCATATGTGTCCCCCAAATGCACTATTTGTCTCCTCCTTCCCCTACGGTTGGCTGTTTGGGCCGTTTGCAGTTTTCGTATGTTACAAAGCGTGCCGTGATTAGCTTCCTGGTTTGTGCTGCTGCTGATTTCCGTGGGATCAATTCCTAGAAGTAGAATTCCTGGTTCAAGGAACACAGACATCCGGGCGGCTCCAGAAACATTTTGCTAAGGGGTCCCCGAGGAAGCACATCCCCTCATTAGCCGTTCCCAGCAGCCCCCAGCGGGGCAGCCCTCAGCCCGGCAGGGGGCCTGTTGGCCTTAGAGCCGCGGTTGCCAGTTCAGGAGGTGGAAGCGCGCCTGCCAGGTTCTCTTCTGCATCCCTGACTCTCGTGTTCCGGTCCCCTGCGCTCGTCCCGCCTGCCCCGCCCTCCGCTGCGTCCGCCCCCCGCGCCCTGATACACTTCAGGCCTGTGATGGCGGGAATGTGTCTCCGTCCTCCGGGCCCGGAGCGCGCGGGGACAGCCAGGGAGTGGGAGCAGGTGAGTGGAGCCCAGCCAGGACTAGCGGGTGGGCAGTGGGGGTCAGTGAGAGCCCCGCCGGCTGCCGCCTGCGCCCCGCTGCTCACCTGGGCCTCGCGAGCCCCCCCCTTCTCTCAGCCTGTCTGCACCGGCTGACCCTGTGGGAGCCAGCACGGGCTGGGTGTGGTTCGCCCGGGGCTCTGCTCTCCCCTCCGAGCAGGCGCCTTGGAGAGGCTGCCCTGCCCAGCCCAGCCCCTGCTTCTGCCAGCCAGTGTCCATCAAGCTCTGTGAGCAGAGCCGGGCCTGGACGGCAGGGAGAGACGAGACCCGCTCTTGACCACATCCAGTCCGCGAGGCGCTCGGGTGGATGGGCGCGTGGGTCTCGCTCCAGGGGAGATGGGCCGGCGTGGAGGACGGCAGGTCGTCTCTGTGTGGAGGCAGAAAGAATCCACAGCGTCAAAGCCGCACAATTCAAACGACAGCGCCCCTTCCCCAAATCATATGCGGGGGGGGGGTCCTCTGCAGGGGGCCGCGGAGGCTGCCGTAAGGGGCCGCCTTCACGGCCAGGGGTCCCGCCGGCTGGTCAGGACGGGCTCTGCAGCCCGGGTGGCGCCTGCCCACCCCCCGCCCCCGCTGAGTGCTTCTCGGAGAGTTCGATTTTCCCCAGTGGCCCGTTGGGCACGTCTCCTGCATCTGAAGCATCTTTCTGTTGTGGTTTTGCGGCTGTTGATCCCTTCGGCTCGTGTGCTGAGAGCTGCTGCATTTCCAGTGTTCCGAAAGGGAACTTTGGGACAAGGGGGCCCTGCCGGCCCCCCGCGTGCTGTGGCAGCAGGGCGGGTGGGGGCCGGCGCGGGCCTGGGCCTCATTTCCATGTCTGGTCCGACTGGGATTCCTGGGCGGTGGGCGCTGGCGTCCGGCAGGGCCGGGCTCTGGGAGGGAGGAAACGCAGCCAAGTCTTTCTTGGGGTCCCTGTGCTGGGGGCAGCCCCGTGCCCAGGCCTGCTCATCTGTGGGCCCCGGCCCCGCGGTCCTGGCCCTTTCACCCGGTGGCTTGGGGAGAGGACGTGTGAGTGGGGCCAGCAGGGTAGTGGCCCCCGGCCCCCCGGCTCTGGCTGGGCAGTGGGAACCCTCCTCCCTGGACCTCGCCTGGCGCCCCAGACGGGGCAGCGGCTGCGTGCGCTGTGATCTGTGTGTCTTCTCAGAAGCCGTGGGGTGTCGTGTGTCCGTGGGGTGTCGTGTGTATGAAATTAGCGCTGCCTTGTTGGCCCCTTTCAGGCTAATTCGGAGTGAACTGTTTCGGCGATGGCGGGCTGATTCTATCAGGAGAACAAGAACTAATTAAATTCCCTCTGACCATGAAGCAGTAAATTATTTATATCCAGACAGATGCAATCTGATCTCCAGCATCCAGATCGCCCCACGCAGCCTACTTGATTTTTCAAGGGGAGAGGAAGGAAAGAGGAAAGACTCAGGTGCTCAGAGAGGAGACGGACTCAGGGCCGGGCTCGCGGGGACGCTGGGGACCCGCCCCTGCCGGCTCTGGGGTCCTCACGGGGGTGCGGGAGGGCGTGGCCTGCGCCAGTCTTTGACGCGAGATCAGCTGTTTGGGGAATTCATTTCACCAGTGAGTCTGCTAACGCGGGTCACCAAGACTCTCTCACGTGTCCCTCGGTGGCCAGCTCGCGCGGTGGGGTGAGAGGTCGGCCTGGCTCCACCCTGCCCGGGCTGCTCAGCCACGAGGGCAGCGCGTCTCGGGGGCAGAGGGCCTGGCCGGTGTTCCTGCCCGTCCTCAACGTGGGCCTGGGCGCTGGCCTGCCCCGACCTGCGGCTCCCCCGTAGGCAGGGCGCCAGCTGCTGGTCTGTGTCGTGGCCAGGCCCCGAGAGGACATGGCCTCCCACTGAGCTCGAGGGCCCTGGGCTGTGCCTGTGGCGAACCCCGCCCTTGGGTGACCCTGCTTGTGTGGCAGGTGCCGCGTCGCAGCCCCAGGGGGTGGGGCGGGGCCTGCTGAGCCTGACTTGAATCTCCTAATGTCTGGATTGGGGTCCCTCCTTGACGTTACCCTGTACGCAACAGTAGCCACCTCTACTGCCTTCACCCTCACCCTTTGGGGGTATCTAGGCAGAGAGGGGGTCTAGGTTTGGGGATCTGGGGAAGGCCTCTCCCCTGGGGGTTGGGGTGCTGCTGCAGTCCTGGGGCGCAGGGTCTCTCCTCCCAGCTGCTCCTGGTCTGACTCGTCGCTGCAGTCCTGAGTCCTCGCCCTCCCCCAGCCCCTGTGGTGAACTTGAGGCCCGGGCAGGCCCTTGGATGGGATTTGTCCAAATGGCAAGAGGACCCTTTGAGAAGCAGGAGCTTCTGCCCCACCCCATGTCCCTGTCTGTCCTGAGACTCCCCGCTGGGAATAGCTGCACATCCGAGTCTCCCGGCGCTGCCTGGGGCGACATGATGGCCGGTGCCAGGGTAGAGACCTGAGTGTGGGTTTATGGCGACTGGCATCGTGTCACGGTAACTGCTGCCCCTGTCCACCACGCCGGACGTCCACCTCTGGGTCACACACCGGGAGAGACACCGTCCCTGCCTCGGGGAGCTGGTCTGGGGGAGACGGGCTGTCTCCCGCAGAGGGCGTGTGGGGCACCCGCAGAGGAAGGCCTGGCGGGGCCTGGCGGAGGGGGGAGGGTGGGTGTGGATGGAGAAAATCCTTAGCTTTAATTACATAGTCAATGGAAAAGAGAGAATTAAAGATAAATGGATTAAGTACATGACTCAGAAAAGGACCGGGGAATGCGAGGCGCGGGCCAGCAGGAGGAAGGCAGTGACGAGGCTCGCAGACACGGACGCGTCGCACACAGAAAATGCGACTGATCAGGAAAAGCTGGATTTTTAAGAAGTTGGCAGGTGACCCACCGGCTGACACAGCCGAGGGTAGACAGGGAAAAACAGAAGGAACACAAAATAAGGAAAGGGAATTTATGATGGTCTAAACCCGACGGTTTGCAGGGATGGCAGAGAGTTGTCGTCACTCCCACCCGAGGAAGGAGGCGCGCTTGGGCACCGGAGCCTGCAGACACTCGCGGAGCCGGTCAGCTGCCCGCGGCGGACGAAGGAGGGAGCGTGTGTGTCGTTTCAGGTCACGACTGCGAAGGCCGCAGACACCGGCCACGGACCAGTCTCTCGTGCATATTGATCCAGAATTTTAAATAAAATATTAGAAACTGGATCCAAGCATTGTGAATAGTCATAGTCTGTGTCCACTCGGAGTTTATTCCAGGACTGAGTCCGTGGTTTGCTGTTCAGGAATCTGTGGACGTACCCATGGTGTTGGGCGCGGCTGAGAGAACTGTCTCTCCTGTGTGATTATTTTTATTTATTTTTGCGTGGAAGAACTGGGGTACGGGCCAGCGGTGCGAGGGTGAGAGGACTCCCCAGAGACACAGTGGGGACCAGAACAGGCAGATCGACTGAGATCCACTGCTGAGGGGAGCAGCGGGGAGACAGGGGGGTCTGCTGCCCCGTGGGTCACTCCCTGGCCGGGATCGTCTCAGGCTGCAGAGGTGACAGCGCTGAGACAGCCCCTAGGCCACAGGGAGGTCCTCAACGGCCATTCTTGATAAACACTCCAAGTTAGGGACCGACGATGTGTCACCGTGTCCAGAGCCCATTCTGGTCTGGCGTGGAGATCCCACGCGGGCCCTGTGCCGACTCGACCCGGCGAGAGACGGCGTGAGAACACACTCACCGCGGGAGGGGTGGGGGGGGTGGGGTCATTTCTCGCCTGGAGTTGACAAAAATTTCTAGGATTTTCTAGGAAAATCCAAGAGCATCGATAGAGCATGCTATGGCCATAGCAAAGTAACCCAACGACGCGTCGTCATGGAGACACAGGTGGGGCGGGTCCTGTTGACAGGAGCAACGGAGGCAGATGGAATATACGGAGGGAAATGTCCAGGATGCGCATGAGCTCGCGGCGCCCCGGTCAGCGCCACAGGGAGCAGAGGCGGAGTCCCCACCAGCAGAGCGACCCGGAGTGACCCCATCCTGGGGGCGCCAGCAAGCGAAACCGGGGGATCCCTGTCCGCGTGGCGCCTGCCTCTGGGGGGAGAGAATCGATGACAAAACACTGAGGAAAGTGTATTTTATTCTCTCGAGATAACTCACGAAACAGAGCCCGCGGGGGTTGGGGGCTGCCGCTAAGTGGGGTGTCGTGCCCTGCCACGTCCCACCTGAGCTGGGGCGAGGGTTACTGTTTGGCTTGCCCGTATCTGCTTTGGCCCTGCCCCAGCTCCTGGCGCGGCCCGCCGGACAGGCCGCGGTGCGGCGAGGCGGTGGGCAGAGCGGTCAGCTCCCGGAGGTGAGGAGTCTTGGAACGTGCCCACTGCTGTCCGCTTCACCTGGGCCTCCTGGGCCTCGGACCGGCTGGACGCCAGTTACGCTAGAATGGCAGGCTTCCCGCAGGCTTGTTACTTGGAATGTCACGCTGTGCTGGCCACATCAGCGGCACCCAAGGGCTCTGACGGGCCCCTGAGTCCCACCCCAGACCTGCTGAATTCCAGAATTTGCACTTTAGCCAGATTTTGGGGTGCTCTGTAGGGACACTGACCATCAGCTTTTCTCTTTAGCCCCAGGCCTTGTCGGTGTGCTTCTTATTCAGCAGAAGTCGGGGACCGGGACCACCCGCTCCTCAGCGGGGTCCACACAGCACCGAGGCTCAGGCAGTTGGGGACCCATCCCCAGCCCCACTCTGGCGCTCAGCAGCCCCGCGGGCGGGCAGCCCCGGCATCTGGGCGGTGCTACTGGCCCTGCTGGCCCTGCTGGCCTGGAGAGCCTGGGCGTGCAGCCAGGCTGTGTCCTGGGGCCCTGGCAGGGCAGGGGGCTCGGGCCTGGGGGCGCACAGGACGGGAAGGCTGGGATGGATGAGGGGCAGTGGTCAGCAGCGCCCGCAGGGGGAGTGCAGAGGGTGTGGCGCGCTGGCTGCAGGACCAGGGCCTGGCTCCGGGGGCTCAGAGCTGGGGCTGCCGAGGGGCCAACTGGGAGAAGCCGTGTGGTCAGGTCCAGGACGTGTCTGGCCCGGGGCCGGGGCTGAGCTCCTGGGCCACTCAGCTGGGCTCCGCGTTTGGCCTCTTGGTCCAAAACCAGACACGCTCTCTTTTCTGTCTGAGGTGCCCCTTTAAGCAAGGAGGGGGCTCAGGGCCCCCATGCTGCTTCCCGGCTCTGGATTCTAATACGCTCCCCTCGAGGGACTGAGGGGCCTGCAGAGCCACGGCTTCTCTGTCTTTTTTTTTAAAGATTTATTTATGCATCCAAGAGCTGGGGTGCAGGCCAGAGGTGCAGGGGGTGAGAGGATTCACCAGAGACAGAGCGGGGAGCAGAACAGGCGGATCCACTGAATCACACTGCTGAGGGGAGCAGCGGGGAGACGGGAGGGTCTGCTGCGCCCTGTGGGTCACTCCCTGGCCGGGGATCGAGCTCGTGCTGCAGCGGCTGCGGACAGCTCCACGGGGCTGTGCTCAACCCCTTGCGCCACCAGGGAGGCTTCTTCTCTGTCTTTTCAAAAATGAAGGAATACTGGGGCGGCTCTAGCAGTGGAGACGGAGAGGCAGAACAGCCTGGCCTGGCTCTTCCCGCGCTGGCCCCCAAGCCTCAGGACCGTTTTTCTAGAACAAGCAGGAAAGGGCTTGTTTGTAGGATTTTTCTGCCCTTCATGATGCGGTGGGTGGGAGCATGTTTTTATTTTATGTTATTTTTCAACCCTTGCTGTGCTGGGGGAGGGTGACAGTGTGAGTTTGGGGTGCGGGTGTGTGGGGGCCGGCGTTCTCGGAGAGGATCGGCACCAGCAGATGTTACACCCCCACGTCTAGAAGGGGGGTTGGAGGCCGGCGCAGCTCGGGGGTGAGGAAGGACCGAGTTATGTAAGAGCGTCGAGTGGGCGGCTGGGATGCAGGCTGGAGCCCGGCTCTGCGCCCTCCAGGAAGGTGCCTGGGTGCCCCCGGAGCCCTGCGACCGGCTGGCAGGTGCCCAGGTGGGGGCGGGCTGGCGGAGGGTGGGGGCTGGGAGGGCACGTGTTCTCTGCCCCTTCCCTCCCTCTGCACCCCCTGCTCCGCTGCAGCTCCTTTAAGCTATTTCCTGAGCACGGGGAGAGGGGGGGCACCTCCCCGTTTCCCGTATTTCCTCGAGGACTCCTTCAGCCAACTAGCCCCCCAGGACCCCCAGGGCAAGCTCCCCACGGGGCCCAGGCCCACCAGCACCTCGAGGCCCACTCAGGTGCTTCCCCTCGCACAGAAAGGGCTGGGCGGACGCAGAGTGGGGAGACCGGAGCGGTGGCCCAAGCGGCTCTCAGGCCCTCTGTCCCACTGTCCTCAGCCGCCCTCACCGCCACGCTCCGCTGCCTGGGGGTGCCGAGACCTCGCAGGCACCTGCTCCCCGTCCTTGCTCCATTCTCTGGATGAAGGCCGCGTCCTGGCTGGTCTGTCGGTTGCTGGGGGAGTCGCGCGTGACCCGGGGGTTCTGGCCCCACCTCTGTACGTGGGGAGGGGGCTTCAGGCCAGCCCCAGCCCTGCTCAGCGCGTCCGCCCTGGGGTTGCGTTTATTTCTCTGTTTCCCTTGGAGGCCCTGGCGAGGGAGGACGTGGCGTCGGCCCGAGGGTCTGGCCTTGGCGGCTGAAAGAGGAGTGAGCTGAGGGCCAGCTCGGCCCGAGTGGGGTCTTTGCCGGAGGGGCCGTGCTGCCCTCAGAGGCGATGCCCCTCCCGGGGGGCTCCGTGGGGCCTGGGGTGGCTGTCTGAGCCACTTTGTTGCTGGGGACTCTCGATGGTGCCCTGGGGCTGGGGGGCAGCCCCCTGCACCCGTGAGGAGCCCCAGAGCCCCCGAGCCCCCGGGTTGGGTGGCTGTGATGTCCTTGGTGGCTCTGAAAGTGCCGTCGAGCAGGCGAGGGCCGCGTCTGGGCGGCCTGCTCTGCTCTGCCAGCCATTGGCAGGTGTTCGGGCTTGTGGCTGTTCGGAACGGGCCCCCGTGCCACAGAGGGCGTGGGGGCTGCCCGGCTGAGGTGGGTCGGCTGGGACGGCCTGAGCAGGTCACGGCCCCGCGGCCAGGGACGCAGCCTCTCAAAGGCGTCGCGGAGTCTACGCGGCTCACAGCTTTGCGTGCAGCGTGGACAGGCTGGGCTGGGGAGACGGGGTCAGTTCATTTTCTGTTTCTTGAAAGCTTTTAAATGGTGTCTACCAGAAAATTTAAGGGGAGCCACGTGGCTGGTGGGGCTCCCCTTGGGGAAGGCTCTGGCAGCCCAGCGCCCCAGGAGCGAGGACCCCGCGGTCCTCTGACGCCTCGATCTCTGTGACGAGGCCCCTTGCGGGCCAGCGGGGGCGCCAGCGGCGTCGGAACAGCGGCCTCGGGAGGCCCTGGCTGCCCGCCCTGCCTTCCCCCCAGTTAGACACCACTGGAGTTTTCGGGAAACACCCTCCGGCTTTGTAAATAGCCATTAAAAAAATAAAAATAAATCCATTATTTTGTCAACCTTCACAACAACCCGCGCGTACACAACGCCTCTCACACGGCTCGGAGCGCGGCAGCACCACCGACTCGCTCGGAAAAACAGTCTGCGCCTCGGAGTCTGCAGGCAGCAGGGAACATGCTGTTGTTTCGGGGAGAAGAACTTGGAACATGCAGGCGCGGGGGCTGGTGTGCGGGGCCTCGGGACGCGGCTGCTCAGGTGACCTGCCCGGGGCCACGGAGAGGCCCAAGAACACTCTGGAAGGGGACGGAGACGGGCTGAGGCAGACCCGGGGGCCCCGAAGAAGGGGCTTGTGTCGGGCGCCACTTTCTCCTGACGCCGTGGGCTTCCCGTGTCGGGGGCCCCGCGTCCCCCGCGTTCCCAGTCACGGGTCGCTGGAGGCCGAGTCGGGCCGCTGCCCGGAGGCTGGCGTCCACGCCCGAGGCCGCGGCTGGCAGGCACTGCGTGGCGGGCGCTGTGAGATCCTCTTATTTTTATTTTCCCGTTTTTGACACTGCCCTTCCGTCCCTCTTCCGCGCTCCCCGTTAAGCTGTTAAATCACTCCATTTATTTAGTGTGAGTGTTTCTGAGAGCTCATTTTTATCTTGGTGAAAACCAGACTTGCTCATGGGCACATAATGAAATTGCATAAATATACCTTAGCTTGGAATCTAATTTACTTCCCCTGTTCATTACGGGGTAGAGGCCATTATGAAATGTGTAACTTTTCTCCCCAGCGCTGGAATTGAAAGGCCGGGGCCGGGGCTCTCTTTATTCTGATGATTTCGTCCTGATTCAATTTAAACCTGGTTGGAGCTCCAGTGCGGGCGTGGAATTGACAGAGGCCGGCGCGGGCCGCGGCGGGAACGTGGGTCTCAGCTTCCGCTCGCGGCTCCGCGGGGTGCAGGCGAGGCCGTCCGCAGAGGGCGCCTGGGCCCGTGGGCGCCCCGGGCCTCTGGGAGGGGCCCGCACAAGCTGGGCCAGGGGCACCGCGGAGACTCAGCCCCAGGCAGGGCTGGAGAGGGGCGCGGGCAGGCCTGGCCCAAGCCAGCAGGCCCAGCCGTCCCTGCAGCAGCCTCCGCCGCCCGCCGGGCCAGGTGGGGCGGGACGCGCGAGGAGTTTGATCCGCCTGCGGCCTGCTGAGGTCGCCCGGCTCTGCCTCCCTGTAGGGTCAGGTAAAAAAGCACCAGGCTTTTCTGCCCTCCCGCCATCAGGATGGATGATGGATCCCTGTGGTCCTGAGTGCAGGCCTGGCGGCGGCACCTGGAGTGGGGTGTGGGCGTGCGTAAGTGGGTGCACCTGGGCTAAGGCCGGGCTTATAAGGGCGGCGTCCCGGGGACGCCAGCAGAAGCAGAAGCGTGAGGGAAGTGGAACGGGAGAGAACGCCGGAGCGCCCAGAAAGCGTGAAGCCTTGCTCCCGGCCCCCAGCCCCTCTGCCTGCCGCGTGCCTGGTAAATCCCAAGAGAAGCCTGCAAAAGCCGCCGAGGGCTCCAGGGCTGTCTAGGACGCCTCCTTTACCCCGTCTGCTCGGATCATGGAGATCCTGCTCCGTGTCCTCCCGCCGCTACGCTCCCCTTCCCTGCGCTGGGGTCCACGGGGCCTCCACACCGCGGCCGCCGTGAGTGGAGGCTTTGGTGGCTGTGGGGGCTCCGAGTGCCGTGCCTGGCACAGGGAGAGGACAGGGGAGCTGGCCCCGAGGATCCCGAGAGGCCCACCTTGGCTAAGAAGTGAGGACGGCCCCGCAGAGCCTGGGGAGCTGGGCGCCACACGCCTTAAAGGGGGGTGCCATCCGCTGTCCCGCTGCGCCCTCACCCCGTCAGGCGCCGGCTGCTCTCACGCACCTGGGCCAGCTGGGGGCTCACACCGCCTCCAGGCAGCGCGAGCTCCAGGGGACATCCTGGCGCAGACCGGAGGCAGGTGAGTGTCATCAGTCGAAGAATGTTCTCCTGGCGGAGACGAGGGTGATGAGGCGCAAGAGCCGCGTGTGCGGGAGAGCTCGGGAGGGGCCGGCGTCCTGGCCGGATGGGTCTTCCCAGAGCTGGAGGACGTCGACTCAGCTGGACCCGCGGGCCCGGAGCCGGCCCTCCTGCCCGACTGCGATGGAACGGGCCCGGCAGAAGCGGAGTCTCAGACGAGCGGCGAGGCTGGACGTGGCCGCCGTGGCTGCATGTAAAGGCCGCGCTACCGCCTGTGAGTCTGTCCCTTGCCGCGATTCCTCTGCTGAGTCCGCCACACGCCTGAGGCTGCCGGGCGCCCGCACGGCTTTATTCTGGGATCATTTCCTGAGTAATTGAGAAAATTCGGTTGTGTGAGTTAGAGAAACCACTGTTTGTGTCTTAGTGGAATGACCAGTCCCTTGCTCCATCCCGAGTCCGGCTCGGCCAGGCTGACCTCTCACCTCTGGGAACAGCTGGAGGGGCTGCCCCGAATCTTGCCCTTCTGGGGGCTGTTCAGAGGAGACGGGTCCTCCCAACACTTTCTGCTTTATTTGGAGAAAGTCCCAAAAGTAGAATTATTGAGGCAAAGGACATGTGCATCTTACATTTTATTTTTTTTAAGATTTATTTATGCATCCAAGAGCTGGGGTGCAGGCCAGAGATGCGGGGGGTGAGAGGACCCACCAGAGACAGAGTGGGGAGCAGAACAGGCAGATCGACTGAAATCCACTGCTGAGGGGAGCAGCGGGGAGACAGGCGAGGTCTGCTGCGCCCGGTGGGGAGCTCCCTGGCCGGGGATCGAACTCGTGCTACCAAGGCTGCGGGGTAGCTTCACAACGCTGTGCTGTGCTTAACCCCTTGTGCCGCCAGGAGGCCCACATCTTAAATTTTAATAACTACTGTATCACCCTTAACACATGGAGAGCATTCACAGATCTCTCCACACTACATGGGGATCCTTTATCCTATTGTTATTTCTTAAAGCATATGCCAGCCTAAGGGCACAAAACAGCATCTCCGCTTGCGTTTCCCGGCTCTGGGAACAGCGAGGATCGGGTCTGTGCTTGCTGGGTTTGCATCGCCGTGTCGGAACCGTCCGTTTGTAAACCTCGTCCACGTTTCCATGGAGAGTTTTTCTCGTTCATTTCAGGTGTTCTTCACGTGGGGCCCTGCTCCTGCCCTGCCGCAGTCTTGGAGTTGCTTCTGGGATCGAGCCGTCCCTGCTCTCTGGGGCCTAGTTGTGTGTGGAGGTGGCCGTTAGGTGTCGCAGCGATGGCAGCGCTTCAGACCCCGTGTGGGCACCGGAGCCTCCCGGCTCTTCTGTCTGGGCACTAATGGGCTGATAGGAGCCACGCGTGGCTCGAGAGTCTTGGGGCACTTTACTGCCCCACGGCAGGGGCCTGGCCTGGACCTTGTCCAACCTTGTTGCTCTGCTTTCTCTGCTCCCGAGGAGGGGCTGGGCCTCAGGAGAGTGGTGGCATGGAGGGTATCCTGCCCCGGCCTTCCCGGAGACACCTGCTGTGTGGAACTCACGTCCCCTGACGTCCAGTCCTCACTCCCAAGCGAGTGGACAAGACCTTACTGGGAAGTAGGGTCCCAGCAGATGCGCCAAGCAAACATGAGGCCACACAGGACTGGGCGGGCCCTACCCCTGACGTCAGGGTCCTCCAGGAGAGGGACGTCGGAGACCACGGGGGTGGGGGGTGGCCCGGGACCGGGAAGTGAGACCGGAGGCCGCGCTCCCTGAGGAAGGCTGGCGGAGGCGGGGCTGGTGGCGGGGGGACCCTCGCCTAGAGCCTCTGCAGGGGAGCGGCCCTGCGCCTGACTTGCCCTCTGGCTCCTGAGCTGTGTGTGCACACGGGTGTTGCGTGGAGCACCTGTGAGTGGCAGTGTGTCTTGGCAGCTGCTCTAGGAAACAAGCCCCCTTCCAGCAGGTCCGTGTCCCCTTCCGGGCCCCAGGGGACAGGCAAGACAAGGTGGGACTCCCTGAAAAGTGCTGGGCCAGGAGAGCCCAGGCGCCGCTTAGACCCCCAGGCACCGCATTCCCCTGCAGAAGCCACGGCCAGAGCTTTCCCGAGCCGGGAGTCTGGCTCGTCTGTCTCGGGGCCATGGGGCGCCTCTGACAGAGCTGCTGTGGCCACGAGGGTGTGCCCTGGGCTCCGGGAGCAGGACAGTTCCCGGCAGTGGAGGGCCACGCGCCTTTCGCCAGCAGGTGACGCGGGACAGGTGTGAGCTGGTGGGATTCGAGTCCTGGTGTGTCCGAGCCTGTCTGCCGGTCCAGGGAGCGCCACTGCTGCCCGTCCCTCTGAGAGGTCCCCTTAATTCCCGCGTGCGTGCAAGTGGGGGTGAGGACAGCATGGCCCCGGCGCCCAGGGGGCTTGCATGGCTGGCCCAGGGTCATGGGCGAGCAGAAGAGGTGCCCAAGGCCAGTGGCTCCTGGAAGGGAGGGGTGACTCGGCACCTTCCCCGCAGCGCGCTCTCCTGCGCGAACACCAGCCAGGGCCCTGCACACGCAGTGGCCGAGCACCGCGGGCCCCGCTGGCCATCCGAGGTGCCCGTGGCCCCTGTGTGGGGCCTGGCAGTGCTGCTGATCTCCTGGGCATGGCTGTGGTCCCGCAGGTGGCACCGCACAGTCACCTTGGAGCTGGCTGGGGCTCCCGTCATTGGGTTTTCGGCCAGGCATGTGGCATAGTCTCTGGCGGTTCTTGGGGGGCCCGGGAGGGCCCTCAGCCCCAGGACCTGGGGTGCACCCCTCTCTAGCGAGGGCCTGCGTGTTGGCAGAGTCCTAACCTGATGCTCCACGGGCCCCGGATCCCAGGCCCAGGACTCTGCAGGGTCCTTTCTTGTTCCCCGAGTCCCTGGACATCTCTGTTCATCTCCGCAACCCTGTGGGGTTCGCAGGGGAGCAGGCTTCAAGCACTCCCCCAGCACCACCCCCAGCCCCCATCTCTGTTTGAGGGACCCGCCTTTTTCTAGGCAGGGCAGATGTGAGTCCTGCGGGGCCCTGCAGGCTCAGGCTCCTGCCCCGCCTCCCCGTGGGCCACCCCAGGGTATTGGGGCTGACAAGGCCTGTGATGGTGACATCTTGTCTATAAACAATTGCAGCCCCCCCCCGCCCCTCGCGGGGTCACTGGGCTGAGCGGGTGAAGCCAGGCCCCTGCTCCTCATCCCTGGGGGCTGTGGGGCCAGAGCAGGCACCCCTGTGGGCCTCACCGCGGGCCTCTTCCCTCCTGCTGCGTCTGCATGTGGGGCTCCACCCCAAGGCCCCCCCGTCCCCTTGCCCACTCCAGGCGACATTCCCCCTGTGGATTTGGGGGCCACAGGCTAGTCCGTGACCTCTGCATGGGGGCCTCCCTGTCCTGAAGATGCCACCGGCCAGGGCATCTCTGCTGCCAGTGACGCCGTCCTGGCATTTTGATACTGTCCGGCTTGGATGAAGGAGGAACGAGTCGCTGCCCTTCGGGGCCTGTGGCCGACTTGCCAGGGGCGTCTCCCTGCCCACCGCACCGCCCGCGCCGTGAGGCGCTTCCCTCCTGCCCTCGGCCGTCCTCTGCTGTTCTTGGGCGAATCCAGCCATTCAAAATACCGTCGCAGAGGAACACTTAATGGCTGGGGTGACAGAGTTAAACGGGAAAGAGGCACAAAAAGGAACGTACAGTGCGAGCCCACTGGGCCCAAAAATATCTACTCTGTGCACAGGAAAGTCTGGGAGGGTAGAAACGCTCGAAATGTTAGCAGGAGTTATTTCGGGTTAGTGGGATTATGGGTTATTTTTATTTTCTTCTTTTTGCATATGTGTAGTTTCTAAATTTTCTGCAGTGAATATGTATTACTTTTATAATAAGGACAAAATTATAACCAGGGATCTTGCCCAACGCCGTTCAGTCTCCTGACCAGAGGGCCCAGGGCCACCCCTCTGTGCTCAGCCATGGATCCCCGGGCCACCCCGGGGCTGGGAAGCGTGGCCTCTCACCCCTCCGCTGCAGGCCGGGCTCCCCTCTGCTACCGACACCAGCCAGTGGGTGAGCTGGAGGTGGCAGAGCACGGCCTTGGGGACTGTCTGAGCCCTGGCCCGGCTGTGCCCAGGACCTGGCTGCCGGGGAGCTGGGAGAGCCCAGCCTGCCCTGGCCCTGGGGGTGTCTCCAGGAGAGAAAGGGCGGGGCTGCAAGGTAGAACAGAGGGCAAGGCTGGCTCAACCCCAGGCCCTGCCAGCTGGCTCTCGGCCACAGCACCGAGTCCCACTTCCTCCAGAATGTGGGGTGATGCTGTGATAATTAAGCGACGTCATGAGGGGCAAGCGCTGGGGCAGAGCTTGAAAGAGGGCCGATGTGGGGGACACGGCCATCTCTCAGTGGGCGAGGAAGGTAGGGTCCTGTTGGGGACAGCCCCCCCCGACTTTCAGCTCAGACTGTTCAGAGCTATTTCAGGAGCGTCACCCTTCCCAACATGCACAAACATACCCGCACATGTGGGCACACGCAACAACACACAGGCACACACGAACACTCAGAAGGGCGAGCACACAGCAACACACGAACACAGTACACATATGTGTGCACACACAAGCACACAGAGCACATACAAGAACACAAAGTACAGCACACATGTAAACACACAACACACGAACACACGTGAAAGTGAACGCACTTTGCATGTGTAGATGGCACACATGCACACACCAACACACAATCACACAAGATACAACACACGAGCACATATAGGAACAAGGCACATGAACGCATGAGCGTGCACTGCACACACAAACACAGCACATGTGCAAACATGCATCACACATGAAGACACGCGAGCACACATTTTCAAGTCTCCTGATAAAGTCCAGAGCAGGAGCTGGCCCCCATGTCCTTGGGCCCCGGGATTCTAGGAGGTTATAGTGCAGGTTACTGGGCAGTGGCCACCCCCGGACGACCTTTGAGACCATGACAGTGGCTGGTCTGTCCTGCGGGAGTGGCAGGAAGCACCCCACCCTGAAGGGAGCCCCCACCACTGAGCTCGGCCACCTTCCTCTCTTCCAAACCCAGCCTGCCATCTTGGGGTGCCGCCGGTTTCTCCCCCGTCCCTGCTAGCCAGTGTGTCCCCAGGCTCCTGCATCCGGGCCTCTGCCCACAGCGAGCGTGCCCACGTGGACACTGAGGTCTCCCTGGGATGCGGCCTGCCCTGCCTGTGCCCCCCACTCCGCAGTGTTCTGGTCACGTCCATTCTGGGGGGCAGAGGACAGCTTCAGTCGGACTTGGGGGCTCAGGTGAGAATGAGGGGGAGTTCTGGGCCCCCTGCTGAGAGGCCAGGCTGGGTGTGGGCTCTGGGGGCCCCTCCTGGCTGCACGGTGCAGTGCCCCCCGCCGGCCTGTTAGTGTGGAGGGGCTGGTTGGGGGAGCAGCCGGCCCGGGGGAAGCCCCCCAAGGAGAGCTGGACCACCAAGGCGTGACGGGACTCACACGAATTGGCTTGACACAGATTTTCAGGAATCCATCTGGGGTCCCTGCGAGGTAGAGCGGGCCCCTCTCCTAGACTCCCAGGAAGCGTCTGTTCTGGGGAAACGGGGTGTATCTGCTGCCAAAGGGACTTTATTTTTAGCCAAATGTGAGGAAGGGAGGGAGGCCCGGGGCGGCACGTGCGGGAGAGCGTGGGGCAGGGGCACCCTTGGGCGGGCCTCGGGCTGGCCTCCGTGGGGTGCTGATGCGCGTGGGCCCGGGGGTGGCTGCCACAGCGGCTCTCCCGCCGCCCCCGCCCCTGAATGCTCAGATGAGCCCCGAAGCAGCCACCCTGACGAGCTCTACATTCACAGGGCACTCGCCCTTCGCTGGCTGGGGTAGGGGAGATGGGCAGAGGACGGGGTGCTAATGCAGGAGGGGGGCCGGCGCTGCTGCCTGCCCACCCGTGGCTGTGCACCCCCACACTGCGGCAGCCCGCCTGGGGCCTTCTCAGCAGGGTGGCCAGTGAGACCCCTGTGGACTTACAGCAGGAATCCCCTGAGCGCCTCATCCTGGGGGGCTGAGTTACGGGGCGCCGGACGTCATGACACTCCTCTGGGTGCACCGTCCGGGAAGGCTCTTCCCTGCGACACAGGTGATCGCTGCGCCTGTTGCCTGAGTCTGGGCCTGGGGGTTCCCTGGCTGCGGGCAGTGCCTGGAAGACCTCGGGCGGGCACCAGTGGGCATCGGAGTGCCTGGCGCCTCATCCAGCAGCTCCACCACCAAGTCCCGCACCGCCTGGACCCCCGCTGCTGCGCACGGGCCTTGGCAGTGCTGAGCTGTGGGGCTGGCCTCCGTGCCCGCACACCTGCCAGTGCTGTTCCAGAATCACTGGCCCTCCGGGGTGTGCACCATGGCCCCCCCCCGCCTTGGGCGCCCAAGGCCAGGACAGTGTCTCGTTGGCACCTGAAGCCCCCGGCAGCACGGGGTGACCCAGTGAGGGGGTGGGTGGCGGGACAGGCCACTGACCCCTCTGCTTTCCCTGGCCTGGCCCGGTGCTGATGTCATGGCTGGATTCATCATGGCCTCAAATTGAAATGCTGGGGCCCAGCTCCCCTGGGAAGGCAAGGGTGGGTGCTGGCCTGAGGCACAGCTTTGGGGTGTCTCCTGTCCCCTGCGGGGTGGGCACATCCTCGGTGCTGGGGCTGAGCGCAGGTATTCCAGGGGCAGAGGACCCCCTGCACGCACCGGCCGGAGGGAAGGGGGCTGGGGCCCGGAGCCTGGGCAGGAGGAGGAGAGCCCCGAGTCTGGGTGGACGCAGCCGGTGGCGGGGACTTGGGGGCCCTGGGGGCAGGGCCGGCTGGGGCTGACCAGTCACCCTCGCTGCCTGGCCACACCACGACTTGCGCATGGATTTTGCCTTAATGTTCTGGCCACTTGGATGTCTCTCTTTACTCTGGAATTTTCTTAGTTGGAGTTTCCGGTTCTGAAACACATCAGGAGAAGCTGCCTCCCGGGCATGGCTTTACGCTTTGGCTTATTTATTATTATTTATTTAGTGCTGCCCCTTGACCTCACACCAAGCCGCTCCCCACTTTCACCGCTTCGGCGCCCACCACCCTCTGCTCCCGCGAGGGCTACCGCTGCAGGCTGGTGTCCCCACCGGGCCCCCGACCCTGGCCCCGCAAGCCCGGCCCAGGTAACAGCTGCTCCCGGGAGCCTCTGTTCCCTTCCTGGCCGGGAGTCAGACTCTGCCTGACTCGGGCCTCGCGCACCTGGGGCCAGGTGAGGGCGGGGGAGGGGCGGGCCTTTGCAGCTTCTTGTCAAAAGCAGGGAAATGAGCTTTTGTTTTCTTTATTTTGAAATAACTGCAGACATCCGGGGAGCTGAAAATGAGTGCCCAGAATGCCGGGCCCCCTCTGGGGTGAATGTGGGCTTTGACAGCGAGTGCTGAGTCCAGCGGGGCCTCGGGGCGTGGGCACTAGCGGGCCCTGCCGCCCGCCCACCGCACTGGCCCTGACTGAGCACCCTGCCTCACCGCCCGGGTGCTGAGCCCCACCCTCAGGCTCTGGTGACGGCAAGGGAACACTGCGCGGCGGGAACAGACACCCTGAAGTCCCAGGAAGGGGAGGAGCTGGGGGCCCCGGGACGGGCCCTGTGCAGCGGGAAGGCAGGGGAGCGTGATGGAGGGTGAACGCGGGCCCTTTGAAGCCTGGGGAGAACCCCTCCCCGCCTCTCCTGGCCTGGGGTTGCAGGAGACTTGGCCGAGAGCTGCGTCACCCGGCCTGCCCGCTGTCTCCCGCCCCCTCCAAGGATCACGTGGGGTGAAGGCCCACACCAGCCTGGCCCTCCCTCGCGTCTTCCTCCCCCTGCAAAGACCCCTTCTGCTGAAGTCAGGATCTCTGGGTGTCTTCGGGGGCTAAGCTTTAACCCTGACCGAGGAGAAGGGCCGTGCTCGGCCTGCTTCCTCCCTCCGTCCCCAGAGCGCCCCCCGTCCCGGCAGCAAGCGCCCGGGAGGCAGGGACAGGCGCGCTCTCCTATTATTGTGGCTGCCAGCACTCCAGGACCAACTGGGTTTGCAAAAATAAAGTCTCATCTGCTGCAGCACCGCACCCCCAAAACAGGTTACCAGGGGAAGCGGGGAATATCGGAAGCAGATGGGGGAGTCCTCGATTTGCATACAGTGCCATTTGCATGGCTCGAAGCCCCCATGGGGGAGGAATGTATAGAAACACACATACGTAAGCCTGGGCTGGGCACCGTCAGCCACGAAAATAGACGTGAGCGAGACCGGGCGGTGGCAGGGCGGGCGGCAGGCAGGGTCGGCCCAGCGGAGGCGCCCGGGCCCAGCAGAACCCCAGGCGCCGCTGCGGCCTCCTCCCTCGATGGGCACGACGGGTGCTTCTGAGAGATCTGGCGTTCCTCCCGTCCAGCAGGGCCGTCGGGGAAAGAAGGAAGCAGGGAGGCAGCGCAGCACGGCGGTGGCCGGCGGCAGGAGGGCGTGGTGCGCGCTCTGGGCCGGTGCAGGTGTCCAGGGGGGGGTCCTGGCACAGAGGGGGGCCTGTGAGGAGGGGTGAGCTTGGCTCAGGGTGCACAGGCGCAGGGGCCTGACTGTGGGGTCGGCCGTTGGAGGGGGCAGGCAGGAGCCCTGTGTACCTGCGGCTGTGGGGTTCCCCCACATCCCTCCCGAGAGCAGGAGGGGCTGGGCTGGTGCAAACCCCCGCAGGGGCCTGGCCTCTCGCCAGAGCAGCGGCAGCAGCGAGGAGGAGGCGGAGGTCAGGCGTGGTGGGAGAGGTGGGGGTCCCCGAGTCCTGGCTCACTGATAGCGCCGCCCCCACCACCTCTGCTGCCTCTCCAGGTGCCACCTCAGCACCCCACAGCGCCCCATTCTTTGCAGGTCCTGTTCTACACCTGGCTCCAGAGCCGCTGGGCCGCTCCTAGCCTGGCATTTGGGCGCAGTCCTGGGCAGCTCCCGGCAGAGGCCACCGGTGGGGAGCTGAGCCCCAGCTGCGCCAGGGTTATATCTGGGAAAGGCAAGGAAACAGATGCGGGGGCCCTGGGGCCTCAGCCCTTTGGGAGGGACATCTCTTGGCTCCGCGCCACCGTCTGGTTTTGCCAGTGAGAGGCCGGGCTTACCGAGCCGGCTGCCCCTCCATGCTGGGGCTTGGCGCAGGGCCTCCCCCAGGGACAGGCCCCCCATGCTCCGGGGCTAGCGACGGGTTCTCCCTGATGGGCCCCGCGTGGGGTGACGCCGCTCACTTCTGAGCAAAGGGGTCAGCATCGGGCTGGGCCACCCCCCTTCCTGGTTCTTGTCCCCTCGGCTGCAGCTGGACGTGGCAGGGCGGCGACGGAGACACAGGAGGGGCCCAGCTTGGATACGGCAGGCCTGGACGCGCGGCGGGGAGGGCGGCGCCGGCCATTGCCCTGGCGGGGGGAGCGCACAGCCGGCCTGTCCTGGGGGGCCAGAGGGGTGCAAACAGTTCCGGGGGTGCCAGTTTCCTCAATGATTGTGTCAAAACTCTAAATAAAGCCAGCTTCACATGTGGTGGGGGCCTGTGTCCCGAGGCAGCGTGGACACAGCAAGGACAGAGAACCCTGGGGGACGAGCAGACCCCGCAGAGCAGGTGCTGCCCCGCGCTGGGATGTCCCCGAGCTCTGGTGCGCCTTGGGCCCCTGCCGCACCCCTGGAGAGCCTGGGGTCAGCTGGACTGCACGTGGGCGCAGAACCCCGAAGGCAGGCCAGTCCCCAGTGGGGGCGGGGCGAGGGGCTCTCTGAGGACTGGGGCCTGTTTCTCGGGGGTGGCTGAGGCCTCACTTTGTGCTGAGCTCACGTGGGGAAGCCGAGTCGGCGGGCAGAGGCGCCGGGTGCTGCCGACTTGGTCGTGGCCTGTCCTTCCGATGGGCCCGGGGATGCCTGGGCCTGCTGGGGACAGAGCGCGGGTCCCATCTGGCCTGAGCTGGAGGGTGGACCCCGCAGCTCCCGGGGGGCCCGCCACAGAGGGTGTCCTGCCCGGGACTCCAGCTGGCCGCGCTGGGCC
Organism: Talpa occidentalis; assembly: GCF_014898055.3. Classification (NCBI taxonomy): domain Eukaryota; kingdom Metazoa; phylum Chordata; class Mammalia; order Eulipotyphla; family Talpidae; genus Talpa; species Talpa occidentalis. The sequence goes on along the minus strand of NW_023605083.1, from coordinate 135,019,724 downwards.
ACGCTGGGGTGTGCTGACCTCTCGGCGTGGGGAGGCAAGGCCAGTGGTCTCCTCTGAGGCCCACAAAAAGTCCCCTCGAGGCCCCCGAGGGCACTGGCCTGACAGGACCAGTGCAGAAGACATGCCCCACATCTGCTGGTGGGGTGCTGAGCCTGCTGCCTGGGCGGCCGCCTCCTCCCGTTCTGTTCCTCGCCAGGGCCGCTGCAGGCTGGCCCCGTGTCCAGAGCAGCGCCCTGTGCTGTCCCGCCTTGGTGCCCGGCCGGCACTGTCTGGACCGGCACGTGGCTGCAGTGGGGGCATGTCCCGGCAGGGCGGGCACACTCGGTGGTGAGCTGAGACGTGCGGTCGGTCTGGGGACCCAGCTGGCCCCCGCAACTGGGCTGCTGTGCACAGGGGCGTCCTTGCTACCAGACCCCCTGCCAACCTCAGTGTTGGTGCAGACGTGGGTTATTTTATTAGCTCAGAACTCACTGATATCCCGGCTCCTCTCCAGGGGCGGTGGGGGCCCCATCGCAGAACGAGACACGGGTTGCTTCCGCCCGATCTCTGGTGTTAATGTGGGAGCCAGGCCCGGGAGGGGAGCAGGGACGGAGTCTTTCCCTGAAGGACGAGGGACTGGGCCAGCGGCCACCTTGTCTCTGGGCATCTGGCGGCCCTGCAGGGGGAACCGAGGCCCTTCCCAGGCCGAGGGCCGCCCCATGGCGTTGGCAGGGCCGAAAGGCTTGTCCCCATGAGTCCTGCTCCAGCTGCTGGGGTGAGTTGGTATTTCCAGTGGGGGCTGGGCTGGGCCCCCAGGGCCCACGGCCGCCATGGCTCTGCCTGCGCTCACCAGAGGCCCGAGACCCCAGGGGCGGGTGAGCACACGGCTGGTCGGTCTCTGCTGGGAGGTGGCATGGCCTGGGCAGGTGCTGCGTGGAGTTCTTGGGTCTCCCACCACGGCTGCAGGCCAGATGCTGCCCCCTCACCCCCACTTCACTAGCTCCACCGTGATGTGTTGGGAGGAGGGGCGTTTGCCACCTGACTGGGCCCTGACGGTGGAGCCCCCGTGAGCGGGGTTGCTGCCCTTCTGGGAGAGACCCTGAGAGCTCCCCAGCTCTGCCCCCAGAGGGCACAGGGAGGCCTGGGCAGTCCTGGCTCTGCCGCGCCTTGACCTTGGACTTCGGGCCGTCAGCAGTGACCTCCAACTGTCCAGTGGAGGCATTTTGTTACCCAGCCCAGACAGCTGAGAGAGGAGCCCTGGGGGTGGCGGCGTTGCAGGGGCCAGCCGTGGGGTCCCCAAGTCCGGGCTCTTCCTTCCAGCTACTCCCAGCTGCCTGGAGACAACCCCAGGGGACGGAGGAGCCCGTGACACCCCCAGGCTTAGCTCCTCTCATGCTCGGGAGTGTCCAAGGGCGGGAGAGCAGCCATAAGGGGACTAAGCCTCAGCCCCTCCCGCGTGCGCCGCGCCGAAGCGCGCCCACGTGAAGGTAAAGTGCAGCCGTCCCCACGGACCCGCAGCCACGGCAGCTGGCAGGCGCAGCCCGGACACCCGTGCCCTGGCAGTCACCGTCCCCCCCAGGGGGCCTGTCTGGCCTCTGGTGTCCGGGAGGCGGGTGACGTCCGGCTGGCGGTGACGCGCTCACGCAGCACAATGTTGTCCTATGTGGCTTATTATTTAATTGCCTTTAAATTCCAATTTGGCACTAAAATATTAAAAAAAATAGTGTGGGTCCTCCAGCTGCGACAGGGAAATTCAACCTCCTTAAACAACAGAGGGGCTCTGAGGTTGGGGGCTGCAGGCGGTTTTGCTGAGTGAGAGACTGGGGTGCTTCCCTTATGGGTGCCTGCAGCGGGGTGCCCTGGGCCCGAGGCTCAGGGGAGCGGGGAGTTCTGGGGTCCTCGCCCTGGTCCCGGCACCCCGGGGTCACATCACCCGGGGCGAGGCCCCCTCCTGGGCTGAGGGAGTGGGGAGTGAGGGGTGAGATGGGCGCCGGGCCCAGCTCACTCAGCCGCTGGGCGCCCCTCACCCCAACTCCCCACCGGCTCTGCCATGTTGGGGACATCTGCTGACATTGGGGGACGCCCGCTGACGCCTGGGGACATCCGCTGACGCCGGGGACATCCGCTGACGCCGGGGACATCTGCTGACGCTGGGGGACATCCGCCGACCTTTGTTCAAGGGCTGACTCGAGGCGCTCCCTGCTGGACCCGCGCGCACGGACCCTTCAACCCCACGCGTGGCCCCTTCAGCCCCGGGCTCCCGCTCCCGGGCTGCCCCCAGGACAGGGTCCCCCTCGCGGGGACCTGAGTTCTCCTGAGGCAGTGATGGCTGCGGCTGACTGGCTGCCCGCCCCATCCTGCTCCCAGCACCCGGGGCCTGGCCCCTCGGGGCAGCCGCAGACCTGCGGGGCGGGGACAGGGGCCTTGAGCCTGGCCCTCCTGGAGGAGGGGGTGAACTGGCTCTCCCGCTGCGGGGTCCAGACAGCCTCTCCCTGTCTTCCGTCCCCTCTGCTGACGGGGTGGCGAGGTGCACGAGCTGGTCCTGCCCTTCCAGCGGAGGGCTCTGAGCAGGGGCCCTGCTGTGCCTTGCTCGCCCCCTTTGGCGGGGTTAGGCTTTGGGGCTCCCCACATCAGCCTGCTGTCACTTCGGCCAGCTCTGAGGGCCCCGTGTTCTGGGGACCACAGGGGCGACTCCGGGTGGGGCTGTGTGGGAACGTGCACATGCGTGTCCCTGCGTGCACACGCACACATATGTTCAGCGCCCATGACGTGTGCACACGCCTCTCTGTGAGCACACGTGTCCCTGTGTGTGTGCACGTGTGGGTGCAGGTGTGCGCGAGGGTGCACACCCATCTGTGCCCACCGCTGCTCACGCCGGCTGGGGAGGGGTCAGCTGAGGGGCCGCGTGTGCCTGGAGGCTCCCAGCGCTGTGTGGCTCTGACAGGGTGGACAGGGCTGGCGCGGGAGGAGGGAGGTGTGGCTGTGCCGGGCCTCAGTGGGCTCCGCCCCAGGCCCTGACCCTGCCCTCAGGAGGGCAGTGGGTTCGCAGTGGCTCCGGGTGCTCCCGGGCCTGTGACACGCTCCTCGGCCACCTGCCCTGGACAGACACCTCGGCTGCCGCCCGGCCTTGTCCAGCCTCGGTGATGGGGCAGCCCGTGCCCCCAGCAGAGCCTGCTGCCCCGCCCCGCCCTGGGGAGGAGCAAGCATAAAAGCCGGGAGAGGCTCTGGTCCCAGCCCACCCGGTGGTCTTCGTGACCCTGGTCCGCCCCCCGCTCTGGCCCCTGTCTCCTCAGTGACACAGGATGGCCGACCGGGCTTGGGCCGCCACGGTTCAGGGGTCCTGAGGTCATTCTCGGCCTAGGGGTTCCTGAGGACCCGCCGTTGAAGCCACTTGCCAGGGATGGTCCATCTCAGCAAGAGGCCGCAGTGAAGACCTTCGCAGGGGAGAGGCAGGCTGGGTGGGGCGGCCAGGCTTGAGCTCTGGAGTCCCCCCGGCCCGGGCAGCTTGGGAAGCTCCAGCTGTTAATGAGGTGACCGCCCCGGGGCTGACCTTAGTCCCCGCCCTTCCAGGGGGCACGGCGTGCATCCTGGCCCAGGCGCCCAAGCCACATGGAGCGCAGACTCGAGCCGCCGAAGCCTTGGGTCACCAGAGACGCCTCTTGGGGGCCCTCCCCAGGCCCAGCGGGCCTCCGAGGCCTTTCCTGGGGCCTTGCAAACACCCCGCGGCACGGCTCTCCCCCGTCGGGTCTGAGGGTGTGGCCAGGGGCGGGCACGGCCTGGGAGGGGACGGTAGGCTGGGCGGCTGGGAGTGGAGGCAGGGCCGAGCCGGGCTCTGGTCCTCACGGGCCCCGTCCTGCCAGGGCTCCTCCCGGCGGTCCCGGCCTGTGCTGGCCGGTGGCCGTGGACACAGGGCCGCTCTCAAGTAGGAGGGCTGGGCTGGACAGGCCGTCCCCTGGCTGCCTCTGCTCTGCCCCGCGGGTGCCCGGCTGCGAGTGTGGCAGCAGGCTGGCGACGGGCCCAGGGCGCAGTGGGCATGCGGCTCCCGGGGCACCCCATCTGCCAAGAGGGCGCCTGCCCTTCAGGAGAGCTGCTTGGCCGCTTTGTCCTGATGCCGAGTTCAGAGCGCAGCCTCCCCCGCTTCCGGGCACTTCAGTTGACCTCTGGAGCATCCGTTTGGGGGACGCTGCCCCTGACCCTTGGGATGCCGCCAGTCCCTGGACTTCCTGGGCACCCTCCTGATGGCCAGCTCCTGCCTCTGCCCTCGCCCCGCAGCCGGGCGCCAGCCTGGAGGAAGCGCATTTTTCAGATGTTTCTCTGGAAAGCAGGAGCCCAGGACCCGGGTGCCCGGCGCCAGGCCATGCCGTCCTCTCCCTGGTTCTGGCCACAGCCTTGCCCGGCTTGCAGATGGGGAGGCCGAGGCCCGGCTCGCCCTCAGAGGTCAACCTCCCCGGCTGCCCGACCCCCGGGATGTGAGAATCATATTCCCCCACAGGGTCCAGGCGCCCGGGGAGCCGAGGGGGGCAGCCTCTCCCCCAGCCTGTGCAGCGCGGGCGCCTGGGCGTGGCAGAACTTTCACCGCCCTTGTGGTGACTTTCCCGTCACGGCCCCGCCGCACCACGGCGAGAGGGGAGGGAGAGAAACCTCTGTAAGCCACGTTGTGCTCGGGGTATAAATGAATTAGATTTAATTTCTGCTTAATTGTTTCCATAGCTCAACCCCGCCGAGCCGCAGGGTGATGTATTTTGCAGGCTCGGGCGGGGCGGCGGGGCAGGCGCGTGGACGGTCCGCCCTGGACGCTGTCTAGCTACACCCCGCCGTCTTAGCTCCTTGTCATCATGGGCGTCTCCTCGGGGGCGCGGCCGCCTCCCGTCCACGCGGGGCTCGAGCCGGTCAGTCCTGGGCCAGCTGCCTCCAGAAGGCCGGGGAGCTGCCGGGGGCTCGGCAGGGGGGGACAGCAGAGGCAGCGCCTGGGTTCCTGGCGGGAAGAGGCCCGGGGAGGACGTGCCTTTAGAAGCGGACATTTCCTGATGTTACTGCTGCCATCGCAGAAACATTAGCTTCCCTTGACCCCTTGCCTCGGCTAAGGGGGGCTGCCTGGACACGGTGGGGCCGGTGGGGGCCGTTGGGGGCCTGTGGGGGCCTGTGGGCTGGGGCTTTGATGCCCTCCTGGGACGCTTCGGGCCACAGCTCCTCTCTGCTGAGTGACGGAAGCACCCCTGGACGTGTGGCCAGCAGGAGCGGGGCCCCTCCTGCACCCCACCCCTCCGCTCCGGAGTCCAGCACGCTTTCTGCCTTTTCTTAGGGTGAAAGGCTCGTGACGTGGGACGGGCCACGCTCGCCGTGTTTGAGCTGCGCTTGCGCGGCACGAAGCTCACCCCCGTGGCTGTGCCCCCCACCTCCGTCCAGCCCCAGACGTTCTCCTCGCCACGTGCACAGCGGCTCCATCCTCCCCTGCCCTGGGCCGGCGCCCCCACCCCCCACTGTCCTGTGACTAGAGCACCAGCCTCGCCTCAGGGCTGTCACACAGCTGGGCCCGGTGCCGGCTTCTTCCCGCGTGCTGGTGAGCGAGGCTCAGCGCGCAGGGGCTGGGGGGGCGTCACCCCTTTCGAAGGCTGAGTAACATTTGCTGTGTGGGCGGACCTGCTGTGGGAGGGCCCACGGCAGCAGACACGGCAGGCTGGTCAGCGTGGTGTGAGGCTGCCTGGGGCCAGGTCCGCCGTGCAGGGCCCGTCCAGCTGGGCGCAGCCTCCCTCGTCTCCCTCCAACGGCCTCGACCTCGGGAGGGCCCAGGGTGGGGGCCCTGACTGGGGCTCCGCAGAGGCCTCTCTAGCCCTTGAGCTGGCGGTCAGCCCACCAGGCTGAGTAGTCACGAGCCTGATCCCTTAACCCTGGCCCCCGATTCACAGGTGGGGAAACCGAGGCCCTGGGGCCAACAGGGCCGAGGTGCCCCAGCCGATGCTGGGTGCGTGTGCCTGGCCGGTTCCCGGCCCTGGAAGGGCCACACCCCTGCGGCCCACGTGCACCCTGGGCCGAAGCACAAGCTGGGGGCAGAGCCCGTCCGCGTGCTGGGGCCCTGGGCTGTGACCCGGACGGTCCTGGATGCGACCTGGTGGGCGGCGAGAGGTTCCTGGATGGCCTCGGTGGCCCTGGGCGAGGGGGAGGGCCCATGCGTGTTGGTCTGGACCCGCCGGGGGGCGGCTGTGTTGGGGAGGCTGGGGCGTGCCTGGCAGAGGGGGGCCTGGCGGGGCGGGTGGCTTCTGTCTGGCAGGGTGGATATGTGGAGGCCCATCCGGGCAAGTCGAGGCCCACTTCATCCTGTGCGCGTAGCTCGGGGGGTCTGTTCCCTCCCGTCATTTAGTGAAATCAGGAGAAGGACGTTGTGGTCTGGCCGAGGTCCCACCCTGGGCACCCACCAGGGGCCACAGGGACTGGACTACAGCAGGAGCCGCAGCTCGCGCCGGGGGCGGGTCTGGGGTGGACACGGAGGACACACGTGGGACAGCACATGTATCGTGTGCCATGTGGATGCGTGAGGAAGTGAGGGTGGCCCCAGGGCCTGGTGCTGGGCTGGCTTGTGCCCACACGGTGTCCGCTGGGCCCCTGCACCACGAGGGTGGGGTCCATGGGCAGGGGGTGCTGTTACCTGCATCACCCGCTCAGTTACCCTGAGTTTGGGTTGTTGGGGCCCCTCCTTTGGTGGTCCTGGCTGGCCCTGCCTATCCCGCTGGGCAGCCTGGGGGCCCCGGCAGGACTGGGCGTCTGCACCAGCAGGCGTGTTCTACACAAGGTGTGTCGGGAGCATCACACGCTCACACCGACACCCCAAGCTCCTGCAGACACCCCGCTGGCCTGGGGGTCCTCCATGCTCCCCGACTTGTCCCTCAGACCTCGGGACTGCGCCCCCAGCTCCAGGCTCCCGGCCCCTCTGCACCGAGCAGGTGTTGTCCTGCTTGACCTTGGTGCCCTGGTGGAGGGTGGTTGTCCTGGGGGCGCCTCTGCCTGTGGTGAGTGCCCGCATGTCCTGGGGTATCGGCTGCAGGTGCCACATGGTGGGGGGCCCCGTGGCCCCAGTGGCCTTGGCCTTCTGCGCCTGCTGCCCATCCATCCCTGTCGGGTCAGCAGCTCCTGGTGTCCTCCCCACGCGGGCCTGTGGGTGACCGCCGGGAGGAAGAGCTCTGTGACCAGCCACGGCTGTCCCCTCTGGCATCCCCACTCACCACATGCTGTGGGCCCAGTGGCTGGGAGGCGAGTCCTCCTCCCGCAGGCTGCTCGCCTGGGAATCCCCAGCTTTGCACGGTGGCGGTGGCTGACGGAGGGGCTGTGTGCGGCGTCCTTCTCCTGTGGCCCCAAGCGCAAGGTTAGGGGCCTGGGGGGGCTGGCAGTGCAAAGAAATGAGCACGTACTGGGCGGGGTGGCCAGCTGCTGGGCACAGCCGTGCCTTGCACCGCCCCCCTCCCTGCATCTCTTGCGCCCACCCCTCCATGCTTGCCAGGCTGGGTGGGGGTCCGGGTGCCTCCCCTGAGTGCGAGCCCTGGCACTGCTGGCCAGGGCTTGCAGCTGAGGCTGGGGGTGCTGCCACCTGCCCACTCAGGCCACCATCCGCCTGCCGAGTAGGCTGGGAGGTCTCTGCGGTGCCCGGTCCACACCCGGGAGCTCTGGGCTCTGTGGCTGCTGGCCGGAAAGGCCGTGTCTGGGAAGTGCAGTGGCTTGGTGGAGGCCTCTCGTCATGCCTGTGCCCACGTGTGTTCTGCCTGAGGGTGAGAGCCGCGGGTGCTGGTCAGAACCCCCTGGCAACGCCTTTTCCTGGCTTCCACTAAGAGGGGCTTTCCAGAGCAGGCCCCCGGGCAGTGGGAGGAGTGTGTGGCCGGCATCGGGCTCCTGCACTGGTCAGCACCACCCCCCACTGCCTGATCACCCACCCCAGGGCCTTAACCTGGGTCCTGGCCGAGCAGTCCCAGGCCTGGAGTAGCCGGGGTGAGGAGTGTGTGCATGGGGGACGGGCAGTCCCGGGCCTGGAGTGAAGCCGGAGTGATGGGTGTGTGGGGGGACGGGCAGTCCTGACTCTTGCTGGTGCTGCGGCAGATGCTGGCCCTCGGCTCTCGAGGTCCTGGTGCCTGTCCTGCCTCGGTGGCCAGCGGGGGGTCGGGGCAGGGAGCTGGGGATGGGGACGGAGCATCCTCACCGCGCGCACGCGCATGCCCCCGGGTCTTCTGGGCAGGGGCTGGGCGCAGGGAGTGGTAGAAAGGCCCCAGGGCCCGCTGCCCCCCTGGCTGGGTCAGGTCTCTGCAGCGTCTACCCCATGAGGCCTCCCATGCGGGTCCTGACGCCACCGTCCCTGTGCTGTGTCCTGGCTCGGCGGGGCCCTTGGCCCTGCCTGCAGCGGGGCCCACCCTCGGCTCTGTGGCCTGTGGCTGACCGGCCCTCTGGGCCTCAGCAAGATCAGCCGGACGCCGGGAGCCCAGCACCTTGCCTCGCAGGGGGCCCAGGTGTGTCCGGCAGACGTGCAGGTGGGGCGGGGCCCGAGTCAGTTGGGAGGCTGGTGGAGCTGCCAGTGTGAGAGGCCGAGGGAGGGTGTAGGACTTCCGGGCCTGGCAGGAGGGCAGGGGCCTGGCCAGGGCAGGGGCGGCCGCCTCCAGCCCAGCCCGAGTCATTAAAACCCCAGTCAGCTCCGCGGAGCCAGCACTGCGCGGTGACTAAGGCTGGGAGGGCGGGGCTGGGAGGCGGAGGCAGCGGATGACAAAGAGGGGCCCGCGGGGCTGCGGGACCAGAGCGGAGGAGGAGGGGCCGGGGGAGTGGGCAGAGCTGGTCCGGGCCAGCCCTGAGGCTCAGGGCGCCCCAGCTCCCAGCAGCAGCCCTGAGGGGGACCCCTGGGGAGCGGTGAGGCAGCTGGGTGTCCCCTGCCCTGCCTGGCCGGCGGTCCCCCAGCCCACACGCTCTCACGTCAGACCCGGGGCCCTTTCCGCCAAACAGGCGAGTGTTGGGGAGACCCCCCCACCGCTGACCCAGGAGACGGGCTGCTGTGGGGAGCCCGAGGGAGGGCTCAGCTCCCTGCAGGGCGCCCACCGGGCCTGCCTCTGGGGGGCTCCCTGTGTGCCCGCCGTGCTCACATGGCCTCTGGCGCCGGGTCTTCCTCGGTTCTGACCCGTTTAAACTCTGTGCTGTGAAGCTCCTGACGAGAGACGCGAGCGGTCAGGGCCGGAGGGGCCCAAGGGCCAGTGGGGCCTTCAGCGCGAGAGCCAGGCAAGCCCTCGGGCAGAGCTTCGGTGGCCCCGTCTCCTCCGGGGATGCCGGCTGGGCAGGTGCGGTAGCGAGGGTCCTGCCTTCCCGCTGGCCCCCTGGCCTGCTCTGGGCGCTGTGTCTGTGCAGCGCCTCCGTCTTCTCATGTAAGGAAGCTGCTGTGGGTTAGAGAAGTCCCTGGAACCTTCTAGAAGGGCTCTGACCATCTCCTCCAGGGGGTGGAGGCTGGAGCCGGCCCTGCGAGGCAGGGTCCCGTGCTGTTTGCCCCATGGAGTCTCGGTCTTGCTGGGCTGAGAGGCAGACGCCGGGCAGCCTCCAGAGCTCCTGCCTGCCGGTCACTGATGTAGGTGTGAGGGGCAGGGGACCCCGCTAGGACCCAGGGGGCTGGCTTCTCTTTGCCCAGCCTCCGGCTTGACCACAGGGGTCACCCCCAGCACACCCAGCAGCCCGTGCCCCGTCCTGGTGGCCTGGGAGCTGGTCAAGGTCAGGGGTTCTTGAGGTCTGGGTGGCTAAGAACGTAGAGCCCCTCTGGGGCCAGTTTGCCGGGAGGGGCCCAAGCACCACTTCCCAGCTGAGACTCCTGGGAGCAGCCGGCGCGCCTGGACTCGGACAGTGGGTTGGGGTGCTGGACGGGTCCCCCTCCCCGGCCAGGGTCTGACCGAGTCCAGAGCAGTGTGGATCTTCCAGGGCAGCCAGACGCCCAGGCCAGCTCTCTGCCCCGCCTCCAGGGCCTGGTGGCCAATGTCAGAGTCCACCCAGGGGTGCTGGCCACTTCCCGGGGGCATCATTAGGGCTCAGGCAGAGATCTGAGAGCCTGAATGCCAGTCCCGGGCTCAGCTGGGACGATGGCCAGCGGATTCGTCCGGAGACGCGATCGCTGCACCTCGGGCCCGGAGGGCAGGGCGGGGGCTGCTGGCTGGGCAGCTTCAGGAACGGCCCCTGCAGGGAGCGGTCACTGGGCTGCTCTGCCTTCCTGTCCTTGCCAGAGCCGCTGAGCCGGTGGCTGTGATCCCGGCTTCCGGGCAGTGACACACGCGGGTGAAGGGCAAGGTCCGGCTCGGCCTCCGCTGGCACTGCCCCCCGTGAACGTGTGGGCTCGGGTCTGTGGGTGCGGGCAGGGCCAGTGCTGCTGGGACGGGGGCTCGCCAGGGCTCCTGCCCGGGACGACAGGCAAGACTTGGAACCCAGAGATGGGCCAGGACATGGAGGTTACCCAGGCCAGCTTCCTGCCCAGTGGGCATCTGCTCCCCGCTCCCGGACAGATGGCCACGCAGTGGCTGCTCGAGCTCCCCCTCCGTGACTTGGTGATCTCGGGAGCCAGCTGACGAAGGCGCGTCCTTGGAAGGGTCCCGTCCTGGCGGGCAGGGGCGGCTCACGGGCCCTGGCCGGCTCCTGCCCTGAGGCGCCCCGCCTCCCGCCCCCTCCCGCCTGCCTCCGCCCCGTGGGCTCGCTGCTCCTCCGGCTCTGGGGCGGCGGGACAGACCCAGGCTCCGTGTCTCCTCCCTCCCGCCTGGGCTGCCACTTCTTCCTCAAATACCTGCTTCTCTGCCGTGGCCTGGGGGCCCTGGAAGCCTGCGTGGGCACTTCTGCGTGTGGCCGGTTCTGTGTGTGGCTGCACGGCATTGGGGTGTGGGAGCACCCCACTGAGGTCGAGACCTCAGCCTCTTACTGGGAGCGTGACCTTGACCAACGTGGGCGCTCAGCCTCGGTGTCCCCAACCGTAAAACTGGGTGACCCGGCAGGACATCGCCGGACAGCCTGGGGCGAGGGCGGGCGTCTGTCAGTGCTGCCTGGACCAGCGCTGGGGGCTGGGGCTCGCCTGCTGGCTCTGACTGGGCCAGCGAGGCTCTGCCGTCACCCCCTTCGTGGTCCTGGTCCCGTCCTGCCGGCAGCCCCACCCACCAGCTTTGCGGGGCTGCCTGCAGGGCCCGGGGCCTCTCTGACACGCCCGGACTGTGGGCTCTGCCCCTTGCTGATCGCTGCCCTGCTCCCGGCAAAGTCAGCAGGTCCCCAAAACGAATTCCTCGGGGCACATGGGGAGTAGCCTCCCCCCCACCCACCCCGCCCGCTGCTTCTCAGCTCTGGCCCTGCACGCGCACCCACAACCGCGTGTCCCTGGCCTATCTCTTGGGCTGACTGAACAAGGCCCCCGACCCCCCGGGCCTAGTCCCCAGACCCGTCAATGTTACCTTTGGCAGAAACGATCACAGAAGGAGCCGCTGCTCCCCGTTTCGTGACCAGCGGCGTCACTGTGCACACCCGTGCGTGGCGGGGCGTCTGCCCCACGCAGGACTGCGCCTGGCGCTGAGCCGCGTGGGGGACAGCGGCCCTGCCCAGCCCAGCAGCGGCCGGCTCCGGTCCCTCCAAGGGTCGCGGGTCGTGCCCTCGAGGGCTGAGGCCAGCCTGCGTCCAGGTGCTCGGGGGGCACTGGGCGTCCCCCCGCGGTGGCTCTCGCCTCCTCCCGCACTAGCAGACGGGCCGTGTGTCCGCCTCGTCAAGGCGCTGAGGCTGGTTCTGGAGGCTCACTGCCTGCCCTGTGGGCAGTGCCCGGGTCTCCGGCTCGCGGCTGTGCCCACGCTGCCCGGGCTGGGGGGGCTGCCCTCCCACACGCCCCACCCCCACGCGCACACCCAGCCTCGGCGGCAGCAGGAAGCCTCTCGCTTTGAGCATCTTCTCTGCTGCCAACCCTCCCCCCAGCAGTTTCTAAGAATAACCGCGGTGCCGGGACGGGTCAGCGTGGAGACGCCCGTGACCGCAGATGATGGGGCCCGGGCGCAGCGTTGACAGTGAGGCCCTGAGGGCTGGCACCAGGAGGGGCGCGTGCACGTGGAATACAAATTGATCATTTATGAGGCCGTGGGCACGCCATGCAAATGCAAGGTGTTGGCGTGAGTCAGTGACGGATAATTGCTCGAATTCTGTAGCGGGAGGAGCTGAGCTGGAGGGAAGCCTCGGCCTTCGGACTTACAGCTTCGGCCCATGGCTGCCCACGAAGGCCCGGGGGCTGGCCCGTCCCGATGCCCGGCGGGGTGGCGAGAGTCTTCCGGCCGTCATCAGCGTGGGAAGAGCCGGACCGTCCCGCCGGGGGGTGGCGTCGGGGGCGACCTCACCCACCATCTGCGCTGCGTGACGCCGCGGGCCCGGGTGTAGCTTCACCAGCCCTGTTCCTCCCGGGCGCTGCCGCCTGGGGAAGATAATGCCCTGCAGGCCTGACCCAATTTTAGGCTTTGTTGTCACAACCACAGAGATGCCCCTCTGAGCCCCCGGCAGCTGGTCTGAGCGGGAAGAGCTTTACGGCAAGTGCCGTGCAGAGACCCCGGTGAGTTCCAGATGAGGCCAGGGCCCCCGGTCCTGATCTAGAAGGGGCGCCCCTCCCAACCCCACATAGGTACCCCTGTACCCTACCTGCCAGCCCGGACCACGCCTCCGCCCTGCCCAGCCTGCAGGTGTCCTCCTGCCCCCGAGAACCTCTCCCAGCCCTGCAGCCAGGCTCCCCGCCCCTGCCCTGCACCCCGTCCCCTTCCCCACTTCCCCTGTGACCCTTGCCCCACCCCACACCTGTTACCCCTCCCTCCTCGCTTCCCTGCACTGCCCTTCCTGGCCCCACGTGTCCCCTTGGGCTTCAAGCGGGGCTGCGCCAGCCTGCTCCTGCCCCGTGGGCAGCGCCTGGCCCTGCATGGTGACCCCCTGTTTGGCCCTGGCTGTGCTCACCTGTGCCCGCCCGGCCCAGGGCCTCGCCTGAGCCAGGGCGTTCCCTCTCAGGTGAGCCGCCAGGGAGGGGAGGCCAGGGCCTCTGAGGTGGAGGGGGAGGTGGGACACCCTCCTCTAGGCCCTCAGACACCCTAGCCTGGCGGCCGTGGCCCCGTAACCTCGGGATGCTGAGGGGCCATGTGGGGTACACCCCAGTCCCCACCACCAACCAAATTTGTCAAAACATGCAGGAAGTGCCCTCCAGACCCCTCTGCACCTTGGAAGGTGGGGGGTCACGTCAGCCTCCTGCTCACCTTCCACGCGGCCAGAGGCCCGCTGCCCAGGGCGTGGGGGTGTCCACAGCCGTCCTGGCCAGGAGGGGACTCCGGCCTCCCCCTGATACCCGGTCACCCCATCCTTTATTCATCTAACACGTATGAGAACCTGGGTTGACAGTGGGGAACCAACAGCCCCCTGGCCTCAGGGGCGCATCTGAGCAAAGAGCAGGAGGAGACCCCGTGGCCAAGAGTGAGCGGGGGCTGGGGTGTGGGCTCCGGAGGCCGTGAGCGACGCGGCGGCCATGAGCGGGGGAGACAGGAGCAGGCCTGACAGAGGGCAGCGTGGGGCGTCCTCCTGGCCGCGTCCCAGGCGCTTCCTCAGGCGGTGGGTGTCCCGCGTCCCATCGCCTCCTGGCTGCCCCCCGCGGTCCTCTGTCCTGCCCGGCCTCCTGGTGGGGCTAAGTGACCGCACCCCTACGGCCTCTCTGGCTGCCAGTTCTGGCCTGAGGCTGTGCTGTGGCCACCGCTTCTGCCCAGCCTGTCCATCCGCTGCTGTGGTCACCCCGGGACTTGGTTTCAGCAACACCTATGCATCAGCTCAGGCCAGGAGTCTGGGAGCGGCCTGGTGGGGTGCTTTCAGTGCCCCCTTTGACAAGGCTGCAGCCCGCACGGCTGGGCCACCCCAAGACAGTGCCCCCCACCTGTGTTGGGGGCTCAGTGCCTGGTCCTGGTGTGGCTGCAGGAGGGTCCTGGTGTGGCGGCCACCGGCGGCTCCTCCCGAGTGAGCTCAGGACAGCCTGCTGTGGCCAGGCCCAGCCTGAGACCAGGCACTGCATCCTGCGTTCTGGCGGCACAGGCCAGCTCTGTCCGGCACGGGGGCCGGGGGGCTACACAGGGGTCGAGCAGCCAGGGCCGCTGACCAGGCCCCCAAAGCAGCCCAGGTCCTAACACCCGACCACCTGCCCACTCCCCCTGCATCCCAGGGGCTCTTCAAACACAGCACGTGCACCCGGGTCCTGACCGGTGGTGGCCGAGAACTCGTGCAAGGGGTGAGGGGCAGCCGGGTGATGCTGGTGCTCACGGCGATGCCGACCCCGGCGGAGGGCCCCCGCGTCATGGCCCAGGCCTGCCCGCTGTCCTCGCTCGCCCCGTAGGTTGCTCCCGGAGCCTGAACTTCCCTCCTGTCCCTGGCACGGCCTCTGGGTGCAGATTTCCACCCCGGCTTCATGCCCTCGGGCCACAACGAGCTTCCCAGGACACAAACCTGCAGTTTCCTGCTTAAAATTCCTCAGGTGGCCTTTGAGTCCTTGGCGCGACTTCAAGGTGCTTCGTGATCTGTTCCTGGCCTGTGTCCAGGTGCTTCTCCAGCCCCGGAACCCCCAGGCCCGATCATCCTCCGGGAGTCCGCGGGGCCGGCGCCTCTGCACCACCACCCCCTCTCAGCAGCACCTCGCACCATCAGTGGCTCCCCAGGAATATTTAGCGTATTTTTCAGGCCCCGCGCCAGGCGCCAGGCTGGTGGAAGCGCACGGCCTGGCTGAGCTGAGTCCCGCCCGCTCCTGTCTCAGCCCTCGCCCGTCTCCGCCGGGCATTTGTTTCCTGCCGTCAACCCCTTCCCGCCGCCAGCCCCGGGGTCAGGGCCTCGCGGTGGCTTCTCTGCATCCTGGCATCCCGGCATCCAGCCGAGGGGCAGCCGGGGAGGGCAGGGAGAGGCGGGCTCCTGGCGTGGCCGGGACACGGAGCTGGGTGACCGGAACCCCGGTGTGGGAAGCAGCCCCCCACCATCTGGGGTCCTGGCTGCGGCTGCTCTGTCTCTCGGGACACGCGGCTTCTAGCCTGTCCCCCCAGAATCTGCTTTCCCCGACCTTGGGGAAAATTGCTTCCCAAATTACACCCCTGAGTTCCGCAAGCTTTAAACATAGCGCGACACATCAATTACATAAGGCCCTTCCCAGGCCCGCTGGATGCCGAATAATGTAACGTTCCGACAAAGCCCCAGGTGCACTGTGTTATTAAAACACGCTGGTGTTACAGAAGGGCAAGGGGAGCGGCTACGGCGAGCGCTCAGACTCCCACAGATGCCAGGATAATAAAACCCAAATTATTTTTGCTGGAGACGGGGCTCCCGAGGCGGAGGGCGGCGGTGCCGCCGGGGCTACGGAGGGCTCAGCCCGGCAGGAGGCCCGGGGCGGGTGGCGCTGGCCTGTGGCCGCCCGCCAGCCCAGGTCCCCCCGCTCGGGGCGGGAGCCGGCCCTCTCGCCCAGCCGCAGCCCGCCTTGGCTCTGATCGGGCCGTTAGCTCGTGTTCTGGGGGCGCAGAGCTGGAGGGAGACGAGCATGGAGGTGCCCGGGCGAGGCCCGCTGGCCCGCGGGAGGAGCTATTTACAGAGAAAGGTGAGGTGGGACGGGGTGCGGCGCTGAGTGCGGAGGGACAGGCGAGGGCCGTGGGCTTGGGACGTGGTGTCGTGAGGGCTAAGAGCCGCGGTGCGCCGATGGGCTCCACCGCGAGGCCTGCAGCCCCGGCCACCGTCTCTCCCAGCTGGCCGGGGTGGGACCCAGATGGGCCGCGGCCTCACCCGGGGCACAGGCGCGTGATGGCCGGGTGTGCCCCGTGAGTGACCACGCCCTCGGTGTGGCTGGTCCACAGCTCACAGGGCTGCGTTTCCCAGGCGCCCTTCGGTGCCTTGCGGGGAGGCCTGTGACTCTTGGCCCTGAGGGTGGCCGGCCGCTCCAGGCAGTCAGAGAAGACGCAGCCTCGCATCCCAGTGCCGTGGGGGGCGGGTCGGAGGCCCCGACAGCCCTGGCATCGCCGCTGCTGCTCAGGGAGAGTCCGCTCCCGCCACACAGACGCTCTCCTACGAGTCCACGGGGAGCGGATGGGGTCCCCCAGCCTGCAGGCGGTGGAAAGGGGAGAACCCCTCCCTCCACGCGCTTCCCAGGCCCCGAGGTGGCAGCAGGTGCATGCCGGCAGGGCCCTCAGGCAGACCGTGGCTGGTTCTGGGACTGGGCCCTGCCCTTCGGCCACATCTACCCTCAAAGGAGCCCAAGTGGGGCCCCCGAGGGTGGCCGGGCGGAGGCTCCAGCCCTGCTCTCCCAGCTGGTTTCTGCAGCCGCCTCCTTCTGGCCCACAGACACCCTTTGTGGGTGAGGACGCCGGCCCCAGCCTGGCCTGAGGCCTGAGGCCCAAGCGGGCCCTCCTTGGAGACCCGGAGGGGTCCGGCACGCATGCTCTGCTGTGGGAGACTGTGGGGGAGGGTCTCCGGGCCGCTCTGCTTCGCGCTGGCCTGTCATGGCCTTCCACGCCGCCCTGCCTCTGGCGTCAGACAGGAATTCAGGAGGTTAATGCCACACGTGGGTTTCAGGTCTGTTGGACTCTGAGTCAAGAGCATCACCGACCGCCTGCTTCTCCGCGCCACCCTTCACGTGGCAGTGTGGGCTGAGCCCGCTTCCCACGTGGCCCTGCAATGAGGGCCTGGCCCTGCTGGACCAAGTTCAGTCCTGTTTCCACACGGTGAGGCTGACCGTGAGCGCTTGGCCGTCCAAGTGAGGTGCGGTGAGGAGGCCGACGGCCGCTGGTCCTGGGGCTCTGGGGGTGTGTGGGGTCGGGGTGCAGGCCCAGGGCCCAGAGTGCCCCACAGCTGCCCCTGCAGCAGCGCAGCAAGGAGCCTGGGGTGGGAAGGCCTCCGGAGCTAGGCCATGTGGGCGCTGGCACCGGCTGCCCTCGAGGGGGAGGGATGTGGCCTAGACAACGGGGTCGATGCAGCCTCTGCCCCCTGGGCATGACCTTGTGCTCCCAGAGTCCAGCACGGCCAGCTGTGGCTGCACCCTGGAGCGCTGCACCCCTCTACCCTGGCCCTGCCCACTCCCTGACCCGCCACCAGGACGGGGGTCAACTGGGTGGGCTCTGGCCCTCCACACCCCTGTTCCTTCTTCCCCTGTCTGGGCCCGTGGGCCTTGAGTGGCTCATGGGGACTCGGTCCCCCTCCCAGGACAGGGCAGGCCCTGGCTGCTGTGGGGCAGGGGCAGGGTGGCGCGGCGGGCCGTGGGCCAGCTCCGCGGCTGTGGTGATGGACGCGCTTTCACCACGGAGCGAGGACAGGATGCTGCGGAGCGGGGACAGGCGGGGACACGCCTCCCACTCAGCTGGGTGGGGAAGGCGAACGAGCTGGCGCTGGCAGGGCTGAGCAGAGGCAGGGGCAGCCTAGGCTGGCGCCCCAGCAGTGCCCACCTGCCCTGTAGTGAGATGCCACCTCCTGCGCATGGGGCAGCGTCGGGCTCCAGGGAGGCACCGGCTCAGGCAGGCGGGCGGGCGCGGAGGCGTTGGCCCCGGAAGGTGCCGTCAGACCAGACCAGCCGTTCCTGGGGAGAGCGGGGCTGGGGCGCAGCCTGGATCCTTGGCTGTCCTCTCCCTCCTACCCCTTGGGTCCTGGCACCAGGCCCGACGGCCTGCCCGGGGTGGGGGTGGGGGGCAGCACCGGCGGCCCCACTTTGCTCCTGCTCTGAGGGCCTGGTGCAAAATGGACTCCGCTTTGCCTCTTGGCTGCTGAGAGCAGCACCCAGCCCTCAGGAGAAGCCTGCTCCTGCCTTCTCTGCTCGCCCCTGCACCCGCCCCCGCCTGGCCCTGCTGCTCCCACCTGGGGGTGCCACACAAACCCGCCTTTCCCTCGCACTCTTGGGTTGCCCACTCCTGGCGCTGTGGGCAGCAGATGACCACTGAAAAGGCAAGCGGAGCTGGGCCTCTCTGCGCTGGCAGCCCTGCGAGGCCGACCTGCCATTTGGGATGTGGGCGGTGCTCGCGCGAATCCCAGGATTTGAGGGAAAGAAGCAAACCAGCGCTTCCTTGTCTTCCCTTTTTAAAAGCGCTGGTGTGGCTTGGGGCACACGCCAGCCCGGGAGCCTCCGGGGCTGACACTCCTGGGCTGACCTGACCCCGTAGCTCAGCCCCGTGCCAGCCCCAGCGGCCAGGCCAGTCCCTCCTGGGCAGTGTGTGTGCCCGATGGACTGACCCAGCTGGATAAAGAAACGATGGCCAGGGTCCAGGCACCCCCCGCCCCCAACCCACCCGCGACACCCAGCAAAGCAGCCCCCTCTGTCTCCAGGGGACCCCCACTCCAGAGAGGGCGTGGATGCCAGCCTGAACAGCCCGAAGTGCAGGCGGGGAGGGCGCGGGGATGTTGTTCATTCACTCATTCATTCCTTCACTCGCTCGCCCATTCGCCCACCGCGGCGGGCGCCCACTCGGCAGAGCGGGGCCTTCCAGGGGCTGGGGTCAGTGCCGAGCCGGACGACCCCAAGCCTGCCCGCATGCTCAGGCACCAGGGCTACCAGGGCACCAGCAAGCAGGCGCGTCTGTGGACGGCAGAGGCTGAGTCCTGGGGGCTCCAGAGGGAAGGAGAGGTGGGCCCGGGTGGTGGCTGCTGCGGGGTTCTGTCCTCGGGTGGCCTCCTGGGGAGGTGGGCGTGCGAGGGGCGAGCCCCACGGAACGCTGGGGAGCGCCCTCCATGGCAGACGTAGGCCTAGGGCGGCAGGCCGGTGTGTGGAGGGACAGCGGGAGGCCTGGGGCTGCCGGGGCGGGGCGTGGAGCAGGAGGGAAGGCGGTGGGCAGGGGCTGGCCCCTCGCGTGGAACGGCCGGAGGAGGAGCTCCGTGAAGCGGCGGCCCGGGCGAGAGCTGTGTCTCGACCTGCCTCCATCGACTTGGCTCTGTCCTCAGAGGCCCCCGAGTCATACAAGCCTGAGGGTCCCCAAACGGGTCCAGCTGGCTGGCAGGCGTTGCAGGGGCTCTGGGTGTCTCCTCCCCGTGGAAAGGGCATTGGAGGGATGCGCGGGAGAGGGACGTGGCCCGGGGAGCTTTGAGGAGAGGGACGGGGGTCCTGGGACCTAAGCTGGTGGGTCCCAGCTGGGCAGCGAGCAGGAGTGGGCCGGAGACCAGAGGAGCGGGCCGGCCAGTGGGCTCAGGGGACTGTGGGGTCTGGGTGCCGCAGCAGGGGGGCTGGTGAGACGTGCCCTAGACCACGGAGCCCAGCCGTGGGTTTGGCCCCATGACTGGCTCCCCGTCGGGCGCCTCTGTCCCCTGGCACAGGGCGTGATCCCCGGGGCCCGCTTTGAAGAGGCCCCCTCTCGTTGGCAAACACCAGTGTTGCCTGTTCCCGGCAGGGTCTGCCAGGAAGAGGGCGTTTGCTTCGAAGGCATTTGAAATGTCTCTCCTGTCTCCCCGCAGGTTGAAAGCCCAGCTCTGAGCTCCTGACCTCCCGCTGACTCCGGCTCTCCCCGCCACCCTCCACCCAGGAAGTCCCGGAAAGATCCTCCCGGCCACGAGCGCACCTGCCAGGTGAGGCAGCGCCTTCCCCGCACCATCCTTGGGCTTCGCGTCTGCAAGAGCAAACATTTCAGGGGGGGATTTTCTTTGACAGGGGCTGCAGGGGGGCAGGTAGGGGGTGTGCTTGCCTGAGCTGGCAGATCTCTGCGTCTTGGTGGCTTCAGGGAGCAGGGTGGGGCGCGCCCGGCTCCCTGCAGCACGGTGGCACTTGTGGGCCACCCTGGAACCCATCCACTGACTCTGCGGAACCCGCCCTCAGGGGCTGCGGAGGCCGAAGTCAGGGTGTGATGTCCCCTGCTCAGGTCCCACTGCCTGGGCATTCCTGCAGCCCAGGGAGCAGTTCTGAGCCCCCCTGGGGCTCCAGAGAGACCCAGGATTCCTGTTCCCACCTGGAGACCCCAGAATTGGAGATATTCACGAGTGACTTTTTTATGAGGGACACACGGGGCGAGGTCTGGAGGGTCTCAGGCTCTGCTGCCACACCCATGCCCTGTGGACGTCAGACAGAGCGCCCTCCCAGCAACCCAGCCTCCCTGCTCCCCAGCTTTGGCGACCCAGAGTTTTCTGGGGTTTTAGGACATCATTGGCCACGTGACCGAGCTCCGTCTGAATTCGCCCACCCTTCCTCTGGCCCCTGCTGCTCGGCGGGGAGCCATGGGGCTGTGAGGAGGCAGACAGGGCCCCCTGTGCTGTGTTTGTCCGGGCCCCCCTCATGCTGGGTTTGCGCCCGGCCCTGTCAACCTGTCCGGGCGGATGTGGGCGACCTCGCGCTCCCGGGGGCGTCTTGTTCCATCTGCTTTTGGCTTCTCGGCCCTTTCTTCACCGGTGCTTGCTGGCTGCAGGGCGACGTCGCTGTTGCTGCTGGGGTGGTGCTTTTTTAAAGTAGAAGGACGGGCCGTGTGTTTCCTGGCGAGGTCGCGCTCTGCGCCCGAGCAGCCGGGAAGCCGGCGGGTCGCGAGGGCGCTGGCGCGGGCTCCCCCAGCACCGGGCCGTCCAATTAGAGCCCATTAGTCACTCAGTGTGTTAAAGCATTAAGGACAATTAAGGGTGAGAAGTTTCCAGATGCAGCTGTGCGGCGCGGGAGGGCGGGTGCTGCTGGCTGTGCCCAGATGCAAGCGCCTGAGAGGAGAGTGCGGAGCCCCGGGCAGCTCCGGCGGTGAGCCCTGCTGAGGGCCAGCCTGCCCGGCGCGCCACTGGCCGCTCCGTGTGCCGCCCTGGCCGTGGCCACGAGCGCGGCCGTCTGGGCTCAGCTGCCCTGCGGGCCCGATGCGGAGGTCACGGCTTCAGCAGGCCGAGCTCTCGTTCCCAGGGGCCCCGGCGTCCCAGCTGTCCCTGGCGGTCCCTGGTGGTCCCCGGTGTCCCCGGTGGTCCCCAGGCCCCTGGCGTCTCTGGCCGTGGACACACATCTCCCCATCTGTGTCTGTCCCCGCGTCTCTGGGCGTGGCCTCTCTGGTGGCCGCACCTCCCTCGCCGGAGAGCTCGCTGGGCCTTGGGCCGGGCTGGGCCTCATGTCCCGCGATCGCATCCGCAAAGACCGAAGTCTGAGTAGGTCACTGTCGCTGCCGGTGAGGACGTCCGCGTGTCCTCTGGTGGGGAACAGCTTCTGCCCGTCCCCGCGGGGGACGCGCCGGGAGGAAGGAGAGACCCTGGCCCCGCACGTGGCTCGTTTCGAGGAACTGCGCCTGGCAGGGGCTGGGGAACCGGCACTGGGCACTGTCGGGTCATCGCAGCACTGTACTCGGGATGGGGGACCACGAAGGTCAGAACCGCTCCGCTGTTCAGACAGACCTCCTGACACCCCCAGGCCTGGGGATGTGGCGGCCCAGAGGAGATGGCGGCTCCTGGTGTTCGTCGGCCAAGATCCCGTCTTTTGTCCCCAATTCGCTTTTCCCCGCCCACCTTCCACCCGCCACGCTGACACGGATCCCGAGAGCTCACTCAAGACGCGGGAGCCAGACCCCGAACCGCAACCTAAAAATACTCGCGCGTGCAGCAGGCCCAGGGAGGTATTTCCCGCGGGCGGTGGGTGGGCCAGGGAGGGTCTGTCTGGAGGCTCAGGGCTGAGGGGTGGGCTGGAAGAGGGGAGGGGCCAGGCCTGCGCAGGGGAGGGCAGCGCGCGAGGGGCACACGGAGCCTGGAGAGGCCCCGGTCTCCAAGGAGGACGAGAGCGGCTGGTGCGGGGTGAGGGCCGGGAGGGGAGCCAGCAGGCGTGGGTGCCAGCAGGGCCGGGGGCCTGGGCAGACAGCGGCGCCCGTCCAGACGTGGGTGAGACTCTGGGCAGCTCAGGCCCAGCCTCTCTCCCTGGCGGGCGGTCATCACACTGGCAGCGGCCAGCCGGGGAGGGCGGCACGCGTGTGCAGACTTGCTGCGGCCATCACTCAGCCCCTGTGTGGAGCGCGACTGCACGTCGTGGGTCCTGGATTTGGGGGCTACGAGGGCTTGTACGGGGGACTCAGGCCCCAAGGGGACCCTGGACGAGGCCCCTGCCCACCCCTTGGCACCCCCGCTTGCCCTCCATCCACACAAGGGAACCTGTGGGGACCCACTCAAGGGCGAATGGATGGGAAGCCCTTTGTGGGGCGGGAGGAAATTATTTTGTATCCGATTTGCACGCGCGTGTGCAGCATCCCAGCCCGCCGGGGACGTCTGTGCTGGGGGAGGGCAGCAGGTGTGCAGGGGGTGGAGGGGGGTGCAGACCTCGAGGGAGACGCTGAGGGAAGCCCCGCTAGCTGTGGCCTGAGTGTGGGGACACACGTGGAAGGCGCGAGAGTCGATTTTCTCTTCTGCGGGCGGGGGGGGGGGGGGGGGGGCGGGAGGTGGGCGCCGACAGATGGTGTTCTTGAGCGACCTTGCGTCTCTAGTGCTGCCGGAGCATCAGGAAGTGCGAGAGGTGTGGCCACCCGCAGCCGCCCGCGGGCTTCATCAGCCGTCCACACGGCCAGGCTGGACTCCCGGAAGCAGTGCCCGGGAGGCGCCCTCTGGAGCCAGCGCCACGGGGGCAGGGCAGAGCCGCTCAGCCTCCCCAGGCCGCCAGGAGTGCCGGCTCTCCTATCAGGGCTCCCCTTGGGCGTCACCCCGGTGCTCGTTAATCCAGGGACTGTCCCCTCGAGACACCCGAGCCACGGATGACTGGCACCAGCGCCCAGAACTCGGGCCCACGGCGGCTCCGCGCAGCCCCGGCTCAGGCCATGCAGCGCAAGGGCTGCTCCAGAGCTGCTCCAGCGGGCCGCAGCCCCACGCCTGCTGGCCATTCAGGTCCTGCAGGACGGCCACCGGCCAGCCCAGCCCTCGTGTCTCTGGCCGCTCCGAGGCCTGCTTCTGTCCACTGAAGCCAGCGTGAGATGTTGGTCTTAGCATTTTATGTCTTTTTCACCCCATTTCTCCAGTAGTTTCCTTTTTATGGACGTAGGCGGCACCTTCCTGCCGTGCTCTGCGCTGCCCAGGCTGTGCCGGCCCCTCCTCAGTGAGCTCTGTGGCCTCAGAGGGCATGGATTGGGGTGCTCTGGCGACCTGTCTGCTGGGGCCTTGGCATTGCTCCCCATGGGGGCAGCCTGGGTCTGCTCCTGTGGGCCAGAAAGGCAAGGCCTCAGACAAAGCTCCCAGGTCCCCTGCTCCCGCCTCCCCCACCAGCCTCCTCAGACTGTTCCAGATCACAGGGTCTGAGGGAGCGTGTCGGCCAGATGGGGGTCCTGGAGCCGGGCCCAGGGCCCAGGGAGGGGCTGGCCCGGGGGTGGGGCACCACTGCAGAGCCCCACGGCCAGGGAAACTCTGGACCTTGGGCCTGGAGGCGGAGCAGACTCCCGGGGGCTGCGTGGCCTGGCCAGCTGGGAGAGGGACACCCGGATCTGTTGCTCAGAGAAGGATCACCTCCGGGGGCCAGGGCTCCGGCAGGCACCCTGTCCTGGCGCCCCCGCCCGGCATGGAGCCCGCCCCCCAAGTCCGCCCTGGGCAGGCAGCAGGCGGGTCCCGGCGGTCCCAGGTGGGCCTGGCCGCTCGGCGGTGCCGGCTCGTTGACATGCAGCGAGTGTCGCGCTGGAGTCAGAGCAGCTCCCCCGTGCCTGTGTGCGCGCATGTAAATGCGGTAGGTGCTGTCCTGATTGATGGCAATTAGCATTTTCTAACGGGAACAGATGTTCGGATTGCCAGGAGGCTGCTGCCTCACGCCCACGCCGCCATCTGCTCCCGGCCGCCGGGTAGGGAGCCGGCCCGCGGCCTCCGTCCCGCGCTGAGCACCCGCAGGCGCCTGTGCGGCCCTTCCCGGGGAGGAGAATAATAATAATAAAGATGTTTTCAGGGTTATAAATAGTGCATGCTGTTTATTATGGGATGGCGCGTCCTCCCTGCCTAGCAGCGCCCTTCGGCTCCGCGGCGGAGCAGAGGGGCCGGGCCGAGGGCAGTGCTGCTGTGGGCAGGGCGAGGTTCGAAGATGGGGCCTGGGGATGGCGGGGCCGGGAGGTGTGAGTGCGAGTCCCTTTAAGCGGGGCTCGCTCAGCAACACCCCCGGGCTGGGGAAGCAGGGCGGGACCCACCGTGTCCACCTCCCTCTCCCGCTTGCGGGAGGGGCCTCCGTGGCACCCTCCCCCATGAACTCAGGGTGCTGTCGCCTAACTTCCCGGGGCTCCTGGAGGTGTCAGGGCACCCTCAGAGTGGCGCGAGCCCAGGGCACCCCGAAGCCCACGGGCACTGACCTCGGCGCCTGCACCTGCTGGGGGCGGCCAGGCCTCGAGAGCCTGGCCCTTCCTCCTCTTCCCCAAAGGGCAGAAACATCTTTGTTTCCTTCCTTTTCATTTTTCCTTTCTGGCTTCCCAAAGCCAAGGTGTTTGCTGGCTGCAGGGAGAGCTGCCGGCCCCCTTGGCAGCTTGTGGGCCCCCCCTGGCAGGGGCCGCTGGCCTCTCCTGTGCCGGCGCCGTGGGGACCTGTCACCTGACCCCCAATCCCCCGCAGGTGGACCTGGCTGCAAGGCAGTTGCCCAAAGTCCCCGCTCTTTGGCTCCCTGCTCTTGGCTCCATTCTCAGTCCTGGGGGGTGGCTTCCCCATTGGGAGGTGACTCGGTGGCACCAAGGCCCGTGCCCCCTCCAGGCCACCGCCACCGCGCCCCGCACGTCCCCCGCAGCTGCCGGCTCCATGCAGGAGAGGCCGAGCACAGCTGTGGTAGGAGGGGAGTGCGCCTGTTGACCGCCCTGTCCAGCAGAGGCCCTGCCCAAAGCGAGGGGCTCCTGGCCAGGGTCCAGCAGGGTGGCCGTGAGTCCTGTCATCCGTGGCTGCCAGGCCGCGGGGCCCCCGAGCAGCCTCTGGAAGCTGCCATTGCTGTGCACTGGGGCTGGGGACATGGTCATTGTCAGGGAGCACCTGGAATTGTGGGTCCAGGGACAGTGGCCAAGGCCTTCCCGGGAGTGTGGGACAGCCGTGATCACCCCGGGTATCACGAGCCCCTCAGCACCCCCTTCTCTCGGCGGGATGCTGCCTACACCGTCACTTCCCTGAGCCTGATGCCCTGGGACCCCAGACGCCCCACTTCCTGGAGAGAAACCCAGGCCGCCGTGGGAGACCCCAAACTCCCCATGCCCATGGCCAGCTCAGAAGCTGGCCTTTAGGGGGTGCGCAGTGGGGTGGGCCCCACAGGTCCTGAGAGGCTCAGTCTCACCGCGTCTGCAGAGTGCTCGGGCCCCTGGGGAGCCCGCGGGAGGGTGGCATGGACACGCAGTCCCTTTGAAGTGGGTGCATGCTGGAGCCGGTGGCATCTGCAGAGGTCAGAAAGGTCATCCCTGTGCTCACGAGCCATCTTGAGCCCATGCCAGACACTCGGGCCAGGAGGCGGCAGCCCGTGGGGACTGTGCAGGCTGCTCGTGGGCACAGCTGTGCTCGCGCCGGTCGGGGTCCTTGCAGACACGTCAGCTCCTTCCTGGGAGCCGAGGCCGGGGCGGGCTTCCTGTCCGTGAGGTGGCAGCATCGCTGTGGAGAGCTGGCCTGCCCAGCAGCCCCTGGCCGCCGGCATGCTGCCCCACTGTGTGGTGGACACAGGAGCCGCCTGGGGGCACTGTGTGGCCCCGGGCAGGTCACTTGCCCTGTCTGGGCCTTGACTGCGTGCCGAGTCCCTGGTCCCTGTGTGGTAAGGAGCAGCATCCTGCTGCGCCAAGCCTCTCCCTGGCCCCTTCCCCTCATGGGAGGGCCCTTCGTGGAGGGTATCTGGGGGCCGCACGTGTGCCCCAGGGAGGGGACGGGTGCAGCTGCCCCTGACGCAGGGCGACCCCTCACCGCTGAGACTGGAGCTGGCTCCCGGGGGTCTGCGGGGAGCCTGGCTTGGAGAGGGGTGGCCGGGAGAGTGCCCTGCACGCAGGCTGGGGTGAGCGGTCAGCCTCCTGGGGAGAGCGGCTAGAGGGTCAGCTGGCACACTGTGGAGCCGGGGCGGTGGGCTCAGGGCGGAGAGGGAGGGGCTGCCCTTGGGCCTGGCCTTCTGCCAGCTGCCAGACCCCGTGGAGCCCAGAGGCCGTGGCCAGCCTAGTGGAGGTTAGTCAGCAGGTGGGCTGGACGTGCCACGCGCTGGCCTGCCAAACAGCCCGTCGTGGCTCCGCCCCACCGTTCCTGCCCCCACACTCGCCGTCCTGGTTGCCGTGCAAGGTGCTGCAGGCACCCACGAGCTGCCACAGAGGGGGCCAGTTCCATGGGTGTCCAGAGGGCGGGGTCCACGGTGGGGGAAGCCTGTGGGCCACAGGTGGCCACACCTGGGCCTGCCCACAAGTGCCGCAGGGACTCTCCCTGGAGCGTGACGCAGGCTGAGCTGTGGACATTATGCTCACGTTGGCAATCTCTGGGCAGAAGGTGCTGGAGGCTCCCGGGGGCTGGGCGTGTGGGGGCGGCGGGAGAGCTGCGGTTGCTCCTGTTGACTCACCTGAGTGGGGGCTGCGTGCGCCCAGCCGGAGGGACACTGGGGGTCGCGCTGTGGGGGTGGGGGCTGGTGGGGCTGCGTGGGCTGCAGGGCAGTGACAGGTCCCTGCAGCTTCCGCGGGGATGGGTCCTGCTCAGGCCCAGCTGTAATTAGATGTTAATCTTCAGGGACGTCCAGAGAGGCCAGGCCAGCGCCGACTCAGGCCCTCCTGCCTGCCGCCCAGCTCGGGGCCGTGAGGGAGCTTGAACCTGCTCCCCAACTCTCACGGGAGGGGCCGTGGGGCCTGGAGGGGTCCCGGTGCCTGAGCACCGTCTGGCAAAGCACCCCCACCAGCAGACGCAGGAGTGAGCACGGGGCAGGGCCGGCAGATAACCTGCAGCCCGGAGTGCCGCCCCGGCCCGGCCCAGCGGCGGCCCCGGCTCCACCTCCTCTGTGCTGTCCTCGGTTTTAGTAAAGGACATTCGTCATCGGGCGTCAGGCCCCCCTTAATCCAGAACCACCTCATCTTGGAGCCTTCCTCTGTGAAGACCTACCCTAAGCTGCAGTCTGGGGCGTCGGGGCCAGGCGCTGCGCGTTTATGCTCCACTCCCCACCCTCATCGTGCCCCCTGGAGCCGCCGCGCAGGGCCCTCCCCGCTGCCTGCAGGGAGGCTGCAGCTTGCTCTGCCAGAGCAGGAGTGACGGGAAAGCCACCCCCCCCCCCCCGCCCCTGTGCCCCTCACAGGCGCAGGCTGGGAGCCAGGCCGGGGCTGCAGCGTGTGGGTGTCACCGCCAGCTTCCCGGGGCCGGGGCAGCACGCTGGGGTCTCGCAGCCCGGCCGGCACGCGCTCTGGGGACACGGGGAGGGCAGCCCGTGCGGGCCTGGTGAGCGGCGGGCGAGGCTGGGATTCACGCAGCTGGAGCCAGGGTTTGCTCAGGGCCGGGGTTGCCCGTGGCCTGGCGTCCACTGCAGAGGCGCCGCCGGACCCAGACCGGGACCCGTGAGAGCGTGGCGGCGAGCTCCGCCCGAGGCGCCCTGAGAGCAGAGGTGCAGGCCCGAGGCACTGACCCGGCCCCGCTCGTCTCACACCAGGGAAAAAACGAGGTGCCTGCAGGTGGCCCTGACCCTGCACCGCGAGGGCACTGGCCTCGGGTTTTGGGGTGTGGGGAGTTTGTGCAGGGCTGGGGGTGGGACCACGAGCACCTCCCCCCATCCCCGGTCCTGGGTCCTTGACCCAGGATCTGCCCCTCTGCTGTCGAAGACCCGTCACAAGGGGGACGGTGGGAGTCCAGAGCCCCCGGGGGGTGTGGGGAAGGCCGGTGGGGGATTGGGGTCAGGCAGCGGGCTCTGGGGTGGGGTCCCGCGCTCGGTCCCCCACACTGCGGGCGGTGATTCCTCGCCACAGTCACGTGAGTTTCCAGCTGGTGTTGGTGACACGGGCCTGGCCGTCCCTCCCCTCGTGGGCTGGGGAGGGTCCCGTGAAGGGGTCTGAGTGTTGGAGACGGGAGCGGAGGGGTGGGCGGGCCCTCTGGGAGGTCCCTGGTGTGCAGGCCAGTCTGAGACAGGGGTCTCTGGCCCCCCTTCCTGTCTCTCTGTTTCTCACCGACCCGCAGGGCCCCTCCTCCCGTCCCTGTCCACCAGCCCTTCCCTCGGCCCCCTCGCTCCAAGCTGCCGACTGCGGTGCCACCACCGTGACCCTGTCATGAGTGACGCAGAGTGAGGGGAGGTGGGAGGGGCCTGCTCTGACGTGGCGACGTGTCCCAGTTTCCTCCTCTGCGACCTGGGGACAGTGACAGTCGAGGCTCCCTCAGGGTGGCTGTGAGGATGGATAGGAGGTGTGGGGGGTGCAGAGCGGTGCTGGCAAACGTGAGCGCTCCCACGCGTTGCTGTTGTCATTCTGAGGTGCCCTGCATCTGACCCTGACCCTCTCCCCAGCACCCGGGGCCACTCCGGACCCAGGTCTTGCACTGTTGGCCGGGGCTTCCCAGCCCGACTCCCTTTCTCCCCTTGAACAGAGATGCGCCGAGCTCCAGAGTGCTCTGCAAACACAGCGTGTTCTGCAAACAGATGCTCTGCAAACAGAGTGCTCTGCAAACTGAGAGTGACAGATAAACGTGCGGGGCTGGGGCCCAGGGGCAGCAGGACGGTGTGGTTGTTAGACACTGGATAAGAGGTTTGTGAGCGAGGGTTTCTCAGCTGAGGGCCCAGGTGGTTCTTGCAGCTGCTGGACGACATGGCCGCAAACTGGGGAGCTCAGAACAACAGGCTTGATTCCTCCAGAGCTCAGGAGGCCAGAAGCCCCCAGTCTAGGTGTGGCAGGCTGGGGGTGCGGAGGGAGAGCCTGCCGTCCTCTCCCGAGGTGGCTGCGGCTGCGGGGAGCCCCGGTGGGCCGGGCCCCATAGATACAGCCCCACCGCCATCGTCCGGCGGCGTCTCTGCGCCTCCTTCTGTGTCTCAGGAGCACGCTCACGGGGCTTAGAACCGAGCCCTCCCCAGGGCGCTGTCTTCTCCAGCCCCGCCTTAATTACAGCTGCCCAGACCCTTTCCCCCGGGCCACACTCTCAGTTCCGCTGGCATGAACCGGGGAACATGGTCCACCCGAGAGGGCCGTGATGGAGGACACCACGGGCACAGGCCCCAGGCCCGGAGCCTCACCTCGGCCCTCCCCTTGCCCGGCTGCTTCGGGCGATGCCACCACCTTGTCCAGAGACCCTTCCTGAGTCCTCGCCCGGCCTCCCATCCCCTCTGCCCTCCCTGTGTCCCCAGGGGCGGGAGCTGCATGGGGGAGGGGTTTGGGCCCCCTTCTGCCTGGACTGTGGCCCACCACGACCCCCGGTCCAGGCCGTCTTCTGCAGGATCTGGGCCCAGCAGGGCTGTGACGCTCCCTGCTGAGGTGGCGGAGGGAGGGCAGGGCGCCCGAGAGAGGAGCCTGGCTGGAGGCCGGGGTGAGCACAGCAGGGGTCTGGGCGGGTGGAGGGAGGCGGTGGCCTCGCCCCACCGTCTCTGGGTGGTGAAGGGTGAAGCCTTGTGAGGGGGAGCTGGAGTGGCGGCAGAGGCCACCCCCACCTCTCATGTCCATGGCTGATGTGGTCCAGGGTCGGATGGGGCAGTGGTTAGAAACAGCCTGAGGCGGAGGAGGGAGCTGCCGGTGGGGTGCAGGCCCGCTGTCTGCTCCAGCGTGAAGTCCTGGGGCGGCAGGTGGGCAGGCAGGAGCCGGAGCGGGGGTGGGCCCTGAGGCCCTGGTGATGAGGGCAGGACTCTAATCACAGGGGGCTGAACGGGAAGCACCACTTGTGGAAAGCCCTAGAAATGCTGACCGTGCAGGCCGCCCGGGCCTGGCTGGCCACCCTGGGTGGGCGCTGTGCCTGGGATGCCTGAGCCTGCCGCGAGCGAGGCTGAGCCCCACGGGGCGGGGCGGGCGGGGACTGGCTGTGAGGCCGTGACCACGTCACACTCGCGCCGGCCGGGGTGTGCGAGGCCCAGGTCCCTGTGGCCGGGCCGGCGTCTCAGCCTCCCGCGCATCCTCTCCTGCACCGCGGCGGCTCCGGCCCCACCCCCAGGCCCCGCGCCCAGACGCTCGTCTCCATCAGGCTCCCATCACCAGGGACTGAAGACTTGGGGAGGAGGGGCTCGGGCTGGACCTGCCCGTCCTCGCTGGCAAGCAGGCGTGCGTGCGGGTGTGTGCGGGTGCACACGTGTGTGCAAGCGGCGGTCTGCACAATCTGCGTGCATGTGTGTGTCCACCTGTACGCGTGTTCGCCGTGCACAGAGGGAGGCCAGCACAGACCGCCCGGAGCCTCCCAGACCCGGGCGCTGGGCGCGGGCAGAGCAGAGGCGCGGGACAGCTGCCCATGGGTGGCGAGGCGCCTGTTTTTATTAAAAATCAGGGACACAAGGAGCAGGTCCGCTCGATCTTACTTCACCACCACCCGCTGCGCGGGGCCGGGGGCTGCCGAGCTGCTTCCCGCCGAGCTGCCCTCCACACAGCAGCCAGCTCAGCCCCGGCCGTCAGAGCCGGGATTTACGGCGCGGCCGCCTCGGCCTGCGCACGCCTCTCTCGGTTTTATCCCCGCTGTTGATCACGCCGGCCCCGCTCGGCACCAGCGGGACAGTTAATCAAGGCAGACGTTCTACCTCGTCACCCAGGATTCTGCCGGGAGAAAATGTGAACCGTAAAATTGAAATCATGGGGCCTCGGGAGGGCGCGAAGGGGCCGCTGGGTGGGGAGGGGGAGGAGAGACAGCCCGGCCCGGCCCACGTCTGCAGGCTGCCTCCTGGGCGCCCTGGCCTTGGGGCTCCGGCCGCTCTGCACCCCTGTACCCTTTCCTGTGGAGGAAGCAGCAGGGGTGGTTAAGGCGGAGCAGAAAGAGGGGAGCAGGAGGGGCAGGGCTCGGCCAACCTGGACCTGGGGAGGCAGCCCAGCCCCGTGGCCGCACCCGGCCTGCCCTCCCACAGGGGCGGCTCCAGGGCAGGTCCCGGGAGCAGAGGAGCCTGGGCGAGTGCAGTGTGGGTGCGTCTTCTGGCTGTTTCTAAGGCCCAAGGGAACCAGGTCAGTGTCTCCCTCTGGGGACACCGAGGCCTCGCTCTGCAAGGTCAGGGCCACTCACAGGCAGAGGCCCTTGCTGGACCCAGGAGAGCAATGGACGTGGAAGGCTTGCAGGTCCTTCTAGGCCCTTCTATGAAAAACAGGGCAGGTTTTGTTTAATGGTTAATTTTATTTTGTGGAGAATCTGCTCGGGGCTGGGAGGGGGAGAGGGAATTGGGCGCCTGAAGCCAGAGCTCAGGGGGCAGCAGGGTCTGGATGGTCTCCGGAGCCCCGGGGATGCCTCGGCGTCCAGACATGCAGTTCTCTTCAGCTGCGTGCGGGCCCCAGGGTCCTTCCGTCTTTCCACGGAAGCAGGACTCCGACATGGACCTGGCCACTCCTGGGTGACCCCAAGTGTGCTGGGGGGGCGAGGCGGGTGGCTCGTGGGTGGGGAGCAGAGTACAAACCTGGGCAGCCGGTTGACTTAACAGCGTCTTTCATGTCCCCCCAAATCTAGCCCAGACTGCAAATCTGGGGGGCAGCCAGGCTGAGGCTCGTCCTGCCTGATCTATCCTGCGGGACGGCGGCTGCGGGGTCTCCCCGTGAGAGCAGGACGTGGCTGCTTTTTTATTTTTTCCCTCCCTGGCCTTTGGTCACCTCCGGCTCCTGCTCAGTACCGGATCGTTGCCCTCACACTGGGGCCGCGGGGGCTCTGATACCAGCGTGTGCGGAAAGGAGGGAAGAATAATCAGCCAATTAATTAATTGTCCTTCCGCTTCAAACAAATAAGGTCATTCTTTCAGCTCAACGGGTCACGCAGGAATAAAGGACCTCCAGTGTCCGCTCACAAACGGGGGTGCTTGTGGGGAGGGGCCGTGCGCCGCACCCCAGGAGGCCACACGCGTGTGAGCACGCTCCGTGAGCCCAGTGGCTCTGGCGGCCAGGCCGGGGAGTGCAGCTCCGTGGGGCCTTTATCTCGTCGACTGCTGTGAAAACAGCCGCCAGCAAACACCCGGCAGCAGCCGGCGCCCGTCAGTGAGAGCAGGGCTCGGAGAGGCGTGTGCAAGCTCCGTCCCAGCGCCCAAAATGTGGGCACACCCGGCTGCCCGTGGACACGTGGTGCTTGAACAGGGTGTGCCCCCCACCCCGTGCCATGGAACATTAATCGCCTGTGCAAAGGCAGGGAATTCCGACCCCCCCCCCCCCGCCTCAACAAAAGGACAGATGCTGCGGGTCACTTGCATGAGGGGCCCAGAGACATCACATTCAGGGGCGGAGGGCGGGGTGGGGGGACCAGGGGCTGGGACAGGCGGGGTGGGGGCGACCAGGGGCCGGGGCAGGGGGTGAGCGTTGAACAGGGACAGAGTTTGTAAGTTTCCGGGTGGGCAGCGCACTGCAGGTGGACCAAGGGGCGAGCCGGACTCCGCCTGAGGGGCGGGGACGGCCGGTACTGACGGGAGCCTGGTCCCGCACCCCCAGGGAGCGCGGTCACGGCGCCTGCGGCCACCTGAGAGAACCAGCCGTCCGTTTGAGTGTCTTCCGTGGCACGCCTGTGTCTCTCTGGTGTGGGCCCTCTGCCGTCTTCACGCCGACCCTGACGACCGAGGTCTCAAGCCCGCCGTAAAGTCACGCGTGGCTGCCGCGGGCGAGACTCTGATTCCCTCTGGGAAAGGCCGGCTCTCGTGGCTGCAGAGAGCGCCGCGTGCCCAGCCTGGACCCGCGCGGCGGCCTCTGGCGACGGGGAGTGGGCAGCTGTGGGCCCAGAAGCTGATGGGCGGGCGCTGTGCATGGCAGCGGCTCCGACCCGGCCCTGGGCTCCGGGGGCGGGAGATGAGGTGGGGCTTGCGGGGCGCGGTGCAGGGCGAACCACATTTGTGTTTTGCCCCGGGAGCAGAAGTGCTTCCAGAAGCATATTTGATTTTGAAACCACCCTTCCGGTGAGGCGCCCTTTAGAGACCGTCTCGTGGCTGGAGCGACGGAGCGGGCCTGGGGCCGGCGGCGGGGAAGGGCTTCGGGCCGGCCTCTTGGAGTCGCGGGTTCCCACTCCTGCTCGCCTGTTTCGTCTTTTCTCGGAGGGTGATTCAGAGGAGCCCTCCGGCTGGCTCCTCGCCGGTGCGTAAACAAGGCTCCCAGGACTGGGCTGTGATGAACTCGAGCCCACCTCCAGACCAGGGGGCCGGCTGTGCCAGGGCGTGGGGAGAGCGCCTGCCCTCCGATCTGGGAGCAGGGCTGAAGCCCTGGCTGGCCTCACCGAGGGCCAGTGCCCCGGCCCCCTCCGTGGGTCTGTGGGGCAGCCCCGCACCAGCCCCGGAGCTCAGGGCGAGGGCTGAGCAGCAGTGGGGACGCTTAGGCCAGAGCCCGTTTGTTCACCCTCAGTCCCCTTCCCTGTGGCAGGAAAGACAGGGGGGTCACGGCTCTGGAGCCCAAGGGAGCTCCGTCGAACACGGGCCCCTCCCAAGCTGGGCTGCCCAAGGGGACCCCGTGCCGGCCTTGGCCTGCCCTGCCCGCTCCGCTGGCCCCCAGGTGAGAACTGGCTCTCCCGGCTGGGGGTCTCCCGGCTCTCAGGCCCCAGAGGATGGCGGCCTTGGGGCAGAGGCGGGAGCGGGCGAGGTGCGAGGGCCGCAGGGGGCCCAGGGGCCTGGCCAGGCCTGGGTTCAGGTTTAGTAACAAAACCAGAGCTGGGGGCGGTGGGCGGGGGCGTTTCTTAAGCAAAGCACATTTGTTTCTCCCAGTCCTGGAGGTCAGCTCTGGCTGGCCGGGCCTCTCCTCCTGGCTGGTCAAGGGCACGGTCTGGCTGCGTCCTCTCGCGGCGTGTGTGCCCGCGTGCGTGTGCGCGTGTGTGCACGGGGGCGGGGGCTCCCGAGCGAGCTCTGCTGTCTCTTCCCACAGAGTCACTGATCCCACCGGGTCAGGGCCCAGCCTCTCCACCTTGTTTAGGCAGAATCACCCCCTCCAAGGTCCCACCTCCAGCACTGGGGGTGAGGGCTTGACATATGCCTTCGGGGGCGCACGCCATCCACAGCAGATGGTGATGGTGATGGTGAGGGAGGGGTAGCTCAGGCGCCCGACAGACAGGGTGCGTGTGCAGCCGGGAGCCAGGCAGAGAAGCCAGCCCCGGCCCTGCCGGCCCCGCCCCGCCCCGCCCCGGCCTGCCCCGCCCCGGCCCCGCAGGCTCTGGGGTCCCAGGGGGCTGCGCTGTCACCCACAGCCACGCGGAGCAAGGGGTGTTGGCCGAGGGGAGGCCGAGGCGGCAGCCCTGGCAGGAGGCCCGGGGCAGGGCGCAGCATCCCGGCTGGGCCAGAGACCCCTGAGCTGGGTGAGTCCTGAGCGACTGTGGAGTGGGAGGTGCAAGGAGGGCGGCTCCTGCCAAGGCGGGCGCGAAGATGCTGGGGCTGAGCAGGAGACGTGGGTCTGTGGCCGCGGGGTTGGGTGCCACTGCACCTCTTGTTTCAGCAAGGGCAAGACCCGCCTGCCACACCCCCCAAGCGTGCAGGTGAGGCCGCCGGGGCCCCACAGCTCTTCTCTCCGCTCCTCGGCCGAGCGCCTTGCTGCTCCGTCAGCTGTGCCAGGACAGACACGCTCCTTCTGTGGGCCCCTCCCCCCCAGGGGACCCCCACAAGCCTTGCCCAGAGTTCTGGGGCACACCAGGCAACTTTGAGATGTCTCTGGTGCCTGCCAGCCAGGTGTGGGGGTTACCCCAGCCAGGTGTGAGGGAACCCCCCTGCCAGGTGTGGGGGATACCCAGCCAGATGAAAGGGATCCCCACCCAGGTGTGAGGAGCCCCCCGGTGCACCAGCATGAGGGAGAAACCGGGTCCTCCGGCCCCGCCTCTCTCTCCGGACTATTCCTGGGAAGGACTCTTGGTGCCCTGAGTCTTCTGCTCGCTGAGAGCCAGGTCTGGGTCAGCGCCAAAGGGTCAGGACCTGGGCAGACGAGCTGGGGCTTCCAGGACCCGGGCCAGGCCCATGAAGAGGGGTGCTGGGGGATGCCCCCCTTCTCTCTGCAGCTCAGGCGCCAGGTGCAGCCACAGCGGCCTGCAAGGTCCACACCAAAGTCCTGGGCCCTGTATGTGATTCAGGTCCTGACCCGTGGGCCTCCCCGTGGCTGGTAGGGCCGGGCAGTGGGAACGGGGCTTTCTGGTGCCACCCCACTGCAGCCCAGGAGGGGCAGGAGGGGCATGGGTCAGCCTGGGGGGAGGCCTGAGGACCCGGCGGTGGGCAGAGCGGGAGGACTGGCTGGCCAGAGGCCCCGCCGAGGTCAGGCTGGCCAGGAGAGAGCACCTGTCCTTCCCCGGCACAGAATGCCCTGGGAGGCCTACTCTGTCCCCCAGGGGACCTGGCATCCGCCCCATCTGGGGTTCTGTGTGCCGGGGCTGGGGCTTTGGTGGCTGTAAAGCCGGCGTCTGTGCTGCTTTGCTGAGCTTTGGCCCAGGGGCCAGTGTGGGGAGCCTGGCGGGTGGACCCCAGGCTCTGAGTGGTCCCAGATGTCGCCGGAGTGCCCGGATCGGGCCCCACTGGTCAGATGGCAGCCCGGCAGCCATTGCTGCAACCTGGGCTCCTTCAGTGCCCGGAGGGCCGCGGGCCACGCCACCCCGCCTGCAAAGGTGGCTGGAGCCAGGAGCTTGGGGCCCCGGGGATGGAGGCTGGACCCAGCCGGCCTCTCCCGCTGCCTGGCTGCCGCCCTCCCAGGCCTGGGTGCTTATGAGTGGCCTGGACAGATGCCAGGGAGGTGCCAGCATGCCTGTCACTGCCCTCGTGAGCCCCGCCGCTCCCTGGTCCTGCAGGAGGGAACCCCACGCCGGGTGCTTCCCGGGACGCAGCCTCCCCCAGGCCGAACTTCTCCTGGACCAGGATTTACATCCTCAGAAGGCACAGCAAGGCGGGCGGGCGGGCAGGCGGGCGGGCAGACGGGGACCAGGTGGGACAGGAGGTTAACTGTGACGCGGCGGCGGCCGCCCCCGTGTGCATATGGAAACACACTCTGGAGGGGCTTCCTCTGGAAAGTTCTGCACGACCATCCATCTTCCCATGGAAAGGAGGAAATTATTCATAATTAAAAAGTAATAATAACGTGGTGAGAAGGGACTCAGCTGTACGTTACCAGAAGGGGGGTGGGCAATCTATTTTTAATGGTCTCCATGGCGACGGAGATTTTGTTTACAGTGATTTTTTTCTCTCCTCCAGCACGGCATCGCTGGTTTGCATTTTATCAGAAAATGCTGCTGGCAAGTCCCCGAGGGGCAGGAGTGGGGCCGAGGGGCGGGGGGCGGACACAGCCTGAGCATTTGTGGGGTCGGCAGCCCCTGGTGGGCTCCCTGGCGCCCTCTGGGCCCGTGCTGCGGAGGGCACCTGCTTGTCCCCCCACTGCATGCAGCGTCAGGGCCCGTGTGACCCCGAGCCCCCGCCTGGCCCCGGGCAGCTGGACAGGCCTGGCGTCCGCTCAGCCTGCAGGGCCGTTGGGGCCTCTCCCCGCAGGCGCAGGCCCAGGGCTGCCGGCTGCGGTGCAGATGGCGTGGCAGCTGGGTGCCCATGGAGCCAATGCCAGTGGCCGCTGGCCAGGCCCAGTGGGCAGGTGCCAGCGCATCCTGGAGGGGCCTGGTGGGCTCGCCGCGCGCTGCTCTGCCCCCTGCTCCCCCTGCCCGAGCATCACCTGTGAGAGGAGCTGGTCTCACCCCCCCACACCCCCTCTGGCTGGCCGGGACTCCAGGTGCACCTGCTCCAGGTGACGCGGGGACATGGGAGCCCCTGTCTGTCCTCTGGGCGGGGGCGGGGGCATCGGTGGCTCCCCACCGGCCCTGTGCCATCCCATCCTGGCGCCCCCTGAGCAGGCGTCCTAAGCCTTCGGTGCCCCAGCCCGTCACACCGTGGCGCGAGCAGCGCGAGATCCCAGCGCCTCTGGGCGCAGCAGAGCCCGGTCAGCGGCCTCCCGCGGCCTCCGGGGACGCAGACCCGGCACAGCCGTCCGCCCGCCCACCCTCCCGGGGTCCAGGCTGCCTCGGGGTTCCCTTTGGCCTCGTTCCCCTTTCCAATTCCACTGCCGGGTGATGTTTTCAGACGGTCCCTCCCCAGCCCCAGGTTTTTAAAAAATCCCTTCCAGGGAAAGGCCCGGCTTCCTTTCTCCCAGAGCGGCAGGAGGGCGGGCCGGGGGTGTCTCCTCCCGCGGGGCAGCTGTGATGTGACCCAGACGGGCGGTGAGAGGGACGGAGACCGGGGGCCAGGAGAGGCCAGGGGCCCTCTGAGGAGGGGGCCCGTGGACGCTGGTGGCCTGGAGGGGGAGGAAGGAGCAGGAGCCGGGGGAGAACCCGGCCGGACACGGGTTCCTTCGTGGCCTCTCAGGCTGGCCCTGGGTGGCCACGCTCAGGCCAGCTGCCTGACCTGGGCCAGAGGGCTCCACGGCTCGGGGAGGGGGGCCGGCTCTAGGAGGCGCTGTTGCCCCCACGATGCTGTGAAGGTGCCTGGGACTCGGGAGGAGGCTGGAGGAACCTGGACCTCCCGTGGGCCGCAGCTCCGTGTCCCCCGGCCCAGCAGGGCCCCCTTGCCAGGCTGAGCTGGCAGAGCTGGCCGGGGGGAGGGGCAACAGGGACTCCTGGATCCAAGCCCCTCCTTGCCAGCTGCCCTGGGTGGACCCCGGCCTCCCTCCCAGGCTGCCCCACCACCAGCCTCCTGCTGTCCACCTCCTGGACGCCGGGCCTCCTGTGGCGGTGGGAGCATCGGGAGCGGCTGCCGGACAGCGACATCGGGATACACGGGGTTGCTGAGGAGGAAGGACCCTGGGTGGCTTCTGGCGAAGGCTGTGGGGGTGGGGGCCTGGCTGTGGGGCCCTGTGTCCTCCTGGGGGACAGTCAGTCCCAGGCTCTCAGGACGTGTGTGCTCAGGAGTGGGTGAGGCTCCCGCCTGAAGACCAGGCAGGAGGAGGGGGTCTGCCCGCTGGAGGCTGCTGGGTCCCCGGGCGGCTGGCCCCACCCACTCCCCGCCCAGCCCCGCGGCGGCTCCACCCCTGCTCTGCCCTGTCCTGCGCCCAGTGGACAGAGGAGGCCGCCGAGAGGCAGCGACGACCGTCCCAGCCACCCCGGAGCTCGGGCCTGGCCCCTTGGGGGCCCCGTCGCCCCCGCTGCTCCTCACCCGGACCCCCGCCCAGCAGGGGCCCCCACGGCTGCCCTGGGGACCGTCCATCCTCGCCGGCGGCAGGCAAACCGGCTCCCGCCCCGTGGCTTCACGAGGCTCCCGATTTAATTAGCTTTTGCAGCTTTCTGCCCGTCCAGGGCCAGTCACTCCTTAAAACAGCGGAGAATTCATTTGCACCTGCTGTCAGCAAGCGGCTCTCCCCAGCTAGAAAAATAATTAAGCGATCGTCACGCGTCGGGGTAATGAGTCTCCGCTCTCCACGCGGTTCTTGGGGCGTTTGTTTTCTTCTGCGCCGGCAAAGGAGGTGCAAACGAAAGCTGAGCAGCTGCCAAGTGGGCCCCGCGCCCACTCCCCCCTCCGCCGAGCCCCCGCGCCCCGGCCAGCGTCCCTGGGGCCTGCCCTCCTCGGGCCTCTGGCCTGGGCTCGGTCTCGGGCCACGGTCACCTGCCCCTGCTCTTCCCGGGCCTCTGGCTCCCCTGTGGCCGCGGCCCAGGTCACCTGGGAGGTGTCACCCGGACGGACCTGGCTGGGTGTCCCGGGCCTGCTGCCGGGAATGCCCACTCAGGCAGCTCCCGCTCTCCATCTTGGAGGCCAGGGCTGGACGGGTCACGGGGCTGCTCCCCCGAAGGCTGCAGGGTGGGCCTTCCTGCCCTCCCAGCCTCCGAGCTGACCAGGGCCCCACGCTTCCTTCTCACGCTCCCAGCCCCCGCCCCTTCCCCGCCAGCCCTCCCACCTCTGGGTGGGCAGCCCAGCACCTTGGGGGCCAGGGGCTGACTTGCAGCCCCCCCAGGCAGGTACTGCCCATAGCTCATGCCCGGGCACAGTGGGGTTCTCGGCGTTGCCCCCTTGGCAGCACAGACGGCCCATCTGGAGGGACACAGGAGCCGGGGCAGGAGGGGCTGAGGGCCCTGGGGCCGGCCGCTCATCAGGCTCCTCCCCTTCAAAAGGGACAGAGAAGGAATGGAGGACCGTCCCCCGCCCGCCTCCGCCCTGCCCCACGCACAGTTGGGGTGCTCCAGGGTGTCTCCAGGGGCCAGGCGCCAGGGAGGCCCCCAGAGAGAGGGGCCGCCCCCAGCCCTGCTCCCCAGGGAGAGCCGCTGCTGGGAGGCCCAGCGCCCGCGCAGGAGGGAGCGTGGACGCCCTCCAGGCCCCAGGCCCCGACACCAGCTCAAAGGAAGGCTCCGCCCGTTGCCTCTCGCGTGTCGGCCCCGGTGGCTGGGCCGGCCCGTCGCTGGCCGTGCTGGCCCAGGTGTCCACGGCTCCCGGAGGGTCTTCCCCAGGGACTGGCGCGTTTTCCTGCCGTTCCTCCTCCCCAGCGACGGCCGAGCCGGGGCGGCAGTTCCTCCCTCCGACGCCTGGTGGCGCTCGCGGGCAGCGCCAGAGCCCCACGTCCCGGCTGGGCGGCTGCCACGCGTGGGGCGATGCCCGCCGTCGTCACGGGACAGCTGGCGGCCGGGCGCCTGTGGCCGTCGATGCGGAAGGAGGGCCGCCAGGTCTCTGGCTTGGAGCCGGGGCTTGAGTGCGTCTCCGTGTCCCCCGCCGGTGGGCTTCTCCGCGGAGGCTGCGGCCTTTCCAGGTGGCAGCACTGGGGGTGGC
Organism: Talpa occidentalis; assembly: GCF_014898055.3. Lineage (NCBI taxonomy): Eukaryota > Metazoa > Chordata > Mammalia > Eulipotyphla > Talpidae > Talpa > Talpa occidentalis. Next base: position 134,980,114 of record NW_023605083.1, on the reverse strand, counting down.
ATTTGAGGGGCTCTGGGTGAGCTCCAGGGGGTGGGGGCCTTGAACTCGGCCCAGGGGTGGCCCGGGTCTGACGCAGAGCCCCTCCGGCCAGGGCGGTGGGGACGCTGCCGGGGGCCTGGGGAGGGCCTGATCCAGCCGCTTTGCGCGGTAGCTGCTGCCTGGCACCCCCGCCGGTGCAACGGCTGATGGACGCCCCCACTCGGCACAGGGCTGGGAGCCCAGGCAACCCCTTTCCACAGAGCCCGCTGGGCCCCCTGCCTGTTCCCTCCTCCTCAAGCCCTCGAGCCCCCCAGCTGTGCCCCGGCGCCTGCCCCTCACCTACCCACCCCGGGGGAGCAGATCTAAGGTGGGGGACACAGCCCCCCTACCGACCAGGCCCACCCCCAGCACCCCCAGGAGCGGAGCACACAGCTCACATTGAGCTCTGCTGTTTGCTGGGGCCGATGAGGGAGAGGCAGCCCTGCCCCAGCCCTGCCCCAGCGCTGCCCCAGCACTGCCCCGCGGGCCCAGCGCCTCCCACACTGCCCTCGGCCAGCCTGGCCCGCACCTGGCCGGAGAGGCTGTCCCTCCGGGAAAGGCGCAGGGCAGAGTTTCAGGCTCCCGGGGCCTGTGTCACCACCACCCTCCCGCCGGCCTTGTCCTTCTGGGACGCCCAGCAGCAGGCAGGGGTTCCGCTCAGCCCGGGAGGAGGGGCAGGAGGTGAGAGCACCCCAGGTGACCACGCACAACAGTGCAAGGTGAGTCGGAGGCTCCCCAGGGTGCCCCAAATCAACCCAGGCGGGGTCACTGTGGACCCAGGCCAGCACCACCCTGCATCTGGGCCACCCCCGAACCTGACCCTGGACACCAGCTGGACTTCAAGCCCATCTGCACTGCAGTCTTGTCGAGTGACCTGTCGTGCAGAGGCCTGCGGTCACCCCCTTCCTAGCCCTGGGGGGTCGACTTGGCATTTGCTGCTGCTGCTCTCCAGGCCCCAGGCCGGGGGTGTCCCCATGATGGGATCCCCCAACCCCAGGGGCAGAGGTCACCGTGAGCCCGCTCTGGGCAGTGCCGGCTGCCGCCACTAGGTGGCGCCAGGGACCGTGCTCCAGGCTCCCTCCGCCCTCACGCCAGTCTGGGGGTGCTGCCCGCGGCGATCTGGTCTCCTGACAAGCAATTGGGGGAATCCTTGGTGGAAGAGGCGCCGGGGCCTCTGCCTTTGACTCGGTGGGGAGCTAGCACTGCATTGCGAGCCCCCCGCCTCTGCAAAGGCTCCGGGCTGCGTGGGGCCTGTGTCACCTCAGCCCTGGCGGTTCCGAGGCCCGTCCGAGGGGCTGTCCTCCAGGTGGGGGGCCGGTCTCTGGCGCTGTCTCCCCGGGGTGAACGAGCCTGCCTGGCGTGGGCCAGCAGGGAGGGGAGGGGCGGGGAGGAGCACAGGGGAGAGGGGAGGAACCCAGTGGATGAACAAGCACGTGGCTGACCCCCAAGCCCCAGACTTCGGCTGCCCCCCTTGCTAGTAACCACTGCCCTGCCGCCATATTTCACACCCGGCCGGGCCTGCACGATGCACCAGGATGGCTCCCTTCAAGATGGAGGCTCTAGACCCAGGGGGGTCAGGGCCTGCCGGGCGTGCATTTCCAGGGCGCACATTTCCAGGGCGTGCATTTCCAGGGCGCCCCGGGATCCTGGCCTTGTCACCCCAGGATGCCCTGCCCTGGTGGGGTCATGCCATGCAAGATTCTGCCACCAGGTGGCAGCACGTGCCCACTTGGCAAGTCACCTGCTGCCTGCTCAGGGAGTTTGGGGTCCCGGAAGGAGGGGCCCAGGGGCTTCCATCCCATCCCTTTAACGGGTAAAGGAGCTGAGGTCCAGAAAGGAGGTGCCCCATCCCAACCACGCCCCCACCTACCCTGGTGCTCAGGCCTCCGTGTCAGCCTCGTCACCTGGGGGTCACCAGGGCCCCCCACGTGCACAACCACACCCGCACACGCCCAGGCACACCCCTCCCTGTCTGGCCTCATTTTCAAGTCCCCCACGCCTGTGTGGTGGGCACTGAGCAGGAAGAGGAGGCCTCGCCCTCGGGGGTGCCCGTCACCCCTTGCTGCACCCCCAGGTGTCTGTCCCAGGTGAGGGGGAGGTGAGGGAGGGCCGCCCAGGACCCCAGGTTTCCTGGTGCAGCCACTGGGGAAGCGCAGGACGGAGACCGGGGCGGGGACCAGAGGTGGGAGCTGCTGAGCCAGGGGCTGGAGAGCGGGGCGCAGGGGCCTGCTGGAAGGGGTACAGCCGCCAGGCCCTGGGTTTAGGGAGGGCGGGAGGGAATTTAGGGAGCAGCAGCCCGGTGGTGGGGGGCGGCTCGGTGGGCATGACCTCCGCCAGCTCCGCTGCTCTGGGCATCTCTGGGCACCGCCTTTGCTGGACTCAGCGGCTCCCAAGTCTGGTTCCCGCACCCGCAGCACAGCCCCCCGGAGCGCACTACAAGTGCAGACCGCCCGCTGGCCCGGCCCGGAGCTGGACGCTGGGGCCTGCACGCCCCGCCGCCACGCTCCCGCGCCTGGGTCTCAGCGCCCCGCTGGCTCCACGTGCTGGGGGCCACCGCCGCCTGCGCCCTGGCTCTCGGGAGAGGGGACCTGCAGGGCAGAGGCGGGGTCCGCCAACTCACGGCCATGCGTGGACGCCATGTCCCCCCACCCGGGATGCCGCCCACCAGCAAGCACCTGCACCCCCGCCCAGGGCGGCCGACCGCTCAGGACACGGCCGGCTAAGGTGTCGCGCCCCTCCTCTGCTTCCTGGCAGCCACCCCGGGCAGGGGCAGCGTGCTGGGGCGCCTGGCAAGCTGGCTGTGAGGTGAGGGGGCTCCCAGCACAGGCAGGAGCTAAGGGGATTAGGGGGCTGGCCCGGCGGGATTAGGCAGGAGTGCTGGGCCCAGGATGAGGAGGAGGCCAGGGGCCGGAGGATTACCCCGGGCTGCCAATGCCCTGGGGGGGGGGCAGCCCCACCCCGCAGTCCCCACCTGCCTCTCTGCTCTCCTGGGGGGCCGTGCGGCTGCAGTGGGAGCAGGAACACTGGGGGGGCCTCGGCTGGGGCCCCACACCTGTCACGGCCCGTCTTCTCACAGCCGGGGCTGGCGGCGCCGGCAGAATAGGAACGCGCTCGGGGGCTGGGGTGCGTCCTCCCCGGGGCCTGCTGGCCGCCGGGCCCTCGAGCCGCGTGGCGCCGTCCCTGGTGGCTGAGCGAGGGCAGCCGTGCCCGTCTTCCGTGGCGGGGAGCGGCCCCGAGGGCGTGGTAGGGCTGGACTCAGCCCAAGGTCCGAGCCCAGCGGGAGCAGGCGCGGACGCCGCCTTGGCCGGCTGAGCACCCCGCCTCCAAGGGGTCTCTGTCCACCTGGGGCGGCCCGGGCTCCCTCGTCTTCGAGGCCCGCCCTCTTCTTCAGCGACCCTGACGGTCAGGCCGGCCCTGAGCTGCCGACAGTGGACACGGCCGCACGTCCTGCCGCCCGCCCCACCCCGAGGCTCCCTGGGTGTCTGCCCAGGCGTGACCCGGCCCCCGCGCGGCCGCTGCCAGCGCGTCAGCCCGCAGCCTGGGCCGTCCCTGGCCGTCCGCCCCTCCCCTCTGTCCTTTCCTGGCTTCCTCCCCGACGTCTGCTGGGAGCCCCGGGAGGTGCCCCCAGGGCTCTCGGGGCAAAGCCGGGCCTGGACGGGCCGAGGGCTCAGCTCCTGGGGCTCCAAGCGGCCGTGCTGGCAGGCGGGTCCGGAGGGCCTCCTGGCCGAGCTGCCCAGCGCCTGACAGCCCCGGAGGCTCCCGGCCAGAAGCCCGGCTTCGAAGGACTTCCTCCCGCGCGCCGCCCTGCTGCCTGTTGGGGGAGGCAGGCGCAGCGGGCAGCGGCCGGCACTGCCCTCCATCCCTGCAACGCTCCTGCTGGAGACCCAGAGGCGCGGCCTCACCCGACCCCCACAGTGTGTCTCAGGAGGCTCAGCACCCCCGCCCTCGCCTCCCTGCCCCTGGGCTTGACTGGCCACTTCCCTCCAGCCGTGACCGCTGGGCAGGGACCTCTCCGTCCCTCTGAGCCCTGCCTGAAGTTGGACGGCTGGTTTGTTCCCCTTCCCAGCCGGGAGGCCCCGTCGGCCCCACGCGCAGGACCTGGTCCCTCCCCCCGCGTGGCGGTGCCGGAGGACAGCGGTCAGGCGCTGAGCCGAGCTCAGGCGAGGCCTGCGGCATTGGTTCTGCACGCGAGGGCGGGAGAGTGAGCACGTTCGCAAGGACGAGGTAGTCTGGCTTCGAAATGTGCCCGCACAGCCCCAGATACAGGCCCCACAGCGATGCTGATCCCTGAAACAGCCGTCCAGGTGGCCTTGCTGGCCCGTCCCCCTCCGGACCTCAGAAAGACTGAGAACACCTGCCTGCCTCCCTGCCCCCTCCCGCCCCATGCCCACAGGCAGGTGCCCACTGGAGATCTGGGCACCGGTTCCCTCCGCCTGGACAGCAGGAGCCCCGGGGCTGGTGGCCAGGCCGTCTGCGCGGTGTTGCCTGGGCCTCCGCCGCATGTGGGCTCTGGCTCGGCTGCTGGAAAGGTCTCGGGGTGGGGGCGCCCGGGGCTGGGTCCCCAGCAGGCGAACCCTGAACCACAAGCCCAGCCAGTGCGCCTGGGGGTCCGATGCACACGGCCTGCTCGGGGTGCCTGGGTGGCCATGCCCGCAGCTGGCAGCTCAGCGACCTCAGAGGAGCCAGGTCAGGTCGAGGTGTGGGCAGCCAAGCAGGGAGCACACTGAACCCCAGTCTGGTACCGAGTGTCCTGGGGTCCCATGTGTGCCCGGGGTGCCAGGTGGGTATGCCCTGGGCACCTCAGCTGTGAGGGTGATGGCGAGGGCCGGGGGGGGGTGCTGGGGACCCCCGCAGGGAACGCGCCACCCACCTCTGCTCCAGCCCGTGGGGTGCCCCGTCCAGCTCCAGCGCCCGTCCCGTGCCCCGATGGGGGTTCCCCCTCTCCGGGGTTCAGGGCCGCCCGGGGTTGATGCTCGATGGATGGGGGGGCCGCTCTCAGATGGTGACATGTGGGGCCCGTGTTGAAGCTGCGTCCGGGATCCACGGGGTTAAGGGAAGTAAGTGACCAACGTCCTCTTCGCCTGGGCCGCCGAGGTCGCGTGCTGGTCCCGGTAACTTCCTCTGGGCCTCGCTGGCCCGGCCTCGGGGCACTCGCTGGCCCTGTGGGTCCCGTGGGTGAGACGGGGTGACTCTGAGCGTGGGAGAGCTGGCTGAGCCGCGGGTGCCAGGGCCTGGCCACGGGGGTCTCCTCCGGTGCAGGTGGGGTCCTGGGGGCCGAGGGTCCTGACTCCACGGTGGGGCCCCAGCTGCCTCCCTGGGCATGCCCCCGCCGCCCCCCACTTCAGGGCCGCGCTGGCTGCCTGGCCCCAGCCCCGCGGGGCTGGACAGAGGGGTGGGGGCGGGGCTCCGGGGCGCCCTGGGGCCGTGCGGGGCTCCGGGCTGGCCGCTGGCCCAGGTGAGCCCCTCATTGTGGATGGCGGGGAGTCGGCGCCGCGCGGCCGGGATAAAGTGTGCCGGGGAAGGAGATAATTGAAAATCAAAAAAGACTTTGTTAATTTGATTAGGCAGAGCCGCCGTTGAATTGTTCTTCATCAAAAGAGATTTAATTTTGACGTGCAATTAAATCCCGCCGCCGCGAGGCCTGCCCTGCGCTGATGGGCCCGGCTGCCGGGGAGGGGCGAGGGGCCTCGAAGGCCGTCAGGCGGGGGAGCCCGGGGGCCACAGAGGCTGAGCATTTGGGAGGAAGACAAAAGACGGGGTCACAGCGGGGAAGGGGCCCGGGGAGGGGAGAGGCCTAGCCGAGGGGCTCATCTGCGGGAGAGGCGGGGCGGGGCGGGGGCCTCCCCAGAAGGGGAGTGGGCGGCCACTTTCGGGGCTTCAGTGGGCGGAGCAGGCGCTGCCCCCAGTTGCCCTGGGTGGGCAGAGGCTTGGTCAGAGTGGGGGCCCCGCAGGAGTTGGGGCATCCTGCAGTGGCCTGGATCGGGGCGTCCTCTGGGGCTTGAGGGGCCGCACTGGGTGACCCTGACCCCGTGGGCCCCCTGGGCAGGATGGGGCCAAGGTCCCGCTCCTCCCCGCTGCACCCCATGGCCTCGTCCTGACCATCCGTCCAAGCCAGGGCGTGTTGCCCCCAATCAGATGACAGGGTGCTTGTCTCCTTAAAATGTCACCTCTGCCCAGTGCAGAAAATCTGGAAAGCTGGAGAAGTGTGAGGGCGGAGAGACAGAACAACCGCAGTGGGTTGGCAGGACGGTCAGCGGTGGCCACCGGGCCCAATGGGCACTCGCTTCTGGGGACATGTGCATTTCGGGGGGCATCTCCGGGAAGCGGGTGCCCCCCAGGGCTTGCCCAGGTCAGGCAAGAACACAGGGGTCCTGGCTGCAGCCCCAGCCCTGCTGAGCACCCAGGGGTGGAGCGCCCCGAACCCAGGCTGCACCCCAAGCCCTCAGCGCTGGGCCCCGGGCAGCATGGGTGAAAGTGGCGGGAGAGGGGGTTTGGGGTGGGAGTGGCGAGGCCCCCAGCCGGAGCCCCAGGCTCCCGGAGTCGGCCCAGGGCTGGGCACACGGCCGCTGGCCGAGGCGTGGGGCCTGGAGGGGCCTCCTCCCCCTGGGGGCTTGGGGCAGAGGCCATCTGCCCACCGGAGGACAGGACTGTCCCTGGGTGCCAGGCTGTGGCAGAGGCGGCCCAGGCTCCTTCCCGCGGGGGCCACCTCCAGCAACAATCGATACCCCGCAATTAGCAAATGTTATCTATTAGGCGCTCGGAGAATTTAGGGCAATTGTGTCAAGAGCCGCAGGAACAGACCGCCCAGCCTGCAGCGGGAGGGGCTGGCTTCCCTGGTTCCACCTCGCTGCCCCCGCAGGCCGGGGAGCCAGGCCAGGGCGTCCGCCCCCAGGCAGGACACAGCCGGGCTGGCCCGCGCCGCCCGCAGGGAGCCACGACTCGGCCAAGGCGGGCCTCTTCGGCCGTGTTGTTTGAACGTTTAGTTCCCAGGGAATGGCCGTGGGGGGCAGCCCTGTCCAGGTCGTGAACCGTCCGAGTGAGATCTTGGCTGATCCCCGCCTGCTTCTCTTTCCCTGGCAAAGCCCAGAAGGGAGCCCCCCGCCCCGCCCCCGCCCCGCCCCCTCCCAGCCCCCTCGGGCCTTGGCTGCCTTACCTGTAAAATGGTTGCAGCACCGTGAGGGTGTCGTGGGGCTCGGAGGCACTGTCCCCGAGCGTGTGTGCATGAGCTGCGTGCTGTGGACACACGTGTACTGGGTGTGTGGAAACTATGTGTGTTGTGTAGATGCATGCACACATGTGCTAGGTGTGTGTGCATGTGAGCTGCGTGCACACATGTACTAGGTGTGAGTGACTGTGCGTGTGCTTCCCGCCTGGCTGGCAGCTTCTCACATGCAGGGTCTGGGCCCCTTGGCCCCTCGCCCCCCACCCCGCCTCTGCAGGGGCCACTGAGGAGTCCATCAGAATCAAGCTGTGGACCCCACGTCTTGGAGCCGGTCTCCTCTGTCCCTCCCTGGAACGTCCCGGGCCCTGTCTTGCCTGGGAGATGGGGTGTCCAAGGGTGACACAGGATGGCAGGAGCCAGGGCATTGCCCAAGGGGGCAGAGCCGATTGGCAGCCCCGGCCGGGCAGGAGGGGAGCAGGAGGCAGAGAGAAGGGGGTGCTGTGGCTGCAGAGCTGCTGGGCTGGGGCGAGCGGGGTGGGCAGCGGCAGCCTCCAGCTGTCTGGGGCGGGGGGTGCGGCCCTGGGAGAGGGTGCGAGGCCTATGGAATGTTGTGTAAGTCGTTGCTCAAAATCAAATCACACTTTAAATGCCCTGGGGGAGGCCTGGGCTATAAAGGAAAAACCTGACCGAAAAAATCTTTCCCAAAAAACAATACTGTTGCTGGAAGCAAAGCCTCGTTCCTCAGTCCACGCGTGTCCATGCGGAGGGTCAGAGCAGGCGCGCCCGGTAGGGGAAGGAGAAGCAGTTGCAAACGTAAAAGATGCTGTGTGCATGTGTGTGCATGCATGTGCACATGCATGTGTGTAGTGCACAGTGCAGTCAGTGACCATGCACACACACATGCATTGGTGTGTACACGTGCACATGTGTGCATATACCTCCGAGTGTGCACAGATGCTTTGCCTGTGCACACATGCACCCGTGTGCTCCCGTGTGCCTGTGCGCTCCCATGTGTGCGTGCCCGCGCTCCGCCCGACCTCGCCGGCTCACACCTGGCTGCAGCCAGCGCCGGCCTCTCTCTCATCACTCAGTTCAATTTAAATTAATGCAAATGTTTCAAAGCCCAACCTTCCCGCTTTTATTTGCGGGCCTCAGTCTTCTGCAGCAACTAATTAGCTTAATGAGTTTTCTTAATCCTCGTGTGCTGGGAAAACCGAGTTTCCGTGCGCACAGCCAGTTGGTGCAAGGGGGACGGCCTGGCCGGGGCCTACCTGGATGTGGCGCGGGCGCGACTCTGAGCAGCGGGGTCCTCCCTGGGGCTCCTCTTCTGGGCCGTCATATGGGGGTGTCCCCTCACTCAGGCCAGCGTGGCATCCTCACACCCAGCCCCGCGCCCTGCCCCTCGCCAAGCTGTCTCCCCCGCCCCACCCCCAGGGCTGGAAGCCTGTCCTAGGAAAGGCAACGCCTGCAGCCCAGCCCTGTGGCTGGGGGCTGTCCACCCCCTGGGAGGTGCAGGCGCTGGACCCCCGTGGGCCGGAGCTGGAGGCCTGGGCTTTGGAGAAGCCAGGGCGGAGAGGCAGAGTCCTCGGACCTGGGGGGCACAGGGCTGGGGGCACAGGCCTGGGAGGGAGCCCATGAACAGAATCCTGCCCGGGTGCAGCTGCTCACGGGGCTCAGCTTCCCATCAGGTCCTCCCCGACGGTGCTGGGGCGGGACGGGGGCAGCAGGCACTGGCGTCTGTGCCCCGTGTGGGGGCTGCGCCGCACCCTAGGTGTTTGGGTTGATCCGCTTGTGCTCGGAGCCCACTTGAGTGCTCCGACGGCACGGTTCGTGTTCTGGGCAAGAAGCGAGAGGTGGACGAAGGTGAGGGCACCTGGGGGGGCAGGAGGGCGAGGAGGAGGGCGGGGTGGGGGGAGGGTGGACGCGCTCCCGATCCCCAGGGAGGCGGCCCCGTGCTCGTCCCCTTGCCGAGGGTGGTGTCCCGGGCGCCCCGTGTCGGGGGTGCCGACGTGGCTGGAGAGCCAAGGCACCGTCGGGCCGTGGGTGGCCCGTCCTCTTGCCCACTGACCCGACGCAGGCGGCCAGGCCCTGGGCCCGGCCTGGCTGGACGCTTCTTGTGTCTGTGGCCTGGCCTGGCCCCTCTGCTCGCCGCACGCTGCTTCCTCTGCGTTTGGGCCGCTCCTCTGCCCGCAGACGCTGCCGAGGCCCTCCTGCGGGTCACCCATGGGCAGCAGTGTCCCCCAGCACTGCCCCCCAGCCAGAGCCGGGCCGGCGGGCTCTGGGGTGCCGGCGGCAGTGCCGGGAGGGGTGTCCATGGGCGCCGGGAGGGCCTTCCGGCCTGTGCGTGACCTGTTGTGTCCTGAGCCCTCGCGCGACGCGGTTCCGGCGAGGGTGGGGGACGCCGTGTCACGCCCGCTCGTCCAGCGGCGGCAGCTCCGCCGGGGAACCGTCCCTCGCCGTCCTCCACCCGTGGGGCCCCCGGCCGCTCCCTCCACTCACCTGCCGCCCGCGGAGGAGCCCGGGAGCGTGGGGGCCGCTGGGGAGCGGCACTGGGATTAAGTGTGAATTAAATGTTCCATTAAAATAAAGTGTTATCGCAGGCGTTTAATGAGTTTTATTCTTTCACCCTTTCATTTTGCGATCCTGGGTGGCCGGGCGGCTTCCATCTCATTTTCTCTGAGTGGGTTTTCCTTGAGGAGTTTGTTGTGTTACTTAACGCCAAGGGGGTGCTGTTTCTCCCCGGGGTGCGGCTGCCCCTCAGCTCTGCGGGAGAGGACGCTCTGCCCAGGCGAGCACGACACCAAGGGGCCGAGTGACTGCTTAGAGGGAGTCAGAAAGAGCAAGGAGTTAGGGCTCCTTCCCCCAGAAATGCTGTGTGTGAGTGTGCCCGCGTGAGCACACGTGTGCGCGTGTGCGTCTGCATGGACTTTGGGCTCAGTGAAAACCAAGAGACCCGCCTGCCAGCCCCTGCCCCCGCCAGCCCCCTGCCAACCCCCACCAACCCCCCGCCAGGCGGGCTCAGCCTCCCAGTCTCCCGTCCTGCTCCCTCCACCCTCCTCGCCGCCCCAGTCTGGCTCCAGGCTCTTCCAGGCTGCAGGGGTGGGGTGTCACCTTCGGGGGGGCCCATGGGGGACGTGACCGAGTCGCGTGGGGATGGCAGGAGCAGGCCACACCCAGCACCTGCTGCTTCTCAAATGAATAGACACGCTCAGGGGCTCGCCTGCCCTCAGCACGCGTGTGCACTCCCCGCGTGTGCACTCCCCGCGTGTGCACTCCCCGCGTGTGCACTCCCAGCAGCCTCCACCAGAGACAGGGATGAAAGAACGGGGCGGAGGAGGCAGGAGCAGGAGGAGGCTGACCCCAAGGGTGGTGAGGCCCTTACAGAAGCCCTGGGTGCTGGTGGTCGGGGTGCTGGCGGTCGGGGTGCTGGGCAATCAAGGTGCTGGGCAGTCGGGGTCCTGGGTGGTCAGGGTGCTGGGCAGTTGCGGTGCTGAGAGGTTGGGGTGCTGGGCAGTCATGGTGCTGGGTGATTAGGGTGCTGGGCGGTCAGGGCTCTGGGTTGTTGGGGTGCCGGGTGGGTTGGGGTACAGCCGTCACCACCAGCTGTGACTTAGGGGCCTCCTGGGACCGGCAGCCGGAGGTGCTTGACCCGCTGAGGAGGGTCCTCTGGCCTTGGAGATGGCTGGCCAGGGAGGGCCGGTGGAGGGGGGGCAGGCGGTGCAGGCTGAATGGTTGGCTGGGTCTCTCGATGGACTCGTGGGCCACGGCCCAGGAAGGGGCAGGTGGGGACGGGCAGAAAGGCCTTGACTGGGGAGCGATGGGGGTGTGGTGAAGAGGAGAGGCGGGTGTGGTGAACTGTCCCCTGCGGGGCAGTCGGCTGTGAGGCCATGGAGGGCGGCTCGGGGACAGGCGCAGGGGGCAGGTCCCCATCACTGTCTTCCAAGCCTGGGGAGCCAAGAGAGCGTCTGTCCTGACATGGGGCTGTCCCGGCACCCCCTCCCTTTCCTTCACCGAGAAACAATCTCGTTGCCCGAGTGGACGCCCTCCCGCGGCCTCGCTGACCCCCCGCCGCACCCGCCAGTTGCTCGCAGCCCGCGGCGCGCAAGCTGGTTTGCCATCACACCTCGGTTTCATCGCAACTAACTTAAAACTCCTGCCGCCGCTCCCCTCCCCGCATAATTTAATCTGTTCCTTTTTTAAAAAATAAAAAACCTGGGAAATTTGATCTGGAGCAGTTTTTCTCAATTAAGACGTGCGATGACACGCCGAGCTCCCGCGCCGCCGGCCGAGCGGGGCTGCGCTAGATCCAGCGGCTCCTGAATTGCTGACCCCGGTCACCCTACAAATGAACAGCTGTGGAGGGGAATCTGCCGGCTTCTCCCTTGCTATTTCGTGATGGTTTCATTTGGTGATAGGGGTTTTGAGCCCGAGCCGGGAACCCGGCGGCCGGCGCGGAGGGCACAGGGCTCGGCGGCCCCCGCGTGGGCTTCCGCCCAGCAAGGAGGCGGACCCAGGAAAAGGCTTCCCGCCAGCGCGCCAGGGCACCTGGCCTGGGCAGCACCTGGCCGGTGGGTGGGGGGCCCTGGATGGGGCCGGGGGGACTCTGGCTGGGCCCGGGTGCCGGCTGACCCCAGGGCGGGGCCCCGCAGCTGAGAAGGACCGGCCGCCTCGGCGCCCGGCAGGACCGTTGCCCTTGGTCTGCTGCCGCCGGGCTGGGTTCACATCTGCGCGGTGCTCGGGCCTTTGGACGGCCTCCCTGCCTCCCTGGGAAACGTCCAGTCCCTCGGGTGTGTCGCCCTCTGGTCGGTGGGCTGGCAACGTTTTATTCGTTAAGGTGTGTTGGGACCAAACAGGCCAAAGAAAGGCAAGACCAGGCCCCACTGACACTTGAGGAAACTGAGAAACAGAATGACCCGAGAGCCCGGCGCTGACCACGGTCAGCCCGGCCCTGGAGCCCCCCGGAGCGGCCGCGCTGTGTGCGCGTCCCCTCTCTCCAGGGTCGGCTCGCAAACAGCCCCCCTTCCCGGGCGCTGGTGCAGCCTGGAGTCTGGTGCCCCGCCCGCCCTCCCCTCCTGGGGCGCGCTGCTGGGGTCTGCCGGGCCGGGGTCGTCGAGGCCACCGGGAGGCGTGAGGAGGCGGACAGCATGGAGCAGACGTGTGGGCACGCCAGGGGCCCTCGCCACAGAGCACCGGCCGCCGCGAGTCCGCAGCAGGAGAAGGAGCAGGTGCAGTTCTCTGTTAAATGAGCTAATCACAGCCTTTAATTTGACTTTCGAAGGATCAAGGGTACCTTGCAAAAGTACAAAGCGTGTCAAGCTGCTTTTAGTTTCATGGAACTAAGAATAATGTCGACGGGGACCAGCGGCAGTGTGCAGGCGAGCCCCCGTGGAGGGCGGGGGGCCCTCCGCCTCAGGTCGGCGCTGGCCAATGAAGGGAAACTGATGAGTTGGGGTGGAGGGGAACATGGTGCCTGGGGCTGGGGCAGCAGGTGGCCAAGTTCAGCGGACGGCGAAGCAGGCATGCAGGGGACCGAGTGATCTCAGCTCCTGCACCTGTCCTGCACCTGCAGCCCCGCGGCCACGCCCCATACCTGCGGCCACGCCCCATACCTGCAGCCACCAGTGCTCAGGGCAGGTAGGTGTTCTAACTTCTGAGCGGCAGAGGGACCTGTGCTCACGGGGAGCCAAGTACAGCAGGGGTGGATCACCTGACCTCAGGAGGTCAGCCCTGTGCTCCCTGCAGACTGCCAGGAGATCACTCAAGCTGGGAGGGGGGCCGGGGCGGCAGACGAGGGCTCCTTTTCGCTGCAGGACGCTCTGGCCCCAGGAGGAATTTGGTGGCAGGTGGGTGGTTGCATTTTAGCTCCTGGCGTCCCAGCACTGCAGCTCAGCCCCCCGCCCCACCCAACCCCCCACCCCCTCGGGAGCTCACACAGCCTCCCCAGACTGGCTGTCCTCCAGGTGCAGGGAAGAGGCGCAGATTTCCACCGGAGGGAAATGAGCCCACAGGCAAAAGAATAAGACATTTGAGAGGCACAGGCATTAAAAAAAAAACTGGGTTACAGATTGTTTCACTTTAAAAAGTGCAAAGGCCAGTTATAAACTAGAAGAAAATATTGCCATACGCACCACTGACAAAAGCTCAGTCTTGAGAACAGTGAAGGGACAGCAGCAGTCAGGACAAAGAGGACAAAACAGCCCAATAGAGAAAAAGCAGAAGCCTGGAAAGGGCTTCACACGAAAGGAACCGTATGACCAATCAACACAAAGAGGTGTCCGGCCTCATT